>NC_134281.1:35545261-36214011 GCF_949628215.1 Phalacrocorax aristotelis
TGTGGCTCGTCTTCTCCCGTGTGCATGAATCCAGGTTCACCTGTGGGCCAAAAGGACAGCACAAGTCAAATCTGCCCCAGAATTGGCTAGCATAGGTAAAGAAAAATCCAAGTGTCTCTTCACCAAGTGGGTTTAAGCTGTCCTTGATGGGCAGTGGTAAGAAAAGGCCGATGGACACCCTGTAGCCTTGGCAGACTCTGTGCAGCTGTATACCAACATCTCTCTGCTGCCAGATGAACTGTCAGGGGAGACTGACACATATCCCTCTGGGATTCAGCCAGCCTGAAAACTCAAACAACTGCACAGGAGCAGCTGGAACACTGGGAATCATAGTCCTCTTGGGCTTTGAGTGTGCACATGGGACGGCCACATGGGTGTAACTGAACCCACTTTCTCTCTATCCAAGTTTAATATGAAAGCAATAAAAATGACACCATTTGCTTGCTAACTAACAGAGAAGCAACATCCTTCTACTCTTGTGAAACTACCAGATCTCTACTTTCCTGTGCTGCTGGCTTGATTCAGGATTTAGGGCAATACCTTTTCTCAAGAAATGTTCTGTGCACATACCTCTTTTGTTGCCTGCACTGAGATGAACTCATCATAGATCTTTCTGGCCTTGGGGCTGAGCTTGGCTGGTGATTTGGTTTTCTTGTAGTCCTCACAACTGACCCAGAACTCGATGTTTTCCTCACTGTACTCAGATTTGAGAAAAGCACGGAAAGCAGCCAGTCCTCCTACAGATTGTTTAGAGGAAAACCAGATCAGGTAAGAGTGTGGGTTCCTGGACAGTCATACCCATGAATCCCAGCAAACAGCAATTCTGTGTTCTCCTTCCCAGAGCTGAATGAGCAGCTCCCCTGGGGACGGCTGCCTGCTTCCACGACAGTCGCTTGTGCATGCTGAGGGAGGCTGGAATTCAGACAGGCTCCATGGGGATGTCTCACAGTGGTCCTCAGCTGCCTGCTCCCCCACTGTGACCTTCAGTGGCTCAGCCAGGAAAACACAAGCAACTTGCGTGTTCCCAGGAGGCCCCAAGGAGACAGCCAACACACGCCACAAAGTTTCAGGCCATGGGAACAACATGAAGAAAACATCAAGGACATCAGTGTAGCCTGGAGCCAGCAGGAAGACAAAGTCTCCCATGGGCTCAGCTGCAAAGAGTTTCTCCACTTTTTGGTTCTTGTTTAACCCGCTGTTAACTGTGTGCTGCAGTCTCACCCTCCCCTTGCACAGGGCTAAACCAGTTGCCTTCACAAAAGGGATGGCTCAGCAGTAGGTCATAAGTCCCACTCATGATACATTCGGATTGTCCCTTGGATCTGACCAAGAGCACCCTTCACCACCCCTCCCAAAGGCCTGTGTGGCCAAAGGAGCTGCTGTGTGCTGCTGAGAGATTTAAGATAATGTCCCATGCCCCCTCCGGGGGACTGTTCAGCACACACACTTAGCAGGCAGCACCCTCAACATCTCCAGCAGAAGGGCCCTCTTTACTTACTGTCATGATGGATCAAGTTTTCCAAAGAGTCTGCCCACTTTCTGACTTCCTCTTGGCTAACCCTAAAAGGAGACAAAGGCAGAAGCATAGGGAAGATTTAAGGGGAGTACAGAAAAGATAAATTTGGGTTTTTGCTCAGCACTGTTAGAAAATCTCTTTCCCTGATTGTTGTAAGAGCATACACAAGAAGAGACCAAGAAGGAAATGTCTGCTTGCTTTTCACAGAGCCCTGGGGGTCCCAGATCTAACCTATGGAAATTCCAGTTTGCCATCCCCATCACCAGCCATGGGCTGGAAAAGATTTTTCCTGGAAAAACTGTTGGGGACTTTGAGTTTATTTTGGCTGCATCTCTTGATGGGGCATGGACCTGGGATCATTCTTACAGGCCATATCAGTGAACTCCAAAGAGCTGATTTCTTTAACCTCTCAGGGGAACAGTAGCTATGTGGAAGAGAGAGGGACGTGGGAACACATCCTGCATTCATTCCTCCTACCATAGCAGATAATCCTAGGGCTCATCTATTTCAGGAGCATACCCTGGCCTTTGGAGTCCTCCTTGGAAAGGACACCATCTACTTGGACCTCAGTGAGAGCAACTATAACCTGACAGGCTGCTCGCTCTGTTTTCTGTGCTGATATCTCTGTGCAGCTGTGTGGACCATTGCACAAATTCAACTCAAAGAGAGAGCGATGCTGATTCTGTGACATGTTAAGTCACACTGGGTCTTGTGATGGTGTTATTCTCCTGCGCAGGAGACTGCACAAGTCTTTCCATGTGTACATGCTTATTGAAGTGTGATTGGAAAATGGAAAGGGACTATCAATACCTGAGGACTATTGCCACACTAGATTCAAACACACAGGTGTTCAGGAGGTATTGGAAAGCAGCAGCAGAAATGCTAATGAAGTCTAGTGCAGTAAAAGAGTAAACATGTTGCAGCCAGCCTGGGTACATGGCAGCATCTGCTCTTACCTCTGGCTTGAAGATATTTTCTCCTTCTTGCCCTGGGAAGAGCTGTAGTCACAGGAGTCTGACTTCTGCAGCAAGAAGCCCAGACGATGCTTCATGTCTTTGGCACTAAAAGAAACAATTCAAGAACAAGATTAAGATAATGCGTTACAACTCCCTCTGCAGCCTCCTCACCCATAATAAGCTCCTTTAGCATTACTCAGTGACACAAATGCAGGTCATTGCTGGTGACTCCAGTGCTGGCTTTCCACTCCTCACATAATGCACATTTCTGCTGCTAAACAAATACAACAAAGTTAAAGAAGTAATTTTTCAAGTTCAGCAGCACCGTTTTCTTGCTGAGAGGGTCATCAGCCTCAAGGCAGGGCTGGCAAAGGGGGAGAAGTTGCTGTTTTCCTACTGAAATATTGTGATAGGAAGGTGTCACTGTGCTGTAAATGTCTGATTTGCCCAGCTACCCGTGTCCAGTTCTTACACGCTTACTAACCATTTCCTGCAGCCCTTGCCATCTCCCCACCTCATCACCCAGCTACAGGAGCAGCAGGGCAGTGCCAGGCCACCCACCAAGCAGCTGCCTGTGACACAGAGGGAAGGGGAGGAAGCAAAGGGCTTGGAGTAGGACCATGGGGTGAGATCAGAGGATGAGCCAGGAGCTTCACCACAACCAGTCCATGCTGACTGCAAGCTACTCCCTTGCTCCATGGTGAGCTCCTGTGAGAACACATACTTAATTTTGTTCTGCTTTCCAGTGTGCTCAGGACAACAATTTCCTGACAGCAGCATCTAGATATGCAGCTGCTATTGGCCTCAGCATCCCTCTGGATTTCCATCCAGTTTAAGAATGAGGGGGTAGATAAATCAGTCCTGCTTGGTCAGGTGCGCAAGCCCTGCTGCAGGGTACAACAATAGCATAAGCAGGAAATTCTTCTGTGCCTTAGACCAGTGCCTGGAAAGGAGCAAGAATTTGTGCCGCAGGGCTAAACTCCGGTAGCTCCTCAGCCTCCCAAGCACTGCTCTTTGCTCCAGCCATAGCACCCTGTCAGCAGTCCTGGCCATATCTTATCTCACTGCTTGCTTGTCCTCATAAATGTTTCCTTAACAACTCCAGTACTAGGGTAAGAGCAAAGGAAACTCATAGCTTCTTTAGAGCATGGTGTATGTGACCAGGGCCAACATCCAGGCCCTGCTCAGGCGGGCATCAGGTACTCTGCACTGCCAGACTCTGGATCTCTCGTGCTGCCATACTACCTGCTCCCAGAAGGAGGAGACCACTCAGATCTGCAGGAAGGCAGCAGCAGGAGAGAACAAGACACTGCTGCTTGCAGTGGGTTCTGCAGCTTTCTGGGAGAGAGGGATTTTCTTGGGAATCCTGGAGAGAAGTGGTTAAAAGGCATGGACTTTTTTTTTCTTTGCATTTTTTCAAATGTTCTTCTTCTCCCCCCAATCAAATGTTCCTGCAAATTGGGGGTAAAAGGTGTCAGTATTTTTTCCTCACCTTTTCAACACTTGTTTTCAAATCCACCATGAGCAGGGAACAACTTCTCCCGGACGGGAGCAGGCTGAGTCTCAGTTTGTATTTTCCCAACCCTTTCCCATTGCATGGCTACTGGGAAGCAGCCTCAGGACTGCTCCTGGTGGCGTGAGTGGCCAGAAAGGTAGCACTGCACCATCAGAGAGACCTGTGCAGGTTTGCATGGCCTGGATGAGCAGGGAGTTTTGTGGAGCCAGTGCCATTCTGGGTATCTGGGCCAGCCTGCTGGGGTCTCCAGGCCCTAGAGCACCTGAAAGTGAGGAACGCCCCTCCAGGAGGCTTGTGGCCACATGCAGGCATGGAGACCCTCTGATGCTGGGCTGTGGGACAGGCCATACCACCAAGTATCTCTGATGCTGGGCTGTGGGACAGGCCATACCACCAAGTATCTCTGACGCTGGGCTGTGGGACAGGCCATACCACCAAGGGCACGGTTGCGGGGTGCACAGGCTCCGTGCTGCCAGCACTGGGACGCCTGGTCAGTACCGCACACTGGGGTGCAGCGAGATCATGCACCCATGGCAGTGGTACAGCTCAGCCCATCCTGACTGGCACTGCACAACAGGGGTACAGCCAGCCCCATGCCGGCACCATAGTGCTGCGCATCAGTGGTACAGCCTGACCTGGTCCCTCACCATCAGTACACACCCAGGGGATACAGGCTGACCCCACACCGGCTGGTGCCGCATCCAGATCCGCGGTGCCCTGGGCTGGCCTGTATCCCCGCCCTGCCTGCTGGCGGCTGGGTCTCTGGTCCTGCTAGGCTGGGTTTCTGCATTTGGGATGTGTTTTGGGGAACAACTCTCTTTTTTTTTTTTTATATCCTGTCTGCCTTGCTTCCTCCTCAAAAATCAAGAAAAGAAAATTCAGCAGAGAAAGAGGATTCAAAGGAGAAAAGGGGTGCAAAGCTTGCGGCAGAAGCAGATGACAGGAATATCAAAATATAGCAACGCTAAACGCTGCTTATTTTGCTGATGGGAAGGATGGGTTTAGAGTTCCAACAGCTCCGTACAAAACCTTCATGCAATTCTGCTTCTGACTAACAGAAAAAAAAGCCTGTAAGCAATCATTTGTATCTAATCTAACAAAAGAATCAGAGCCAAATCTGTCACCTCTGCTACAGACACAAAGTGCAATACATCAGTATATCTCCAAACTAACAAGATCATTAACAGATGCTTGGAAATAAACAATACCTTTTTAAGCAAGTGGCTGGCAGTGCAGCGAGTCCCTTGCACATCTTGCTCCCAAGGTCAGTTCTGTATTCCAGGAAATACAACAACGCAGGAGGCTGCAGAGGCTGTGTGTGTATCCTTTGCTGTCTGCAGAATTCAGTCTCGTCTCTGAGCCAGCTGTGCTGCCTCGGCTCTGTTTTATAGCCTAGCCCAGACAGCCCAGCAGCACTTGATGACCCAGTCAGAAGTCAGCACAGCAGCAGCACCCGTCCCCTTTCTGCCCACCCAAGAGGAAGAGGGTGACGTATAAGCCAAGACAAAGGAGTGAGTGAGATTGAAAACCTTACCAGAAATGAAGCTTGGTGTCTGGCTGCAGAGAGAGATTCTTTTAAATGGGTGGAAAATGCTTCAGGGGCTTTCCTCTATTGCAGAACGTGGAACAGTGCAGATAAAAGCTGGAGGAGATTTTCAGAGGGGCACAGACAGTAAAAAGGGTCAGAGAATCAATTCTGAGAAGTGACATAAGCTTTGCTGGTCCCTCTGTTCATTTTTCCCCTTCTATTTAAAGCAACCTGGGGAAAATAAGGGACAACAATTTTAAACACAAAATGTTCCCATAATCCCAACAAATGCAGAAACCAGAGCTCTAAGGATAGAAGAATGTAAATTCACCAGTAACTACCCAGGCAAATAAGACTGTCCTGTTTTATTCAAGAGGAATATGGATATATGCCTTTGGTGAGGCTGAAAAAAAGCTCCAAGGGGCATATCACAGAATCACAGAATGGTAGGGGTTGGAAGGGACCTCTGGAGATCATCTCATCCAACCCCCCTGCTTGAGCAGGCACACCTAGAACAGGGGGCACAGGAATGCATCCAGGTGGGTTTTGAATGTTTCCAGGGAAGGAGACTCCACAACCTCCCTGGGCAGCCTGTGCCACTGCTCTGTCACCTGCACAGGAAAGAAGTTTTTTCTCATATTCAGGTGGAACTCCCTGTGTTCCAGCTTGTGCCCATTGCCCCCTGTCCTGTCGTTGGGCACCACAGAAAAGAGTCTGGCCCCATCCTCTTGAGACCCACCCTTCAGATATTTATAAGCACCGAGAAGATTCCCCTTCAGTCTTCTCCAGGCTGAACAAACCCAGGTCTCTCAGCTGTTCCTCATAAGAGAGATGCTCCGGTCCCCTGATCATCTTGGTAGCTCTCTGCTGGACTCTCTCCAGTACTTCCCTGTCTGTCTTGAACTGGGGAGCCCAGAACTGGATGCAGTACTCCAGATGTGGCCTTACTGGGGCAGAGTAGAGGGGGAGGATAACCTCCCTTGACCTGCTGGCCACACTCCTTTGAATGCACTCCAGGTACAAAATGCTTTTGTACAAATGTGACTATCTCTGCTGCCAAACCTTGAGGCAACATGCCTGCAAGTCCCGCACTGTTTGGACTAAGAATGAGCTCCAGTGCAGGGCAGTGTAAAACTTCAGCTGAGTGCATCACCTTGTGTTTTTAGCGTTGGTGAGTTGCCAGCACTTGAGTGGATCTGTAGTAAGCCACTGAGCACTGGCAGAGTTGGTGCCAAAGCTCTCTGATGTCTTCTGTTTGGGGAGGAGAGAAGCCAAAGGGCAGAATAAGGACAAACTTAAAAAACATAACTAATTAATTAATTACTAAATATTGAATCTAATTAATTAAATTAATTTAATTTTAGTCTCAAACTTGTGCAATGTTACTGCTGTTTGTGTGCAACTGCAGCACATTCATTCAAGCAATTCAAGAGGTCAGTTGGTCGATATGGTCAAGGTGTCTGCAAGTTCTAACCCTGACCCTAATCCTGGCAGCCAGAGCCTGACCTCCAAAAGCCTGCTTGCTGGGGCAGGGAACCTCTGTGCGGAACACAGAATTCTGCAGTTTCTCTGCAAATTGGCATTTAACCAGATTTAGGAATGTCACACTTCTCTATGGATTGTAAGCATGTTTGTTGCATGGCTCTAATGACGCTCAAATGCTGGTGTTGTCAACATCAAGTCACCTGTAATCCCCGACTTCTGTATGAGCAGGTTGCAATAAGGAATGTCTAACACTGCCATCACAACAGCCAGCCCAAAGGGCTTTGCAATTAAGCCCATCCTCCCTGCCCTGGGTATGCAGACTCCTAGAACTGCTACAGCTGAAATTTCCCTTTCTCCAGCTCATTAAAACAGACTGGTTCAGTCCCCATGCAAGGAGTTTGAGTTTGTGTACTGTATCTCCTCCAAGCTGTGCTTCCCAGCTGTTGCAGTTTAATATCCTCTTAGCTGCTCCAACTAGTCCCCAGTCAAAAGAACCCACTTCCACCTCTTACCCTTCATAGTCAGGCCTCTTCTCCCAGGGCACAGACTGCTGTGCTTAACACCAAAATCTCATCCTCCTTGCCAGATAGGGGAGCAGCAGCTCATGCCACTTTTTATGCCTGCCACGTCATCTCTGTCTCACTTCACCTGCTGCACGGAGAAATCAGCAGTGAGAATGGGCTGGGGGGTGAAGGGATGGGGATGGGGGCTTGCTGGACAATACATCTCTTGGCAGTGCAGTGCTGTAGAGGCACCCAGGGGCTCACAGGAGACTCACCCGGGGGCTCGATAGTAAATGTCTTCGTTTCCCGTTGTGGCATCCCTTGTTCCCCACCCACTCATCCCTGCTGCATCCCCCACCCTGCCTCCCCAAGCAGCTAGACACAAGAGTATGAAATGGAGCTTTACCTCCCACATCACTGCTGGGGAAGAACGTCACACAGGCATGCTCCCCCCTGTACACAAGTGCGTGTGGGATGTATCCCTCAGCTCAGCTGCAGCCAAGTGGCAGGCCGTGGGAGGAGGCAGGGAGCATGGGGGACAACGCTTTGGTGGTCATTGCCTGGAGCCAAGCTACTACAGGCTGCTGCCCTCCTGACAGCACGGGGCTGTCCCGCCTCAGTCCCTTCCCATCAGTGCAACGTGCTGTGTGATGCACAAGCATGCAAGTCAGACAGCTGCTTTGTGTCACTGGAACAGAGAGGGCATGACATGGACGCTGTGAGGATGTACTGCTGGGCCAGACAGACCCTCTCCTGTCACTGCTGCCTTCCCCAGACCACCTTGCAGAGGCTAACAATGGCCTGTTCTTCCTCCTCTTCATGTCTCCCAAAGCCAGCCAGGCATCTTGGGACTGAGCTAGCAAATCACCTGGGTACACAGGGGGATGCTAGGCAGAGCATGGCCATCCTTCTCATGGGAAATCCCAACCCAGCACATGTCTGTTCCTCCATCTCCTCTGCAGACAGCGTTGGTGAGGAACGGGAGCAGCTCCCACACCCCTGAGAAGCACTAACCATGGTGGCACTGGTCCCCATGACACTTCTGCCCATGTAAGCAGCCCCAGCGCTGAGCCCTGCTGTGGGGAGGGTGCCTGGACCTGTGCTGAACTCCCTGATTTGCTGACTTCACGCCTGACCACAGCCATGGCTCTCACAACCAGCTCCCAGAGTCAGGCTTTGAAGAGAGAACATCTCTTCCCAAATTAGCCCTGATGAGAGGGATGACTCATCATTCTGCCACATGGTTGATTTGCTGCTCAAATAGAAACTTTCTCAAATGGATGTACCTTCAAGGCTGACACAGTCACCTTTCTGCTTCTCTTGGACGAGGCAAGGATGAAACTTTAAAGGCAGAGGAGCTTTGGTTTGTTGTTGTAGTTTCTTGCTGATCCTGCTCCTCTCTGATGTGATGTTCTGTAAATGTTAGCACATTCATTCAGCATGCTCCTTAGTCCCAACTTCATACAACTCATACAACCAAATGCACAACTCATACAGTTTTCCCATGCTCTCATGTGTTTTCTACTTATACATGTACCTACAACATCAGTGGATTTTTGTAATTTCTAAGAGCTTGGAAGTTCCTAATAATTTTGGGGGGTTTGGTTGGGTTTTCCTTTGCTTTGACCCTCAGTTTTTGGGCTGCCTACTTCTTCTGTTACTACCCAGAAGAAAATATTCCATCTTGTATCAAAGGATTTTGTTCAGCCCACATGGACTTTTTTTTTTCTCCTGGGTTGGGTTTGCTAAAGAAATAAGTATGGGTTTCTTTTTTTTTTTTTTTTGTCTGGCTATTTTTCTTGTTTGTGGGCATCAGACAACAGAAAAAGCTATAATCTGAGTAATTTGCTCTCCAGTTTCCCAAATCTCTGTCTCGTCATTCATCTTGATTAACAGCCCCTTAAACATTTCCTCTTAATTACTAAAAAAGCTTTCAATAACACTGGATCACAAACCAAGCCAACATATGCCTGTTCACTGATGCTTTCCCAACACTAAAAACACTTTGAAATGTCTCATTTAGCCACTTTTAGTCCATTTAATATGGATTTTATGACATTTTAAGCCAAATATTGATAGCAAGTCATATTCATTTATAAATCTATTTCACCACCACAACTCCCTCATAAAAGCACTATTAAGCTCGTTAGAAAAGGTCTACTTTTCCATTAAATCACATCAGCTGGTATCAATTATATCACCACCTTTTCAAATGAGCCTGCTATTGTCCATACTAATAGTGCTCCTGCACTGATAAGAAGGTTAATAGCTCTGTGACTATATAGCTCATCCCCTCTTAAAGCATAGCTTTCTTCCATTCTCCTTTTATTCTAAAATGTATGAAAAAGGATCACTCTTTGTCCCGAGAGCTCTTTTGCCTATTCCTCCAAGAATCTTAGTGCAAGCTAGTTGCACTTGGTTGATATAAAACTGTGTAGATCACCAACAGGGCTGCGTAGCCCCCAGATGGGGACACACTCACCCGTCTTTTGCAAGGGACACTGAGCAGTCACTTGCACTATGTCCCAGCTCCTCTGGAAGTCTCCCAGTGCCAGACCTCAATACTGCCATTGCTGCTTCTGTCCCCAAAACATGGCTGGGCACGTGAAGCGGCTGGTTTTGTCCTGTCTGTGTGCTGCCTGCCCCTCCTCGGCCCACACACCCTGGCTGAAGCACAGCACCAGAGAGCTGGGTGCTGCTCCCGCTGAGCAAGGGCGGCTCTAGTAAGAGATGCACCATGGACTGCTCACAGTGAACAACTTCACCCTTGACAGCAACTAGGTCTAAGTGTTTTCACTCCATATTTTGACCTGATATAGTGTAACATGAATTCAGCTGCTGTTGATTTAAACACCCGAGTTCTGTGTTCCTTCATGTTCTTATCTGCAAGCTGTTTGCACTTAACTATTTGAAGCTTACTGGGAAATCCCCTATTGAGATGGGGGCTGTGATGGGTGATGGTGGGACAGCTCAGATTGACCCCTGTGGGCCCATCACTGCGTTAGCTTACAGTCAGTGCTTTGCGCACACCTCGCCTGGGGACCTCTCCACTCATGGGCCGATTGCTTCATGCAAATGTGCCTTAAGGTACAGGGGAGGAGGAGGAGGCATAAAGGGAGGCAGGAAGAGGGTTGATGCATCAGAAATTAAGACGCCTTTATGTACAGTGTACAACAAAACCACTCCCCGTCTTCAGCACCTTAGCAACCCAGTTGTGCAGTGACTTCTCTACAGCTTTAAAAAGCCCAACTTTTTAACGTGATTGAGCTATCTTCTGCCTAGACAACTGCTACAGGATGTGAAGTTACAGGCTGCAAGGCTAAATCTTTTGTTGCTGCACATCTAGTGAGATCTACTGTCTTACCCTCAGATGGTTAGAGAAGACGACCCTTCCTTCTCTCTTATCTTTCCAGTAGCAGCTGAGCAGGATTAGAGGTGCCATACCACAAGGGCTGATGCCAGGGGAAAAGGCTAGAGCTTTATTCAAAGGTGCAAAGCCCAGGGGACATTTTGTCAGTGGGGTCATGGCTCAGCATCCAAAGCACGTTGCTTACTGCTCTGGTCACTGTTTATTGTTTAATTCTCTAAGCCCTCTTACAAAAGGCAGCAGCAAGCAACTGTTAATGTCTGTCTCAAGGGTATGCCAGTTATTTAAAAGGTGATATCTGACAAGTCTGCAGATGGGGTTGCAGAGCATGGTGATTGCAGGCTAAAGAAACACAAAGGCAAGGACAAGCACCTGCAGGAGGGAAACAGCATCTGTTCAAAAGCACTGCATGATGCCAGCCTGCTGCATACAATGGCTGAGTTGACTCAGAGTAGAAGTAAGTGCTTTTGATGTGGCCCCAGCCTGAAGGGCAGGTCTAAGAGGTGCCAGGTATTCAACGGATCAGTCAGCCCTGATGTGCAGTTAGTTTAGAAATCACAAAAAGGAAGCAGCAAAATGAAACTGCACTGAAAACAGTTGATCCTAGCCTGAAGTTCCTTGATCTGTGTCTTGGAGGTGAATTGGGTAGATTGAAACCACAAGTGGCAAACATCCAATATAGCTAAAATGTGGAACTGCTACACTGGGAAGAAGCCACTTGCTCCAGAGGCTGGTGGCACAGGAATGTATACAATATATGATATACATGCAAAGGCTACTGGAAAACAGTCACTGCTCAGTGAGCTGAGTTTTGTCAAGACCTCTGGCTACTTGAAATTTATGTTGCAGCGGTGCTGAAAATCCAAGCAGACCTGAGCTTCACTGTGCCACAGAGGGGGAAAAAAAAGCAGAGGAAGAGTCGTGAGCAAAACCTATGGTACATGGCTGTGCCCTGCAGATGATGCTCACAGCATCATGCTGAGTGACAACATTTAATGCTTCATCATTTAGAAATTTCTGCTTTTTACAAAAAAGAACTAAATACTCCATGTCGTTACATTTCATCCTTCTGAACTTCTCAGCAGGATGCATGTGGCTGAGATCTTACTGTCTCTTCTGAAACTGTGTTTGCCTGTCTTTCTGGTACTCTGGATGCTAAAGACTGCAATTACTGGCTCAGCAGGTGAGACGCTTGCAAGCTGCTATCCCAAGGCACATTTGTGCTTTGGTGTTTCAGCTAGAAATAAGTTTCAACACAGAAGGAAAAAATATGGGCTTCTACACCTGTTTTGAATCAAGCCTCAAGTATCCGTAACTGGCTCATTTAAAACAGGATCGCTTGGATCACACAGGAATCTGCCCAAGACCTATAGCAGCAATCCTTAGACATCACATCATCACATCAGATCATCCACAGAGAACTTGTGGTCCCAAGGATATAATGCAAAAATCAAAGGAGGTGCTGCCTTGGATAATCTCAGAGATGGAGTCACAAAGGTACAGTATGGACCTGGACTTTCTCAGATCAAGTATGTTCAGATCCAGGCTACTGTTTCTGATCACTGGAAAGATAAACTAGCTCTAAAGACAAGCATGGCTCTGACAGGAGTTGCACTGTTCAACATTATCATGGTATAAATTGACTGCCATCATGTACAAAGTGCTTTATATTCGGTAACTAGAGTGTTTATCTTATTTGTGCGTTGTAGGAAATTGCAAGCCCCTGCTGAGGGTACTACTGACAAATTGTTTCCCCATTTTGTGAAATAATGCTGCAGTCCGAGTCAGTCCAGCTAAACTTCACCCCCAAAACCCTCACACTAGATTGCCACTCAGCCTAATTTCATGGGCTCATCCCACCTGGAAAGGATTGCAGGGCATGGACCCTGGATCATTACAGAGAATACTATATGCCCACAAATACATGCCCAATATCCCATCAGCCAGCAAATCCTTCCTGGGCATTGCTTGACCTCTCCCTCTGTCACTGAGATAGCCTCATACCACTCTGCATTAACCTCCACTCTGTGAGACATGTCGTACCTCTTTACAGACCCTAGCTGTATTCCTCCCTTGCCCTGTAAACACTGCTGTCTTGGAGAGCCTGTGGAGGGAAGGCCAGGCTGAGGAATAGGATGGAGCCTCATTGGCCAGAAATGGGAAAGGCTGGGGTCATGAGATCTGGAAAGGAGGAAAGCAGGAGGGGAAGAAATGGTCAGTGATGTACAGAGCGGGCAGGAAGCTATGGGAGGAGAGGCCCCAGAGATGAGCCGTGGGAAGGAGGCTGTCACATCCCATGGCAACAGGACAAGACAATCCCTGGGAACACAGTCCAGCAGCCAAGGGTCTCCAGGGAGACGTGACCATCTCTGGAGGAAGCACGTACATGCACTGAGTGGCCTTGCTGCCCTGCAAGGGAGGTCAATGAGAGCTGAAACAAGTGCCCGAGTGCTTTGGGACAGTGTGGTAGGATCTCTAGGGGACCTGTGCCAGACACAGGCCTCCAGCATGACCCTTCTGCTCGGCAACAACCCTAACTGTCTTTTTTGTTATCTTGTGCTTGAGATTCCTAATGGAGAGTCACTTATGTTCTGAGTAAGAGCAGCTAAAAATAGTGCTAATATAACAAGTATGAAAGATGAATTTACGAAGTGGAGCAAGAAAGCCTAGAAGCCCCTCACAGTCATTATACACTCCCACAGCTTTCAGATGTGTTTTCAACAGCAAATGCTCTTGCTGTTTGTTAGGCAATGAAGGAAATTGCCTAAGACAGTGACAGATGTCTGGAAGGCTTCATATTGGGGTGATTTCTTTCTGCCTCCTCTCCCTTCAACATACCTCACTGCTCTCCGCTTTGTAACTCTGCTTCCTTCAGCCAAAAGATTTGGGGCTTAGCTGCCAGCAGGTGTGGACAGAGCATCTGGTAAAGGCATGCCGTTAAACTTTGTGCTGGGAGAGAACAGGCTGCTCATCTGCCATTTTCTAAGTCAGCATCAAGCTTCAATGAGGCATTTCTTCCTTGTCAGACACAGATGCTGCCAAAACCACAAATGGCTTTTTCAGGCTCACCCTCAGTTAGGGTGTTGCAATTTCTGCCCTCTGTGGAGGGTCTGTCCCCTCTGATGCAGGCTAGTACATCTGCGGCTTGAGCTTTGAATAAGCACTACAGATCTGCAAAATTTTTTAGCATGTATTGATGAAAGAAAAGCAGAAGCCTCATGAGGGGAAACAGCCAAGAGCACAGGCTACCATGACACCTGGACCCATCATGCTCACACCAGGTGTGAGGATGGTGTGATAGGTATGCCTGGTTGCACAGTGGCCTAGCTTCAGAAGGGTGGGGGCGGAGACAGGAAGAAACCTACTTGCACCATACCAGGCCAGCTGCCTAGACACATCTCCCAGGTTGCAGGAGCTCCAAGTTTAAGCCTTATCTTAAGAAAAAAGGCCATTTCCCCCTTAGAGTTCAGCCCTTTGAATCAAAGGGCCAGGGTGACACCCTGCATTGATGCTGTCTCTCACCTGTCTCACACGCATGCTGGCACTAACTGTGCTCCGCTCAGCACAGTGCCGTGCAGACCCTGAGCAATCTCTGCCCCGCTGTGAGGCTAATGCAAAGGA
Organism: Phalacrocorax aristotelis; assembly: GCF_949628215.1. Lineage (NCBI taxonomy): Eukaryota > Metazoa > Chordata > Aves > Suliformes > Phalacrocoracidae > Phalacrocorax > Phalacrocorax aristotelis. The sequence continues at coordinate 35,559,754 of NC_134281.1, forward strand.
AGGCGCTAATTTAAACTCTGCATCATCCTGGAGTCTTTTGGGGGTGCTTACCTTTTCTATTCTAATAGATGGGGGCTCCAGGGAAGCAACCTTGCAGTCTGAGCTGTATTTAGAGTGACAGGCAGCTCATACAAAACAGGCTTAAAGGCACTTTGGGAAAGATAAGCTGGCTCACCCCTCCCCATAGCCACAATAAAGTGTTTGATGTGTCCCTTCTCTGCACTTGATCACGTTCCTGCTGCCTCTATGATTCATATTATCCAACTGATTGACTTTGCAAGATATGAGAACAAAGCGTTTCCTAGGCCTGCTCCCTGATGCGCATTAATTGTATTAGAATGGAAGGCTGAAGCAGAAATCAAAACAAGCCCTCAAGCCTGGTTTCTCTGCTAATCACTGGTGCTCATATCCTTGTTATGCTGAGGGACTGTGCTAAAGTACTCTACAGGCACCATCCTGGGCATGCTTCCATCGGTCTGCAGAGCTGTTCTGTTGCAGCTTCCCGGTGAGGGCTGTGACACTTTCTGTACCGAGCAAAAATTTTATTTCAACAGGATTTTTCTCTTTGAGAGTTAATGAGCAACTCTTGAAGCAGCCGCTCATCAATGAGATGTGAAGCAAGTAAGCCAGGAGAGACAGAGGCCAGCTGTCTTGCCACCCGTATCCCAATCACAAAAAGTATAAAAAGTAATGGAGAAAGGAGTGGGACCAAGAACGTCACCTGCTAAAGCACTGCCATAACCCCTGAAAATATGGCTCAAGGTATTTCTCATGAAAACTTAGCCTGCTCCTGCTCAAGAACTCATTGCCCTAGGGCCAGCATATTCCAGTTTAGCATCTTCAGCCTGGTGCCACACCCCCAGGACTGGTTCGTCAAAAGGACTACACACCATGATGCTCTTACTAGGAGGGAACAGGCACTGTCAACAGATGACACCCACATCATGTACTTTCATAGCCAAGGTACATAAATGTGATAGTGCTGAGCATAAAAGAGTTACTCCACTGCATGAAATATGGTGTTGACAGGAAGGGCTTTTGCTTCTGTTTTTCTCCATTTTCCTGCATCCAGCTGTAGATTGCCTTTACTTATTGCTCCTGGATAATAAAGACATAATCCCACTGTGTTGTATTACTGCTTTTTAAATTCTCTAATATGTGCACACTTGGTCCAAAGCCCATCAGTCCAGTAGGGGAGGCAGGATGGACTTAGCAGCAGAGACCAAAGTAGGCTCAAATTTTAAAGACATTAGTTCTAAAATCCTGCTTGTCTTTGTTCTGCATGAGTCACACAAGGTAATGTCCAGCAGAGGCTGGAAAGGGAATGGGGACAGCTCTAAGAGCCAAAGGATTATTATTTTTTTTTCTTTTCAATTTCCCTTTTATATATTGTCTAGAGTTGTTCATTAGAGAGTGGGGGAAAAATGTGCTACCCCCAGCCTGAGATCAACAGAGCCTTACAGCAAATCCTTTAGTCTAACAGTATCTGCTTGATAACACAACAAAACAGTAACAGAGCCTGAACCCCAAGCTGACCCACAGTATATGCCCAGGTGTTATTCTAGTGGGACATGGAAGTCATTCCCAGCCAAGACTCCATCCAATTTTTATCGAGCCCTATTCTGTGTTCTGCAGCTGCTAATGTATTTTCAGGAAACCTGTTTCAGTATTGATGCAGAAACATGACTATCTCAACCAACCTCCACTGATGAACTAACTGGCCCAATTACCCAAATTTTCAATTCAGTGAAGCAAATACTTTGTTTAGCTGCAAGTACATCAGATCACACCTGCAAGGAGCTTGGGTGGAGACACTGTCCCCCTTCCTAATCAGTCCAGAATCTCCAAATATTCAGGCATGGAAAAGCAGTGCTGAATCTAGCATGTACAGGACTCAGAAGCAGTGTAAATACAGACTTAATAATGAGGAAAATCATGGAGAATTATAATGTGAGCAATCCTGGGCAGAAAATGAAGGGAGGCAGAGCAGAGTTTGCTATCCACACAGATGCTCTGCTGAAGGTCAGCGCAGGATGAATGGATGAGATACAGAAGCTTTCAATCAACTGCATGGCTAAGCAGACAAAGTTTTTCCCAGGAGGTAAAAGGCCATCAGCCTGGGACCACTATGCACTGAGAAGCAGGACTAGCACTATGCAGCTAAAAGCACAGGACAGCAGGTAGCTGTGAACTTGTGACAGCTGGGGAGAAAAACAGAGGCAGCTGGGATGCAGCAGCAAAATGGAAGCTTTGCAAGACCAGCAAGAAAGGTAACAGACTGCAGGGGAGGAGCAACAGAGACTGAAGAACGAAAGACCCGGAAGTACAGACAGGAGAACAGCAAAGGCTGGGGCAGCCTCCTGTTGCTGGAGGAATGGAAGGGAAAGGTTGCTGAGGGCACGGCAAGATGCAGGAGGTGCAGAAAGCCAGGTATGTCAGCTTGAAGTTGTACACAGTGCCTTCCTTGCTACCAAAACAGCATGGGCTAAACTTTTCAGATTTGAGAACTATCTGCTTCTCCTAGCCTGGACACAGTTGTTTTCCTGGTGGTCTGTCAAGAATAGAAATGGTATATGAACTGCTGCAACCTCAATGCCATTTTCTGGGCAGGATGTGGGTCATCTGCTTGATGACTTGTCTATGCTGCGACCTTATGAGAGTGGAGGCCTTTTGGTCATGGCACAAACACATATTAAGTTTTACAACCAGGAATGGCATCCTAGGAACCCAGTTCTGGAAGCAGTCCTCTGCATTATCAGCACAGGTCATTCTTTTAATCCTCATTCTGTTTGTTTTCCCCAAATCATTTACACACACATTTTAATTCAGACTTCGCTTCAACCTTTATTTCTGTTACAAATCTTTTACACATGTTTATGTGGAAAAATCAATATGCTCTGCTTCATTCAGATGTTCAGTAAGAGGTTGGAAGATGGGTATTGCTTTTCAAGAAGGCTATAGGCCAACTGGAGAGAGTCCAGATCACAGACCTATAAGGCAAGATGGAAAAAATGAGAGTTTGTTCAATCTAGAAGTGAGCAGACCAAAGGCACACAGGGTAATGATACATGAAGTACCTAAATGTCACATCCGTAAAAGGCTGCGGTTACAGAGAAGAAGATGATAAACTGTTCAGTGTGTCCATGATGGTTAAGGACAAGAAATGTTTATCCTGAATTATGGCAGTAAGGTTTAGCTCAGACAGCAGAAAAGATTTTTCCAGCTGTAAGATCATGAAATACTAGACTGGATCAGCTGGGGAAGGGCTTATAACACCACTTATAAAAGCTCCTACTACAAATGTAGTTTATTTACCTCTGCCCTGGACCTTGGTGAGGCTCTAGATGGCCCTTCTGCATTTTCTCAGCAAGGACTTATTGAGGAGGTGATAAAACAGAAGTCTAAAGTTCAGCTTTGATACCCACACGTAAGGTTTTTGGTTAAATGTTGGGTGCACAGTGTATCCTGTTCCTAATGATCCCACCTGGCTGCCTCAGAGACAAACACAGAACTGCTGTTGGATAGCAGGGACCCACCGGTTCTGTACAACTTGTCTTCAACACAGGAAGTGTAGCTTTGTAATTCAAAGCTTCCCACTCTTACCAAGCTTTGTGACTCTTTGACCACTGCAATAAGCCAAGCTAGGTTGCATCACCAAACCTGGGTTGTTTTGTTTTTTGTTTTTGTTTTTTTTTGAGCCAAAATGATTTCCACCTACTCTGCAACCCTGGGGAAAAGGAAGTTGATTTTCTGGCTGGAGAAACCAGCTCAGAGTGACCAGTCCCAAGGGAAAAAGATGATATCAGTGTTTCTGATTTTCCAGTTAATTGTGTTTACTGAACAATCCATAATGCTAGAGTGCCTTGAGCCTTGCCAAGTTTGTAAAAGTAAATACAGACATTTCCAGTCTAATGTTAGAAAACTGACCCTTGGATTATTTCTGAGCTCATTTCTTCCAGCAGCTACATGCATAGTATGTGAAATAAGGAGCATTGGACTCATACCTTATTATTTCAACAAATATTAATGTTTGACTGCTGTAGCTAGAAGGTATCTCTCCTCCAGAAAACAGGCCACAAGACATGAGAGCAGCTCCTTCATCCTAAGGTTTGTCTGGTGATGCCTCTGCATGTCATGAGACTTCAGTCACCTTCTCAGGAGGACCCACTGCAAAACACACTGTGTTAGGGAGCAGCAGGAGTGGAGATGCTCCATGAGGAGGGACAAGCCAGGCTCTGAAGGATAACTCCAGAACAGGCTCTGCCCTCACTGAGGGGCACAGTCCCACAGCACCGGCGCAGGGCAGGCTGCAGAGGGGCTACTTAATGGTCCGTTCACAGCCCTGGGAGGCATCAGTGCAGGGAGCATTTAGAGACACCATTAAGGAGCAGAAGGATATGTGTCAGAGACAGACCCAAATAAAGCATCATTCTGGAGAGAACTGGAGCCCAAGGCCTGACTTCATAAAGAGCTACTGGACCATGAGAACAGGAGCTTTGTGAAGTCATAATAAAGGTTTGTGAAGTCATAATAGGGCTTTGTAAAGTCCTGGGGAGATCAATGAAGTCATAGGGGAGACTATGAAGTTATAGAAGAGCTTTGTGAAGTCACAGAGGAGGTTTCTAAACTCATACAGAATTTATTTGAAGTCATAGAGGACCTTTGTGAAGCCATAGGGAAGCTTCCTGAAGTCAGAAGGGAGATTAAGAAGACATAGAGAAGATTTAGGAAGTCAGAATGGGGCCCTGTGAAGTCATAGGGGAACTTTTTCACATCATAGGGGAGGTTTGTGAAGTCCTATTGGAGCATTCTGCAAAAACAGGGGGCTTTATGAAATCATAATGGGACTTTGTCAAGTCATAATGGAGCTTTGTTAAGTCAAAGGGGAGTTTTCTGAAATCATAGAAGACGTTTGTGAAGTCATAGGGAGATTTGTTAAGTCAAAACAGGGATTTGTGAAGTCATAGTGGATATTTGAGAAGCCATAATGGGGATCTGTGAAGGCAAAAGAGGCTTTGTGAACTCATACTTGGTCATTCAAAAGTCATAGAGGAGCCTTGTGAAGTCACAATGGTGCTTTGTGAAGTCGTAGAGATGATTTGTGAAGTCATATGGGAGCTTTGTGAAGCCATAATGAGAGCTTTGTGAAGTCGTAATGGGGTTTGTGAATTCATAGTGGGGTTTTACGAAGTTATAGAGGAGAATTGAGAATTCATAGAGCTGCTTTGTGAAGCCTTAGAGGAAGTTATGGGGTCATAATGGAAGCTCATAGAATCATAGATGAGCTTTGTGGAGACATAACGGATTTTCTGAAGTCGTAAAGGAGGTTCATGAAGTCATAAAGGATTGTTGTTAAATCATAGACGAGCTTTGTGAAGTCATAGTAGGGTTTGTGAAGTCATCGTGAGTTTTGTGAAGTTATAGGGGGGGCTTTCTGCAGTGATACGGGGGCTCTGTGAAGTCATAATGGGGCTCTGTGAAGTTATAGGGGAGGTTTGGCCATGCAGTTCCAGCCAGGTTTCACTGACTCCTTTTGTGCTTTAAATGCATTTTGTAAATTGCTTACAACATTACTAACACTGCCAGTTCTTCCCAGTAGCGTCCCATTAGCTGGTAAGTCTGCCCTAAGCCTCTAATGATTCAAACCACAAAGCCATTTTTCATGCTATGTCTTCTTCCCCAGTGAGTAAAAGTCAATTAGTGTTTTCAACTTTGCTCTGAAATAGCCCCTGCTCCCTCTGCTTCTTTATGCTACCAGGAAACCATCTACAATAATTACTTGTTTGGATGTCTAGTGCTCAGTTGAGGTGAATCTCAAGCTTCTATACTTTCCTCTTTGTGGTTCAAACACCTTAAGCAGGAAGCATGCTTTGTTGCCAGAAATTCCAAGATAAATGAGCTTTTCAACCTGTCATGTGGCCACTTTTAAGGTTTTATTTTCATTTTTTATGCTCAAGAAAATAATGATTTTTTTCTACCAGACCTTATTTCCTATCTTAAACACTTAATTTTTCATCAATCTCTTTAATTTTCTTTATTCTCTCTTAGTAGATGAATAAACTCTTGAAAAACAAATTCTCCAAAATGTGTGCAGGCTGAGACCTGATGATCTACGCAGTCCAAGCATGTGCAGCCAATGCAGGTTGTCCTGTGGCCACCAGTGAGTTTGGGGCCCTGGCCAGCAGCAGGTGCTGTCATGCAGCATTGGCCCAGGCCTGGCCCAGGCTCCCTGTAATGTGACTGCCTGCAGAGATGCCCAGTGCCACGTTTGCGAGGAGCTTGAAGGAGGGGGCTGCTGCACTCAGTAGCAAATCAGCTCCAAACACAAGCTGCTGAGAGACAGTGTGAATTTCTTTTGCATTTGTCAGTGTTAGGATGTAATAAGGCATTAAAACTTGACCAGTGTGTAATAATTGTATTAGAACTGCAAGGGTTTCAAAGTTAAAATAGAGTAATGTTTCTAAAATGAAGAAACTCAAAACTAGTGCTTTCTACCCTACTGATATTTTAATTTGAAGGTATAGCCGTTCCACAGAGTAAATTAAAATTAAATAAGCTTTTTTATTAAATTATTTGTTTGCTTGGCCATTGCATATTCAATTATTAAATTTAATTCATTTATTAAATAAAATAATACGTACTTAGGTTCATTCCTACCCTGCAACTAATGGACACATTTGCTTAGATTTAGTTATCATATGTATTTTTGAACCAGAAGCGGAGAGAAAAAGCTTGAGAAGGACACACTTTTAATGTGTAGCCCATGGGTCTCCTCCAGTGATGGCTGTCAGTCATCTGCTGATAATGGCTTCTATTTCTCAGCAAGAATGTCAGAGAATTGCCAACCCTTCTTCTACTAGTGTTATACACATATGTTTTGTTTGGATGTTCCCTCTACATTTGCTCCCAAAAGAAAAAAATCCCATCTTTCCTCGAGGCTTCCAGAACCATCTCCTGGACACAGATGCCCAGCCTGCAGCTAGCTGGTACCTCTCCAGTTAGGCAGTGGTGGTCCACATCACACCTCTGCCTCCACCACAGTGACAAGTGTCTGGTCCAGTAGGTTTGTCATACCACCCTCTTGTGAGTGACTCATCTGCAGCAGACAAACAGCACCCCTGAGCACTCTGCCTGAATACGGTGTCTGAGATCTCCTACCCTACCATGGTGTCAGTGTCCTCCCTTCCATCCCCTGTGAACATCCAGACCTGTGGATATAGCAGATCCTTCCATTTGTAAATATTCCCTCCTGGGCAGTTGGTATTGTATTATCTGCTTCAAAGGATTCATGGTCTGTGGCTCATCCACAAGCAGAGATGTGGACTAGTCTCTGAATTCCATGGCATCCTTTCTGGTAGCTCATGGTGTAAGCTGCATGCCATACCAGGCCCTGAATGCTCCGGTGAGTATGCTCTCTAGCATCCACATCTCCTGATTGTGCGGGGCTTGCCTTGGGAAGCAATGTGGTGGGCAAAAATAAAAGCCTGAGTCAGTTTTGGGGAGAACAGACACTGTTTAGGTGTAACTGAACATGTGCACAGTGAACTCTCTGTGAGGGTTTTGCACATCTCTGATTCAGCCTAGGAAGCAGCTGGCAAAAGTCACCCAGCCTGGCTTCAGGCCCAGCTCACACAATTAGAAAAGTATTAGCTGAACTTAATCGGGAAATCAACATTAAGCAGATAGGAGCTGGTGCAGTTGTTAAACACAATGTAGTGTTTTTCCCTGGCAGAAGCCCAGCCTAATGGAGGGCTTCCAGCATCCAGAGCAGCCGCCAAATGAAGGCTTAATTGGCCTCTGAAGCCACACGTACAATTACAAACACTTGTAATGAAGCATGAAAAATACAAGAGCCCAGGACCGTGACATGGAGGGAAGAAATGATCTCATCTGTCTCAGAAAAATAAATCAAAGTTACTTTCTTCCTTACATTGAACCTTCTTCCCAGCTCTTATCTGGCCTGCAGACTCCATTCTGGTGCTAGTTTCCAGGGCAGTGCTAAGACCAAGGGGAAACCTACCTTCTAACACAAAGCAAAACTTCTGCCTTCCCCTGGCTGCTGGGGACACCTCTTCAGCCTCCCACCCTCAGTGAATGTTGGACACTGGGTGCACATTAGAATGAACTTTGACTGCCCACTGCTGGTGTGCACAGCACAGCCCTGCCAACAGCAAAATATCTGCTTTGGCAAACACTTTATATTTTGATTCTGCTTTAACTTTAACTAAATAAACCTCCATGATTCCTGTTCAACAGCTGCTCCCTGACCCATGCGTCTCTGCCAATTACTCAGACAGAGTCACAGCAGCAGTAGCATCTGGTCCAGGCAGAGCCAGGTACACCCCACCTCATATCAGGGACCTGCAGCCCCTGCAAAGCATGTCTGAGAGCAAACTGGTGGAGATTTCAAGGTACAACTCCTTTAGTTGCTACCCTGGATTGAGGCAAAGATCAATGGGGTTTGTGCTGTTCGTTGCTCTACAATATTCTGGTTCTTTGGGAACAATTTGCTGGCTTGTTTGTATTGAGGAACACTCTTGAGTCCTTTGGTGCATTCAGAATCAGAGAGTAACTGAGGTTGGAAGGGAGCCAAGCCTCATCTGGTCCAACACTCATGCAAAGCAAGGACAGCTTTGATGTCTTGTATCACAGAATCACAGAATGGTAGGGGTTGGAAGGGACCTCTGGAGATCACCTCATCCAACCCCCTTGCTTGAGCAGGTACACCGAGAGCAGGGGGCACAGGAACGCATCCAGGTGGATTTTGAATGTTTCCAGGGAAGGAGACTCCACAACCTCCCTGGGCAGCCTGTGCCACTGCTCTGTCACCTGCACAGGAAAGAAGTTTCTTCTCATATTCAGGTGGAACTTCCTGTGTTCCAGCTTGTGCCCATTGCCCCCTGTCCTGTTGTTGGGCACCACTGAAAAGAGTCTGGCCCCATCCTCTTGAGACCCACCCTTCAGATATTTATAAGCACTGAGAAGATTCCCCTTCAGTCTTCTCTTCTCCAGGATGAACAAACCCAGGTGTCTCAGCCGTTCCTCATAAGAGAGATGCTCTGGTCCCCAGATCATCTTGGTAGCTCTCTGCTGGACTTGCTCAAGCAGTTCCACATCCTCCTTAAGCTGGGGTGCCCAAATCTGGACACAGCACTCTAAATGTGGTCTCACTAGTGCAGAGTAGAGGGGGAGGATAACCTCTCTTGATCTGCCAGCCGCACTCCTTTGAATGCAACCCAGGATACCGTTGGCCTTCTTGGCCACAAGGGTACATTGCTGGCTCATGGTCAACTTGCTGTCCTCTGGCACTCATAGGTCCTTCTCAGCCGGAGCCACTTTCCAGTAGGTCAGCCCCCAACCTGTATTGGTGCATGGGGTTGTCCCTCTTCCATTTGAGTTTCCCTGGAAGCATTTTGCTCATCCATGCAGGTGTCCTGGCTCCTTTGCTTGACTTCTCCTAGGGATGCACCGATCTTGAGCTTGGAGTAAGTGGTCCTTGAATACTGACTGACCAGCTGTCTTGGACTCCCTGCCTTCAGAGTCCTAACCCATGGGATTCCTCCAAGCTGGCCTTTGAAGAGGCCAAAGTTAGCTCTCCTGAAGTCCAGGGCTGTAATCCTACTTGTCACCCTGCTTCTACTGTGCAGGATCCTGAACTTGACCACCTCATGGTCAATGCAGCCAAGGCTACCCCCAATCCTCACATCCTCAACTAGACCTTCTTTGTTTGTTAATATAAGGTTCAGCAGCACATCTTGCCTAGTTGGCTCCTCCACCACCTGTGTCAAAATGTTATCCTCAATGCTCTGCAGGAACTTTCTGGATTGCATGTGCTTTGCTGTGTTGCTTTTCCAGAAAGTATCAGGGTGGTTGAAGTCCCCCGTGAGAACCAGGGCCTGCAATTGTGAGGCTACTTCCAGCTGTCCCATAGAAGACCATGTCAACTTCCTCTTCCTGATCAGGTGGCCTGTAGCAAATACCCACAACAGTGTTGCCCATATTTGCCTGCCCCTTAATTTTTATGTATATGCTTTTGACTTGTTCTTCCTCCACACCTAGGCAGAGCTCGATACATTCCAGTTGCTCCCTCACATAAAGAGCAACTCCCCGACCTTGCTCTGTTGGCCTGTCTTTCCTAAAAAGTATGTAGCCATCCATTACAGTATTCCAGTCATGTGAGGTATCATCTAGGGATCATGTGATAGCTGGTCCCACCAAAAGGAAATCTCAACCAGGCATGTTAGGGAGGACCTAGAAGTGGTTTAACTTTGACCAAGAAGGCTTCCTCCCTGCACATACCAGCAAAGCAGCTGTACCAGCACAACACCCAGACTTGTCCAATTAGCCATGCCATCACCCTGGCTGATTAGCCTACTCAGAGCTTTGTAAGGCCAAAACAATATTGCTCATTCTTTCAGTGTTGGTTCAGATGACACTGGACCACTTCACCTCACACTTTTTCATAATGTTGATCACTAAGGCCAGGGGCAGGAGCTGTACACATCTGTCACCCATGCCTCTATTCCCAAAGCTCACAGCTGCTAATGCAGGGAGAGAAAAATTGCAGGAGAAAAATTCCAATGTCTCCTAAGGAAGGGGAAGGTATGGCACAGGGACTACCACCCCTGCCAGAAGGACAGCAAGGAGGCAACAGCCAGCTGGGTGCCTGTTTTGCAGTAGATAGGCACCAATGAGCATCACTTTTTTTCAGGTTTGTTTTCACCACACACTTGTGATTTGATGGGTCACTGCTCTGCATACACCTTGGCCTTCTCTCCTCGACCCTGCACCCCTCCATCTTAGGAGCCCTGGTACTTGTTTCTTGTGTGTCCACATCTGCCCAACACTATGTCCATACAAAGCCAGTGAGTCACTCCTAGTGCGGATGAGAGATAAGAAACTTCTGTCCTCTTCAAGAAACTACCTTTAGCTGGACTTACTCAGCCTCCTGTTATTACTGTGGCATTCAGCTGCAATTAAACACTGAGGGCTGAACATTGGTCACTGGACAACCATCTTTTTCACGTGACTAATATTGTTCACCAGCAACTTCTGTCCAAGAGTTTAAATTCTGCGTAGACCAGACTGCATCAAGAAATACCATAGGACAGTCTCACATCTAGCACTCATAATCTTAGAATGTCCCAGCTGGTCTGATGAAGCAGGCAGTATTCAAGCAAAGGGGGAGCATCCTATCCCACCAAGGAAGATGGTAGTTAACAAACTCCAGCTTCCCTGGCACAGTCTGGGCATAGCCAGCCCCAAAGCCATGAGTTTTTCCTTGCTTGTACTGGGTTTTTTATAATTTTACAGCTAAGGTTTGATCCAATCACGCTTAGCTAGGGCAAGACCTGATATGAGCTTAACTGCCCTCAAGTGACAACAAGCAGAAAGTGCAGATTAAGAAGTCACCTGAAAAGAAGCACGTTTGCGGGAGCCTGAGACTTCAGAGAGGCTTACCTGTGCGCAAGAGGCTTTCCCTCGTGTAGTAGGATCAAGCCTAGGATTTTACTTTGAAGTGGCTGCTCTGGTTCTGCCCCAAGGGCTTGCTGGCTTCATTGTTTTCAGCTTTGCTCAGATAACCATCACAGTCACTCCTGCTAAATGAATACAGCATGGCAAGCGCAGAGGTGAAGCAGTGCAAATAATTCTTCAGAAGCTAGAAAAGGACCCCAGCTCATAGTCCATCTGTTTTCTTGCAACTGAGATTATGTAGGTTCCTGCACGCACTCAGTTACAATATAATGACGCCAGGTGCAAACGTCAATAGAGCAGTTGTGGCTTTTGCCACGTCTACACAGCCCTGCCACAAAAGTAGTGGAAACAAAAATGACCAGGGTGTGTGCCCTCAACACAAACGGATTTCTTACTGATGGGGCTGTCATTGGAAGAAGGTGACCAGGAAAATGGTGCATGATCACCCAGCTCTAGATATCAGAGATCCATCAGAAGTGACAATGTATAGGTTGAGCAGGTAATAAGAGCATCCTGATCATTCTCAGCAGGGACAGAAGGGTTCTCTGATACAAATGGTCTTCGAACTGAGGGTTGGTGGTCTGAGTTTGCAGAGTCAAGGGGGCCAACTCTTTTTCCCCCCCAGGTGGCTGACAAGGAAGTTCACACTGTGGCAAGTGTCTGGGGTGAGTCACTGTGAACCCAATAGCAAAACTGAGGGTACTAGAGAGGCCTGGCTCACATATGAGCTCTCCCATAGCTCACAAGGCAGATCAGGCTGTAAGCCCAAACCTGAAGCCAGGGCAAGAGTCAACACAGGACTTGTGCACTCATGTAGGCTGCTCAGCTGTCCCACCAGGAGACACTGCAGGGGTCCACTAGGGGTATACCATGGACACGGGTGTATTCCCCTTGGCCCCAGGGCGGCCTGGCTGTATTCACCTCTCACTAGCTAGTCTTTCTGCTGGCTGCAGGTCTGGCCCTGCTCACAGAGAGAGCTCTGAACCTTGGGGGAAACCTGAACAGGACATGATGTGACAAAATTACCTCCAGAAAAGGAATGCAGTATGATAAGGAAAACAGCACAGGTAAAAGGCATAGGATAAAGAGTAGGGTAAGCAGACCAGGAAGCCCAGTTTGCCTGTCCTTGATCACAGCCAGCCCAACCCAGGGCAACTGTTTACAAGCAGCAACAAGTGAGGGAGCAGGGCTTTCTGCCACCCGCTTGCTGCAGGAAACCCAGTGGCCAGAACACTGTTTTCAGAACGCTGAGGCAATCCACAGCCTCACCACACCCCAAGATGACATCTTGTCAGCCCATGTCCAGCCACTGCCTGTTGCTCTCTCTACCCACGTAAGGAAGATGAGAGTGGGGTAAGCCCAGAGGCAGAGCACTGCCCTGTGTACAATTGCACAGGGTGATGGCTTTGCAAGCTGCCCCACCCATGCCAGGGGCCACACTGGCAGCTACTGCTGGTGGACCCTGTCAGGGTCATCCTCTCTGGGCCCTCCCCTGGCCCTACCCAGAGGGAATGCCAGGAGATACAGTCCTGGCGCCCTCACGTGAGAGAACACCATCCAGGCCAGCATGCTGTGACCACAGTATGCCGGGAGATGGAGCCTTGCTGGAGGCCCTTTTCTGCCCAGCAGAGCTTTCACCGCCTTTCCCATCAGCAAGCGTGGCCCCGCAGCCCAAGCCACGCCGTGTGTCTGCTCCCAAGTGACAGCCACCCACTGCTGTGGTGGAGGCTGAGGCTTTGCCCCTTGGTGGGCCCCGGCAGGGCGCTGAGGCCATCGCTGAGCCAAGGCCATTGCCACGCCAAGGCCTGTGCCCTGCACTGGAAATGGGCCTGGCGAACCCAGGTGTTTTCTGTCCAGCAAAAAAACCCCAACAAACTCCTTTCGCCAGAAAACCTCCTAGGCAAAATATTTGCAAGATATCAGACTATTTTACTGCTCTTTTTTTTTTTTTAAATGTATTAAATGTAAAAAAAATATATTGCTCTGTATATCGCTACTCCAAACTGAACAAAACCAAAGCAAGCTCCCCTTTGCTGGGCTGCATCAGACAAACCCCAGCGTTAGGTGGGAAGGGAGGAAGGAAGGTGGCAGCAGCAGAGGGATGCGCTGGTGCACAGCTCTCGCACACAGCTCTCTTGGATTGGACTGAAAAACACCTGGGACGTTGATTTCCAAAAGCAGGGCTGCTGGAAAGGAGAAAGGATATGTCAGAAGTTTTCCAGTAGAGGGAGCACAGGGACAGCCGTGGCCATGGCACTGCCAACCCTGTCAACCTGAGGTGCCTTTTTTCGGCGCTAGAAGACCTGGATGCCAGTACAGCTATCTCACCTTCCACCCTCTGGGGAGGATATAACAACACTGTCAGGACTGGGGCATAATTTGGTCATCAGAAAGCAAAGATTTTAATCTTGGACAGCATTATGTACAGGGTCAACACTTGCGAAAGTTAAGGACTGTGTCAAATCAAAACCGTAGTAATGAAGCACATCATAAAGCCAGAAACATTAGAGACATGGATAGTGCCCAAATGGCAAGGTGTTTTGTCACAAACATGATGGCAAGGGTGACAGTGAGGAAACCATAAAATCCGTAACTGCCTAGAGTCCAGAACAGAGAGTGGGTCCAATTCTTTCTTACGCTGCAGTTCACATCTGCTGCATCCCAGAATGTCTCAGATCTTGGCCAGATCACATAGTCTCCAATCCAACATAGCAAATTCATTAGATAAGATTTCTTGCATGACTGAAATTAAACATATGCATAAGGACTTTACTAGAGCAGAACTTTATCTCTGCTATGCCTGAAGCTTTTCTGAAGGCTAAGATTCACAGCCCTCTGGATATTACTGTGCTAGGTAACCAGCAAGCTTTTCTTGGGGGTACTTGCAGATCTGAAGAAGAAATTGGATGGCAGTTTTGGGGAAGCTGGTGTTACCCTGATGCCTAATAACAAGATTTTTGTTGGAAATTCTGGTATTAGCTAAGAAGAGGCGAGACTATGACTGGCTGGTGAACAGTGACAATGAGTGTCCCTGCCTTGAAGCCAGCCTCCTTGTAAAAGAAGATTTATAATAGACTGGGAGAAGGAAAATGAAACTAGTACTGCAAAACTTTCATCATCTAGGAAATAAAACTGCCCAACTGCCCAAGTTATATTTTAGAACACAGCTTTTTTCGATCCTCAAAAAAAAAAAAAAGAAAAGCGCAGAGGGAGGACATGCCTGACATCCAACATGAGGGCTCTGCTTAAACCACACAGCAGTTCAGTGATAGCAGACTCAGTTCTGATGTAAAATGCATTTTATTGCCTTGTCTGCTGTAGGGAATTTGTTTTTATGGCTAATATTCAGTGGACCAGGAGTCACAGCCCTCTTGCATGACTGATAGTCTCTCCATTCTGTTCTCTCACACCTTTCATGGAAGGACCAGAAAACACTCAGCCTAATACTTGCTGTTGCTTGCACTGTTAGCAGGGATTGATAAAATCTTTCTTTTGGAAAAAAAGCAGGTTGTCATGTGAGGTATTCTTCTGGGTTCCCGTAAGACGGAAATAAATCCAGTAGCGAACAACTTCAGTAGTATATTTTGGGCAGGATTTAGAGTACACTCCTGCCTTTTACATTTCCTGTGAATACCACACTAAAAAAACCACATTTTAAAATGCATGTGAATGTCCTAGGTGAGTACTTACGGAAGCTCATCATCAGAACGCAATTGTCTAATGAGCACTGATGTCATTGCTATACATTTGTGGAGAGCTAGTTGTAAACACTGAGTGGTTCAACTGAGAAACTAGCTTCCTGTAGATTAATTGTGACAGTGATGTATGTAATATGTAAATAGAACTAATCAGAGATGCTGGCCATATAACCATGGGGCAGGCAGGAAATGAATACAGCTGAGAACTCTGCAGACTCACTTTCTTATTTTGACCTTTCAAAAGACTGAATAGATTAGTTTAGTTTAGCACAGATGTAAACATTTTCCACAGCAGAAGTTCTGCAGAAACCACAGAGATTCCCAAGCCTGCACCAAGCTTGAGTTTTCGTATCTGAAGAACTGCAATTTTGTTTCCTTCCTTTTAAACAGCAGCAACAAAAGAGGGTTTTATGATGTGAACTATGGGTAGGTGTTATAATGCTTCCTATCCACTAACCCTGAAGTATCGCACATACCAAGTTCCTCCTCTAGGATTAATATTTTAAGTGCACCACTAAAGAAATTCACTGAATTAGCAGACTGCAAGCTCCTCGACTTGAGATTTACAATAAAACTATTTTCCTTTTGGTATTGCTTCATTTTTTTACCTGAAGATAAGCAAATCAACCATATGTTAGATCATATAATTATTAACGCGTAGGTACAATTATGGTTTCCAATAAGGAATAAATAACATAAATATTGAGGAGTGACAAATTAAGAAGTTAGTGAAGAACAGAATTATTTATTAAAGCCAAATTAATTCAAAACTTAATTTTAAATTTGAACTCTTCAGATCCCGTTACAGGAAAAAGGAAGAGAAATATGGAAATACATCCTTTCAGTCCATGCTCTTCAGTGAAGTTTCTTTCCATGCTTATTCTTCACAGGACAGTAAAGAGGATGTGTTGCTTTTTTTTTCTTCCCACAAAGATGAATATCACTTCCCTTCAGCAGAAACTAAAGCAAACATAACTCCACAAAAGCCATACTGGTAAAATTGTATTTGAATAAGAACAATGGTGGAGCTCAGATATGGAGGAGCCCAGGCAGTGCTAGAACCTGAGCATGGACATGAAGGAGGCAAAGTTTACACTCACCTGGGAAGTAACAAAAAGAGCTTGAAGAGAGATGTGACAGGATTACTAACAAAGGAGAACTCATTGTGCTCGAGCTCTTTATGCTGAGCTGAACCTCTCAAACGGGGCTTCACGTCTATTCAGCTGAATTGACAGTCTGGATCTTTCAGCACTTACCTTTAAAGAAGAAATATGATGTATTCGGTGTAAAATACAATGTCCTTATTGCTAATGGTATCAGTCAATATTTCTTTCACAGGGGGCAGCTATTGGTTCTACACAAGTCAAGCATGACTTGATCATCAGCTATGATAGGATCTTATCAAACACTAACAGAAGCCAGTGCAGACACTTTTCAGCTGAAGAACAGGCCCAAAGAAATCAGGACATCACCTCAAGGAACTTCCTGCACTTTGTGATCTATTCAATTTTGCTTTTTTGTTACATAAAGATTGTTTTGAAAATACATATTCTGTTCATGTAACTATGAAAGCTCTTGAAAAATGTATTTATTCTCTTCTACAAGTAATAAATCATTAAGTCAATATTGCTTTCACTTTGCAGAGATGATCTTGATCTGAGGGCTTAAAAATCACTAGTCTCCTTCCCAAAATATTTGTGAATACACTTCAGTGTTTAGAGGAATGGTTGGGAATCGGGACATCCCAAATTTATTTAGAGCTTTCTAGGTCTCTAGTCATGTCATCAACATAATATTCTGGGTCTGCTTTTTCTGGCTTAAAATAACTCATTCATTTTTCTATATCATCATCTTGCAGTATACAAAACAGCCCAGAAGCATTCATAGGGTCATTAATACCGTTAGTATAACTACTGTAGCCTGCAGTGCAAAACAGAAACACTTATTAGCTCCAGCACCACCATTGACAAAACACAGACTGACTTTGATGCAATTTGGCTACTTCAGGGCCTGGTTTTAATATTAGTTTTCTATTAATGGAAAAAAAAAGTAGGGAGAAGAAAAAAAAGAGATTGTTTGTAATTATTCTTTCCCTTGTCCTCCCAAAGTTTCCAAATGAATTCTCAGGAGATGCACAGCACATTGCTACATTTGGGACTGAAACTATTGTCACTGTATAGTACAGTAATATTTCAAGCAACTAAGACATAACACCTGCTGCTTTTAGAGTCATTTTAGAGTGGATTGGACAAACCATTCAGATGTGTGCTGGGGAGAGCCCATCAGTGGTGGGTGCTAAAAGAGATGACATAACAGGTCATTTCCATTTATAAGTTACACGGTATAGTGGCAAGGCCACCATAATTCACCTGTGAGTGATGTTTCATGCTACAAATCTTTCTTAAATCAGCTTATATAAACTATTGAAGCTACAATTAACAACATTTTTCAGGAACTGAAATCACCAGGTAATAAAATTACAGCAGATGAACACAGACAGTATTATATGCACATCATAGGTGAAAAGAAAAACACCCCTACCATTGTTGCAGAAAAGTGAAATAAAAGAATGCATTCTATATTTATTTACTTATTGATAAAAGGCAAAATATATTATTAAAGAGAGCTGTGGTTAAAGCCAGTTTAAAGGAAACAGGATGTGATATATAAACCTACTCTGAAACTGAAAATGCAGTTTAAAACCATACCCCTGATTCTTAAAAGTCCTTGGGTCACAAAAGGCAGAATATTTCCCATTCAGTCTGATTTTAAAATTTGTATCATATATGTGAATACAAGTGAGTTTTCTTTCATTTTTTTCTCTCTTAAAAAACATCACAATAGATAACATTTTTGTTATGTTTCAGGAACTTAGAGTCCCAGCAGAGTTGTCTGATTTATTTTTTTTCTAATTTCTTTTGAATATTAGTATCTCCCGTCCTCCTCAGCTCTGCAAGCCACAAGGAAAAGGCCATGGCGGGACTCTCACCAGAACTTGCCTGTGTTGCAGTAACTGCACAGAACTGGGCAAAACTGTGGGAAGGTGATGGGGTCACATCTTCTTCCCAAGGCTCGGTGTCTTACCTGAATAATCAAAATGATGCGTTTGCATTAAAAAAAGGAGGACGAATTAATTCTTAATCAATTCATGGCTGCATAATCTTCATCATTGCCAGCCCCTCATCCAACTAACACTGAAGAGGTTTCTCTGGTAGGTGTATTGCTCCTATGACATCTCCAACACAAATTGTACTTAAGAATGAGAAACTTAATTGACATCAAGCTTATATGTGAAGAGGTAATTTGTGCTGATCAGCCTAAAAAAAACCCAAACATTTTTATGTTATGCAAACTGAAATGAGAAACTTCTGGTTATTGACTGTCAAAAAAAAAACCAAAACCAAAAACCAAAACCAAAACAAAAAACCACCCAAAATTTGTGCTGAACTAAAGATGTTTTATCCTGGCTGGGAGATTATAAATGAAAATAAAGCCCTAGATATAAAAGATAAAGGATGAGGTTTAAGCAGACAAACTTGAAATTAGAAATGTGTTAAGCATTTCTGAAAAATAGTAGCAAAGTTAAAATCCCTGCTTATAAAATATCTGATCAAGACAGCTTCATCTGGCTCTTGCAGGAGACTCTAGGAAACCCTGAGTTTCAAGTTACCTTGCTGCAGATAGGTGCAGATAGAACTGTTTTTGTGTCCAGCATATGGCACCTGAGGCTGTAGAGGGCAATCAGGTCAGACAGAAATTCTTCTAAGAGCTTAAGACAACATTGTACATTCTTTTACGCAAAAGTATTCCTATTAAAGTTAATTTTAGAGAAACTGTGTACACTTCTCACAGGTCTTTGGGGGAAAGTGATAGTGTCGCCCTAAGCCTAGTAAAATATCAAGTTCCACAAGCAGAAACCCAGGAGTTGCTGTCTGCTGGTAGCTGTGTTTGTCTGGGTGATCAACGTCCATTTTGCAAAGTTGCAATCTCACTTCCCTAAATGACGACTGTAAAACCAGAACTCTACTTAAAGTCCTGTGTATGTGCAGCTGCAGCGGCAGTGAAGGTGGAGAACCTCCTTCTTCACACTACCTGCTCTGGAAACTGCTCAACAGCCAATTGGGGGCAACCCAGCCCAATACAGCATGTGAGAACCCTCCTGAGTGCATGAGCTACCCCAGACGCAACTGCTGTAAGGAAGTAAAAGCAACATTTTCTGAAACTGGGAAGCTCTTTTAAAGGAAGATGGAGAACCCACTTCTTTTATTCCCCCAACTAAACATTTCTGCTTCAAAGGATAAGTCCTATTACAAAGTAATGAAAACAACAATTAAAGAAGAGCCGCACCAAGCAAGCAAGTCTGGGTAAGTTTTCAGGTCAGGCTGACCCTCCGAGCATTCTGTGTACATAGAGGATTCTTCTAACATAGCTTGTGGGTAGGAATTTAGTGCACAGATCATTTTATTTATGACTTATATGAAAACTCATATACTGCAGTCCTAGGATTTGTATATATAAAATATTAATTAATTGGGGAAATATTTCTAAGAACAAGAACAAATCAAATAAAGCAGGAAAACAGGAGGTGGAGGTTTCAAGAAGTTCTGGGAAATGCTTCTTTAAATTCTGAACATGATCTGGGAAAGTTTCTTTTTAAAAATTTCAAATGACAGGAAGCAATACTTCCTTTTTCTTTGCAAAACATTAAAAGTAGAAGATGCTGAGCAAACTGTTTATGTTCGCTAATGTGAAATTTCACCCCCTCATCTTTAAAATAAATAAAAAAGATATTGAAAATTAAAACATTTCCATTTCTCTTTGCCAGTGCTTCATATGTAAATTTGTTCTAAGCTATAAAGAAAAAAAATCATTCATGGGAATAATTTATGTAGGAGAAGTAACATCAACATTACTGTAAGTGAACATAAGGAGATCTATGATGTAGAAGCAGAGATATTAGTCAAAGGAAATGTCTGAGAAAAAAAAACTAAAACAACTCCAACTTTCAACAAGGTTGCTTGAAAAGCTACCCTAATTCTGTTGTAGAGCTAAGCAGAAGAGAAATAGGCTGAGCCTTCTCCTGCAGAAATCTGAATTCCATGAAGGTGATCATCTTGGTAAACCTGGAAACTTGACAAAAGCAGCAAGGTAAGCATTATAAAAGACTGAGCCGATGGGGATTCCTTTCAGAAAGTGACTGTGTGACTCAGAACATTTCCTGCATTTGTGTGTGTGCGCGTTCAGACCTGGCAGAGAGCAACACTTTCAAGATCTATTTAATCTAAAAGTTAGCAATCTAACTGAAGCATACAAGCACTATAGAATTATTTGGTATGCGTCAAGGTAATTCACCACTAGTGCTTTCACATCACTAAGTGTTGACCAATCCCCATACACTTGCAGGCACATTTAAACCTTTACTCATGCCAACTCCATTTTCATTAGTCCGCTGACTATATTGAGCAAGAATCTACTCAGAAATATAGCAGACAAATTACTGCTCACAGGGAAATCATACAGCTCCTTGGAAAGCAGGTTTGCAAAAAAATTCTGTTGCGTACAAATGCCAGATGCATGTCAAATACCAAATGCATAGTTCCTCAATAATTGCGGTAGTTGTTTGAACACTCTTGTCTCCAAAATTCAGATACTGATGTTTAAATGCTGTTGTAATAGCATTCCTGTTATACTATTTCTCATAAGAGTGCAGGGTGAAATCTTGTTTTTGTTGGCTTCAATAACAGCTTAGTTCCTGACTTCAGTGGGGTACCAAGTTCTCACTGATATATTAAGAATTGCATTTGTAGGTCTTGACTTAAAAGAAGGAATGTGTAAAACACTGCAACTCCGTGGCCTAAAAGATTTACCGCCCCTTTCTTTTCATCACAGATCACTTCAGAACACTTCAGGGCTTCCTATGCCTTTTTGTCTTGTTAAGCTTGATGAAGTTGTTTAAGAAGTTACTAACTTTGTGGCCAAGATGCCTGCGATGATCACAACTGCTTCTACTAGCCCTTACTAATAGTGAATACATGGTAAAAATTGCATAAAGGCCCAAACTCTCTTTCTAGAACCCATGAAATAGTGGCCGAGAAGTGGCTATCTAAACATTTGCACATATGCATCTGGATAATTAGGCAATGTTTGTTGCTCACATGTCCAAATATGATGCCCATCCAAATGATAGGCTGTAATCGTGACCTGGAAGACTTTCCACTCCACCTTTGTGGGGAGTTCCATTACTTTCTGTTTTTCTCTTTCTTTCTTGTTTTGCTGCTGGCAGAAGCCTTAATTCAATGGTTTTACAGTTCACTCAGAAATACAAGACGTTGCAATGGTGAACAAAGCTAAAACAGTGCTGAGAACACTCTTTTTCTGTGTCTTGGTTCCAGACATGTAAAACCATGATAAGATTGCATCTAAAAAGAGAAAGCTCAGCCAGCTGCCACCTGTATGCAACTGGTATTGGGTAGCTGATTACCCTTGGGTATTTCATACAAAGTACACAGCCATCAGTGCATTCTTATAATCTGTGAAAAGGCACTTTCAGAGGCAGATACAATAGCAATACAAAAATTCTCTGAAGAATTTCCCCCTTTTAACAGATTACCACTTCCTTACTCAGCCAACTGCCTTTTACCATGTTACTCTCAGCCAGGCACCTGACCAGCAGTGATTCTGCTGGTTTTATTGTATAGAAGAGAAACTGGTGGTTTTTTACTGATCTTTCTCTTTACATAGATCATATATATAGAGAAGTAGGTTATTTTTTGTAAAAATGAAAAAAAAAATACCCCTTTTCAAATAATAAAGGGAGATAATACTTTGGGATTTATTAAGTGATTTACATAGTTTTTATGATTTTTCACAGAGATACTAACATAAGTAGAAAAAGTACTTAATGGAAAAAGAACTTAATGGAACACTGCAGGTGGACAGCATGGTGATAGTGGAAATGCCTATAACCTGTTAACTAGTTTCTTCTCCTCTTTAGAAAGTGGCAAAGCTGAACAAATCTAGGTTTTTGTCTATTGCAGCAACTCATTGCTACAGCCAGCTCTTGGGGATCTGTGAGGCTACTGGGTTGGTGCAGTTCCTGAAAGAAAACCAGAAATTGACACCAGGAGTTTCCAAAGCCAGCAAAGAACCTCTCCACCACTCTGTGCAGTTGTGGACTGCATATGTTGTCTGAAGACATAAGGGTTTATCTTTCACTATGATCACATTAGCTTCTGTAGCTGTAGAAATCCACTGTTCCCAGACATACAAGTCCACACAGTTCAGAGAACTGCACATTCAGAGAACTGCACATGTACTTCTCATAATCAAAAAACTTTGTAAGGGAGTGAGGTCTCATTTTCCCTGACTCCAGAATCCCCCTACTTTAGTGGCCAATGTTCATTTCTTGAATTTCAGTTCTCCAGAATTTGTACCTCTCAAGAACTGTTTGTCTCTCCCTAGTTAAAAATTTAATTCCTATAAGCAATGACTTCAGCTAGGAGAGATGTGACACCTATTAAAAAAAAAAATCCTCCTTTTTGTTTTGTGCAAAATCAAGATCATTACTGGCTTAAATTCAGTCTCAAAGTGATTGGAACTTCCCTTCATCTAAGCTTCATATGCCTACCAATTTTGCCAATGGAACCCAAACTATGTGAATCAGGCAATTCACAACTACGTGAATGGCAAACCTCCACAAGGAAGGGGGAATAATTTTTGAGAAGTATTCAGTCCATAGGAAGCTGTTCTAACCAACTAACCCTGGACAAGTTGCTTATTGATACTTTCAGTGTACTGTGCTTTGCCCTAGAATGAAAATAGTTCTAAATATTAATATTCATAAAGCATCTGATAAACATTGACTTCACCTTCAGGCTTAGAACTTAAGTCCAAGTCCTAGTATGATACAGTTCATCTCCAGGCTTACTCCAGTTCTGGTCTACAAAACTCAAAGTACTGTCCAGGTGTATGTTCAGGGTTAATCTATACAATGCCAGCAAAGGGTTTCCCCAAAACTGTATTTGAGTGAATGAAGTAGGGTGTCCTTTTTTCCTTTTTGCATTGTTCTCTAAGGCAGAATACTTGAAATCCAAGTAGAATACGTGCAACGTGACATATTTGATGATGGATATGTGGAGTTTTATAAATGGAGAACAGTGTCTGAGAATATCATGACATTTGAAACATGTTTGCGGTAAAAAAAACAGGCTATGTGTGCAATTACCCTATAAAACTATCACCTAAACCATATCGCTACAACTGTTTCTTTAGGCTATAGAATTTCCTGTATTTCATTAAAAATAGTGTGTGGTAACACAGCCTCAGACCGAGTACATTCAAAACCACATCTCTGCAGGACTATTTTTTAAGTTTAAATAGCTGACTGACCTGGTTCCCTTATGAGTCCACCATACTGCAGGATCTCAATTTCCTTAAAAATTAGTAGTGCAACACAAACACTGAAGAGAAAAATCTCTGCTCTGATGTTTTTTTTAAACAGGGGGAAAAAAATACAACTATGCAGGAAAAATATAAGAAAAAAATTAAACCAAATGTTTCTGAAGTACATAAAAGAATGAGTTAATGAGCTCCTTTAGTAATGTGATCTAATCAAAGGCTTTACGAAACAGTCCCAGGCAATGATGGTAACAGACAACAGCTTCGTAAGTTCACAATATGCACAATTCTCAAATCCACTTTCTGTTTCTTAAACAGTGTGTCCCCCGAAGAAGCAGTGAAATGGGGAGAATCTTTTGACAAACTGCTTTCTGAGAAAGGTTAGTAGTTTTTTTCCTCTCCATGCAGACTATGGAAAATTGATGGAAAAATAAAATGATGGAAAAGAAAATCCAGTTGTGCACCTAAATAGTTACCTAACTAGGTACCTGTTAGGTAGTTACCTAAACTAGATAATTTATAGCAGTTTCTGCCCTCCTCATGTGCTTAGGTTTTGCGTGCTGTCAACTACTGAAAATAGATGAAAATAACGTTTAAGTTTCATATTTTATTGAACAAAGTAATAGAACAACCAGCAAACAGTTCCTTCAATAAACAGTAGAATTTAATTTGAATATTGCTGAAATATTCCTGATGGCAGGACCAAACCTTAAAATTTAAAACATATTCTATGTACTTAAGAAAAGACTTTGTCACTTCTGGCACAGTTTGTTTCTAAAACAGTGATAGGAACAAAATCAGGCGTATCATTTGAAAGGGCCTGTTTCTTACATAATTATCAAATGCACATATGTCCCTCCTTCCGTTTTGGAGGGACATACGTATGATCCAGCTACAGCGCAGGACACAATGTGCTTTTCAGATCTGTTCCTTGAATAGCTGACATCAGTACAATTGCACTACTTCCACAGATTAGGCACATTTGGGAAAGAAAAGTATCTTCACCATAATAACAATAGGATAAAGCAAATTTTAAAGATGCTAAAAGCCATTCATTGGAAATTGTTACTGGAGAACAGTCTACTTATGAGCAAATATTCAAATAGTGTTTCAGTCAACCTAAATTGATATTCAGCTGGAACAATGTCCAGCACTTCCACATACATCCACATGTTTTGATTGCTTCCATTTCTAAATTCACGAGACCTTGGTGGTGGATTTTTACAGATGCTGAGAATATTGTAAGGGGAGTTACAGCACTCAGGATCATAATGAAGGAACTGCACTTATTTGAAAACCTTCATATATATATATTAAAAATTGTCTATAGTGTGATGTAATTCAAAGTGAGTACAATCTAATTTGTTACCTTGCACAGACTGCGCAAAAAGAGTAACTGTCTGATAAGGAAATTTTTTTTTTTCATGCAATCAACATTGCCTTTTCTAGCTGGACTGGATACCTTTACAAAGTTTCTGAAAACTGAGTTCAGTGAAGAGAACATTGAGTTCTGGATAGCTTGCGAGGATTACAAGAAAAGCAAAAGTGCACACGAACTTTTGCCAAAAGCTAAGACCATTTATGAAACATTCATACAGAAAGATGCTCCAAAAGAGGTAC
This sequence comes from Phalacrocorax aristotelis, assembly GCF_949628215.1. Classification (NCBI taxonomy): domain Eukaryota; kingdom Metazoa; phylum Chordata; class Aves; order Suliformes; family Phalacrocoracidae; genus Phalacrocorax; species Phalacrocorax aristotelis. The sequence goes on from NC_134281.1 coordinate 35,584,944, forward strand.
AGTAGAATCTTTCTTCATTGTACACAGTGTTTGACACAACTGCATCTGATGAAATCTGCTTTTAAGCAGCACATGCCCAGAAGTAGGGGCAACAGTTAATCATGCAGTTGCTGATGTAAGAAGGCTGTATCTTAAACGTCAAAGCTCTGGAAGGAACTCTGGAAGCAACTGCATAGTTTATTTTCACTGTTCTCCATACTCCTTTCAATAGTCCCTCCATGTAACCCTTCTAAGTGTAGAGCAAGAGTTTAAGTATTATATCATAGGAATCAGAGATTCCTAGTGGTCTGTAAAGCCCAGATATATATACACATATACAGGGTATATTTAAGAAAAAAATAGTGATGTTAAATGTTAAAGCTGCAATAAGACACAGCAGCTAGCATTTGTGAAAAAGTATCTTCTGCCTTTATTTAAAGCTACCTCCAGAACAACAGACTTATCCTCCTTTTCTCTTAAACCAGTAATGATCTATTAAATTATTACATAACTGAGATTCAGAAGCTTTAATTTTAAATAAGCCCAAAGACTAAAAGAGACTAGAAGAAACTATTCAATGAAACATAACCTTTGAAATATTAATTATGTTTTAAGCATGGACTTGTCTTGATTGGCCCCTCCCCCTTTTCCACCCCCCAGCTCTAATTGCATATTCTTGGCATGTTATTGCCAGCACACGCACAAAAATGTGTTGGTATGTTAATCCTCACCAACACTAAGGCCTTTTTATATTACTACAGTAGTGCAAAAAATTTTCATATTTACAATTTCTTCACATTACTGAAGTGTGCTATAAAAATTCATAAATGAGCAAAAGGAACATTTTTTGCTTGCTCTAGGTAGGAAATGAACAGGTTGGGAGATGATCAGCTCTCACTGAAATCACAATCAGCCTCTTCAATACGTCTTTTGGACTTAAAATTTCCTATATTTCTATCAAGTTTGAGCAGATCAAATCTGTCACTTTCCAATACTCCTTTTCCCCTGTATTCTTTCTCTTTTATTTGTCAGAATAGCAAAAGTTAAACACTAACTGCTACTTCCATGTAACAAGGGTGAAAAAGGTATAAATTTCATTTTAAGAGGATTGCAAAACAGTGCAATCTCCACCTGTAATTCCCATAGATTATATTTAAGATTCAGATCAGATTTTTCTAGGAAATATCCACTTTCACAGGCTTACATCCCTTTTTATTTCTTTCCCTGCTGCATGCCTTTGGGGTGGACCTTACATAAAAAAAAAACCCTGAGTTGTTTGAGGTAGTACCTGTCATTGACTATTTATCAATCTATTAGCATTTATGGTGGGCATCAAGTGCTGATACTGTCGATGCTTATGAGACTGATGCAAGTGAAAAGATGAGCAGGAGGAAAGCTAGGGAGGGGACAGGCTGTGGAACTCGTACTTTGACTTGACAGTAATGTAACAATTTATTTATCTGTTGTGCTTTTGACTTGGTGCACATAGCATGGGTGCTCTTCACCTTAAGCAGTCAGCTTTGGTAAGACTTCCTTCCCTGGGCTCAGCTGAGCATCTGAGACCAGCCAACAGCTTCTTGTTTCAGACCACGCAGCTCTGGAGATTGCATCCTTTCTCTAACTTCTTGTCCAGCAGAGCTCTTTTACACAGAAATTTCTAAACATACAGTTCAATAAGATCATAAAATCTTAGGTTTGATGAGTGGACCATTTTATCATCATTAATTGCTCTTCACTTATTATTCACGTATTTGTTTTAACTAGCTTTATGGAAATGACAGGTGTATCTCAGTAAGAAAAAAAGCATCTTACAGAAGTAATTTTTTGACTGGATCAACCTTTTTTTATATATATATATTCTATCTTAGTTTTCAAAATAGCATGCTTAAATCAGTGCTTGACACTTCAATAAAATTCTCATACTAATTAAAACTTCCCAGGATGGACATGCAATAAATGTACGTGGAATAAATGATCATTTTGATATGCTTTTCCCATCAAAAGCCTCCAGAAACCCATTCAAATATTTTTTATATTTTATTATTATTAGGGTTTTCTCACCTTCCTACTACCCAAACTGTACACAAGATCCAGAAATTTTAAATATTCACTAACATATTCTAATGAGATGAAGTTCTACATGAATCCTAAATAAGAATGGAGTTCTGCATTAGTCTGGTGTTGCAAAGCCTGACAGCTGCACCTATACCAAGATCACTATTCTAAAGTTACTTTTAGTCAAACATTGAACTTTGTCTTCTATTTTACCAGTTTTCCATTGACCAATGACACATCTGTGAAGACTTTCTGACAGCCATTACTGAACGTGAACATATTAACTAGTTCTGTGGTATTAATATCCCATTGTATGAGGGATTCAAGGCCCTCTTATCAGAAAAGACTTTCACCAAAGTACAGTATCATTGCTATGGATAATTACGCAGTAAATGCATGAATGTACATTAAAGAAATATACTTTTCCTCATTCTCCAGGTGAATTTAGACTTTCAAACCAAAGAAGTCACAAGTCAGAATATTGAACGGCCCATCATCACCACCTTTGATGCAGCACAAAACACAGTCTATAGGCTGATGGAGCAAGACAGCTACCAGCGCTTCCTAAGATCTGATCTTTACTTAAACTTGGTTAAGGGGAGAAATCCCAGTCGCCCTACCCTGAGGAGACGATCACGGTCTTTTACTATCAGTGATTTCCAGGGTGTACGACCAGATCTTACCGTTTGGTAACAGGGAAACTCAACTATCATAAATTCTACCTGCTGCAGCAACTCGTATGTGTTTTAAAATCCAAATCCTTAGCAGGTGTAAATGAGTGGAAAGCAAAATTACACGCACTTATACCAGGTCAGAGTTCTGTAGCCAGTGATTAATCTCATTTATTATAGAGGAGCAGGCAAGACGTATCATGTAAAGTTTTCATAAAGTATTTTTTTTAAACTCAAGCAAAAGCTGTAATTTTATTTGGAGGAAAAAATTGAGTTTCCTGCATCAAAATGTTGTATAAAATGCTATTTGATAATATCCATCATGTATCCTGGGCCTGTATTATTTAGGACAGAGTTTGATCACAGTTAGAATCTATATACCTAGCCTTTGCACATATTTACGTTTCTGCAAATTTTCCTACACTAAGCACAGAGTATTTGTGGTATTTTCTCATACTGAAAAACACATCGGAATGTTATTAGGCATAATGTAAAGTTACATGGATTTTAACTACAGCCACTGCATAATGAAAATTTAGCTATTGCATGTTTTAAGAGGAATATAAGAATACCTATTTAACTTTCTGGGGTACACGTTGTACTGTTTTCCTGTTACATGTGCCTGTTCTCGGTTTAAGTTATCCTGTATAGATTAGCTTTGCCATCAAATACCTGTATTTTAATTTTTTGCAACCAAATGAGCAGCAACAAAGGGCCAAGAATGCTATTTTAACATAATGTGTGTCATTAAATACCAGGTCATGTGTATGTGTATATTAAAAATATTTCTACTTTTATTTGTAAATATTCATTATTACCAACTTTGTTACTAAACTTAGTTCTAAATATTTTCTGCCTTTTATTTTGAAAAAGAATCTGGAAATTAACAGCTCTTGGAGTCAGGTAGAATAACCTTCAGTTCTACCAGTCATTAATATATTTTCCCCTTTTCTTTCTTTACTATCAAAGTCATGCATATCCTTTTCATAGTCAGTATACGCAGTTATCCTGCCCTTTTCTTTCAGAATTGATGCAGACATACCTTGAAGCATGGGACAATTCTTAAAATCTTAAACATTGGTTCAGTTTAGCAAGTGGCTGCAGGATTTAGTTGTAACTATGACTTGTATATTCAGTCACTTTGCATGGAATTTAAGCCTTCTCCCTTTTCTTCCCCTTTCTGTAAGTTGTCAAAGTGAAGAGGTGTGGTTCCTGACGATAGGGCTTCATGTTCATTACTAATTCAGTGTATATATGAACTGCGTGGTCTGAGGGTTTCTGTCTGCTTTACCAACTTTCAATAAATTTGAAGTTATCTAATTAAAAAGCTGTCAGGATTCAGTTTATCACTAGTAGCTTGATGAGTAAAGCGTGAAGACTTCACTTATAATTCAATACTAGCTGTAATCATTACCATTTCAATCAAAAGTATTAATGTGCACAGAGACCAACTTACAGGAAATGCTGCTGAGCCACAATGACCTGGGAACTATCTCCAAGATATTAGCTTTACCTGGAGAAGAGACAGGAAATACATTTGTAACTATGAGGAGCATGATCCTTGCTGGTTTATTCCATCATCCTTCCCTGATCCCAAAACGCCAGGCACATGCTATTTCTAACTCTGTAACCAGTCAGAACCTAGGCACAGGGATTCAGGAACAAATCAAATATTTCAGTAGTGTTGATATTGTATTTTGGTCTCTTTATCAATATCAGATGCAGCTTTGGAGCTTGTCAGCCTCCTTTTTTAAAGAACTTTACACTCCTGTTGTCACATAAATGAGTGAATGCAGTGAAAGGCAACTTTCTAACACAATTTCATTGCTGAAGTCAGTATAGTTTTCCATATAGATTATTTACCCTTGCTCTTTGACTGTCTGTCCCTTAAACATGCATCAATTCTGCCAGAAGTTATCCTGTTTCCAATTAGGGAATCTCTAATATCACCAGGAATATCTGGATGCCAGAGTTCTCAGATAGGTACAATATGCATGTTCCTATGTTTTGTATTACTAACTTTGTGAGAGAAAGAGAACAGATCTGAGAATAGACCCACCTGAGCATTCACAGTGGGTCTGTTGCAACACAGGTGTAGGACCTACACATTTGCAGCTAGATTCTCCCCAGGTGTGATTATGTTCCTTCACACCAGCTGAGAATCTGCACCTTTGCTCTTGCCATGGATGAAATGAAAAAAATATGTATATTTAATACTGTTCCAAAATCCAAACAAATTACAAATATAGTACCTTGAGTAAGACTTTTTCGTCTTAGTAAAAAACCAGCTGTTAGTCAAAAAGGTCTGTAATGGTAAATATAAGTCAGCCCGTGCCCTTTGTTTTGTTTCACAGACACATGGAAAATTTTGCTTATCTCCAGGAAGGCCTTCCTCAAAGCCATCAGTCTGTGGTACTGACAGTGCTAGTCCCTCTTAAGAGTTTTACAATGAAAACAAACAAATAACATATTCCTGGTAGCTACTTATGCATGTATGTTTTTCAAAGATAATTATGAACCGTAGATGAATTTACAGCAGACTAATGCCATGGGAACTACTGTAAAAAGAAAGTCAAGATAAATTCAGAGAAAGGAAGGCAAAGGGCGCACAGATAAGCTAAAATGACATAATTATCCTGCAAAGGGTTTTTTTTCCAGAAGAGGCTCCTTTAGTGAGAGAAAATTAGTGCTCTACTATTTAGTGCTCTGTTGTCACTCTGGAAGATGAATTAAGCATAGATTTAGTACAAGTCTGTGATGTTGTTCCAGGATTGAGTTAGACAGGATTGATCACAGTAAGGGCTAGCCCTGTACAGATGTATTTATAGAACGAACACTACAGTAGTGCCAGAGAACATAGTTGGGCTCCTCTAGATTTGGCAGAATCAACACAACTGTTATGTAAATCCTCTTGTTTAGCTGACCTAGTGCAAATAATATATATACAGAGCCTATTGGGAAAGTATTTTATGTAGCAGCTTTTTAGATTTGTGTGTGCCATTCAGCAGTCAGTAAGAGCTTTCAAAATCCTCCTCTTACCAACACAATAATTTACCCTACACAAACACTTCCCTTTACTCATTACATACATGAGGTCTCCAGACCCAAAGTATGAGGGTCTAATTACTTGAGGGTCTGGTGACTTATACAGCACACAGGTTTGCCTCCTGTTTCAGTACTTAGGTCTAATTACATGCTGTTCTTTAACTTGAGGGAGATGCAAATACACATATACACACATTTTCTTCGGCTTTTGTGATTTGTTATTGTGCAAAAGACAACTTGATTAATATTTGAACTAACAAAAGGATCTAAGATAAAGAGTCTCAAAGGAAAAGATAGATTTCCATCTTCTGCTGAAGTAAGTGATTGGTAATATGGCTCTTGCATGCCTTTACATGCTACAGCTTATAAGTGACTCACAAAACGGAGATCATTTTTCTCTCCTTTTTGTCCCAGCTGCTCAGCCTGTCTTAATGAACTACTGCCTTGAATGCAGTTCCCTCTCCTTTCCACGTATACTGTCAAAAGACCTCAAGAAAAAAACCTGTGAAAATCATCTGCCTCATTTCAGTGATTCATATGCTCATAAACTTATGCCTTGCTCAGACGCCTATCCTCGATCCTGCTGTTTTGCATTTTAGTCAAATACCTCAATCAAATGCCCTTTAAGCTCCTCTGTGGATCTGTGCCAAAGGTAAAAATGTATCTCCTCGATACACCGTCCAGCATGCTTCTGTTCCTACTTTTTTTCTTGCTAGTGTCTTGTTGTCATCTTCCATTTTTTGTACTCTGATCATTTACGGCTGATCTCATAAAAGCTCCCTCTGGCTTTATATCAAAGCTCTTCTCTCACCTCTCCCAAATGGCATCCATCTGCATAACCTCCTCATAAGCCTCCTTACAAGAGGTTATCTAGACATCAAGATTTACAATCTAGCCTCTACTGTTGCCTTCTTTATGAAACGTAACTAAAATTAACTAGCATGAAATATGATCCTTTGGAAGTCAACTTAGAGTTTTCAAATAGATTAAAAAGATTAAGCTGAAGCCTAACATAAGGACAACCTGAACTGTTGTTTCTTCACCATACCATTTGCCTGTATTTCAGAAACTCTTATTTCTTCCCAATTTTCCAGACTAATTTTAAATTTCTGCAGTTAACGTTACTCCAGTTTTTCTTTAAGAAAGAGAAGGCTTCTAAGGATTAAATCCTCATGTGGAGTGCTCCCCTGTCAGGGACTCAGTAGGAGATCTCTGGCATTGTACACATACTTTGCCCAGAGTACTTGGGTATGGGCACACTGGAGAAGTCAGAGTCCAGTAGCCATTTACATTACAAAAAGGTAATCAAGAACATCAGTATATTGGTTTTCCCTTTCATTCATTCCTAGCACAGCTTGGCTTGGGACAGACCACCCACAAGGCACTACTCAAGAGATAACTGATATTGGGGATTACGGTTCAAGAGCTTTCTGAGGCATAATGCTTACCTTTTGTATATTCTTTCATTGGTGTGATTTATACTTGTCTCCACACACAAAGTCATAATATGATCCTATACTATATGTTTGTGCTGTGTAGGCTTCTTGTATGAAGTTTTGTGATGTCAGGTGCTATGTAAATGGCAGTATTCATCCAGGACATGAGCTGTGCCAATAATCTGCTGGTTAGTATTAAATGAGAATCCTCAAGCTTGCATATTTTCTTGAGAATTGTTTCAAATTCTCTTCTAATGTAGGTTTGTGTTTGTCTAGTGCTTGGAAATCCTGTATATGAGGAGCCCAGAATGCTGTAAAACATTTTTACAGAATCACAGAATGGTAGGTGTTGGAAGGGACCTCTGAAGATCACCTCATCCAACCCCCCTGCTTGAACAGGCACACCGAGAGCAGGGGGCACAGGACTGCGTTCAGGTGAGTTTTGAATGTTTCCAGGGAAGGAGACTCCACAACCTCCCTGGGCAGCCTGTGCCACTGCTCTGGCACCCTCACAGGAAAGAAGTTTTTTCTCATATTCAGGTGGAACTTCCTGTGTTCCAACTTGTGTCTTTGTCCTGTAATTGGGCACCACTGAAAAGAGTCTGGCCCCATCCTCTTGAGACCCACCCTTCAGATATTTATAAGTATTGATGAGATCTCCCCTCAGTCTTCTCTTCTCCAGGCTGAACAAACCCAGGTCTCTCAGTCTTTCCTCATAAGGGAGATGCTCCGGTCCCCTGATCATCTTGGTAGCTCTCTGCTGGACTTGCTCAAGCAGTTCCCTGTCGTTCTTGAACTGGGGAGCCCAGAACTGGACACAGCACTCCAAATGTGGTCTCACTAGTGCAGAGTAGAGGGGGAGGATAACCCTTCTTGATCTGCTGGCCACACTCCTTTGAATGCATCCCAGGATACTGTTGGCCGCCTTGGCCACAAGGGTACATTCCCTGCTCAGGGGATTGATGGATTATTCTTGAAACGGAAACATTTTACCTGAAGGGCATACTTTGCTTGGGTGGAAAATAACAGCTCATTTCCTTATGCAAAACCACTCTGTGGCATACTGAGGACACAGGGAATTATTCATATGGAAAAAACCCTATTTTTGTGAGTTGACCATGCTGTGCAGTGCTGTTAGAAGGTAAATTTTACATAGAGCTGTGATTAAAATATATTTGCATCCCATATGACAGGCATTTCCATGTTACTAGGGTGCCAGCAGTGCTCAGATCATCTTGCCTTCTCCCAACATAAGAAATGCAGTCAAGTTCTGTTTGCCTGAATTGCTTGGAAGAGCAGAACATTAACTTTTTTTTCTGCTGAGGTCACACTGTACAAAACAACGCTACCCAAGCAAACCTGAATGTGGAATGGATTTAATGGATTGCTGAAGGGCAATAACATATTGAACCTGATCCAGGGGAAACACCAGCACACCAAAACAGCCATTGGGACCTTTAATTACATTGCACTCAGGTGAGTACAAGGCAACCCTTTTAGGAACACATATAAATGAAAGTGATTTCTTAGGTTAATACGCCAATAGTTGGAACATGAAGAGTTTTTTTTTGATACTGTCTATTAAGATAATTATCTAGGTCAGATGTGGGTCAGAGGAACAAAAAAATGACATGCCTTATTCCGCTAAGCAGCCAATAGCTTTTCATAAAGGAAGATAACTAAGTGAAACTAATGCCTAAAGATAGCTAAAGAATAAAAGATTAGTGTCAGTAAAAAGTCAAGCAGTAAGCCTAAAAGTTCAGGAGATTTAAATAGTCTTTAGCAAGTAATATTGGCAAAAGAGGAAACATTCAACCAATAGATCCATATTCCCTTTCCTACAGTTCTGGTTCTCCTATGGCCTGTCAAAGGCAGGGGGCTCAAAACAAAATTGTTAAGCCAGAGGCGTCACAGATAGTTTTTAAAATACACTGAAATTAGCTAAGCAGATAAGGGCCTGAGCTACTCTGCAAGACCAATTTGGGTTATTAGTGAACTGAAGCTGCAGTCATCAGCAGTGTCAGGTGGATCCAGATTTCCAAGAAATTTAGAAATAATTCTATCTGCAATTTCCAGCCCACCTTTAGTACATATTCATATTTCTTTTTATTTGCTTGATACTGTTTATTGTGAAGACCTAATACATTTGCACAAGCATCTGATGCATTTGTTTTAATACTAAGATTGCTTCTTCTCCTTACGAAATTTCAGCAAAATATTAAATTTTCTTTCCAGAAATGATTCAGTTCCAAGCAGAGCAAGTATATGACAATACTACCAGCTACTTTTTATGGAAAGAGGTGACTGTGCCTAACTTTCGTTACTGTACTTGTGATATTTGTACTGGGATAATAGTAATAACCTGCTCTGTACATGAAATACAGTCAGCTTACGTAGACTAAGCAGCCACTGAACAGCATGTTAGCCAATGGTGAAAATCCCTCATAGCTTCTTTGTGTTTTTGCGAATTCTGAACAGTACTCCATAAAATGCAAGAGCAATTGGATTGCATCCATCTAGCTATTCTGTGTGCTAGTCAGAATACTGGTGGTTTTTATCATCTTTCTGTGGCTGCTAAGACTGACTTAAACATGTTCAAGAGATTTTTTTTAAAAAGAGGATATCATCAGATGATCATTAAAAAAAGGTGCAGGTCCTGCAACACTCCCTTTCATAAATAGTCTCACAGAAGTTAATGGGACTATTATATAACAAGAATGATATGACCTCTTCAAAAATGTAAAGTAAATCAATATATAATCACAGTTCTAAGGTGGGTGAATAGTATAATAATTGGGATTAGACACAGGGTAAACATCAAGAAATTAATGCAATCATCCAAGAATGATGTGTTGCTTAATTTGGTGTCATATCTGTCCTCTTAACTGCACTGACTTTACTGGCATTACACCAAGAAATCTGAAGGAAACTTGCATCAAGCCTTTATCTAGAATTTTGTTACTTGGCTGAAAATTCAAAACCTATTTTGAACTGCTTCTAAGTCTTGGCCACTTCTCAGTGAGGACCTAGGGCACTTAAAAGTAAAGTCCCGTCCTAAAAATAATGACGTAGTAATGCATGTAAATGCCTGTACATACTTGCAGAGGAACCTCCTGTTTGCTGCATGAGAAAGGTAGACCAGCAGTCACAAAACATAACGTTAGGAAAAAAAAGTACCATTTGAACAACAAATTAGAAAGAGGCAATCTCACTGTTAGAAAATTCAAGCTGTAGCTACTTACAGTCTGCCAGGCCAGAAACTCTACAAATAAATATTGTTTGGTTTTGGTATCATGTTTATCCTCTTTTGCCAAAGCTCAAACCTGGGACTGAATTGGTCTCAAAGGATTTAATGTAAATGCAGATGCTGAAGGTTTTCTCTCTAGCTGTAAGATGCTGAAGTTAGTCTTACTAGCACAATACATGGAAAGTTTTTGGTCCTGTCTGGCACAGTGTTACAGTCCACAGTGCATACTCTGTGGAAATAAGAGGAAAATAAGGAAAATTAGAAACACTGCAGAGAATCAGGATGATAATTCATATTTCTGTCCGTTATAACTTTCAGAAGCAAGTGGATGCAAAAGTAAGAAATTGCAGAAAGAATTTGTATTTTGCTGCCAGGAATCTTTTTTAGTATTATGTAGGACTGAAAGGGGTATCTTGGCTCATCATTTATACTTCCCTATTACCAAAGGCAACAATTTAAAAATATCTCTTTCATAAATATATGAAGCTCTATCTCTGAAGTACAGAGGAATAGAGAGGACAAGCATTCCATGGGATACTGTTAAAAACAACACATTTCTGAAGCTGCCTGATTTCCAGCCAAATTTATTCACTGGCTGTTTATATAAATTATTTCTTTTGCCAACATGATCATTAAGCTAAAATAATTATTTTCTTTTTTTTTCTCTGGGTTACCCCTCCGTATTCACAGAGAGCAATCACAGCTCCTCTTTGCTTTCATTTTACAGACAAACTGAAGTCTTTTTTTCTTCTCCTGCAAGACCGTTCAATTCTCCCAAGCATCCCAGTAACCCACCTCTCTATACCTGTTCCCATTTGATTTCAACTTCCTGGCACACTACTGACCAGATTCACTATTTTTTGTCCCATGTGAAGTTTGTCAAATAGTTTGGCCTGAAACTTCTTTTACAGATCCACAAAAGGTGAGGATAAAGAAAAACCCCATAACGTTGCTGAGGTCAAAATGTGGCATGTGGTGTTTGGGTTTTTCTTTCTTACCTTAGAAGATAGGCATATCTAAAATGAGAAAGACTCTGTCCTCAGTCAGGCAGAAGGCAGCTTTGAATGTGACTATACCGTGTGGGAAAATCAAATGGGACCTAAACTCTTGAGGCTGCTTTACTTGGTGTAAAATATGTTAACAGAGAAGACAAAAATCCCTTATTCTGCAGGTTGGGACAGCTGGATCCCGGTTCCTGAACTACTGGAATTTTGTTTATATCAAGTGGAGACACTGAGAACCAGAAAGCTGGGTAGGGTGAGCAAAGGAATAGGCAGCAGGACAAGATTTGGAGGGAGGCAAGAAGCTAACAAGTAAGTCTGCTTGTTCAGGAGAGCGAAGGACAGCAAGCCACATACAGAGGAAGAAAAGAGCTGGGGAGAAAAGAATAATTATCAAGAACAAAAGACAAAATTATATTAAAATACTTTTGGGGCAGAGAAACCCTCCTAGAAGAGGGCTCATAGATGAAATATCAATAAGACTAACAAAATCACTGCATTGAAAGTATCAAATACTGCATGATCCCGTTATTTGTAACAGTATCAATGTGCAAATGATGACCACCCCAACGGTCTTTAGTCCCATTTTTGTAAGTCTTGTCTGAATAAACAAAACAGATAATGGCTCAAGGGCCTTAGACCTTCAAGTCGTGTAAGGTGATGGATCAGCTTTGCAGACACAATATGAGAGTAAATAATTATGATGAAGAACTTTCTACTTATGTGCATTGAAGCCCTTTCCCCTTTTTTCTTTTCAACAGTCAGTAAGCCAAATGGTCAATGAGAAAAATCACAAGATGATTTCTCTGTTAAGATGTTGGTCAGAACATAAATATGTCTTGAGAAATATTTGCATATGAATTGTTGTTATTTAAAATTACTTTTGCTAGATTAAGCTAGAATGGCCACTGCTAAAAAATAAGCCATGTTTCTGAAAGAAATAATTTTAAAGGAAGTGTTAGAAGCAGTTTGTCTATTTGCATTTTACTGTTTGGTTATTCACATGCTAATTTGTATTGTTCCTGCTGTCACATTACCTTCAGCTTGAAGATCAGTCAGAAAAAGAAATTCTGCCCTACCTGTGACAGTCAGACAGTGGAACAAAAAATGCCAGTGAAGTGAGTTGTTGTTTATGGCTATTTTAATTGTAGGAGACTTATGGATGGGATGATCAACTTTTGAATGATCTGGACAGCTTTTCTTTTCCTTCCCATTTAAAGTAGATATGGTCATTTTGATTCCTTGTTGTCAATTCTGCTTGCCGTTCCCATCTAAGTAAATCCCATGAGGTCAGTGAGATAATTCTCTGAGCGGTAAGTAAATATTGAAACAAATAATATTATCCATAAGAAAGAGAAGCAGAATTAAGTTCATGCTGTCTGCTTTACCCGGTTCTTCCATTTTACTTTTTTGTTTGACAAGAAAGCTAGTAACTATTTCCTGAACAACCTGAAAAATTGTTATACATTTGATAAAAGTTTATTACAGTTACTAAAACTAATTCTCTGCTGATTAATTCCATCAGCACACAATGTCTCTCAAAGTAGTACATAATGCTACATCTAGTTTTCATTTGTGTATTCAATACAGACTGACTATATTTCCACTCCAGTTACCCTCATGTATGTGTGCATATGTATGTATAAATATGCATAATTTTATGCTTTTTTAAAAATATAATTTTGTGCACTCTGGGTACAAGCAAGATGACAACTACAAAAAAAGCTTGTTTGTGAAAGGTGTAAATGTCACAATCTACTGTAATAACTACAGCTACGTAATATGGTGACACTATCATATAATCTCTTTATAAATTTACAATTAGAAAATACCATTACTGGTGATGCTGAGAAGTGGCTGTGGAATACAGCTCTCAAACTAACCAGTATATGTCAGAGCAGGTTGAGGTCTGAGACTCCCCTTAAGAATATGAAATATTTTTTACAGAATTCTAGGGTGGGTTTTTTTGTAAATTGAGAAAATCTGTAATATTTTATACAGAACAAAGTGTCTGGTCCATTTATTAGACTCCAGAGACTTTTAACTCCTAAAATACTCACTTTTTTAAGCAAGTATATACAGTCAATAGTCAACATAAAGGTCTTTTGATAGGTGGTTTCAGACACCAGCTGCTCAGACAGAAAAAGGTGTAGTAAACTTCATTTCAAAGGTTATTTTAAAATGCTCTCCTGATAGATGGGCATCTTATCAGCTGTGAAAATACATGCTCTTATAATGCTAGCCTAGAGGAAAGAGCAGCACTGCATGTGCAGGCAGGTGCTGTGTTTTAGCAGATCCTTTCCCACCCTGTTTTCCACTCACCCAAATTTCCCACCCCTCAGTATTGTGGACAATGTCTGTGGCTTGTGATGCTTTGCTGAGCCATGGATGACCTGCTCTACTTTTAGTTAGGATGAACTCCTGTCTTCTGTAAGGGCTGTGAATATAAGAACTAGGCATGAGGTAGAAAAGACCTACACCCTATGAGTTTGCATATCTGAAACCAGAAAGACCAACTGAGAAAAACCTTTCAGTACAGAATGACTAACCTCCATGAAAATTAAGTTGTGAGGTTTTTTCGAATGGTAATAGGGTCTAGTCATTTTGTCAAAAATCCTGGAATTTGTTTTGATTTTGCACTGAAACTAAACAAAATGTTTCCAAATTTTCCAATTTCCCCTTTCTTACCAAACGAGAAAGAAGATACATACTAATTATTCCAGAGCTGCCAAGATATCAAGTGACTGCTACATTCACACAGAATATAATTTCAGTTTCAAATCCCTGCCTACCATAACCTATACAAGATGCATAACCAGCGAATTAGAAAGTTGGTTAATACGTCTTTACTACTTGTATAAAATGTAACAGTCTCAACAACAGCAACATGAGATACCGATCTAATTAATTATTACCTACCTCTCCAGGTATTCTTGCAGGTATTCTAGAGTTGATGTATCTCCTTATAAACAAATCTGTATCCAAATGGGGTGGTGGGGTGGTGGGAGTGTCAATTACTTACTCTGCTTTTGTCTTGCACTTTGAACTATTTGTTTCATTTCAAGATGTTTCACAAGTACAAAATGCTAGTAAAACATTTTTCATTCCCTCCAAACTTCTATGTTAAAAAAAAAAGGCATTCATTTTACTAAGATTTAAAATAAGTTGGCATAAAACCTTCTACTGAGTCTGTTCTGAGAAGGTAATAGGGTACCACCTCAATAAAATTCTTCTACCTTTTACCACCTGCCTTTAAACATTACAAGAAGAACTGATTAACAGCTGAAATTTCTAGCTTGAAAATTTTGGCTGAGGACATTTGTAAGATTTGAATTTTTTTCAAAATTTTATTTTAAAAAAGCTATTATTAAAAAAAACCAGTTACAAACCACTGAACTGAGGTTTATTGAAGAAGTATGCGCCTTATTCTAAAAAAAAAAGAAGAGATACATGACTAGACACATTTATTCCTGCTTATCACCAAATGGCAGATGAGAGACTAATATTCATTTGGGGCTGCCTGAGGCTGCAAACTGACTGCCAACAACCTGAGAAAATCAAACAGAATGACGGGCATGCAAGAAAGCAGGTAGGCACATGCTGACTTGCGGCTGACATTTCCACAAATTATTTCCTTTTCAAGAAATCATATTCTTCCAAGGTTTTGTGACAAAAAAATACAAGCAATAATGATAATGCTGGTAAAGGAGGTTCTTTCTCTCTGCTGGATGTTTAAATTAAAAACTCATACGATAGTCATTTCAATCAAAGCATAATTTTGCAAGAATAAAAGACAGGTGTCTTTTACCTATGTACTCATGGACTAAATCGAATATCAGCATCCTGCCCAAGTTACAAGAAAAAAAAACCATTCCACACACTTGACATGCAGTTCCCTCATCTGATATCCTTTTGCCTGTCAGATCATGCGGCTGCCCTCTGTTAGCCTGCACACTAAGCCTTGCTCCTGAACCAGCTTGAACATCTTCAGAGTGCCCAGTCTTTCTAAAAGCGTTTAGTTCTATGCTTCATTTCTAACAGAAGCCTACAGCAAATTACAAAGGAAATGCAAAACTATGAATTTACTCAATTTTTATAGCGCTGAGAAACTGAAATAATGTCCATTTATCCTACCACTGTTAGCATGATAACTTTTTGACTCATAATTTGACTCATTCCTAGCAAAAACTGTCACATAAATTAATGGTTAATCCATTTGAACTTGAGAATAAATTCAGTGAACACTCTAGAACATTAATATCCCTCCTATGCCTTTATTCTAGTTCAGCCAATAGCAAGCATTACTATATCCTGGATGAATAATCAAGTTGCCAATGTCAAATAACGGTGTACTTTATGAGTCTATATAGTTCTCTACGCTCTAAAAAAAAAATTTGTCACAATTTTTTGGTCGCTTTCAGTGCCTAGGGTACCATGAATTACTCGCCCTGCTCCCTCAAGGAGATAGCCAAATAATAGACTCACTACCACAGACTGCACAGGCAAAAGATCACAATGCTATTTTCAAGGATAGATGTTGTTTCCACAGGTCAAACTCTGAGGAAACAATGGCCTGGTCTGATTCTGTGGATACACTACTAGCTAATAAAGGTAAGAAGCAAGTGAAAAACATTTTTTTAAAAACGTGTGTCAACCCAGTTCACAAACATTGCTGCCAGGTTTTCACGCTGCTGTCCAGTTCAACTCTCCGCATGCTTTGAACCACACCGGCGCTACTGCTGGAGGCATGCGAGCTGCTGTGCTGAAAGACAGAGGGAACATGTTTCTCCAAGATGCAAACACAATATATACATTCTGGCCAATGCTTAAGGGACATGTAAGAAAGCAGAAGTGCTCTGAAAGGGTTTGTTTTATGAAGACAATGGTTGTTAAACTCTCTGTGTAATGGTTCTGGTTTTCCATTTTTAAATTTTTTTTTTAAAGAAGCCACAAACCTTTTCTTAGGTTTCTCCTGTCACAAAGAAGTCTATGTGTTGTGCATTGACTTTCAGTCAAACAAAAAATGATTACTTCTATTATAGCCAAAGTCACTTCTCCAAGAGATCCCATTCCTACTGACCTGAAACGCCAAACCACGTGTAACAAAAATTTCCTCGCTCCTGCCCCATTTTGCTGCAGCAACTTTTTGGCCTGGACCCAGAGGTGCCTCCACACTCTTTCTGAGTAGCATTAACTTGACTGACATAACTAAATTTGGGTGCTGGCAACGTTCTTTTCTAAGAGCTGGTGATATGGATTAATTTTAAAACAATTTCTTCCAAATAAACCCTTTCTTTGTTTCATTTTTTCTCTTAAAAGAGGAAAAAATGCCAAGCAAAAAAGTAACGAAGACTTTGTCTCTTCATCTAAGCCTTAATCATTACTTGAAAGGAGATAGAAGCACTATTGAGGCAGGCTAACCTTAGCTCTGATAGGAGCACACTACGACCATATGACTTAATCTTCTGCTTGCTTCTTAGACTAGAAGGATTAAAGGGTCAGCCTCAAATCCCTAATTTCCTAGTCACTACAAATCTTCTTGAAGACCAAAATCTCCAGGAACCCCTTTTGACTAGTGTATCAGTGCTAGAGAGACCAAACCGCAGCAGGCATTGGGAGCACTCCTCAATTGGTAACTCCGAAAGAATTCTCTTAGTCACCTCATACATCGCTATAGTTTCATCTGCTATTTATTTCTCCCACAACAGCCTCTTAAGACTAACTGCCAGCTGACAGGCAAAACAATATCAGACACAAAAGCTCATAAGTTGCACTATATATGCTGCATGTATTTATATACACACACACACACGTGTGTATACACATAGGTATAATCTGCTTTGGTCTTTCAGTTTTCAGCTACCCATCATCTCATGCATTTTTCCCCAGATGGCTTGGCAGCTTTCCGGACATTTTTGAAGTCAGAGTTCAGTGAGGAGAATGTGGAGTTCTGGCTGGCCTGTGAGGACTTCAAGAAAACCAAGTCCTCTATTAAGATCGCCTCAAAAGCCCAAAAGATTTATTCTGACTTCATACAAGCTGATGCTCCAAAGGAGGTAAATAGTTTTTCATGTGTACTTTGGGTACTGAGGATAGGAATCAAGTGAAAAATTCAGATCCAAACTTCCAGGCATGACAGAAAATACAATTCAACGCGGCTGTACTCCCATTTTCATGTCAATTATTTACCAGGTAGAAAACAGGGAGTACCAGGTATGGTTTATATTTTCGATATATTATTCACACAGGGCATGGGTTTGTCTCTCCTGACATTCCTACCTTAAGATATAAGGAAATATGTATTCAATATAATTTGTCTTCTCTAACCATTTTTATAATGCAATAAGTGCCATTTCCTCCATATCTTAAGTACCAGTGCATTGGAGTGTTAATGATTCTATTTGTTCTTTTGTATAGGTATTTTTGACATCATGAAAACTAAAGTGCAAACTTGCACAAATTTCCATCACAGCATTCAATTTTATCAGTATTTTAAAAATCCTTACTATGAGGGAACAATCTGCTAATTAATTATTGTTCACATTCTACTCCGTAACAAAATTTTACATTGATGTTTTTGCCTTTGATAGTGAGCGTGCTTTGAATGTCCCCATGTCTTACATTTGATTGAAATCCATTTTATTATTATTAAAACCAAAGAATCCTTACAAAATCTGTAGGGCCAAAACCTAAAACAATACTGGGTACCTTCATCTCTAACTTACTCTTCAGTAATTGGTACTTCATAGGATTTGGTTTGGTAAAAAGATGAGATAATCAGAAGCAAGTTCTTCCCTTCTTTTTTTAGTGATTCCATCTTTTCAAAAGCCAAATGAAATTAAGAATTCGGCATGCTAGAGAAAGAAGGGGTCACCTTCCTGCTTATATGCATCAGCCAGGGTATTTGGGAGGAAATTCAAATGCAGACTATGCCCTGTACATGAACAGACCTCAGCTTTCCAATAAAACTGACATTGGTTTTATGCCTCCTTTCTTCCAACAGATTAATATTGACTTCCATACCAAAACCCACATCTCCCAGAATATCTCTGAGCCCACCCTCAGCTGCTTTGATGATGCTCAGAGGTTAATCTATAGTCTCATGGCAAAGGACTCTTTTCCCAGGTTTCTAAGGTCAGAGGCATACAAGGAACTAGTAAAGAAGCAACAGAATGGAAGTCAGAAGAGATGGCTCCCATTTTTGTGAGAAAATACCCAAGGGATTATGAATTTGTAAATGTCTCCCATTGCAACTCAGTACAGATAATATTGTATTACAGTGACTGCACAAACCGGACCTAAGAATTGTGGTGCCAACTTGTTTTTAAGAGCAATATGCACATGATACTTTCTCATAACAGTAGGGAAATATTCAAGAAAGAGGATGGAATATGCTAAGACATTTTTAGCAACATTTTTAGTAAAGAAGTTTGCCATTGACCATTTTTCCAGTGCTTGTTTTATTTGTCAAACTGTTTTCACATTTTTAAGCAGAATGTTTTGGTTTTCTGGTTTGCCATTGATTTCTCTTTAGAAGTATGCCCTCAGAAATAAATTCCTCTCAGGGGACTTAAATACGTTTACTCATCCATTCATCATCATATTTGTAATTTGTAAAAAAGTTTTAAATTCTCTTTTAAACATGTTTTATACCAATTCAAAACAGAAGAAGTAGAAATATGGTAGATAACATGCTATAATAATATTTAACAAATAGGCAGCTGCTTTATAACAAATGTTCCTGGCACTCAGAGCAAATTAATGTTTCATAATACAGCTGTCTTCGCTATGACTCCCTTCAATTTTCTTTGTGTTTACTTCATTTAAATTTTTATTGAAAAGTCTCATTTACTAATTGTGTACGCATTTGGGAAAAAACTGAGTAAATCTTCCTTTGTATATTTTCAATTAATAATTCTTTTTTTTTTCTTTTCCAAATGTATCAGTGATACTGTCCTCATGCACTCATGAAGAAGTAGTGTCAATAATTATTACCACTTTTCAGTGAAATACAGATAAGCAGAAAAGATATCAGAGAAACAGTTTCAGGCAAGTAAGCATGTAAATCAGAATTTAGTCACGGTGTTAGTTTTAAAACAAGCAAGATATGATAGGACTGTAGTGCAATCTCAGGTGTCTCCAGATCTTGTTCATTGCTATTAGAGGATTTAGTGCATATGTTTAGGTGAAGGAAGGAGCTGTGTCATAGTATGGAAGAAAAAAAATATTTTAAACCATATGGGGCAGGAAGAATTTTCACTATGGATATAATTCTAAACACAAGAGACAGCAATAAGATTTTTCTAAAAGACCAAACCAAAACAAACCCCTTTCATTTGATATTAATTTGATCCTTTTGATTCTTTTACTTTTGAGCTGCTCTAAACCTCCAGGAATCTCTCCCTGTTTGGAACTCTGTTCATGCCTATACACCATCACATCCACTATACAAAAGATCCTTTCTATTTTATCAAACTACATTAAGGAACTAGTTCATTTAGACAGTAAAGGATATTAAGTAACCTGAAAGCCCCAATAGGCTGCCTTCATTACATACTTTGGTTAATGTCCTGCCACAGCTTAGGTAGGTAGGTAGGGTATAAAGTACCTATTCTTTGATACCCATCATCTATTCTATCACCTGGTTTTTCTTCTTGCTGTCTGCATTTCTTTCTCTTTTCTTGCTTCCCCAGTACTAGTGGTTAACAGAGAAATGTACTCGATCACTGAAGTTGAGCTACAAGGAGGATGTGGGTTTGTTTTCAGTCCCACAGCTACCATTTATTTTGCAATGATACTTCAGCGGAAAATTGCAACTTCCGCCTGCAGCGCAGCCTGGGTATCCTTTCTGCACCAGGGGATTTCTGCTGGTTAAAGTCACAGTAAAAACAGCAGTCAGGATTGCTGAAATTACATCAGTTACTAAAAAATGTAGCAAGTAATTTTCCCTTCTTACAAATCCAATCCTCATTTTCAGAAGAGAAAATTCCCACATGTAGGAAGAATTGGGATCGCGTCATCTTTCTTACTAGGGCAAGTATCGTTTGGGACTTAAGGATAAAAAAAGTACCTTGAAAACAGATGTGTGATCATGAAGTCTCACAACTGTCTCTGTGCTCCTTTAAAACTTGCACATTTCTGACTTTACCTCATCACAAACAGAGCTAGGAAGTGGAAGAAAGATGGCTGTCAGGGATCTCTAAATCCTGATTATTTGAAAACACAGCATAAGGAGAAGTTAGAAAAATATACAAAATAGTCAAATTTAATAAAATAATGCATGTTATTATTCTGATAACTATACAAAAACAGTAAAACAGTAGCAGGGACCATCCTGTCCACATCATGTCTGGCTGATTCTCTATAAACAACAACATAATCATTGTCAAAAGAGTAGATAATTTTTAACATTTCAGCATTTGACCTTCTTTTTAATAATTACATAATGAAATATAATGAAAGGTTTTAAAACATTTTAAATTAATTGAAAATGTGTTAAGACAAATGTATAGTAATTGCACTTTCAGGAGTTATCATAGACTAAAGTGTAAAGTAACAATACTGATCCTTTCATAATTCCCTCATTAAAACTATGCTAGTGTTAATTAACTAACAAAGTTAATTAAACTTTTGTTGTTGATCAAGTCTTTCAACATTGTTGTTAATTAATCTGTGTCAGATGTTTAAATATGAGATGAAACTTTGCAAAGTTTAAATAAATGATCACTGTATATTCATATATATCCATAATTGGATAATTGGACGCACATTTACAATTAATTTTTAACCTCCTCAGAGCACTATCTGACTATATCATATGCAATTAAACAAAAGAATCTACAGCATATTGAAGTGTTTTGGAGTTTAACAATCAAATTTCTGAAAACGTGTATAATATAACTTATTATTAAAGCATTATTAAAGATCCATTTCCAAATGTATCTGAAAATACACAGATCTGAAAGATGGGAGCCAGTAGTTATCTCTATTTTCTAGGTCTAAAACTGATGCTTCTTATGTCTACAACACCAAAAAAAAGGTCACGGCCTAGCATCTGAGCTCTGATAATTGGACATAGAAAAAGGCCAGGCACTGAAGGGTGATTCAGAAGATTTAGACTGAGCTTTGCCAAAACCCCAGAGCTTTACCAAGGACTTCCAGCATGAGCTTGGCCCAGTTGTATAACCTGTTGTGCAGCAGTTATGAAATGGAGAAGTTCCCTCCATGTTCCATCAAATGCAATATATTTATGCCCTTTCGTATTTGGGGAACATGCAGACACTCCAGGAAGGCAGGATCTACGTTCAGGCTTCAGAGCAAAGCCACTTAATATCAGAGTAAGATCTTCATTGTCAATGCCACTAAAGTTTTAAAAACCTGGATATAAATTTTGTAAAGAAGGGTCACAACTACTCTTATAAGTTTCTACATCACCTATTCTTGTGGAACCTCGAGCACTAACACATTACCAGAATTATTTATCATAATATCAATTCTGGGTTATGATAGGAAAAGAAGACTACAGGTGGTGTTAACACTGAATTTTACATGTTCAATAATTATCTTGTAGAAGTTACGGTGGAATTTTTAGGGAGGTTGTGTTGTGGGTTGTTTTTGCTAGCCCATAATAAAAAGAGGAAGAAAATACTGTTTGCTAAATAGAAAGCACTTGTAAAAAGTTGCGTTAGAAACTATGCTTGCACTCCAAGCCTCCCACTTGCATTCACTGAAAACTAAAAAGTGGCTATTCAGGCTTTTTCCCCCTCTGCTTAGAAGTACCAGCCGGGCAAAATCTCAATTCTGAGAAGAATATATATTTTTTAAGGACTTAAATAATAATAATAATAATAATAATAATAATAATAATAATAATAATAATAATAATAATAATAATAATAAATAATAATAAATAATAATAAAGAAATGTAAAGTGGACAACACATTTCTTAAAAATAAAAAACCTCAATTACTGCATGCAGTGCCGATCCTAAAGCTCCAACAGCACTTAGACTCGCAGACCCCATCAGATCTATCATGCTTACATCATGACAGGACTATCTCAGTATTAAAATTAAAGGCATAATAATATAATAATAAATAATGTATGCTAGATTGTATATTTATATAATATATACAGATTCATAAGCACATACATAAATATAATAAATGCATAATTATTCATCCACACAGGACTGATATCAGGTTTATTCTGAAGCACAGGAACCCAAATTACAGGCAGCCAGGTATATTTCCAACGGCAGACAGGACTTTGTGAGACTCCTACCAATGTCTTGTCAGTTTGTTACACTCAGCATGCTTCTGTAAATGTTGGAGACAAAGACTCTGTATTTTCTGTTTTGTCAGAAAATTCTCTGCTAACACTATAATGCAAAAATGTACTTGAACAAACACACATAATCACAGATTTTGCATGAGAACCTCCTAGACTTCTGTTTTGATCCAAACAAAAAATTCAGAACACAGAATCCCTCAAGCAGTGTCTGCCGCTAAATAAGACAACCATCGTGCTAAGAACCTACACAGTTGGAGAAGAGTTTTGCACCCATTAACGCATACTGAATAACAGTCTTGCTCGTGTACCCAAGTATGTGGTTAACATAGTACAGTTATTCTATACTTCAGAGGGAGAAAAAGGTAATACATTTTTAATAAGAGGGTTCTTTGCCACTGGAATTGGGTGAAGAATTGAAAGGTGAATACTGTGCAGGTCGCCAAAGAAGCTTCAACCCAGGGATGGCTGGTCGGTGTGGGAGACTGGGTTCGGTAATCTCTCTGTATCACGCGTTGCTACATTCCCCATGCTGTGCAGCCATGGAGATGTTGCTGCCAACACATCTCTGGTTACAGAGTTGTCAAGGTGGATTTTAAATTAGCAGTTTTAGGTGCAGGGCTCTCCTGAGGCATTTTGATTGATGTCAGACCCAAGAGACCTGTCCCATGGCACACTGGCACTCTGCTCATCCTCTCCTCCCTGAGCTCTCTCCAGCCACTGGGGCAACAGTGCCCTTCTTCAGCTAGTCGTATTTTCTATATATAAGATCTCCCTCTTGTTAAGGTGTCTACAGCAGGTTCCCTTTTTTAGAGGATACAGCTTTTGTAATGAAATTCAATCATGGAAAGAAGCATTTAATAAACTGCTGCAATTTATCCATACGTGAATGGTACCAGCAGGGTCAAATTATTCCAGCAAGCAGCAGCTAGAAAATACTCAGTTTGACAACTTCCCCACGTACGCACGTCACAGCTGGCTCACTACATTTTTTATCTTTTCTCTATACCACACATCTTTAGGAATACTCCAGCTTGTGTGAAATCATGTGCACGTAACCCAGTGCAAGGGCCTCTGCTCACCTATGTGGGTGGTAAATCAGATGCAAGATAACACAATCCACTATCTGAAGTAGAAATATAAAATATCCAGAAGTTCTGAAGACTAGAGGCCAAAAATAGCCGGTTTTTACCAGAAAGACTCCCTCAATCTTGGGGAAGACTACCTGCTACACCTGTATTTTACTTCCATGCTTAAGAAAGGGAAACCTACCATATAGAATTTGGCTCCTACAAAGAATGGCAGGTAGATCAAATTAATGAAATCAGTGCATCATCTTTATTTCTGAATGACAATCACACTTTGTATTGCTGGTAGAACTCTAAAGGCACGTTATGGATCTGAAAAATGAAACATACTTTCTGCCTTCAAGTATACTGAAAAACAAGGGGGAAAAAAAGCCCATGAAAAGAGGCATTGTCACACTGGTTAAAGGTCTCATGCAGCTCAAGAGGCAGCCCATGTTTGTTAAGGAAAAATGAAATTCAGTAATGAAAACAAGATCTCCATGCATATTCACCTTCATTCAGTAAATACAGCATAAAAGGCTGTCTCTGCACTGCCTAGGAACTGTAATTGCTTGATACTGTAATGTTGAAATAGCTTAATTTTAAATATTCATTTAGTAACAAAGTATTTTGAAGAATTGACAAGTCACATTAAAATTATCACTAAAAGCTCCACTTTAAGTATTCTTAAGCTGTTCATTTTGGGAGAAAACACCTCCTAGAAAAGTTTCTTCCATTTTTTCCCAGATTTTCAACTTCTATAATATTAGGTATCAGAAATTAGATTCAATGTATTCTTACACATTTCAGAGGTGACTGTGGATGCTTTGATCTTCAGTGAGAAAAATGAGACAATACTAGAGCAAATGATTCCCTTCCTTATTTTTTTATATTGTTGCTATGGTTTCTAGCTGCCATGGTATTATTTCTCTCTTAAATGAGACATTGCCTTATATTTTTTTTCTCTATATTGCATGGGTTTTGTTATTTGCATATAAAATGAGTAGAGCTGGATTTGTCTCTCAGTCCATATCTGTTTCCATTTAGGTTTGCATGTACGTTATTTTTAGTTCTATGAATAGTTTCCCTACTACGCATAACAGTCCTGGAAAGGCAAACAAAACCATGTACGTGGTAAAAACTCTAAGGAAACAACTTTTCTTTTTTTTTTTTCTAATACAGTGGATATAACTTAGAAGGCTCACAAACCAGAAAAGAAAGGGAAAAAATAAAAATCTTTAAATAAGTTGTTTCTTGAATAACCTCTAATGTGCTATGCTGTCTTCTAAGTATGTTTTAGCAGAGAGAAGAGGGCAGGAAGAGAAGAAATCATGAAGATGAATGATTTAGTATTTTGGATAAAAAACCTTTGTGTTTTTATCTGTGTTGGCAGCAACATCTCCATGGCTGCACAGCATGGGGAATGTAGCAACGCGTGATACAGAGAGATTACCGAACCCAGTCTCCCACACCGACCAGCCATCCCTGGGTTGAAGCTTCTTTGGCGACCTGCACAGTATTCACCTTTCAATTCTTCACCCAATTCCAGTGGCAAAAAACCCCTCTTATTAAAAATATATTACCTTTTTCTCCCTCTGAAGTATAGAATAACTGTACTATGTTAACTACAGGCTACCGAGTCTCTAGGTTTTAAACTACCACCACACATAAGTAATGCTATTAATAGTTCTTCTGATCTAGTTATAGATATTTGCTACTAACCTAAGCAAATACCCAACATCCAAGGCTAAGGGGCGTTTGCTTTTAAATACATAAAAGATAAAGAAAGTAAAGAAGCGTAAATATCACAGACTCAGGAAAGCTCATTCTTCAGATGATATAACAGGGGAAGCTCCTGTGAAAGGTCGAACTAGTTTGTTATTTAAAGCATTGCATTCAGTGAAGAAGATGCATAGGGAAATTCAGGCTGAAAACCTCTGAAATGCTCTTGACACTGTAAAATGACACTACATAAACCAGGAGATGTCAGATAAAATGCCATGGACAGATACTAATGCTTGTATTACTAATATTTTCCTAAGTTCTGCATTCTGCCTACATGGTCTTTTACCCAAGCTCCTCACCGTGAACAGACTTCTTTTGCTTCAAGTCCATTCTAAACTTGCACAGTGCTATCACTTGTCTTGAAGCACCATCAGCAACTATACAATATGAATAGTTTCAAATGCATTTGAATTTGATTTCCAGAACAAATGGACTGGATTTTGATCTAAATGCAATCATTTTGCCTGTTGTAATGAGAAAAAATGGTGTGAAAAGCCCTTGTATTTATTGAATTTCTTACCAGAGCTGAGCCTTTTGGAATAAAATGAAAAATGTGGATTGTTAAATGACATAAAAGGGGTTTTGGTGACATATCTTTTCATGTCAGATGATAAATGCAACATATTCCAGACTAGAGAGCCTCATTAATACTGACATCTTTTATAGTCTCAAATGTTTTTCACTGTTGATAGCGAGTCAGTATTGGAAATTCTATATTCTGAGACAGGAATTATTAGAATAAACTGTAGTTGGGTCATACTTCATACTTTCTGGTATTTATGCCATTTTTCAGTTATTCTCACACTTTATGTAGATCTCTGCAGTGACAACTACATACCGCCTTGGAGCTGAATTCTGTTGCCAGGAATACCTTGGTTTTCTTAGGGAAATTATATTTTTGCATAAATTTTAAAAGAGGAAAATTGGATATTTTAAAAATATGCTAGCCAGTTGCAGTAATTTTTTAATGGTAAGTCTCCATGCTTTTTCTAACATTTCTATTAGGACTAACACTTTTTTTTTTTTTTTGCCACGCATGACCACGTAGTAAGCCTGTATTCTGAACTGAAATTAGAACTCGAGGAATGGTAAAGGGGGACATAAACGGAGGACTCCAGTTTAAAAAAAAAATGTTCATCTGGTCCCCTAAAAATCTCCACAGGTTTCTGTGAAGTGAATGAATAAAAAAGAATGCTTACCACCATTAAGTACTTTTCCCCCTAATAATGCGGTTTCAAGTCAACTCTATCTATGGATTTGATTATTATGAAAATAAAAACTTTTGTTTCTTTGTTAAACAAAGCGGGGTTTTGTTCAGTTTATTTCCCTTTAGAATGAATGGAAACATGAATTAATTCATACTTTACTATCCTCTGTGAAAATAGGTTTTTATGCATTGGCAATTGAAGTGCATCAGGCAATTCCTATTAGTTGTTGCCTATGAAAGCGCCTAGAGAAGCACTGCATTTTATGCACAAAATTATCAGGTTTTATTTTTTAAGAAAATTGTGTCTCACATCTCAACTTTGTGATAAATATCAATACTATTTTAGTGTTGTTAGTAATTTTTATTTCAATTATGTATTTTAGATTATCTGAGAAATTGATCCTTTGTTGGCAGACCGTATGAGAAAAGAGAAATTACAAAAGGAATGACAGCCTATTAGAGATGTCCTTTAAGTTCTTCAAGTATATAAAAGCAAGGGAAATTCATATGCAAATGAAATCTGCTGGCATTAAAAAGAAAGGTAGTACAATGTAATTGCAGAGAAACTGCACAGGTGCAGCAGAATAATGACAGGAAAAAATATAATTAGAGTCAGCTGTTAATCTAATGTATTTAAGGGAAGACAGCTTGAAATGCAGCCCATTGGGCCCGTGATATCTAGCCATATTGTTGAAGGACATTGTGCACCTTGGTGCAAGAGCTTGTGTATTCAGATGTACGTATTAACTGATCAAAAATACCTTTCAAAGATCTGAACCAATATGTAATATTTATACAACGGCCCTTTAGGCCTTGGATACAATGGGAAGTATAGAAATTTAATTCCAGGGGCATGGCCTTGCATTAAGGGCAACCCACTCCACTAAGCTTTGCTTCAAGGGTTGAAAGCAGTACGTATGGATCTGAACGTACAGGTCCAAACACAGTTCCAGAATTCAATACACATCTTGAACGTTACAGTTTGGAATTATTTAGGGCTCATTTCTTTTTCAGAATACTATTAGTATTCAAAGGGCAGAGAACTGTTCCTCTCCAAAATTTTTATACGTTGGCTTTTTGAAATCTGAGGCACGTCATTTATTTGAAAGATCTTAATGAATCAGCAGGAACTCAGTGACTAGGAAATTAAGGCAACAGATGTTTGATTTATGAAGAAACATTAAGGAGATCAGTATAAGCAGTATAAGTACAGTGTCTCATTCAAGCAGATATGATCCATGTACATTAATGCAGCATAAAACAAAAGACATGGAGTGTGATTCAAGGAACCAGAGTGATGGGTTTACACCTACACAATACAGATTGAGGCTTTATTAGGGTTTTTTCCTTGTTTATCCTGAGGGAAAGGGCAGAATTCCCATGAGATGGGATACTTATTGGAATAATAAATAGATAATGGACCAGAGGAGAAATCCTCACTGGCACAGCAGGTGGGCTTCACCACTAATAGTTCTTTTCTGCCATAATTCACTTCAGTTGGACACTGACACCACTACTGCAGATGCTGAACACCAAGTTGGCGCTCAACTCCCATACAACAAAACCGCCCAGGTTTCTTGCTCCGTTGACTCCTAAGTACCCCGGCGTTTTCAGGGAAATGTTTTTGTACAATTCAGGCACAACTGTCCTTACCAAAGAGCTGGAAAATGTTATAGTGGCTAACATATGGAAGCAGGAAGGTGAAAAATCAAGACAGACATCAAGATTAATTTGCTTATTTAGACAGCAATTTAGGAAAATATTTAATCTGCTTATCTTTCAGCACTTAAGCAATCCATCTTGAGTAATTATGGCAGGAAAATACATTGCAAACATATCTGTCCTGTTGAATCAGTGTCGGCAGACAGAAAGATGCTAACGCATTTATAGGAGAGATTCAAAGTTCTGTGGGGAGTACTTCTGCAGCACTAAGGGACATTATCTTAAAATAAAGGCGTGTTTTATATCCACATCTATTTTACTTTACACCTAGGTTAAGAAAATAGTTGTTTTGATATGGTAATGTAAACATAAAATACTGTGGTACCACCTTGTGGTAGCTTTTTAGATAGCACTGTTGGCATTAAGACTGTGAATGACTATATTAAAAATGAAATTAGAACAACTAGCATTTGCTCTGAGTAGAGTTTTGAGCTATGTTTAGAACCATCTGGATCCTCCTAGCAATTAGAATACTTTATGGGTCTATGGGTGTCTGTGTTATAGAATATTTGAAGTAAATTTCAAATGTATTTCAGTGCAAGCTGGATATCAGTGTTTCAACACTATTAGAAAATCACTTCATACATATATATACACACACATATAAAAGAACTCATCAGTTGAATTTTCTACATCTGGAGTTATGCATGTACCCAAATACTGTCAAGTTTGGGAAGCAAAAAGACACGAACAAGGGAATTTCCTGCCTCCATCAAGGCTGACAAATCAGGAACAGCATTTCCAACTCTGGGCTCCAGAAACAAAAACAAACCTCTTTTGAGGCACAGCAATGGAAGAAGCCACCAAGCAGATCCATCAGGTGGGACTGACAGCTCCTGTAACTGCACCCCTCTCTGTGCAAGCTCAGGAGGCTGCTGAGAGCAGGGTGGTATCAGCAACACAAGAGGGAACTAACAGATGTGGGGGAGCCCAGGTTGTCCCTGTTGTCTCGCAGATCTACAAAGAGAAGGAAGCCAGTAAGAGCTATAGAGAGGTGATGCAGGGAAGACAGCAGCTTCTGCACTTATGATGTTAAAGTTAGAGGAAGGCATGGAAAACTCTGGAAGGCAAGTAGGTGTGTAACTGAGCTGCCACGGTAAAGATCAGCTTTCGGAAAGAAAAACACAGAAATCCATATACTGCTAATTGGACTGGAGACATCATACTGAAAACCCATTTATTTTAGGTGACCTGGCTAGGCCAGTATCTAGTTAGCCCCTTTGTACTCTTCTGGGTTTGAATGTTTTTAGAGACACTGAAATATAACAAACAGCACTATTTCAAGGACTTTTTGGTCTGCTTCTCCCAGAGTCATCTTCTCCTTTCCACATCACTGCAGGAAATAAGGTTTCTGCTCTTAAACAAGATGTACCTTCTGTTTAGATTTTCTGCTTTCATTTAGGTCCATCTCAGGCTATTGAAGTTTAAGTACAATTTATCTCTTACAGTTTTGACTGATTTGAAAACACAGAACAGGAAGGAGAACTTCTCTTGTTTGAAAATAGTAGTTAACAGGTTATTTATTTTGTGTACAAGGAAGCTCTGGGTTTCTTCAAATTTGAAGCAGCTTGCCACATTCCAGCTCAAACTCGTATGTGCTCCTGTTTTGTTCACTAACTATAAGCATCAGTTTAGCATAAAAAAGGTTAAAAACTGCCACAGAAATTAGGCATGAATGAGACCATTTGAAGCAAGGGCTTTTGGCTCTGTGAGGTCTAGTTTTCCTCCAGCATCCCGCTTTCTAGTTTTGCAGCTGAACCCCAAAGAGAAAAGCACTGGGATTATGTATGGCACCTATTGATTAACTTTGGCAATGAAATATGAAAATGCAAAAAGATCAGATGTTTGGGTCAAGCTAAAGAGAAAGCATAGGCTAAAATATAAAGCAATCGAAAAAGTGAACAAAGGCTCTTACATCTTCTTAAGAACACTCTCTGTTTAGATATCTTCCTGTCACATTTTCTAATGTCTCCACCCAAATGCTGGTGTTACCTCTTCACCTCAGATTCAGATTAAAAAAAAGAAAAAAAAAAAAGAAAAAAATCACAAAAAAGTGCTTGCTTGGTGATTAGAGGAGTAAAAACACTTTTTCCTGAAGCAGTCTGATGGATGCTTGTTTCTGGTAGAATAATCAGATATGTACTTTTTACTATTTTCTTAGTTTTTAAAAGCTACCCTTTTAAAAGCACACACTTCTGTGTTACAGTGAGCATCACAGACTGTTAGTATAGTAAAACATTTTTCCACTAAGTAGGCACTTATGTACCTGGGACATTTGTTTTCCAAACTTTCTCATGCATACTCTATAAGGCAATGTTGATTGTAACCTGGCGAATAATCATGGCAAATATCTGTCATTTATGGTAGCTATAAGCCCATGCCTTGATGTTATGTTAAATAAGTCGTAACTCATAACAAGAGAAGCAACAGAAGGGGAAGATATGTTGCGCCAATTAAAGGAAGGTTTCTTAAACAGTTGCTTTAACCTTAACACACTAAGCTCCCATTTATCATTTTATGCTGTATACTTGTAATAGACTATGTTACATGTCATCTACTCAGCAAGGAAGGCCAATTCAGAAAGTATTCAAAGACGTGCTCACCTCACAGGTGGTGAGCAGAGAGTCAAGTGCCTCACTGTGGAGAAGTGTGAGGAAGAGAAGGAACATTATGAGAAAACATGGGCATGACTGCCTAAGAACAACGACATAATGAAGCACAACAGAAATATAGATTTCTTCTGAAGCCATCTTAGAAATCAGTTTAGATTTATGCAAGAAGATAGGTGAAAACTCCATTTCCTTCATTTGTGCTCCCGCAGTTATAGGGTTAGTGGTAAGGGTATGATCACAAAGTTGTATGTAGTCACTTGCATACACAGAACTGGAATTGCAAACTGTGAAGGCTCAGTAAGAATCTTCAAACTGTGACACAGCCCTTGTATACTTCCTTGTGCCTTTTTGGTTTTTTCCTTTAACACAGGCAGAATAATGCCCCAGTGGACTTCATGAGGAAGCTGTAAACTACCATACACAAACTGCCTGCAAAATGGAGAGCTGGAAGGTGGCAGAGATACAAAACTGGAGGCTTTCAACAGATGCACCTGAAACAGTGAACATTTTTGCTCTCAACTTATTGGTACCTCAATTCCTCAGCTTTGTATCCTGTATCTGTCCAAGTTCATATCTTGCAATCAATATACAAATGAGTAGCTTGCAAATCTGTTTCTGTATGTCAAGTGATAAAACCTGGCTAGGATTTTTTAACAAAAGCTTATTGAAGGGAAAATTCTGAGTGAACCCCCAGATATTCTATAGAAAAAAATATATTTCAAAAGCGTTGTCAGGAAATTTTCTCAGGACAAAGTTGGAGGGGGGAATCTATTTTCTTCATCACCACAACACTTTCTCTCTTGAGAATAACCGGTGATTTACAAGCTAAGATGGGATGTATGGAGGCACGTGCAGAGCACAGGACACATATCTCAATTCTCCCTCACTCCATATGCTGCTTATCTTGTGACTAAGGGGCGTCTGTCTGACTGGTGTGGGTTCTTCTGTAAAAGCAGTAGTTTCAGTTCTTCTATAGCGAGGAGAACTTCTATAGTGAGGTTCTTCTATACTGACTTTTTTTTTTTAAAGCCAGACTCATTGTCCCCACTTCCCATTCCATCCTCTTGCCTTTTTTCTTGATTTGAGGTATTTTGGTTTTTGAGGTTCTGATGATGTGATCCCCTGCCTGTCTCTACCCACGGAAGGCTAAATGCTACTGTGTGTGTGGGTGGACTTTATGGGCTTGCGTGCTTTTTTTGGTTTGTCTGACTTGTGGGAGGAGGATGGAGGTAGCACTCTGGCCCACATTTGAGCCTATTCATCTATAAATAGATGTATAGCTATGATATTTCCACAACTGCAGGTTTTAAGGGCAGTCTCAACACAAAGAAGGTGGTGACTTGCAGGGAAAGTATCTGCTAACATGCCCACCTATTAATGCATGCTTGAGTCAGCCCATTGTATTCTCCTCCTTGCCACTCCTGAATTACCCATCCTGTCCAAGTCTGGTACACAATCCCCTTTTCCACTCAAAGACATCTCCTTCTTAGACTGAAAAGTAAAAATCTGGCTATGGCATTTGTGACTGCATCTTTTCACCAAGTTGTGGTGAGAACACCGGAACCAGTGAAGCCTTTTTTCACTATGGAAACTTGTGTCTTCTACTCCGAATATCACATAGTTGCCCTGCTGTGACCTACCACCTCACCCTTACACAAGACACTATTTTCTACACCCACAACCCTTATGTTTCATGCTTTCTCCCTCCCACTGCCTGTGGGCCTCCAGCAAGAAAAGGAACAGCAGAAACAGCACGTGGTTTGGAGATATCATGTGCTGTTTGTCAGCAGTATATCAAACCCAGCCTACTCAGTCACCAGTTTCATAAAGCCAGAAGGAACATACCTGCACCCCTCTGTCAAGTTCAGTTACAATTGGCTGAAAGCTTAAAGAGTTGCTGTGCAAGGTGGCCAGGCAGACAGAAGATAACATGATAAGTAGGCCCCATTTCTTTGGGAAACAAGTTTGATAATTCATTAATCTCCCTTTTTATGAAGAATAAATCATCCAGGAATAGAACCTGGCTTCTTACCTGGTTTCCATCCTGTTTACACGGTTACGTACAGCAGCAGACACTGGCAGAACCACTGGCTTTGAGGACTCTGCCTCAATGACCAAAATCACTCAAGCACAGGCACAAAAATAAAAGAAACAAAGAAACAAAAACTTTACCAGGGTTTAAAGGGACAAAAAGAATGGTAGTTTGCAGCAAAGTGGGCTCAGACAAGACTCTGTAACAGGTGTTTTAAAAAAAATCAAGTTTACACGAGTTACCAGCAGGGGACAGCAAGGCTTTATATGTAAAGAGATTTATCTGGTTTTCTGCTCTGATAAAAGAGACTGTTCAGTCTTTAGATACCATTGGGCAAAGGCTTCCAAAAAGGAAGAGTCGCAAGTGCTCATTCAGCCATAACTGTAGGATAATAATAGTAAAGATCCAGAGTACTGATATCAAGGTTCAACCTTAGGTTAAAAATACGACCGTCACCCTATTTTACTTACCAAAATACCCAGGGAGAGATTTAAATTTTTAATTAATGACAGTTAGTGTTATTTTACATGCTGAACGGGATCCTACTTGCCCTTAGTTGCTACTTCAGAAGGGCAGAGGTCTGTAGGTTCAATGTCATAGCTGACAGCCCTAGACCTTCAATATTTTAGGGCACCTACAATGACAGTATACACTAGGCAGCTAGCTCACACTCTGATTCTTTGCATAGGGAAGGTGTTTCAAAACACATGTAATCATTTCCGATCATAGCTGTCTTTCCATGACTTCATATTCCACAAGATCTGATGACACGTCTATCATCGAGGAATGACATCATTCATGTGGTCCCCCATCACAAACTACCAAAAGCCTGCACTGACTGTGTCTTAAAAATCAGGACAAGGGATTTCTTATTTAAAGGACTGGTGAAAATTGAGAAGTCTTCTTTTTAAACTTTGGCATGTAAGAAAAAGTGTTCTTTTAAAAAAAAATCAATAAGACATTTTCGGTTTATTAAAAATGTTTCTGAAAAATATGCACTACCCTGTAAAATCTCCAACTACTGAAAAACGAATGGGACCATTTCCAAATAGCTATCAATGTATGCATGTGCTGAGGATAATTAAACTGCAGTTTCCTTTGAAAAGTAGTCTGCAGAATCAAAAAAGGAAAACTATTCCTGTTCTTCATGTACAAAACCGCATTCTTTCTAATTCAGGAGCTGTTTACACATCACCCATAGCAAGTAGATACCAGGCCAACAGACCATAACCCCAAAATCTGTGTTATATTTTATGTATATATTATATACACGCACATGCATATTTTCTGCATTCCAAATGTGATTAGGAAGTTTATTTTTGTATTTTGGTTATTCATACAGAAACGTATTAATGTCCTTGCCTACAAAGTGGGCCATAAATACCGCCCCATAGATAACTTCTGTTTTCCATGCTTTAAAGCTACCATTTCCAAATTTAAAAGGCTTATAAAGAGAACCAGGGTTGAGGTCCAGCAGTCTCCTTACTAGTAAAAGAATAAAGAAATTCAATATGTTTCATTTTTCAAGGAACAAGCCAACAAATAACTTAATCACAGCCTATAATCAAAATAAAAATACAAAAGCAAGAGAAGTTCAAACTAGAATGAGACACATTTTTAATGATAACACTGCATTAAGACATGTTAGATTTAAACTGAGACTTTAAATCTAAACTGGATAGCATTCTAAAGAATGTTTTACTCGTACATGATTCTAAAGCCTTTATTTTGCAGCAGGTCAAACTAGGTCATCAAGGTCTTTTAGGGGGTTTAAAATCTCTGAATCTATTGTATCAAAATCTTTTGCAAATATTTTTAAGCCCCTTATAATCTTATCATTACCTCTCTGATCTGTCATCTAGAATTACTGTAGGCCCTGCTGTAAACATCATGAACCTCATAAGTACTCACGTGAACTTCAGAATCAGCAGCATCATGTTGTTTTATTGCTATTCATGAGGTACATGAAATTGTTTTCCATCTATAAATCTTTTTTAATGCAAGCTGAGCATACTAACATTAATCAAATAACGCTCAAAAAGAGAAAACACAGAACACCCTGGCTGTTGGACAGTTATTCAATGATATACACTGGTTGCTATTAACAGCTAGAAACAGTTTTAAATTTCTGGCAGTTGCATTGTTTCATTGTCAGCAGGATTTGCAAGAACTTGAAAATCGTACCAATGATTAATGAACTTGATTAAGGAGCATTTCTAGAGTTACATTTTTCAAGATCCCAGTGAACTCAGTTGAAGGTCTGAGGGCTGATCAACTACAGGAACATAAGTCATATTACCAAGGTATTTTATTTGTTAGAGACTTTAATCTTTCCCTTATTATCTGAGATGAGAAATTAAACTATGGGTTTAATACAGAACTATGTAAAGATGACCAGATTATGGTGCATTTAATATGGAAGGGAACGCATATGAATGAATATACATAGTTTTCGGATCACCTACAAATGGAATCATAGTTCTTTTAACCAGGACAGTCTTGTCCCTATCATGTCTAACTTAAACAAAAAGCAAAAACAACCACCAATAATGACTGTCATTCTCTTTAAGCCTTTACATAGTCTTGTCAAAGGCAAAAGCTAGTAAATTCAATAGTGTCTACAGATATATTAGTAAGATAGGGGAACTTCATTAATTTTTGCAAGTTTTAGTCTGGTAAAAAAATCAAGCCAAAACAAAAAAACCCAAACCTCCTCACCCTCCCCATGCTCTAAACAGACAGAAGTTTTGTCTCACTGCACAACTAAATGCCACATACGAATAATTTCAAATTGAAAGTATAAAAGTTTAAACTAAAAAATGATTGATTAAGCTTTCTTTTATATACTATCTTTTGTGTTCATCAATCACAATTACATGTTTAGTCTGGAGAAGAGGAGGCTGAGGGGAGACCTTATCGCTCTCTACAACTACCTGAAAGGGGGTTGTAGCAAGGTGAGGGTTGGACTCTTCTCCCTAGTAACAAGCAATAGGACAAGAGGAAATGGCCTCAAGCTGCGCCAGGGGAAGTTTAGGTTGGACATGAGAAAAAACTTTTTCACCGAAAGGGTTGTCAGGCATTGGAACAGGCTGCCCAGGGAGGTGGTTGAGCCTCCATCCCTGGAGGTATTTAAAAGAAGGGTGGACGTGGTGCTTGAGGATATGGTTTAGTGGTGGACTTGGCAGTGATAGGTTAGCGGTTGGACTTGATGATCTTAAGGGTCTTTTCCAACCTTAACAATTCTATGATTCTATGATTGGGCTTGTGCTTATAATAATAAAACCATTTTAAAGAAATGCATTTTAAAGAAAGACCATTTAAATATATTTAAAATGTTTCTTTCAACATCAGGCTTACAATCTACTTCATTCTTAGATCCAAATGTTATAATAACTGAGTTAAAATTCCATTTGACCAGGTCTTTAACATATTTTAGAACATTTTTCCTCAGGATTAACTGTTGTAAAGTCAGTCAGGGAACAGTATTTTCAAGAAAATTGAATTACATATACTGAAAATACACACTCTAATTGCTTTAATATCTAGCTTAAGTTACAACCCATCACACTATAAGCAAACAGAAGAATAACCTTTTCTTTTTTAGAAAATGACGTATAGCATGATTGAAAAAATATAGTACCAAAAGATGTAATGAAGACCTATTCAATATGTTGATTTATTCATATGAGGAGACAGTGCGTAAGACCAGAGTTGGGTCTGTCTGGCAAGAGCGTGTGGTTATGTGGGACGTATGTCTCAAACGCAGTTTTTCAGACAACTTGTCCCCAATTTCCTTTTTTGTGTTTGGTCTCCTCTGTAGCGTGGTTCTGGGTTGAAGTCTTTGGCTTCCGTTTTAAAAGACTGACTAATCAGTAGGGACACATGTTACTCATTTCACTCGATATTTGTAATCTCATGGTGAGATTAAAAGAAAAAAAAAAAGCTGTGTTGGCAGAAGACATTCAGGACCTATCTGACCTTCTATTTTAATGATGGGACATTGTAAGAGTGTGGAGGAAGCAGAGTCTCCCTACACTCACCTTTTAAGTGAAACAGTAGAGCGTGTAAATAAGGAAAGCACTAGATGTAATCACGTCATAGATATCTAAAGCTGTGGAAAAAGAAACAAGGAAGAAAAATAAATACTTTTCTGTTTTTAATTATCTACGGAGCATTAAAGCAAGAAGAGAAAATGCATTTTAGAAGGTGTCCCCCAAAAGAAAGGCAAACTAATCCAATGTTAACTGTGATGCAGGGTCAGTCTGTCTAAAGCGGCCAAAACTCTATGTGCATTGGCTATTCATACTCTGAGCGAACCACTTAGAAAAATCCAAACCCAGGCCAAGTACCTTTAACAGCTTCATAAAACTTATCAATTAATTTCAGATGCACATTAGGTTGGACTAATAACCTTCTGAGTTCAGCTTTCCTGTCCCAGACTGGTCATATCTAAACTGAATAAAACTCCCCTGTAAACACTAGCTCTTAGCTCAGGGCTACGCGAAATGTAGTAACCCTAGCATTCGAATCATAAAACTCAAAATTAGTCTTTGTTCACATCAGACTGTGCCAAGGTTCATTTTAGGTTTTCTCTTTAACAAGTTTACTTTTTGGATCTAGGTTGTTCTACTACATACAGCTCATTTGCTAAATCCCATAAAAATCCTTTCTTCTGACTTCTGTTCTTGCCACTTAACTTATCAGAGGCCAAACAGGTGTAAGTATTTTCTGCTTTTTTCAGTCATGGATATGAGTAACCACAGATTCTGCTTTCCTTACAGTAATTTATAAGATCTAGGGCTTTGACCAGCAAGACCTGGACAGGCTGGAGAGCTGGGCTGAGGGGAACCTCATGAAATTCAACAAGAGCAAGTGTAAGGTCCTGCACCTGGGGAGGAAAAACCCCATGCACCAGTACAGGCTGGGGGCTGACCTGCTGGAAAGCAGCTCTGTTGAGAAGGACCTGGGAGTGCTGGGAGACAACAAGCTGAACCTCAGCCAGCAGTGTGCCCTTGTGGCCAAGAAGGCCAACGGTATCCTGGGATGCATTCAAAGGAGTGCGGCTGGTAGATCAAGAGGGGTTATCCTCCCCCTCTACTCTGCGCTAGTGAGACCACATTTGGAGCGCTGTGTCCAGATTTGGGCACCCCAGTTTAAGGAGGATGTGGAACTGCTTGAGCAAGTCCAGCGGAGAGCTACCAAGATGATCAGGGGGATGGAGCATCTCCCTTATGAGGAAAGGCTGAGAGACTTAGGTTTGTTTAGCCTGGAGAAGAGAAGTCTGAGGGGGGATTTCATAAATACCTATAAACACCTATAAATATATAAAGGGTGGGTGTCAAGATGATGGGACTAGGCTTTTCTCAATAGTGCCCAACGACAGGCCAAGGGGCAATGGGCACAAGTTGGAACACATGAAGTTCCACCTGAATATGAGAAAAAACTTCTTTCCTGTGAGGGTGACAGAGCAGTGGAACAGGCTGCCCAGGGAGGCTGTGGAGTCTCCTTCCCTGGAGACATTCAAAATCCACCTGAACGCGGTCCTGTGCCCCCTGCTCTAGGTGTCCCTGCTCAAGTAGCGGGGTTGGATGAGATGATCTCCAGAGGTCCCTTCCAATGCCTACCATTCTGTGACCCTGTGACTCCATTCCCTCACTATGCCCCAAACTGAAGGTGGGAAGAAAGGTTTCTCTGTGGTTCACAGAAGAGGCGTTCAATGCTTGTAAAAGAACACAGCACTGGAGCCTTCCAGTGTCTAAAGCAGATGGAAACAGGACAAAACCTCTCACCATACTGACCAAGGATGGCAAGTTGTGACTCTCAAAGTCAGGAAAAAAACGGATCTTTTTATGCTACTAATAAAGCTTAAATTGACAATTATTAGACAACTTAAAAAAATCTCCCCTTTAAGTGAATAAAGTGACAGCCCATGTTCACACCCTGCTACTCTAAATTTAATTTTTCTTGAATATAACATTACTATTCTGTCAAACCTCTATTAACCAGGTTGCCATGTTTGTTTTTCTCTCTGCTATTACTTAAGAGACTGAATTATTTTTGTAAATGCTCAGAAAAAGGCTGCTGGAATGTTAAGATCACCCAGCCTCTTTATATCATGTATAGCCTCTAGAAAGCTTATTTTAAAATCTCAGTAGGCAAGACAGAAATTCAACAAAGCAAGAAAAAACTACTCCTTCCCTCATTTTACAGGTGTCAAAAAAATTAGAAGATTGAACTCAGCTGCCCACACATAGTGATATAATGCCATCTGACATCCCCTCATGTACCACCTGATCTTCATTCATGACCTCACAACACCACAGGGCTCCCCACACGTCCTGTGTCATACTTGCCAGTGCTGCCTAGACTTTCCAGATACCCTGCTGTGTCTCATATGGGAGTAGACACCTATGCCGAGGCAACTGATATGAACCCAGAAAAACTAAGTTTTGCTCTAACTCACACAGAAAATCCATGGCAGACCCAGAAATTAGACCCCATTTGCTTAAGTGTCATCCCGTAACTACAAGACCTCTGATATTGCTGGTGATGAAACTTATTTAAACAGATCACCACTTTTTGGTGGTGGGAAACTGCCTTCTTTTTACACATCCTTCAACACTGAAAAAACCCATGCTCTATCTTCCAATCACTCTGACAAGACTTCTCAGCTATTTTTGTCCCTAACATTTGATCTACTTCCTTCTCCTGTTCTCTGTCGTGTACTGTTCTCACTGCTGTAGCAGTAAATACTGCTGATATGTGACCAACATAGAGATTAAGATCCATTGAAGCACTAAGCTGCATATCTGCCAATCTAATATTCTAGTATACGCAGTGTGCTCTTCAGAAGTGAAATTGTGTCTAGCTGACACAATGAAACTTTTTCTATAGCACAATAGTTACAAGCCAAATAAAAACAGACAAAATTTATTTGAATTCAAAATATGCAAGTTTGAATCCCTCTAATCATTTTGAGGTGGCAAGCTGATCTGTTTTCCTTTTCTCCACATGGCCATACTTTCACCAGTTCCAAATGCCTTTAATCAGCTTTGATATTTAGTCAGGTGCATGGCTGCATCTAGCAAACTGATAGGAGAGTGAACTCAACAGGTTGTAGAATTCAAAGGAGAAATAACAGGAATAACAGACAACTCTTTGACAAAGCAAAAAAAAAAAAAAAAAGAAAAGTATGAAGGAGAAAAGAAATAAAATTCACATGTTAGAGAGCACATTACCAGATTTTGGAGGCTATTCTATGCTCAAAAGTGACAGTTCAGATCAAGACCTCATCTTACAAAGGGCAAGGAACATCCTTCAACACTTCTGCTCAGAAGTGGAACTAGACAAAGTCAAATATCCTATGATGACGTTTTGCAAAGGTTGACAAGTATCTCCTTGTAGGTTTCTATAAGCAGGCTCATGTTATTTTCTTTTAATTATGCTAATGTTTAACATTAAAATAATTTCCAAAGAATCAATAAAGTTTAGGGCTACACAAAGCATTCGACAAAATCTCTTTGAAGATAGGATGGGCTCCAAGATGATGCTGCAGCCTTGTGTGTGACAACAAAGACTAGCCAATTTGAGACTACTACTATATGTACAATCTACAACCCCAGTTGTGTAAGAATCTCCACTTATGGATACTTGTTTCTTCACAAAACTTCATATTAAGATTTAGGGAGGAGCTCTATCAAAAAGCAACTGAGCTCAACTTTTGCTTATCCAAGGCCCAAAGAATATAGCATAATCTACCATTTTGGTTTATGGGTAGGTTTTTCTGATTGGTTTTGTTGTTGTTTGTGGCATTTTTGTTTGCTTGTTTGGGTTTTGTTTTTTTTTAACCTGTAGCAGTCACACTAGGAGTGTCCTGTGTTATCACATCAACAGTTGTTCCAGGAATTCACAAACTACCTTTTTGCATTGCAAATGTAGACTGGTGTATGTTGGGACTCAAGATCAGTATGCCCCAGAACATAAAGACCAAAACGCTTTGCTATAATTCCCTTAATATTTCACTTAGGTTGAACTCAAGAATAAAAAATGATGGTTTTCCTCTCTCTTTCTGTTATGTAAAATATACATCTGTATAAATCATTGTCAACAGCTAACCAGAACTCTTTGTTAAATGAATTATGCATTGTTTATGGCTATCCACCATTTACTGTCCCTCCTCTGGCTCTCTAGTGCTGAAACTAACTCCCGTTATTCCCAGACCTTGAGGACCCAGGACGACCCATGACTGGCACCTTGGAACAGAGAAAGGAATCACAAGAGGTTTTTATATTCACCTTTACTTATGTAAGTGTGCTAATATCAGTAGCTACAGCAATGCCTGGTAGTACTGGATCAAAGCCTGTGTCCCAGGTTTTATGAAAATAAAGGCAGCCAAACTGAGCAAATTTACCCCTTCTCTCACAGATGTTTGCAACTACCTCCTGCTGATGCTTTGAGCTAAAACAACATGACCATATCAGTGCAGCAAGGAGCTTAAAAAAGCATGTTGTGTCTGCATTCACACTGGCTTCTGACATTCTTTACTGTCTACAAGTACTTAGTGAGCTTATCCTCTGCAATCAGGAAAGCTTATTAATGCAGTGAGTCTTAGAGCGTGTCATTCTGCCTTTTCTCTGCAAAATAGCTTCCAAATACTTTCCCATTCTACACAAGGACAAATGTGATATTATTTGGTGTTCCTTGTGGGGGTGCCTGCATGGCCCACCCTCAGCAAATGGTCTGGAAAGCATGCTAAAATAAGAATGTTTGCATGGTATTTGCTCAAAATTCATCGTTTTAAAGAGAAAAACAACCACCATTAGGCAGGTTCAACAGTGACTAGGGAATTACAAACAGGCTTTGAAACAAAGGAGGAGTCATCCTGAAAAAAGCATTAAAATTTGACACTGGGAGGAAAGAGCCCTTTGAGTGTAAACAGCAGCAGTCAAAACCTCGTTGACGCTGAGGTTACTCCACTGACACCACGACTTCTGCCAAGGCCAGGCAGAGCATCCTCCCTGTTGGCATCACAAGCAGCCTGCATCTAGCTATGGCAGAGACAGCGCAGGGTGCGGCACCAGGGACACACGCCAGGGTGTCTGTATGTGACCTTGGTGGTTTTCTCACTGACACGTGGAGATGTAGGGAGGAGCAGGCATATATGTAAAGCTGGGGCACTCACAGGTCCAACAGGAGGTATGTGCAAATAGGGAAACCCACACCTGAGAAGGGGGATATGTGCTTGTAATGCACATGACTGCATTGTTAAGGGAATAAAAAAGAATTAAAAAAGGTTATGAGAGACTTTTCCCAGAACAACTGATAGGAAACACAGCTAGAAAATTGAAAGCATTAAGCAGAGCAGGGGCATGAGGATGAACCTTGCAGAGGTCTGTGGTGAGCCTGAAGTGAGAGGCCATTGACTGAGCTGGATCTTTGATAATGAAACAGAAAATATATCTCAACTTAAAAATTATGTTGAGAGAGTTTTCCCGTTAATATAGGTGCAATTCTATGAAGTATTGTATTTTAATTAGAATATTCTAATGAAAATATACTCTGAAAAATTCCAAGTCTGTCTACTAAGAATGATGAATAAACTTCCTAATGCTACTCTAGCAGTGCCACATATTTCTTAGAGCCCATGGTCAAGTGACTTCCTTTTATCTGCTTTTGAAATAAGATCAGTGCTTTTCATTGTCAGGGTAAGCTCTTAACAGTTGCTAATTTGTATTTCTGGAGCATCCTACAGTTCTGTGAGTGCTGCATAAAACTTCCTCATCTGCCCGGTACCAAAAATATTCTGCAGTAATCTGGCTACCCAGCAGAGATCATAACAAAGGCAGTTGGGGTCATTTATGTAGAAGAAAGCAGAGGAGGGAAATGTGAATGAGAAAGACACTGCTATGCAAATGTTCTGTATATGTGACAGATTTCCAAGTATATTCTGAAGAATCATGGCTTTGTGTTTGTCCTAAGTCTCAGGTATGCCCTCCCTACCACGTCTTGTTGGCTATTGTAACAGGGAAAAGGACTCATTTACCTTTTGAAAAAGGCTGATAAACATTGCATAGACAGCGGAAAACCACTCATCCTGAAGTGGTTTCCTTTTGCCAACCCCTAGGGATAGCAGCTGCAGATGCACTGGTGGCCACAACTGCTTCAGGTGTTTGAGAGTCGAGCAGCGTGCCTCAGATCACATGAAAAAGGAGAGAGAAGTGCCTTACAGCCTTGATATTAACTCTAGAACAAATAGGTTTATGCAGGCTGGGATTCTGTATCACTCCTGGAGCCACTGTATGCTAACAAGTAGATCTCACTACTACCCTTAAAAGACTGAGAAGTTTAAAACTATGTCATTTGTTTCTAAAACCTCACTTTACATATCCTTGGCAAGTTTGCCTATGGGACACTCCTGGGCTTTCTTTGTTATTTTCACGGAAAGCTTCCGTGAACATGAGGAAATTTCAAGATAAACTGCTCTCACGTTTAGGGAGAAAATGATGTAACAGCTTCTTCCTCATCTCACTGAATCTGACCTGTAGAAAGTCCAGGCTTTGGACTCATTCCACAGCACAGCTGTGGGTTGTATGGGAAAAGTGCCCTCTCACTCTTTTATTCCTTTATTTTTATGTTCTTACCAGCTCCTTTGTTTCAGTCATCTATTACCATTACCTCACCCACAGTCCTGCACACTGCCATCTTCCTGAAGTTAACATGCAGTAATAACATGGTAGAAAGGCTGAGCTGAATGGTCCCTCTAGCTCTGACAGAGACACTTCATAGAAAGAAGAGGATGAAAAGCAAGGAGTTGAAAATCCAGATAAAGCACAGGTCCAGGTTGATACATACATTAAAAATATTTTTTAAAGTCATTTGTTATTTGCTTCTTTGTCTTAGCATTAGCCCTCACCTAATTTCCTGAAAATGCAAGAAGCATATACAGTACTGAGTTAAGTCTTATGGCTGTCTGTGTTCAGAGAAGTCCCTAAAGGGATTCTTTTTGATTGAAAGTGCTTTTCCTTCGTTATGAATACCAAGGTATAACAAAAGTTAGACAAAAAGGAAATAGGTGTGAGTATAATTCAGTGAAAGCAAGAAAGTAAAATTCACAGAAATGACATCTGCAGAAATAGCAGACTAATCTGAAAACGTCTGGTCTTGAACTGAGCCTGTCAACTGATAGCTCAGGTAAACAACACCCTCGTTCAACAGTAAAACCATAAGTTTTGTAAACTATATATTCCATGTGTTGTAATGTTTTGAGGTCTGTGATAGTCTCTTGGGTTCAGAGATTATATTTTTCCAATTGTTTTGATCTGTGACTGGAAACCACATGGAGCCTTGGGCTTTGTTATACTGCAGCTCCCTAATATTTGGAATGTTCCATAGCAACACACAGTGAGACTAAACCATATGACAAGTGAAAGTAGTGCTGGTTATTCAATGAACGTAAGAGGGATCAAAAAGAAA
This sequence comes from Phalacrocorax aristotelis, assembly GCF_949628215.1. Classification (NCBI taxonomy): domain Eukaryota; kingdom Metazoa; phylum Chordata; class Aves; order Suliformes; family Phalacrocoracidae; genus Phalacrocorax; species Phalacrocorax aristotelis. The sequence continues at coordinate 35,629,565 of NC_134281.1, forward strand.
GAGGGTGACAATATGCAAACAGTATTCTGAACTTCAAATGACGTAAGTAAATGTTTTTAGGTGTCTCTCTTATTATGACCTGAACTTCAGAGGTTGATTTGCAAGACACATGAGAATATGGTAAGCATGTATTAAATATTCATCTAGGTTCATTGTAACATTCTGTTAGTATATTCTGATTACACCATCCTTGATGGTCAAATTTAGAGTGGCCGTGTTGAGCAGAATGTCAGATAACACTTTTTTTTCCCCCAGCAGTAATAAGACATCCTTATTTTGTCATTTTCAAGGCAGCAATATTTTTTCATGTGAGAGGAAGTCTGCCACATTCAAGTTCCTCAGCCAAATGTAACCAAGCAAAATTATTACAAGGAAAACCTTCCCATGGTGAAGAATCCATGAAAAAATTCTTCATAACAATAAACATCTGAAAAGTAAGTGGCATGACATGGTAATTCACTAGAAGAAGGCAACCACAAAGTAGGAAGAATCCTGCCATTTTCCAGTGGTAGGAGAAAGCTAATCAATAATCTTCCACTACTTATCTGTGCCCTTCTGGTGTAGGTAAAGACTGTTATTTATTATTCAACTTAGAAGTTAGCTTTATTATTTGCTGACCTATCGTCTTTACTTGGTCCTTAGGTTCCAGCCTTTATATTCAAATGTCCAGCACACCTTTCCTCCACATTCTTTTGCCTTTTAACAGAGCCAAAAAACCCCACCACTATAAATTCATTACCAAGTCTCCTCCTTCTGAATAACAGCAATAAGAGGAAGGAAGTGACAACTAAAAAGAAATAAAAAGCTTCCAAGCTCAAGGGAAGTGTCTTTTACCATTACAATTAAGGGGGAGATTGTTTGCATCGATCAGTCTAGCTCCACTGACTTTAATTCAAACTGCATTACCTGGCTTGATTTTTTCAATAAAAGTAAATAGGTGGAGGGGCTATTCAGAAGTTTTCAGAAAAACAAATACAGCAAGTGCTAGGATTTCAAGGGCATTAATAAACACGAAAAAATGACAAAATCATACCTGAAAAATCTGTCATCTTCCATTTCCTTCATTTAATGTGGATATTCCTACATTAACTGAGTTTTATAATAAACTGAAGGGTGTTATCAGATCCTAAACAATTCTATAAACCAGACCCATACTACTGTACAGAATAATAATCTATCATGTTACTCTTATTTTCTAGTTGTAACACCAATCGTCCAGTGCTTCTGTGTCACGGAATACAGCATGTTCCAGTATATTGCCTGAGTGTTAAAGATGACAGCCAAGGTTTAAATGAAAACCAAGCATAAACTGTGTTTGAGTGGACTTGGAAGTTGCAAAGCTGATTTAAGTAACACCAGTAAAGGTCCACACCAGTAACACATGTAAAGGTCTACAAATATTTCCCAACAGCTATGTTTTCATCAGACCTGCTGCAAACATTCTGATGTTATATATCATGTGTGGAAAGAAAAGAGCCATTCTACTATTACATTTAAAGGGATATTAGAGGTAATGTAAAGTTATATAGACATGTACATATCCCCACATGTGTTTAGAAATATCTTACACTTTTAAGACAGAAAAGATTAAAAAGTCTTTTTTGCTTCTTTTACACTGCCCAGGCAGTACCAACCAAAAGAAAAGCTATCTTTATAAGCGAGTAGTTTCCAGGCCCCATTTCTCAGGTCAAGGTTAGACCATACATGAAGCTTTGATGACTGCTTTCAGAGTAACTTAAAGCACCACAAAAAAGCTCAGCAGTTAATAGCAAAACTGTTATTGTCATGAAACTCAGCGAGTTCCGTTTCCTGCTGCTCATATGAAACCTTCCCTCTAGATTTGGTTATCTTGGTTTGCACACTGAATTTTCTTCTGTTCATCTTCAAATTCATTTCAAAATTAAAGGGAAATGGTCACATATATTAAAACTCACCTGGTTTACAGTACTGCAGTAGACATGTACAGCACACAGTTGATGGGGAATTCCAGACCTGACAGCATATAGCCCACATTGCAGAAATGGCAGTTTTAATCATCTATGGAAGCCACAGAAACCAGGCTGAAATAATTAGTTTTAATCACTGGTGGGGAAGTGGTAGGGGATGGTAGTTACTTTGTGTTTTAATAATGATACTTATTAGGAAAATCCATTCTGAGGTACGACAACTCCTCTTTTCAACAAAGGCTATATTCAGTGTTCATATCAGCCGACATCTGCAGACTTCCAGATAGAGAATTAGTAAGGAACTGAACATTGGTTTTGAATGACAAGGGCCCATCTTTCTATGTCCTGTAATTTAGATGTGAATTAGAGTAATTTCCCATCCATTTTAGAGAGGAGCCAGATACTTAGGGACCCAAAGAGGCAGATACACATTTTAGTAGAACCATGGCACCTACATAAGCTCTGTTCCTAACTCTGCAACGAGAAGATATCTGAAGGCTTAGGCTGTTCTTAATCAGACTCATGCCCTGAAGACTTTGCTAAGCATTCAGACTGGCACCCTGAATCATGCATGCCTGAACAGGTGCCAAGCACAGGCACTGGTAACATGGGGGGAATACATTCAGGAATATACGTCTTGTCAAACATAAAACCACTGTTTGTTACAAATAACTTGTTTTAACTAAAAAGCGTATCGTCAAAGAGGAGTTCAGTTTTCAAAGAAACATAGTAGACTTGCATTGTAATAATGCCTTTGACCACATTCTTCCCAGGAATGACCACTAACCACTGGTAGCTGGATTTCCCCAAAAGCACAGAGGTGCCAGTAGTTCACAAGTAGCAGCCATTCTAGCAAAGACATTTCATAGAATCAGAGAATAGTTTGGGTTGGAAGGGATCTTTAAAGGTCATCTAGTCCAACCCCACTGCAATGAGCAGGGACATCTTTAACAAGATCAGGTTGCTCAGAGCTCTGTCCAGCCTGATCTTGAACGTTTCCAGGCATGGGGCATCTGCCACCTCTCTGGGCAGCCTGTGACAGTGTTTCATCACCCTCATCATAGAAAATTTCCTCCTTATATCTAGCCTAAATCTGCTCTCTTTCAGTTTAAAACCATTACCCCTTGTCCTATCCCAATAGGCCTTGCTAAAAAGTCTGTCTCTGTCTTTCTTATAAGCCCTCTTGAAGAATAGAAAGACTGCAATAAGATCTCACTGGAGCCTTCTCTTCTCCAGGCTGAAAAACCCCAACTCTTTCAGCCTCATAGGAGAGGTGCTCCAGCCCTCAGATCATTTTCATGGCCTTCTTCAAGACACGCTCCAACAGGTCCATGTCTTTCCTGTGATGAGGACCCCAAAGCTGGATGCAGGACTCCAGATGGGGTCTCACCAGAGCAGAGTAGAGGGGCAGAATCACCTCCCTCGACCTGTTGGCCACACTTCTTTTCATGCAGCCCAGGATACTAGGATATGGTTGGCCTTCTGGGCTGCAAATGCGCATTGCTGGCTCATGTCCAGCTTTTCATCCATCAGTACCCCCAAGTCCTTCTCAGCAGGGCTGTTCTCAATACCTTCATCCCCCACCCTGTATTGATATTGGGGGGGTGTCCTGATGCAGGAGTGTGACCTTGCACTTGGCCTTGTTGAACCTGATGAAGTTCACACAAGCCTGCTTCTCGAGCTTGTGCAGGTCCCTCTGGATGGCATCTTGTCCCTCAGGCATGGCAACTGCACCACTCAGCTTGGTCTCATCTTCAGATTTGCTGAGGGTGCACTTGATCCCACCATCTATGTCACTGATGAAGGTAGTAAATAGTACTGTTCCCAACACAGACCCCTGAGGGATACCACTCATCACCGATCTCCATGTGGACATTGACCCATTGACCACTACTCTCTGGATATGATTTATTACAGGCTTCTTCCTCATTAAACTAAACTGACACTAATCACCCTGCTAGCAAGTCAAAGCCCTTCACCAGACTAAATTAGAACTTCCTAGTATTTTCATTGTCCAGGGTCATCTTCATCTTCTTCAAGCATCTGGAGACTCTCCAAATCCTCAGATCCCTCTCCTTGTTTCATCCTCCCCCCTTTCACAGTGCTTCCTTTGCAGCTCCCATGCATGCAGCAGCAACTGCTAAAATACCAGTAGCTTTTCAGCTCTTTCCCAGCTAGCCCAAGCTCTGCAGGGGTGAGTGTGCAAACTCGTAAGGCGTTGCAGTTTTTGGTTGCAGTTGTTGCAGTTTTGCACTGAAATTTTTGTTACACTGTGCGATCAGCAGCAGGACTGGCTTTGCCTTAGACGTTAAATGGATTGAAGGAGGCAGCATGGTTGGCAGGAAATAACCTTCCTGAGCATCAGGAAAAATCAAAGTTTCAGCTGTACTGTCAGGATATGTCAGGTGCAAAGCGTATGGAAGGGCAGTAGATGAAGACTAATAGGATGGATGGGGTCTGTCCTTGTGGTACAGCTTGTAAAGTGCAAAGTTCCCACATAAAACAGCAAGTATGAAGACATTCAAGTCTTTCTGTTGCACACATTCTAATACCTGATAATTCAAAGTAGACAGCAGGTGAGATTCAAAGTAAATGACAGGAAACAGAACTAAACTCCCTTCCCTGGTTCATCACAAGCAGGACCAGTTCTAAAAGGACATTAGAGAAAACATATAGCTTTTAAATTTTTAAATATTTACATTGAGATTATGTAGCTATCTTCATTTGCCCATTTCTTGAAGTGACTTTCTGTTACTTCACCTACATACTAGGCAAGTATTTTCAGAGGGAGATAGAGGAAATGGTAATTTGAATGATGCACTTTCAGTATGCATCATTTCAGTTCTCATTCAAAAAAGTTAAGTTGGAAACTTGTATTAATTTCTACAATTACCATTCTTTTCTGGGTAGGACTATTCTAAATTAATTCGACTTCTATAGTGTGTCTTTCATTCATTCATTGTAGCTAGTATCTTGGGATAAATCAGGTTGGAAAGGAACTCAGGAGGTTCCTAGTCCAACCCCCTGTTCTAAGTACGATCAGCTATGAGCTTAGACCAGGTTGCTCAAGGCTTTATCCAGCCTGGTCTGGAAAATCTTCAAGGGTGGAAATGGCCCACCCCCCACACAGCCTGCTGCACTGCTTGACTGCCCTTAAGGGGGGAAAACGTTTTCTGTATATCCATGAACTACTTTTATGCCAACTTGCACCCATTGTCTCTCATCCTCCTCCCACACGCTATCGTGAGAGCCTGGTTTCATCTTCTTGATAACCCCCCTGTAAGGATGTTTTCCAACAGCCATTCCTATACACCTGGACAATGTCTCCTTGTACACTGCTTCTTTGAATCTGAGCAATGTCGTGAGATCCCTGCTTAGCCAAGATAGTCTCCTGATATATCTGCTTGTTTTCCTGAGTGTCAGGACAAACTCTTATTGCATCTGGAGTGGCTTCCCATAAATAAGGCAATCTTTGGATGAATCCATCCCTGTGAAGATTTTTTTGGTCAAAGTGAAAGATGTATCTGAGCCTGCACTGATGTGATAATTCAGCTAGGAAGTGTGTAACACCAAGTATAAAATAGACACTTGAAACTGTTTGTAATTCTCTAGAAAAGTCTTTATCAGCGTAACTCCACTTAATGCTTAGGTAATATTTTTTCTGTTTAAAAGTGGCTAAAAAAATTTCTCAAAATGGAAACAAAGAGTTTTAGCTTGTTGTCTGTGTTCAATCAAACTGTTTGTTATTCTAAAAGTGAAGGATACAGAATTTTACCATCTATTAAAACAGTAAAAGGGAAAAAGCATTTGAATTTTCTCCATTCAGATTCAGGTGAAACTGAAGCCTGCAAATTTCAAAAGTTAGACTTGTATTGTGCTCACATATCACATTTCCAGGTTCACAGTGAAAACACTCAAACCCTGCTTCACACACCAGTACCTCAGGCCCTGTTCTCACATTATTTTGCTTAATCACACACAAGAAAATGCACTGGTGTAGTGCATCAGTGTGTGACTGCATAAAAATTTGAGTAGGTAATCAGAAATGTGTGTGTTTCCCAGATGGTGCGTGATGAACACGTTTCCTGCGCTACCGAACATCAGACACAGGAAGCATCACCATCAGCACCCAAAAGTCACAGTAGTGCACATTTTTTTCTCTCTTTTTTTTAAATCCATGTGTCAGTCAGTATGGCTGAGAACCAAAAGTACCCTGATTTCACAGAAATAAAACAGTTAATTTATTTCGGATGGAAAACCCCAGAATGAAAATGATCTGATTTCTGATAAATCATATAAGCTTATTACACTCTAATTAAGAAACGGTCATAAGAAAAAGAAGAGTTACTGGGTATGCATGTCACAAAGTGAAATGTGCTTCAGTATGAGGAAGAAATGTATATAATTCCTTGCACTGACTCTATAGTATAAACATGATTTTTAATGCTAACAACACTTAAAATATTGTTAACATTTTTCTGTAAAGATAAAAGTTTGAAAAGATATCATAGAGAAAATAGTAACTGTAAGAACAACTTCTATTCAGAAATGCTTTTTATTGGAGACTTCCAATAGTTAATGGTGACTCACAACAGCCACATGAAGTAGCCAGAGAAGTTAGTAACATGACTGAAGTCACACAAGATAAGAGCTCAGTGCTTATGGAAATATTTAGAGGTTGAGACAAAGGAAAAACCTGTCATAATCAGTTTACAGAGCTAGTACTCATACCAGAATGGATGCAGGGAATGGGCTATATTTTAATCTCCATAGGATCCATAAAAACAGGGAACACTTCACTTGTAGGCTCCCCACAGTGAGTTCAGGAGCTCCTGCCAGGTCTCCCCTTCAATGTCATGGTAAAAAAATAACTTCACAAGGTCCTCTACAGAAGTGAGGGGAACCCCTAAAAAAATCCCCTAAAAGTATTCTGCAAATACTTCAGAAGTAGACAGGGCAATTTTGGACACAACTGGCAGTTTGCAGGAGTGTTTCTGTGAAGGCATTTTATACTGAGGAAGTGAACGAGTTAAAATGGAATTCAGGAAACTTTGGTCACTTGTCCTCTGGAGTGAAGTCTCTGGCTCCGTCCATACATAAACTGAAACACTGAGCTAAGTATGTCTTTTACTCATTTTATGCTGCCCACAGAACAAATGCAACAAGACTTTTTCAAGCGGAAGATCATTACCCAAAGTTGACTTGTGGCATCCCTTGCTCTAGGTTGGCATTAGACATCAGATACTTTTCAAACATGAAAGTCCTCTTGTATTTTGAGAAGTCTGATGTTATTCAGTTCTGCTTAGGCCTTACTGGTTGCAAAAATAAAACTACCATTTAATTAATTAGGAATAAAAGCTAACATTGGGACCATCCGAAAGTTCAAACCAAAGAAATATCTCTCAAAAAAATCCAATTCTCAATCAAATCTGTCCAACACCAAGAATGAGGCCACTAAAACCAGTAGCAAGATTTTAATCTCAGTGGCTACAGGGTGTCATTCCAGAAAACACCTGCTTGTATTAGAAATTAGATCTAAAAGAAAATTCATAATGGATACCATCACTCCATTACAGACCACCTACATCATAATAGAGAAAACTTTAATATTCCAAATTATTATCCGTGCCACTCAAAAGCACCCCACCCCTTTTTTTTGGAAAACAAACACTGTTTCCTCTCAAATAGAAACTAGTTTCTATTTCCTTTAAGCGCCAATTATGCTTACTTAAGAGATGGATTATCAGTAGTTTACCTCTTTAGGTCATGTAAAAGACAGAAGCATTTCAAAGAAATCACTTGTTTTCAAAGTTAAGTTAAAGCTCAGCTACGCGACCAGCAAGAGGATATTCTGCAATGGGGCTGCATTGCTTGACTGGGCACTCGAGCTCCACCCTCCAGCCCAGCACAGATTTGGCCACCTAGCTCCAGAGAAGTGTATGATGAATAGGCAAGAAGTTAAAATCTGTAAAGTTTTACAGTAAAGCTAAAAATTTTCCATACGTGGAAGCCAACAGCCTGCCTAAGCCAAAATGTAACATTCAGAAACAAAACTGGGCTGAAATCGAGAATGGATGAGGGCAAGGCCAGTCAAGAGTCACCAAAATGAAACCTGAAAGCAGAAGTCAGAAGGAGAAGCTTGAAATGGTTTACACCAGCGAGTGGGACTTAGAGTTCATGGAACTTTTTAATCCTCTTTGCTTTACTAAACTTGTCCAGTGTTGTAATCTTGGAAATTCTCTCACACTTTTTCTCTCTTGCACTCTACCAAGTGGTAGCCAGAAAGAATGGGAAACAATGCATGGAAACAGGTTGAATACTAGGAAGTATGTGCAAGTTTCTTCTGTGCACATTAAGAAGTTAGATGAATTACTCATCACAAACCTACAAGAGATCTGGAAAATGGTAAAGAACAGCTGGTGATAGCCAGCTGGGCTACTGTTGCTGCAAGAAATACTCCTCTGTCCTTTTATTGGAAAGAGTCAGATGAGGTGATGCCAACCTTAGGACAAAAAGGGTTCTATATCTAATAAGCCCTATAACTGTAAGGCTCAAAATATACTTTTTGCAATTTCCTGTAATGATAATAATAGAAGAAAGTATTTTAAACAGCAATTAGCCATCATGCTCTGCATTAAATAGAGCAAAGTATTATATATGTAGATTACGGTGGTGGGAGATGAAAGGGGCAGGTCTGTTACCAACCGTCTCATGGTGAAACTGAAAAAACCCCCAGCAAATTAGGAAGACAGAAGTTATGTGAAAAGCTTTCCACTGGGTCAGGACATAATTGAGAAAAAAGGATGCCTTGAAGATCAGAGTTACTCAGAGGAAGAAAGTAATTGTTCACAGTCACAGTGGAGGGAAAAAAATGAAATGTGAATAATAATCAAACTCCAATGTTGAGATATCTGCTACTGAATGCAGTAGGGCTTTTTGAGCAAGGCTTACAGGAGAACATGAGGAGACTTTTGCTTTACGTTGTCTTTACACCTCCTATAACCCCTAAGCTAGAAGTTTAGATCCCATGCTTCTTCCTAGATACACATTGTTCATCCCTTCTCCAAATCAGATACTCATAACTCCCAGTCTTATTTCTATCTTTGCCAGTGTTACATAAGCCTTTACACAAGTTGAAAAATAGACCTGGTTTAGAGCAAACCAGAGAGGCAGCATGGATCTTCTTTGCACAGGGATAAAGAGCAGCAGTACTAGTCCAGAGGCTGGGGCTTACTGATTTGGAAGACTGGAGATGACTCTCAGATGACAGCTTAGAGGGTCAGGACATAACATCAGTATGTTAAATGCATTATAAATTCAGAATATGAGAACAGCAGAACGTAAGAACACCAACTAATCTCAGGTGGTCTGCTTGGTAACCACAACTTTTTTCTCCTTTACAGAATTTTGACTGCCTTCAAGTCCAGCAGCACCAGGACACCAAAAGCAAAGGCTACTACCTAACCCAGAGCCAAGTGGGGTAATAATCTTCCAAGGGGCTACATACAATCTTTCCACAACTAGGCATTTTTCTTGAATGTACTTTAACTCCCACCTATTCCAAACTTCCTCCAACCTGTAGCAAATACAGCCAGAAAATAAAACCAAACCCTGCATTTATTTCTGTTGGTGTCTGTTACTATTAAAATATCCCTGAGCACATTCAGAGCAACATTATCAAGAAAAATAACATCACCTCCAATTGATGTCACAACAAGAATGTCAAAAGTGGAATAGAGATGGGGCTGGAAAACACTTCAGACTCACAGAAGTTTGTCAGAAACAAGCCAAAGTAATTCATTCAATGTGCCAGAAAACAAGCTTGTGGCCCCTGCAGAGGCATCATTTCATCATTTCAGAATTCCTTAAGACAGTGAGGCCAAAGCTCACAGTGAAATGAGTCTATTTCATCCTACAAACTCACTGTTGTCTAATACCAATATAACTGATCTTCTCTACCAAATAAAATACCTGGAAAACAATTCAAATATTGTGTGACAGCAGCATTACCTGGATGTAAGTGATAAGACTTATTTTATTCCTTATTTACTCAGGAGAATATTTATTGCAAGAAGGTGCAGTACAAAGTCCGCATAGTAGCATGTGATAATCCCTTTCTAGGGAAAGGTCTGAAGAAACACATGGAACATGCATTGATATGTTTAACAAACCCCAAAGGTAAAGATAGTAACTTCATCTTAAATGGAGAACAGACATTCCTCACCTGGTAAACGAACTGTCAACAGTCCTGCATTGTTAATAGGCACAAAGAAACAAACCTTCCTGTTCTTCAGGGGAGCAACTCTATCTAGTCCCGCTTAGACTCACAGAACCTAACTGGTGGCTTACTTATAACCTGCTTGTAATCATAAGTTCAAGGCATTGCCTTATTTTTAGCCTGGGGCTAAAAAGTTCAGAGATGTGGTAGGCAATAGGGATTTTCCCTTGATGTAACTTACATCTATTGCCTTTTACCTTTTTATTGCACCCTTCTGAGAAGAGTTTGGATCAGCATCTGGATGTGTCACTGGGTTAAAACCTGGCTGGATAGCTGGGCCCAGAGAGTTGTGGTGAACAGAGCTAAATCCAGTTGGCGACAAGTCACAAGCAGTGTGCTCCCCAGGGCTCAAGTTTTGGGGCCAGTCTTGTTTAATATCTTTATCAATGAGGGGTTCCAGTGTGTCCTCAGTAAGTCTGCAGATGACACCATATTGGGAGGGAGTGTCAATCTGCTTGAGGGTAGGAAGGCTCTGCAGAGGGATCTGGACAGGCTGTATCAATGGGCCAATGTCAGTTGTATGAAGTTCAACAAGGCCAAGTGCTGGGTCCTGCACTTGGGTCACAACAACCCCATGCAATGCTGCAGGCTTGGGGAGGAGTGGCTGGAGAGCTGCCTGGAGGAAAAGGACCTGGGGGTGTTGGTTGACAGCTGGCTGAACATGAGCCAGCAGTGTGTTCAGGTGGCCAAGAAGGCCAACAGCATCCTGGCTTGTATCAGGAATAGTGTGGCCAGCAGGAGCAGGGCAGTGATTGTACCCCTATACTTGGCACTGGTGAGGCCGCACCTTGAACAGTGTGTTCAGCTTTGGGCCCCTCACTACAGGAAGGACATTTTGCTGCTGGAGTGTGTCCAGAGAAGGGCAACAAAACTGCTGAAGGATCTGGAGAGCAGGACTTATGAGGAATGGCTGAAGGAGCTGGGGTTGTTTAGTCTGGAGAAAAGGAGGCTGAGGGGAGACCTTATCGCTCTCTACAACTACCTGAAAGGAGGCTGTAGTGAGGTGGGGGTTGGTCTCTTCTCCCAAGTTACTAGTGATAGGATGAGAGGAAATGGCCTCAAGTTGTGTCAGGGAAGTTTAGATTGGGTATTAGGAACAATTTCTTTCATGAAATAGTGGTGAGGCATTGAAACAGACTGCCCAGACAGGTGGTAGAGTCACCATCCCTGGAGGTGTTCAAAAAACAGGTAGACATGGCACTTCAGGACATGGTTTAGGAGGCATGGGGGTGTTGGGTTGACAGTTGGACTTAATGATCTTAGAGGTTTTTTCCAACTTTAATGATTCTATGATCTCTATAACCCTTCCAGTAATTCATTAAGGACAGCTACTAACTGAAGAAATACAATGAGAGACTGAAGGGGCTGTATGTCAAAAATCAGGTTGCTAGATATGAAAACAAATATGGTACTGATAACATCTCTTCCTTCCATCTTAGCCTTGTTCAGGGGGGTTAAGAGCAGTTAAGTAAATACCTCTACCTTACAAAGGTCAGTGTTTACCTGATAGCGTGGAGATAAGTGCTTCCTGCAGTATGCAGACACATTTATGTCACTGCTAATATTAAGAACATCAGTAGCCTCCTGTGGTTAAAACCACCCTGATGCAGACTGTCTGTCCTTGCATGCACATCTGTCTGCAGGCAGCTTTCAGTCTCCCTGAGTCGTTTGTATCACAGTCCACTATGAAACTGTAGATATGTGAGCAAGTTCTCAGTTACCATAATCACATGCAGCCCTGCAAAAATAATTCATGAGTTATTTATAAGTTAGCAAAAGTTGTATGCATTATTCAATAAAACAAAATTTTGAAACTTCCCAGAAAAAATCCAACAAGCAGAAACTGGGCTGCCCAGGGACCAGATTAAGTACTTAAACCTCTAAATCATCAACTCGGATTAAAAAGGGTAACAATTGATTCTTCATCTCGCTTTGTATCCATGGTTTCTTCTTGCAGTGGAACTCAAGTATATACACAGAACATAAAACTCCCTCAAACACATTTTAATGTTCACTTTGCCTTTACAAACAAGGGCTCTTTAAGCCTAAATCAATCTTTAAATGTGCCAAATCGCTTAAAAATATGGAGTCATTCTTGAAATATGGCAGCATGCTTCCAAATAATCTGACTTGGAAAGATTAAGCCAAATTAATTAAGGTTTTGCTGTTTCAAAACCCTTTCCTGTGAAAATAACTTTTAAGCATTTTTACAGCAAATGTGTCTAAACAAATCAGATTCCTCTATCTAACATAGTACTCTAGTTTGAAGAGCAACTGGTAACTTGTAAATAACTTGTTGCATATGGTACTAGCATATCTTAAAGTCTTTTTTTTTTATAATATTACAATTGATTTGATGGGCTCAATGGAAAGTATGAAATTGCAGAACACAGGCATGTAGCAGGTGAATTTTGTCAAGATAAAACAGCAATATTTGCACCCCATTTAACAAAACCAAGAAGTACTTCTGATTTGAAAGTACCAATCAGAAAGGCACAAGAATTCAAAGTTCTAGAGGGGATTTTTTTTTTTTTGGTAACACAGACATACACAGAAACACAAAACAAACCCAAAGTAATTCAGTCTAATCCGGTTTAACCTCAACCACGAGACGCCGCTGTCTGTTTTCTTTCTCAAAAGGTTCACGTCACTGTGCACTGAAAAAAGGGAACTTCCACAGTTTGTGGTGAGGATACATGATAAACAGATCAGTTCACACCAACTAGCAGGGCCGCCTGCGTCAATAAAAGGCAGTAGCAGAGTCAGTGAACTGACATTTGGTGCTTGGAGGATTATCATTGCAAACGTCGCTTCACATTAAAGTTAAATAAAATGCCAGGATTCTTTTTCCCCCACAACAACATGACTGAATTAAACGGAAAAGAAGACTGCAAGCTTACAGAAGGCAAAATCCATAAAAAGAAGCAAAAGGCTTTGTAAGTATATACATCTTAGTATAAACTATAGTGTATTAGAAGGGAAAATAACACTAGAATCTTGGAGATTAAGAATTAGCACAATGGTTTGGGCTAAATGACTGGAAAGCCTGCTCAGAGCCCAGGACTATAGCATTAAAAATGGCTTGGGCTGATGCATACCAATGAATTGATTCTTTTAAGTAATCAGGAGTAGATTTTAGATACACTGGGACCCCCTTACTCTTTTGAAAAAAGGTACTTGGATAGGTAGCTTCCCAGACTTCAGTCATAGGATGGAGCTGTCAGCCTCTGCTTAAATGTTTTCAGAGATTTAAGTAGAATTGAAATGCAACTGCAATTTTATTGGATTACAAAAATGTCTTTTCATTGGTTTCAGTGGCGCAGATCTCAAAAGTTATTTGAAGTGTATGGTACCACATATCGAATCTGGGATCAAGACTTCTAACTCCAGAAATGTCATGTAAGTACTGAGATAAACTAAGCTATAACAAAATCTAAGTACAGCCAGATTACTATATAGGAAGCTATTTTATTAATTTCTAAACTACTCTAGAACAATAAATATTATAATAATGCCTAGAATTTCCAAAGTACAGAACAGCTGAACATTAGGAAGTAGAAACTATTCATGGAGTTAAGATATTTTTCTTAGTGACGCCTACATATTTGCATCAAACAGTGAAGGAAAAGACACCTCAGTTAAATCTATTTTCCTCAGATGAACACTGTATGCATTCTCTAAAGATTTACAAGAAATGATGCTTTACACTTAAGTGAAGAACAGGGGTATTACCATTCTTATTTCAGGAATATGGAAACAGTAGTACACATACAAAATTTTTTGGTCATATTTACAGTAAAAGCTCATCTGCCTGGGATCAGACTTCAGAATAACATTCCTTGGTTTTCCATCTCTGATTATTTTTCTTAGCGTGGGCTTGCCTTCAGGGTCTCAGATAATGTGACAGCCATAAGTTTAATAAATACCTGGTACATATTCCTATACTAGAATAAAGTATTATAAAATTTGTCTCCTTTAAACATGCAAATAAAACCACAGTTTCTTGCTTAAAGTGTTTTCTTTTTCTTGTCATCTTAGGCTTTCTGCAGAGGAAGTAATGCAGTGGTCCCAGTCTTTGGAAAAGCTCTTGGCCAGCCAAAGTAAGTCTATTACTTCAGTATGACTTCGTTCTTATTCTGAGGACAAAATTTTATCTAATCTCATCAAATAGGCAAAGCTGTGGCATTCTGCAAACACTGCCAGGGAACAGCCAGTTGCATTTCAGTTATTTATAGCTTCAGTGTAACATGGCTACTGTATTCTGCTTTGCTTCCAAGTTTGGGTTTTTCCCTTCCATTTTCTACTTCCAGTATAGCAAATAAACCCCAAGTAGCTCAATCCAGTGTTTTTTGATCAGTCTTCCAGTAAGTCTTCTGTGCATAATGCATCAGTTTAATTTGGAATTTCCTCTTCTCTTGTACCCTAAGACAATAGATTCTAGTCCTGCCTAAATGGATTGATGTATTTTGGTGCCCTGGGTCTAGATCTAAAAACACTGAACATTATTAGGAAGACTCCCCTCACCCTTAATATTAGAGCATCTGTAGTATGTTGAAGAGGGGAAGAACAGTGTATTTTGAGAAGACTTTTATAAGAGATTTCAACTCCTGGTTTTTATTTTATCCTCCCTGGTTACAAATATCATGCTATAAATGATGATGTATTTGTGTTGGCTTTAGGTGGCCAAGGCATCTTTCGGGAGTTTCTGAAGTCAGAGTTCAGCGAGGAAAACATTGAGTTCTGGTTGGCTTGTGAGGATTACAAGAAAACTAAGTCTGATCACTTACATGGCAAAGCAGAGAGGATTTATGAGGAGTTTGTTCAGTCAAATGCTATTAAACAGGTACGTACAAAGTTAATCTGTTTAAGTGTTACAGTACAAGGATTTTGGAAAATCAGAAGATAGAAGTGTAGCTTCATTGAGATGCTCATACATTCATTCAGTTATATAGGAAGACGACACAGTGGCATGTTTTTATGAGCATATTTGCATCATTATTGTCTTCAGCCGTGATATTATCAGAGTCACACGATACAGGCCAGTACTTGGGAGCACCGCTAACAGCAGCTCAGCAGCTCAGCACATGCTGCTGTTCTCTGAGTTAGCCCAGTTTGAATTACTGCTGGTATTTGGAGTCAGACACTTAGAGAGGGCTTTGCTAGTAGGAGTGCTGTGGATTATTTCTTGTCCTCTAAAATACGTGGACATTCTGCAGAATTAAAAGTGGTGTATGTTGATCATATTTCAAACTGGAGACTCATTCTACACAAGATTTCTCCTATTGTTTTAATTGGACGTTGTTCCACTGCTTACTCCATTGCTGAGTTGTATTACTTCTGACTCCATAAGAAACTGCATTTCTATAGGGAGTATCACTTTTTGTGCATGACTGGGATATAAGTGTTAAAATTCTCTCATTTTGCAGTCCTGATACTGAACACACTGAGTTCTAAGGCTGAAAATTTGTTTATTGACAAAACAAAGTGATAGTTACAGAACAAGCATATATTTTTAAGATGTCAATACATCTATTTTTCACTTTCCAGATCAATATTGACTATCGGATGAGGGAAGCAACAGCCAAAAGGGCTAAAGACCCAACTCACACAAGTTTTGATGAAGCCCAGAAAACCGTGTACATCCTCATGGAAAGGGATTCATATCCCAGATTTTTGAAATCCAAAGCCTACCTGAACCTTTTGAACCAGCTGCAGACCAACACTTCAAAATGAAGCTTTTGAGGCAGTGAAGAGCCAAGTAGACTCTGTGTCAAATATCCTGTGGAGAGATCCTTCAGGGTGGTTGGATCTCAGCAAGGAGAAACCCTGCCTTGGGAGGAGGGATACAAGGGAGATGCAAAGAGCTCCACAGCCAAGAGAATGCAGGATAAATGCTGGCAAGACTTACAAATACCAAAGAATCCCAGGGAGGAAAATCCTTTCCTCCCATATGCCATGGAGTCAAGACAGGATATGGATACTATTTATGTTTGAACAACACTGTGAATATTAAACCAAGTCTTAGATCCCAAAGTACTGCTAATTAGTAGGAGAAGTGCAAGACTAAGAAGCTGAGTGTTGGGAAAGATTATCAAGTTCAGAAGAAAAATAAGGATGACTGACAATTTTGTGCATAACAAGAAAATGCCCAGACAAGACTGATTAATGGCTTTTTAAAATCTGTGAAGTGTTAATGAGTGCAGCTCCATGATGCTATTGTGCTATGTAAATATATTGTAAGTTAATGTGTCTTACAACTGATATATTTCAAATTTTATATGGATTACATAAGCTGTATTTTTACTAAGTTTGTATTCAACAGGCAGATATGTAGCATCTTTCCTGTTTAATTTATTGCATAATAATAACTCTTCAATCGAATATACTTAAAAATAAAGTTTTATGGTCATTTTACATCTTATTTTAAGTGATCTTTCCACTGCAATTCCTGAAGTATTGAAACACACGGTTACCTTCTGTTCTGCTACACCACTAATTCCCATCTAATTATCCAAATATTATTCTCCATTTTCCCCACACCACCTTTCTGCCTTTTCTCTTTTTAAACTCATTTTACACAACCATAATCTTAGTTATCTGGAGTAGGTGATCCTGACCTACCTAGACCCATTCTCACAACCCCCATAAAGAAAACGAAACTACAAAAAAAAAAGGTCTAAACTTCCTATTTTTCATACTCCTCCAGCTACCAGCACCTGAGTCAAGTCTCAAATATAGAAACCATTTAATCACTGATCCCACAGTTCAATCTGCTTTGATACTGATGATGTGTTGAGCACAGATCACCCACACTTGCTTATGTAGAGAGGCAGTAACTGGTGAGTCTTACTGGCAGTCACATTCCTTGTGATATTAGAACTACTCAGCCTAATCTTGGCAAGATCCAGACTCCAATTTACAACACCAAAACTAGCATGAAAGGTAATAATATTTCACTGCAAAGGTTGCATTAAATTTACTCTGTAAAATATGCAATGTTATTAGTAGCCTGTATCACAGCAGTAGTGATGAGAACTAAAGTAAAAGAAAAGTTGCAATTCTGCTTGAAGTATCTATCTATGAACGCAGGCACTAACCCAGAGAGGTTGTGGAGTCTCCTTCCCTGGAGACATTAAAAACCCAGTTGGACATGTTCCTGTGCCCCCTGCTCTAGGTGTGCCTGCTCAAGCAGGGGGGTGGGATGAGATGATCTCCAGAGGTCCCTTCCAACCCCTACCATTCTGTGATTCTGTGAAATCAAAATGTTTAAGATCTTGTGAGTTCATAATGAAAATAAATCAAAGCATGCCCTGGTCTTCATGAGTTACCATCATGAGAGACAGCTATTACCTAGGTGACAATACAAGATGTTATCACACCCTTGCAGATTTTCCATTTTCCAAAGTAACATGAGCTTAGTCAGGCACACTCTGTTATTCCATACCAAATGGAGAAACTGTAAACCGATAGACGTGACCTCATGGGGAGAGTAGACCGTGTTCATACTGCCACCCTTTGGGGAGCTTGTGACCTTCAAGGGAGGACAAACCAGCAAGCAAAACTCTGCTGGAACGAACATAGCTAACTGGCATTTGCTGCCAACTTCCACCATCACCTATAGTTGTAGCTGGAAGCCTCTGCAAATCACATCTTCCTAATTTCAAGGCCAGTAAATATAGAACAAAAGAATCTGGTCTTGCAGTATTATTTTCCTTTTGTTAAGTATACAATACCTGAGAAAGCTTCTGATTGCACAACCTGAATGTTTCTGAAACAGTGTAAACCAGTCTCCAGTTGGCTCTCTTATGTGAATCAATTTTCCAGGATCAGTAGGAGTAAATATAATTCCTATGAAGTAGGGATAACAACTATGCCTCCCACACAAGGAACATCCTCCTGTTTGTTCTGACACAGTTAACATGGACCAAATGTCACTGTTTGCATAGCTTCAAACTCACAGAAGACAAAAGAGAACTATGAAATATCAGCTACCCTCTAAACAGACAGGGCCTTCAAGTAACATTATTCTTTTGACTGTAAATCCCTTAAAATTAGTATGGGCCCAGCCTCTATTTACAGCAGTTTCACAATTCTGCCATGATTTAGTCAAACACCTGTATGCAATTTCTGACTAAAATCGTATTTCATAGTATGGCTAGTTAGGATTTTTTTTAACGGTTTGTTGCTGCCAGAGATGACTGACTGTCAGAAGTAATTTCTTCTACTGTTGGGGAGACTTGCTGGGTAAGGTAATGGGTGGATAAGTGTTTCCAACTCAACATAGGTCTCAGAGGTGAGTATAATGAAGAGGAGGAGGCAGGCTCTGGAGTTGTGCTGTTTTGGGTGATGCAGCAGCCACTGCTCACTTCAAGAGATGGCCACACCACTGCCTGTACCCACTGCCCTGTGACTTTGCACTGAGCAGAGGAAATCTTTTGCCTAAAGACTGCGTGCAAACACCACAGCTGCTCAGGTATTCACAGCTGCTGCCTGGCACTGTGCACCCTCACCTCCTGCAAAGAGTCACTGGGTCCGCCCTAACAGGAAAGGCTGAGAAAGTGACATTATGACATGCTGGTTAGAGCCCTCTAAAAATAAGCTAAACCTATCCACAGAAGAGACTAACACATCTCTCAGGGAGCACACCAACCACTTGTATTACACAGAGTTAGTACAGACCACAGTATCTGAGGAGGGAAGACAAAGGGACTTTTCACTCTTTTCCACAAGCATCTCTCCCTGGTTCATGATTTTGCACAGTGTAAGAACAGAAAGTGGTTTTTTGGGTCGGTTTTTTTTTAACCTTCAAAACCAAACTATTCTACTCCTTACAACCCAGCCTTGGTACTTTTCTAAGTCTTTCACCTCATTTGCAGCGGGAACCTGAAAGCAACTACAAAGGTCACTCACCCAGGTTGTTAATTCCAGAGATATTCCAGCCCACTCCAGTGTCCCTGGCAACATGAGCATGTTTCACCAAGCAATAAACAGTGCAGCAGAAATTCAGAGCTGTCTCTCTGGGGTGCTGTCATAAGCCTAGCATTATATATCTGTTGCTATAGCAGGGCTATACAAAGCTGTTTGTTTAAACAAGGTCCAAGAGATCTGGAAGCGTTTTATGGCAATTTATAGTGCCATCCATACTAATCTACTTTATCAAAGGAAGAAGCTGTAAGTAATACACAATGGTACAACTGAAACATTTTTTACGGTATTTTAAGACACTTAACAATATTTACATGCTTTAAAATAGTCCAGACAGCTATTTTTATTATTTCTTAAAAATATTTTTTTTTCAAAATGCAGTATATAATGCTTATTTTGCAGTGAATCCTTTTTTTAAAATATTGACTAAATGGAGGTTCTTTGGACTCAGAAAAACAGCAGAACACACAGATCAAAGGGATTAAGGACTTAGTGTTTTCTGTGACTCTTGATTCATTTACAAGGTGCATGCACCATATCAACTTTGTTTGTGATTTCCTACTCACCACCTCCTCCCGCCCATGCACACGAATAACCTCAGTACTGCAGGTTGGTTTCACAGCTGTGGGTTGTGCCCTGCCCAGCATGGCAGACTCTTCCAAAACGGGGCATATTACACATCGAATACAGAAAGCGTGCCTCCCTGGAAACTTCCCATACTCAAAGGAGAAACTTGTGAATGCAAGCTCTATTTACTATCTTGTAAATAAAATAGTGGGCAAGTGGGGGAAACTGTCCTTTTCCAAGATATCCTGGAATGAGTTAGTTATCAGTTAACTGCTAAAACTTTCCAGAACAATCAGGCTCTGACTGTCATAAAATATTTATTAAAATATTTAATATGTATGCGAAACAGCTTATTTTTTATTTTAACGACATTTAGCTTTCCCTTTTTGAAAAAAATATACTTTAAGAGAATGGAAATTTGAGGTTCCATTCACCATCTCCAAGAAAAATGGTTGAATCAGTTTGGCTATCAGCTACAGTTCAGTATAGGAAAACAGGTTGCCGTACATGGAGAAGCTTTAAGATTTGACAGTAGTGACTCAGACTTTTCTTTAAGTGTTCTACCCTACCCCTGAAGGAAACATTTTAATTGTTTGACAGTGTTTCAGCAAAAAATCCAACCAAAACAAAACAAAAACATAAAAAAAAAAACCCCAAAACATTGTACCACCTTCAGGTATACTTTTGAAGTGAATTAATTTCTGCCTGCTGCAGAGAGACATTTTCTTTATAGGAGGACTCAACAGTCCAGCAGAACCTGAACGTGAATGTAGAAGACTAACTTTAACCTCTCCAATTTGGGAAACCCTCTCTAAATATATTCCCTGAAACAGATATTTTCCATATTATCCCAAATAGAACTAAAAATATGGTATAACATAGTACCATTCTCTCCGATATATGGAAAAGGCCATCCATGAAAGCCTGTTAATAGAGACATCCTATCATTATGCATAGTGAAACAGGAAGGAAATTAAAGCTGAAATGGTGGTGAATAGTATAAAATTCATCACCTTAGATGCTTAAGTGCCACCCGTCCTTGCCCACACTCTGAAGTAACAGACTTTCCAGATGTCATCTCCTTTATGGTTATGAAATGAGTTTGAAAGCAAAAATAGATTACAATAGGTGGAAAAATCAGATGTTCTCATCTTCCATTCAGAGACATGGGTTGATTGTATCAGAGACTGTAATGTCTATAAATGAAGCTTTCTGAAATTAAGTCTTTAGTCATTAAACATGGACTGAAATTGCAAAACAAGTTCTTGCTTAATATTATTTGGATGATTTAAATTTGTCTTGGATGCTCAGAGAGGAGTTAAGATTATCCCCTGGCTTGTTTCGGGTAGGTTCAAAGGTTTCAGTCACAAAAAGGGGATTTATATCAACTAAGAGCTGATGTGCTTATTTTGGAAGTAAACTCATTCTCCCTCATTTCTCAAAACATCCCCAGAAAGTACTCTCTTGAAAGACCCTAAAGATGATAAACATATAAATTCTACTGAGCACTTCCCTTCAGTTTCTTCAAACTGCCTAGCACCACGCAACCTTAAACTACTTATCTAAACTAGCTCGGTGATGAGCTTTCATGTGGTCCCTTTCACTAATAAAATTAAAAATAGCTTGAATAAAAAAATGAAATGCAGAAATGTAAACATTTCAGGATCACTCTAGACTTGCATGTAGAGAGAAACAGAACAGATTAGCAATATTTCTCTTCAAAGTTTGTCATACAGCCAAGATACTAAAGTCACCAAAGTGACAGTACAACTGCCTGCAAACTTGACATCACTTGAGTCACAAGGAGTTTTGGTTTGTTTTTTTCCCAAGTTACTGTGGTCAGAGGACTTCTGCTATTAGAGGATAATTTTAAAAATAAAGCAAAATAAACACTCTTGCATAATAGCAATAACTCAGTAACCTATGAATTTCATACCACTTATGGAAAAAGTCTGTACTATATTTACTATAGCAAATGGTTTGTCAACCATGAAGACAGCTTCAGAGATAGAGACTTGCTATTGAACAAAATTTGACCAGGCACAAGTTTGAGCAAGACAACGTTCATGCCACTCTGAGGAAAGAGTGAGCACGCTCAGGATGTTCAAACAAAGCACGAAGTCCAACCAGGAACTGTTCATGTACTGGAACAAGCACCTGGAGGACAGGGTGGCCTGGACTAACACGGTCAGATATTCTGACAACTTTGGCCAAACTGTAATCAATAACTTTACACTAAACAAACAACTGCAAGATAGACAACTGCCATCTTCAAACTTAGTATGCTTGCAGGAAGTGTAAGTAGCCTTGGTTACTGCTGCACTTTTGTGCAATTGTGTACACAGAGTTTGACAGCAAGCTAAGGGCACACAGTGCTGTGCACTCAAACTGCAGTACCCACCTCTCTGAAGCCTGATTGAACAGGAGGTTTGAAAGTTCATGTAAAAACTAGTCCAAGCTTCCAGTCACATGATTTCCTTTTCTACTTTGATGGTTGCAGAACATCAGGCTCACACAATGACATCACGGCTTTTAGGAAGAAAAAGGGAAGAGAAAGGTCGTAGTGTACAACTGAGGTAAGGTTTTCAGAAGTGCTAACTAGACTTCAGTCTATTAACAATCATCTGCTGAGTGAAAACAGAGTTTGCAGAGACTGGGTGCAATGTAAGATTTGCCCAACCTTATCGATAAAACCTGAAGCCACAAATATAGAAACTACTCAAATTCTTGAAATCAGTGACTACTACTGTCAAGGCCATGCCTACTTCTACCCAGAAGCAGAAATCACTTCATCATCTGTATAGCCACAGTCAGCTTCTTGGTTGTTGTGGCCTACAGTAAGGAGCTGAACCTGTGAACACTGTTCCTTGTTGCCCTGTGAGCAGATCTTTGCTGCGCACTGAACCTAACTTTTCTTGAGGCTATTTTGAATTATGTAGCAAGAAAGTTCCCAACAGAACCTGATCAAAGCCACCAAGTAAGATGCAACCACAGAAACAGGACTGTGTTCTGGAAACCTCAATGGCTGCACTAAGTGAAAAGCAAGAACAATGATCTGTTATTTCTATACTACGCCCACTCAAACAGCAATGAGGATGAGCAGCACCTAGATCAGAGTATCCACTTTGTGCTCTCCTCAAGGTTAACAAAGGCCTCTTAGTATTTTACTGCTTTTCCTGTGCTTTTCCATATCCTCAGTGCTCCTATTTACATACCCTTGTAAGACATAGCATCAGGAATGACTACCAGGCAAGCCCCAGCAAGCAGTGCTCCTACGTTCATGAATGCCATTGCGTGGGTGTATGGCAGGACAACGGGTAGCGATGTGTAAGCAAGGGAGTATGTAAGGTAGATGGAAAGAATGGGTACAGAGAATGAGACAGACAGTGCTTCTATGTTCACTAGTGTGAAACAGATGTAGGTGGGAGAGATGTTTATTAAGCAGAAGAGTATTAAAATAGAAACACAAATAGGAAAGAATTAATATAAGGGCAAGCTAAAATAAAAAGAAGGCATGAGAATTAACAAAGATGCTACTAGGTAAGTGAACACAGGAAAATAGAAAAGGAAATACAAGACTATAATCAAGAACTCATCTGGGAGCACTATTCTCACTCATAAGAAAAAATTGTTGCAATCAAGATGGTCAACATGTATTGTCTAAACTAGCTGGCAATTGATAGTTAATCTCTAGAAAAAGAACAGGCAGAACAACTGACAAATTCAGCAGCTCTGATATGATATAGCCATTTTCTCCACTTTGGTACTCTGACTTTTCAATTTTCCTGATAATTTTCTTTCTGAAAAGCATGTCCAGCTCAACTGCTGAATGAACCAAGCAATAATTGATTCCTACATAGCACATGCCCTCACGACACCATCATGGCTTAGACCCAGCCAGCAACTAAACACCATACAGACACTTGCTCACTACCCCTGATGGGAAGGGGGATAGAATCAGAAGAGTAGAAGTGAGACAGCTCATGGGTTGAGATAAAGACAGTTTGATAGGTAAAGCAAAAGCTGTGCATGCAAGCAAAGTAAAACAAGGAATTCATTCACTACTGTCTGTCGGCAGGCAGGTGTTCAGCCATCTCCACAAAAGCAGGGCTCCATCACGCATAATGGTTACTTGGGAAGACAAGTTGTTCTGCACCCATACACGTGGCAACATAAGGAATTCAAAGGAACAAGGCCATATAAGAAGTCATGTTAACCAGTCTGTTCAACATATGCCTCAGTTACCTGCTTGTCTCAGTGTCTCACCTATCTGTCCAAGAAGTCTTTCAGGTTAGATAAGACCCTTCACTACAATGAAACTGCAGAGAGTTTGCCCAGAGTCTACACTCACGCCCACCCTCATGAGATCACAGTTTGAGCTGATGCATACAGAAGTTATACTTTCTCCTTCAGAGTGATATCAGATGACATCTAGTGGAATAACTATGTAATAAGAGGAAGGGTATGATTTAGGTTTAATCATGTAATTTTTCAGTGAAGCAGCATACCTGGTTAATGCCTAAACCTTCCACTCCTGTGTGCCTTAAATATGCTGGAAAGGGAGGAAGAAAGGTGTCGATCTGGGTATCAAGCTATGAAAGAACAGTAGTAGAAAGCAGCTGACTCAGAGAAACAAGTTGTAAAATCATATTTGCAACAAGTTTAATGAAATAGCAACAAGCTGAATGGTAGCAGTCCTGTCGATAATAAGAAGGTAGAGCCCTCACAGTGACTGGGAGGCACTGTGATGACAGGCAGGAACGTATCCATAGCCCTTCAGGGTCCCTCAGCCTTTGAGGGCTTCCCAGCCAGCCAGGTTCTCTGGTTTTACAGTTCCTCTGCTTTGTTCCAAGGACAGATTTGCCAGCAAGTCAACCACCCAACACTAAGGCACTGAGGTGATCCTAAGTGCCTGCTGATACCCATTAAATTTCAAATGGTGCTTTAGAGCATGGTCAAAGATAAAACAAAACTGCAGACATGAAATAAGCAACAAATCCTACACCTAACTATCCTCCCACTGTACAAGTCAAGAGGAGATTTGAAGAAGTATTTTCTTCAGCTTAATAATAAAAACAAGCTTATGGAAAAAACCCAGAACAAGTTTATTTCAATTTTAAGCAATGTTACAGGATTTTTTGATGTCTGTAATATGTAAAAGAAAATATTTGAACAAAGTCACTGGTTACTGATACTCAGTCACTGCACAATTTAAACTTACAAAGATATGATCTCATATATGGTGGCCTGATAATAAACATCAGTTGATGATAAAAAAAGCCCTAAATAGTATTAAAATGAATGATAATGAGCTAAGATTTTAGATGAGCTATCCCTTAATGCCAATAAAATTTATTGCAAAAATAAGATATTTAAGCTTTTGTAAAAGAACTTGCATATGCACATATGATACACACAAGGTTTTTGCTAAATATATGTAAAACAAATAGTTAAATACTGGTGCAAATCACTAGTGAAGACTACCAACATAACTGGGATTTTCAGTATGTAACTTTTCCAGAATCACATTTATTCATATGGCGCTTCTTTGTTTAAGTAGTTCTATGAATAAGCTTCTTTATAGTCATTTTTAGCTTGTCAAGTTCAGGCCAAAGTTACTTCCCTCAGATGTTTTTAGTATATAACTGCCTATGTGTGCAGGCATTAGAAGTATTATTTTTAAGGAACCATGCGGGGAAGTCGGATCATCTCACTATTGTGGTTACTTGAATGATCAACTCAAGTTACATTCCATAGATATTTGCCCCTGCCCATTCCTATTGCAGAAATGGAACAAAATACTCCAAAAACTGGTGTGAAGGTATGAAGAATACAAAGAAAGATTTAATGAAATAGCAGCCATAGAAAGTAGATCACACTGTGATATTTGTCTCTTCCTTTCCATAAGCACAGGCCAAGTCCCATGGTGAGTTCCTTACAGGCAGGCTCTCATGCTGCCCTGCTCAGATACCAGGTTCTGCTGTAGGTGTGCACACCACACACATTTCCTCCCTAGCAGAATCATTACTGTTAGAAAATGGATGTACATCTTTCCGCACAAGGCCTGTATACCAGTAGTGTGAGATGCAATAAAATAAATGAGTGTACTGTATTGCTGTAGGCTCAAACTTCAATTTAAGTTCAAATACTACACAGTTCATGATTTGCCTAGGAGTCATTGTAAGAGAAAAGGAAAGACAACTCAAACCAGAGAGGTAAGACTGAAAGAAACACTGCACACAGCTGGGCTTTCAGATGGAAGTGGGAGAAGACCAACCTTTCCCTCATGACACAGTCAGTCTGCCCCTGTGTCTACTTTGGCAAATCCCGAGAGAATCACAGCTCACAACTACCTCCAGACAGGGTAGAAAGCCCTCTAGAAAGATATTTTTCCTCCCCCAGTCTGTGACTAATTTACAACAACTAGTTGAGCAACTGCTTACTCCCAAAGCCCCTGTATCACTACAAATGAGTCTACCACTGGCATGAACAGAGGAACTTCAGTGCTATTGCACTGCACGGCTGCTTTGAAACACTGAGCTAGAGAAGAATAAGTAAAATATAAATAACTTGAGTCTTAATTTAAAATGAGGCCATAACCTGGGCAAAAGCTATGGGAAAGTGACAGAGGACCTCATACAAGTTTGAAAAAAGTTCTGCTCTAACATCACTCAGATGATGTACAATACCAAGCTGACCAGTTAGAAGCACATGAAAGCCTCGCACCAATGGGTCAGAGCAGAAAATAAAGGCGCTCTCACAGCAATCTGAAGTACTTGCTTTATAGTATTGTCTGTAAGAAGATAAAACCTGGTTTTAGTGCTAGGGTACTTTTTGACTTTTGTCTCATTTCAACATGGACTTTAGATTTCACGTAAAGAACTTTGATAAAGAAATGGAAAACATTAGTCACAAAACTTGGACAATGCATGCACAATTTCAGTGAAGTAAAACACAGCTTCATTTCACTACAGCTGATCAGTAGAGATGCAAGACAATTTCAAAGCAAACAGCCTCTATCAGTGGTGCATCAGAGTCTAACTGAACTTTTTCTGATAGAAACCACAACCACTGCTTGCCTATGGTATGTATAAGAAAGGAGTTGGGCACTAACAAGAGCAGCACAGACACAGCCAAAAGGTATTAAGAGCTTCTACAGTAAAAGAAAACAATTAAGCAAAAAAAAAACAGGTCAAGGAATCTGGAAAGTTATCCCTACAAATGCAACTGCTAAATGAAACTCTAACCAAGGGAAACAATCCAAGAAGAGTTTCTGTAAGTATGAGGTTTTGTACTTTGAAATATTTACAGAGAAAGTATAGCATAGGCAGGGAAACACCTTTTTTTCTCGTGGCATGTGAAGTTGTCTCAGAATAGCAAAGGCATTCATTTTACAAATGTTTCTGACATATAAACAACTTCATCCCTGTTTGTATAATGCTGTTGGTACAAACTAAGGCAATTAATTAGAACTTTTGCATAGCAGTTTCTCTCTGAGGGCTCTGCTGAAACCTATGCTGTGTCCAAAAACTGTGACATTAGGTAGTTTACAGATCCACTAGCATGGCATAAGGGTGCTGGAAAATCAAAATGTATGTTGTAGTTTGAAAGACAAAAAGATCTTGTTCATTGATCTTCCAAAGCAGTTTTCCTGATATTTTTCCTATATAAAATACAGTAACAGTTAAACAGTCATTTCCAGATCAGTACTGTTCATATCTTTTACAGACATGAATAACTTCAGGACTTAAATTAATTTATTATCAGACAAGAAAGTCCTTCTCTGAAAGTTGTCGTAACCACGTGACTTTCTTTTTGATTGCAAGACCTGCAGGAAGCACGGATCCTACAATGCTAAAGAATTTGTGGCCCTGCTGCAATAAAACATTATGATGAGCAAACAGAAAGGATCCTTCATGTCATTTATATGTATCAGGTGAAAACGGCTCCCATGATCCAAGTCTAGTTAGCTGAATACTGCAAAGCTATATTAAGTAGTTAAGATGTAGATGGGCTACCACTTACAATAGAAGATAGGACACTAATATAAGGTAAAGTCAGAGGCTGCACTTGTGAAGATTAGCCAATTCAGAATGGACACAAATTGCTCAAGGGCATGTTGTAGCTTTTTTGTGCTATTCCTGTCTTGTTTTAGGACTAAGACTATTGCCAGCAGATACAAGCAACATTAGTCTAATGAAGCATAAACTCTGCTTCAGTGGAAAGAAAACATTCCAAAGAAACACTGAAAAAGATAAAATCAGCACGCTCTGTTCCTTGGTCTATTAGGAAGTGTTTCTAATCTAAAAAGAGAGAACCACAAAGCCCTGGATGTATACCTGGTAAATGTGTATACTCAACAAGCCCTGGGGAACAATATCTTCTTAAAGCCTCTAACTCAAATTAAAATGGTTCCTCAGAACAATAACATTTCCTCATAAAAATGTGACTTCATGCAGCAATGATCTGCAGAAAAAAAAAGTACCTATTGACACTTTGAATTTAGAAGGAAGTAGCTGAACTAGATTACTTAATATTGCTTCAGCTAATATTTCTTGAGCATTTCTATGTAGTAGGCAACCTACATAAGCTTCTTCAGGTTTCAAAAAAGCCACAAAGGTGGTATTTTTGACACTGTCTCCCACAGCATTCTCCTAGAGAAGCTGGCTGCTCATGGCTTGGACAAGTGCACTCTGTGCTGGGTTGAAAACTGGCTGGACGGCCGAGCCCAGAGAGTGGTGGTGAGTGGAGTCAAATCCAGCTGGCGGCCAGTCACGAGTGGTGTTCCCCAGGGCTCGGTGTTGGGGCCAGTCCTGTTCAATATCTTCACTGATGATCTGGATGAGGGGGCTGAGTGCACCCTCAGTAAGTTTGCAGATGACACCAAGCTGGGTGGAAATGTCAATCTGCTGGAGGGCAGGAAGGCTCTGCAGAGTGACCTGGATAAGCTGGGTCGTTGGGCCAGAGCCAACAGTATGAGATTCAACAAGGCCAAGTGCCGGGTCCTGCACTTGGGTCACAACAACCCCATGCAATGCTGCAGACTTGGGGAGGAGTGGCTGGAGAGCTGCCTGGAGGAAAAGGATGTGATGGTGTTGGTTCACAGCCGGCTGAACATGAGCCAGCAGTGTGCCCAGGCGGCCAAGAAGGCCAATGGCATCCTGGCTTGTATCAGGAATAGTGTGGCCAGCAGGAGCAGGTGCCCCTGTACTTGGCACTGGTGAGGCTACACCTCAAGTACTGTGTTCACTTTTGGGCCCCTCACTACAAGGACACTGAGGTGCTGGAGCGTGTCCAGAGAAGGTCAACAAAGCTGCTGAAAGGTCTAGAGAACAAGTCTTATGAGGAGCGGCTGAGGGAGCTGGGGTTGTTTAGTCTGGAGAAAAGGAGGCTGAGGGGAGACCTTATTGCTCTCTACAACTACCTGAAAGGAGGTTGTAGCGAGGCAGGGGTCGGACTCTTCTCCCTAGTAACAAGTGATAGGATGAGAGGAAATGGCCTCAAGCTGCACCAGGGGAAATTTAGGTTGAATATTAGGAAAAACTTCTTCACTGAAAGGGTTGTCAGGCATTGGAACAGGCTACCCAGGGAGGTGGTAGAGTCTCCATCCCTGGAGGTGTTTAAAAGCAGGGTAGACGTGGTGCTTGAGGATATGGTTTAGTGGTGGACTTGGCAGTGATAGGTTAGTGGTTGGACTCGATGATCTTAAGGGTCTTTTCCAACCTTAATGATTCTGATTCTTTGATTCTATTCTATGAATAGAAGACTAACAATTGCAGCATGAAAACACCCAGAATAGAGGCCATTGGGTAAAATAGTCTAAAATAAGGTGATAAGTTATAACCATATGCCAGAATTTAAATGCATAACTTCATCTTAAATATGGAATATTGTGTAGTTTTAAAAGGTTACTTTCAGGCAAATGGTGAGATGAATAAATACTAGTGAAATGAATAGGCAAGTGTAGCGTAAGTCATACAGAGACCAGGCAGAGGGCGTAGTTCAGAGAATTCCACAGAAGTAGGAAACAGGCAATGGTGACAGGCAATCCTACAGAGCTGTGGGGAGCCTGGGCAGCAGGATTTGCAATATAGCAGTCGGGCAGAGTTATGACATTTCAATATCCTGTAGGAAATCTACTCGGAAGGAACCTTGTACAATGCAAAATTGGATATAGATGTCAGGGAAACAAGGAAAGTATGACTAAAGGTAAATGCAGTCATTCCACAGGTTCAGAATGCTGGGAAGTACAGCCTTGTTCTATGTTCTGGTCCCCGCTACACAAAAAAGATGTGGACAGGCTGGAAGGGGTCCAGAGAAGGGCCACCAAGATGGTCAAAGGACTGGGAAGCCTGCCATACGAGGATAGGCCAGGAGAACTGGGTTTGTTCAGCCTTGAGAAAAGGAGGCTCAGAGGGGATCTCATCACCGTGTACCAGTACTTAAGGGGTAGCTACAAAGAAGACGGAGACTTGCTTTTTACACGGAGTCCCATGGAGCGGACAAGGGGGAATGGACACAAGTTGCTCTTGGGGAGATTCTGATTGGACATGAGAGGGAAGTTTTTCACAGTGAGGACAGTCAACAGTTGGAATTATCTCCCCAGGGAAGTAGTTGACTCGGCCACATCGGACACTTTCAAGACTCTGCTGGACAGGGTGCTGGGCCATCTTGTCTAGACTGCGCTCTTCCTAGAAAGGTTGGACTAGATGATCCCTGAGGTCCCTTCCAACCTGAGATTCGGTGATTCTGTGTGTTTTATTGTACGTTTCAGTCTGAAGAAAACTGGCTGTAGGAGGAGTATGTCCCAGTCAAACCCAAACCTGAAAAAAACTGAGTTTAAATAAATAACGTATAAGACTATTGTTTTGATTTCAGGCAGTTATATACAAACTTACCCATTGTTCCATGTAAACTTTGCAAGGAATTTGGCATCTTTTGAAAGCCAAAGGACAAGAAATAAACAAACTTCAGGTCATAAGATTTTTTGTTTTCATTTAGGGTTTTTTTGGGGGTGAAGGGGGTGGGTGAGGTTGTTTTTCAGATAGACATGTTCTTGACTGCCTCTTTCCTAAAAAAGTTACTTGCTTTCTTATGGATGTAATTTCTATACAAAAGCAAGCTTAATACCAATTTTTGTTGACTTTGAGATGTTTGCTGGACAAAATCAATTTTGATCTCAGACACTTAACTTACTCAGCATTGTCTAGTTTACACTGAGCTCTGATCCTTGATCCAGGTCACCCTGAACATTCAGGGAAAGATTTCTGGTTTCCTTTTGGCTTGGGTCAGGCTCAAACTTGTAATCTCTTTTCACAGTTGGAGAAACAAAGAGGGAGAATTATTAACACTTCTATTTTTACCTATAGAGATACCTATTGGACTGCTTGATTTTTCTTTTTAATAATTTTAAGTTCTTGCATCTTACAAAAGTATATCTTATTCTAATGCTTCAGCCATAACTCAAAGATAAAGATTAGATGCATAAAATAAGAATACCACTGCTATATGGAGACTGAATTATAAGTGGAATTTAAGACAGCCAAAACTGAGCACAGCAGGTTTAAAACTCACATATTTTTCCATGTTTAGGAGAATGAGTCCAAACACTTGCTGGCTTTGCAAGATATTCAGAACAGAAGAAAACGGGATCAGTTCTAAGGAAGTAACAATATGATTCCTATGTTCTGCAGTGCATGCAACTATCCGAGTAGGAGACAAAAATCTCAAATTCATAGTTGAAGTTTTCTTTGCAAGCTTAAGATCATGCAAAAGAGTGCAACATCTTCACAACTGCCCTGGCTGACCACCTTCATATAGCCAGTTCCTTTACAGTACATGAAGCGTAAACTGGCTTTTCTCTACTGGAAAGAGGGTATATCCCAGTGAGAACTTTTTATATTAAAAAGGCCTATGAAGAATCTATAAACCCAATATTTTTGATTAATCCTTTAAAAGAATGCAGACTGTTGACAAAGATTGAATACACACGTGGTGGATAAGAGAGATGGCTAAGCGCCTCCTGCAAGTCCTCAGCTGCCACCAACCTCAGCGAAGGTCAACCATAGCTAAAACTTTGGTTCGCATGTCACGTTGGGGTGGTGAAATACTTCCACCCAGCATGCCTGACAACTGGTATCAGATCATATGCAGTATTGATTTATTGATTAAAGAAGAACGCGTCCTTCACAGCACTACTGATGTGTGTCTGATGGCTCCTGAAACTGCCATTTAGGTGAGGTTAAGCAGCAGAAATCCAGACAGCATTTCCAAAAGAGCCTCCAGGAGGAGGACTCCTCTCCCGCACAGCAGTGGCCAGGGAAGCCCCTCACACTGGAGAGTACAATAAGTGAACAACAGTTCCCACAAGACACCACAACAGCATTTTCCAATTTAAACTCTGGAGCCCCAGCTGTAAAGCCTTAGTTATTTTTGGAGAATATTAAAATTTTTTTCAGTCTGATATACATTCTTCATCAAACTCAATCATGTTGCAAATCAGAATGGCACTGAGTTTACTGTCAGCACAGCAGCTGTGAAAGTGGCATTAATACAGAATCACAGAATGGTAGGGGTTGGAAGGGACCTCTGGAGATCATCTCATCCCACCCCCCTGCTTGAGCAGGCACACCTAGAGCAGGGGGCACAGGAACATGACCAAGTAGGTTTTTAATGTCTCCAGGGAAGGAGACTCCACAGCCTCCCTGGGCAGCCTGTGCCACTGCTCTGTCACCCCCCCAGTAAAGAAGTTACTTTTCATGCTTAAGTTCCTGTGTTCCAGCTTGTGCCCATTGCCCCTTGGCCTGTTGTTGGGACATAAGGGAACTAATAAAAGGTTAACACCACCTCAGCTGTAAGGGACTTCTGTCTCTTTCCTGATGTTCACAATGCAGTATGACATATTATTACTGTATCATAATGATTACATCACTGTCATTACAGATACTAATAACCCATGTTCACATTTCCCTTACTACCTTTCATATTTTCCTGATTTTAATAGGAAAGTAAAAAGGTAAAAAGGTTTTCTTCTGTGTCAGCTGCCCCATCAGGCAGGATTTTTTCTGCTTCACAGATTAATGCTAAAGACAAATAATCAGAAATGGAAATAAGATGGCCCTACTGATGAAGCTCTGTGAGACAGACTGTCTCAGTGAGACAGATTGTCACTCATTCAATATACAGGTGCCATTGCTGACAGAGGTGAAAAATTATCTGTGTCAGTAACAGTGAATATGACTCAGAAGCAGCTCGTGAGGCAAAAAATAGCATTCAAAGTACTAGAGATTCTCACTCCGCATAACAACACACTTCATGAGTTTATACAGAGAGGAGGCCAGTAGCTCATGAGAAGGGGGAGGGGGAAAATAAAAATCTGTTATTGGCAAGAGTTATTAGAGAGTTATTGACACCACAATTTGACAGTTCTAAGGTTTCTATTACTACGTATTTCTCTGATCAAGTCAGACTGATCAGGAAAGCCAGACAAAAAGAAAAAGTAAAAATCAATAAGCCACAGCATGTACTCTTTCAGTGAAAGAGAGAATTATATCAAGCTAAAAATAAACAGGTAATCACCAATTAAAAAGCTACAAAGCTACTAATGACTGTTGTGCAACAGAAATCTATGAAGCGTCACGCAGCACTCCTACCAAAGCCAATTTTACTTCTAATTTAAATAAAGTTCTGTGATACTAAGCAGCATTGACAAAAAAACCCTGTAGCTCATGTGAAAACAAAATACTCAATGAGAAGGGATTGCCTCCAAAGCTTGGCTGGTGCATAACTGAAAGCAACCAGTGGAATACCCAGTGTTTTCTTCTACTAATATAAGCATAAGCATTTTTTCCAAGTTACCAGCATTGATGTCCTATAACTGCAATGCTTAAGAATCAGTTGGTGTAAATAGAGCTACATGCACTTAAATGGAGTTATTGGCCCTCAAATATTTGGTTTTCCTTAAATTGTTTAGTCTCTCACCTCACTACTGCCATACTTTTTCCCAGAATCAGGCAGGAGATTCCTGCAAGTTTATGAGAGTATTGCTTAAGAAGAACAAACACGAAAGAAAGCAATCTGATTTTAGTCACCTCCGAGAACTGCCTAGATTAGTAATAATGTGTCATACTGCATTGTGAACAACTGGAGAGAGACAGAAGTCCCTTGCAGCTGAGGTTGTATTAACCCTTCATTATTTACCTTATGTTCAGAGCTCATATTTAGCTCTCAGCTGATACGTCAACTTAGATGTTAAAGGCCTTTAAATATTTCAATAAGATCTTGAGCCCTTAAGGGCTTTGCTACTAAATATAAACATCAACATTTCATAAACTATATTACGATTCCTGTCCCAAAGAAGTTGCTATCTAGAAAGTACTTTCCTTGTGCTTCTCCTAAGCACCATTTAAATAAGTGAATGCCATTTCTGAAGGAATTATGTGGTAGCACCTTGAGATGGAACTGTATTTGTTAGAGCAAGTACAGGCTTGTACTTGCTTGACATTGACAAGTGAAGCAATATTTGTTTTAGCATGGTAAGGATAAGATCTAGGACACAGAAAAACTTTTTTAAATGTAAACTTCATACAGTTCTTATTTAAATTAGAGGACAGATTTTCAATAATGAATTTAATTTTTTTTATACTTTGAACCACAGCTAATCTGACTATAATCTCTCCTTTTTTTCTAAAGGGTGTCTCT
This sequence comes from Phalacrocorax aristotelis, assembly GCF_949628215.1. Taxonomy (NCBI): domain Eukaryota; kingdom Metazoa; phylum Chordata; class Aves; order Suliformes; family Phalacrocoracidae; genus Phalacrocorax; species Phalacrocorax aristotelis. The sequence goes on from NC_134281.1 coordinate 35,663,981, forward strand.
GGAGGAAGTACTACAGTGGTCCCAGTCTTTTGAAAAGCTGATAACAAGTAAATATAAATAATTGTATGTTTGTATCTCAGATGGATTACTGAAAAAAGTACCCACAAAGCAAAATCAATAACTCATGCAGTATAATGCATGCTGTCTTACATGCAACTAATGAAAAACTACTTTGAATCATAGAATCATAGAACGTCCTGAGTTGGAAGAGACCCACAAGGATCATCAAGTCCAACTCCTGTCCCTGCACAGGACAGCCCCAAAATTGACACCGTGTCTCTGAGGGTGTTGTCCAAGTGTTTCTTGAATATCATAAGGCTTAGTGCCATGACTGCCTCCCTGGGGAGCCTGTTCCAGTGCTCCACCACCCTCTGGCTGAAGAACCTTTTCCTAATATCCAACCTAAACCTCCCCTGGCACATCTTTCCGCCATTCCCTTGGGTCCTATCGTTGGTCACCAGAGAGCAGAGATCAGCGCCTGCCCCTCCTCCTCCCCTTGTGAGGAAGCTGCAGACTGTGATGAGGTCTGCCCTCGGTCTCCTCTTCTCCAGGCTGAACAAACCAAGGGATTTCAGCCACTCCTCACACAGTTCCTCCTCTAAACCCCTCACCAACTTCATGGCCCTCCTCTGGACAATCTCTATCAGCTTTATATCCTTAATACACTCTGGCACCCAAAACTGCACACAGTACTCAAGGTGAGGCTGCGCCAGCGCAAAGCAGAGCGGGACAATCCCCTCCCTCAACCAGCTGCAATGCAGGGCTTGATGCACCCCAGGACATGACTGGCCCTCTTGGCTGCCAGGGCACACTGTTGGCTCATGTTCAACTTGCCGTTGACCAGAACCCCCTGGTCCCTCTCTGCAGAGCTGCTCTGTGGCCTCTCGTTCCTCAGTCTGTATGTACATCCAGGGCTGCTGTGCCCCAGGTACAAAATCCGGCACTTGCCCTTGTTAAATTTCATACAGTTGGTGATTGCCCAGCTCTCCAGTCTGACCAGATCTCTCTCCTCTTGAGAGTGTCAACAGCTCCTCCCAATTTTGTGTTGCCAACAAACTCAATATTCCTTCCAGTGTGACATGCTTAGCATGTATCACACTGAAAATAAATGAGCACGCTGTAAATGCTTTCCCAAACTTGCCATTTCTGCAGGCATGTGTAATTCTTTTAAAGGCATGTAATAAGAGCAGGTTTATCTGCCATATCCCCACTTAGAGCACTATAGAGCCATACATATTAGAAGAAAGTGAAAGAGAAGTGGATGTGGGAAATCCTGTGCATGGCAAAGCCACCATCGCTAATGGTGTATCTGTACAGTGTAATACCATGGAAGGAAACTCAGACCCTCATCTCATGTGTGGGAAAATCTATAGCTGCAGTAGCAAATCTGAACTTTCCCACTCCAGCATACCCCTGCCTCATTCAGGGCTCAAAGTTCATCCACATTTCTCATATTGCTGGCAGTCTGGCACATCACTTCTGGATTACTTTTTTAAAAATATCAATGAGAAAGTAATTTACAGAGTCATTGCACTGCAGAGACCTCAAAATAATTCCTAAAGACTGGTATTATTTTCAAACTACAGACAGACTACAAAAAGCAAGAAGACTAACAGACAGAATTTGTAACAACTATAAAGAAAAAGATTTTGCCATTACATTCTTTAACAGCAAGTAATCTAGTATGTTACAGTTTGCAGGGAAAGTAGAGGGAGAAAGTGCACAACAGAAAACATTTAAAATACAAAATTATAGCACAGGCAGCAGTCATGCATGTGATCACCTTACTGCCAGATGACAGGCAGTGCTCAATATCTTCAGAAATACAAAAGCCCAGAGTGCTGCACCGACAGGAAACCCTGCTTTAAATAAAATGCTTGTAGCTTCCAGCAGTACTCAGATGCTACCCTTCTTAAAACACTTCATTCACCAAACTTAGATGGCACTATTTGTTGGTTTTTAATTCATTTAAATGCTTAATGACCTCAGAAAATGAAAAGATGTATTCACACAAAAAGCCAGAAACTCTAAAGCCAATGGATGTGCAGCTCTTTATGAAAGGTAGGCAAAGTATTTGCTTACATAAGGTTTCACTCTGAAAGTACATCTTACAGCTGCAAGCACCATTCCTGCTCAAGTGCTAGGACCAAGTGAAGTGTCACAAATGTTCTCCTGGCTAGAGGCATTTTAGCAGCTCTATCACACAACCCTGTACAAAGTAAGTCTAATAACATGACAAAGGCAGCCTCAGGAATTTAATCTTTGACAAGATCTCACTGATTGCTGCTGTCAAAATTCATTGCCAGGTGTTCCAAAGACACCCTCAGGTGCTTAACCACTTATTTGCTGAACAGAGTATTCTTTTAACTGATTTACTTCACTCAATTACAGCAGCAAGAAAAAAGTTATTTCCTTGTTTTGCTAATTGCTTTTTCTCCCAATTCTTACACCAAGAAAAAGTCATCTTTTTTTTACTCATATCATGATTATTTGTTAATTCTTTGATATCTTCTGTACAAAACTAGAACTGGAGTTCAAAAATACCTGTCAGTCTTTGAATGTTTGATAGTGTTCACAGAAACCAGGCAGACCAAATTTCTTGGTGCTCTGTCCCTACACAGTGAAATGCCACTGAGGTTAAAGGGAGCTCTGCACATGCAGGAAAATGCAGTGTTGAAGCAACTCTGGGGTGAGTTAATGTGTTTAATTCCCCACTTTAACATAAGCTAATAAGAATATTTATAGGAGTACAATCAAGAATTATGCTGCCTTGTAAACATCCCTATTGCCTTCAAAGGACTGTAAAAGTAATGCATGTATATGTGGTATATACATTTAACTTTTGAAATATTTCAGATGGGCCTATGATCTACAAGACCTACTTGAAGACAGAGCAAAGTGATAAAAACAGAATTCTGGCTTGCTTGCAAAGCTTATAAGAAGATCACATCACAGAGGAAGAGGACTTCCATGGCGAGAAAGTTTTTACAAGTTACATTCAACGTGAGGCTCCCAACGAGGTGACATAAAATAAATAACATAAGCTATTTCCTGTAATAGAAATGCCTGATGTGTAATGTAGCTGACAAAAAGCAACAATAAATGCCTAGCACCTCATGTATTAATGGGATTAAAACTGTTGCTATTCATCTTCCCCAAAGTCTTTTGCACACAAAATTTTAATACTTACCTTCACATCTTGTTTATAGGCAAATCTTGCAGCTATATCCGCCAAGGGTACAAGCAGAAGGCACAACTAAATTAAGAACCAAGTTCTTGGATTTGTTCTAGTCTTTTTAGTGTCTCGTCCCGGGGCCACTGATATCACTTCAACAGATTTTGGATAATGCCATTGGCACCTGTATATATTACTCTCGTCTTTGCAACAGTAAATTCAAAAGAACAAAGTAAAAACTCTACCCAGTGCTGTTCCCTTTGTAAAATGGGCTACAAGAAAGGTTCTAAGACAGATTGATTATTTTCTGCTTCCAGCAGCACAAGATTTAGGGAAAAGAGCAAATTTGTATCTGAATTGTTTGAGTGACTTTTTTCTTTTTTTCCTGACAAGTAGCTATACAAAAAAGGAGAGTTATTCGTGCTCTGTGACCTTTAACTATCCCTGCTTATTACTCTCCTTGCAAAACTAAGCTAATACTGGCTTCAACTGCCGCTGCCTCTGGCAGACTGAATAACTGAAAAATCAGGCTAGATTACTTTCTGGTTTATGCATAACAATAAAACTGTTATAAAGTCTCAAAAGGCAGCCTCCCTGTTGATACTGAAGGGCAAGCCAAAACCAACTCAGCTGGATTCCCAAATATTGGCCAAGAGCAGTTGTTGTTTTAAATGACTAAACCACTCCCACTAATTCAAAACTTGATGAAATTTGAAAGTTCCCTGTGTTGGTTTTAAATGCCAATTGGAAAGACAATGCATTTTTCTTTCTATTTACTTTATTTTTAGCATGTGCAGCTATAGGAAACTCAGCAAGACATCTGCATTTCTAAAAGAGAAATGTCAGTATTGCCAACCACAAATTCATTAATCAACAGTAAGGGCTTAAATCAGGACAGTTAAAAATAAGCTGTGTATTTTTTTTTCTCTAAAATACTATGTGTTTGAATCTTGCTATTGGCTGTCTGGTTTCTAGGTCTTCAGGACACGCTGATTTCAGGTTTTCTTGATATGATATTCACTATTAACACAAGAACTAAGTACCACTCTAAACCGGTAGATGCTCGTGAGAATTTTAAACACAGTTTACATTCAAATTGCAGCAGCATTTAAAAAGATGCAACTCGAACGACTCCTCTGGCGGAGCAAAATCCCAACCCATGAAAGACATCAGCACTAAATTCACTTCTTTATAGCTCTCCTCTCAACACTAGGAGACAGTGAAGCTGGGAAAAAAGCAATATAATTCATCATGAGCTATTATTAGATTAGATTAGATTAGATTATGCAAAATTACCATTTTATCTGGTATATTGTCCTATCACTAAACATTTTTACACATATACAGAGCTTCAACTTACCTGCTACAAACCCTGGATTGCAGCAGAAGAGCTCTAGGAATCAAAACTTTTCCTAAACAAGGTTGATATATGGCCTCAGTTTTATCTTATCTCAGATATCACAATAATTTTAGCAACTGCTTTTCACTGGTACTGTATGCCTCCAGCCATTTGGACTTTTTAGAAACCAGAAGTCAGGCTGCTTCTTCAGGGATCTAATTCTAGCTCCAGGAACAATTCTTAGCAAAAGAAAGGGGGGTTGGTTGTCAGCACCTTTCAGCTACTCTGTCTGCTGCAGCCACTTTATGCAAACCATGTCCTCAGGAATTCTTACTCTGCCTAAATCATACATGTGTTCTTACTCTTTCTAGAAGCAGCAAGCAAATCCAACCTATACCGCTTCACGTCCCTAAGGTTTGAAGTCTTGGGCCTGTATTCTACATGTGGGCTCAGCAGTAGTGACTATACCACTGCTCTTGAGCTACACTGATCACAACAGTCAGGATTAAACTGGCTTTTCCATTAAGGATGTGGGACACACTGGGAAATTCAGATACCTCCTAGTCTTCCAGGCTTCTTGTCCTCAAGGGAGAAAGCTCCCCATCCAGCCACTAACATACCTCTTACTAAATCAAACACCAAAAGACGATCAAATTACCCAACTAATAAGGGAAGGTTTTCTGGCATTATAAGGAGAAATCCACTCTGCTAGAATCAATGATTTTGGTTAGGTGCTGATTTTAGACTAGACGATATATAAAAAGGTATAAAAGGCATTTGGTACAGGTCCCCTAAACTCAATCTTCCTTACCCTTCCTTTGCATATATTCAATGATACTTTAGTAATGTTGTTTTCTATTTCAGATTAACATTGACAGTCCTGCAAGGAAAGTAATTATAAGGAATATTCAAGAGCCAACACAGTCCTGTTTTGAAGAAGCACAGAGAATAATTTACATGCACATGGAAAGAAATTCCTATCCACGATTTCTTGAATCAAAGTTTTATCAAAAACTCAAACACAGCCTTCAAACTAATGGCAATAATTCAATGGTAAATGGAAGAGAAATGTAAAAAATTTAGAGAGGTTTCTTCTCATATGCAAGTGTTTAAGATTTAAAGTAGGCAGGAAAAATCAGGCATTAGACAAATATTATTACTAATGTGCTAAACTGTGCTGTTGATGTTAGAACCGATGAGGCACTATCTTACCCCCTTCCCTTTCTTTTCCCATGGAAGAGTTCTGTTTATATTTTCCTCTCCACTCAGTAAAACCCTAAAAACTAGTGAAAACTGGGTATAAAAAAGTTTTGGCCAAAAATGATAGCCTAAGTTTCTAGTCTTTTATTGACATTTGACAACTCCAATAGCATAATTTCAGTATTCTTGTTTTAAGATATCTGAAATAAAATGGTTTTGCTGCTAGGAAACAAGTGTTTATTTGGCTATACATAACAGCAGCAAAAAAATATCTGCATTGCTTCATTTACTTTTTTGTTTTATTCTTATATTCTTTCAAAGTAAAAGATAAACTGTGAAGTACAGTTGTTTGCTTAATCTTGAGCTATGAATTGTGGGATTCATATGGTGTAGAGTTGATTTTATGCTGAATTGTGTTGTAGAACATATGGTATAAAGGTACTTGGTCTACTGTATAGTATAATACTCCCAGTGTTTCTTGAACTTATCTCCAGTGATAAAGCTCATTAGTATTTTGTCTTTTTCCCCTGGGCACAGACACACAAATATATTGCTTTCCCTTCAGGCACCCTAATTATTAGATACAAACAGACCTGACATTTGAATATCATACTATAAGACAAACAGGTGCCTCTCTCATACATAAACTGTAAAAGAAAACTTCCTGATCATTGATCAAGTATTGAAGGACTCTGGTTTACATTCAAATGTAAATTCATAATATGATGTCTGGCTTTGTATGAAGTTATATTGGTAAATTGTAACTGTGCATGTGTGCTCTAGTGCCAACACATGAACTACAGCATAAGTGACTAGGTTGTAACTTATCTTCAATTATCTAAGGCTCCACAAATCCTTTTTATCCATCATTTTTATGAAATTCTCAAGCTAGAACTTATGTACATGCCTAAAGGAGACTACCAAGAAGTCTGGGCATAATCTACACTAGCACAGAATGCTTTAGGGCAACTAAAGTGTTGTAAGAAAAAAAGAGATTGTTAGTATTGGAGATCCTTTCCTTTTGCACTGGCCCCATATAAAGGGATTATCATAGGAATGTGTGAATATTCAGCTCATAAAACCACTCGCAGCAAGCAAGCACTCCACAGGAAATCCAGCTAGAGATAGTATAGCTTTTGCTGCTGTTAATTTCTGATGTATGTACAGTGTATTGGACTTTGGCTTGATTGATCCTGCAAACACCACAGCCTCACAGCAAAGAAAAACTGGAGGAGCTATTAAAAAGCAATTCCTGCAGGGAAGCAGGTCTGTGACAAAAACCAGCCTGAGAAGAGAAAAAAAAACAAATAAACAAGGGGCTACACTCTGAAAAGCCTTCCCATTTCTGTTAGGATTAGAAATTCAGAAGAGCTAGATATTGGTCTCTGAGTGGAAGAGGTTTGTGATGACTGAGGATGATACCTCTCCATATCCAAAACAGGCTTAGCATGCAGCCTGCTGAAGGGGTTACACAAAGAGGCTGGTCAGGTAGTGTGTTTGTAGACACAACCTTCCTCCCTGCAGAAAGGGGATTATCCAGAGGGAGGGGGAAAAAAGTAATCCACAGAGAATACTCTGAATACTCAGAAAAAATCAGAGGGGCTCACAAACACATTTTTACAGCATGAAATTTTTAGCATTTATTTTTCTAAGAGGTCATGAATCTAGCAACCCTTATTGCTGGAGGATTATTAACTTTATATTCCCTTCTAGAAATAACTAAAAGCTTTTATTTATTTTTCTTAAAAGTTGGAAGAAGAGAGGGTGCTTTTCCCAAAATAGGGTTATTGTTAACTGGCAGAGATCTTTCTTGTGCTTGATTTTTCTTCTGTGTTACCAGACATGTGACAACAACAGTCTATTTAATCAGGTCACATGATTCATAAACCAGTAACTAATAGCAGCAGCAATAACAAATCACTGCTTTTAACATTTTCATTAACAGCACTTGAATGAGCTCAGGTATACTTTCCACTGGCAGAAAACACTAAAAGGCATTTGCTCACATCAATCATTCAAAGCTACTGTTAGATAAAAAAAAACTTCAAAATAGCTAAATTGCAGAATTCTCGCTCATTCTTCCCTCATTTATTTAAAAGAAAAAATTTTTAAAAATCAAAACTATAGCAATTCTTCAAACACATTAAATCTGGGAAGATAAAAACGTAGATAATAGAACCACTACAACAATTAACTGTATCCAACCTTGGAAACCGTTGACCTATTAAGGTTCCCTAAAAAACAAAAAAAAAAAGATACTGCACTAGACAGATGGTCTGGGGGTTTTTTTGGTTTGGTTTTTTTGTTTTGTTTTGTTTTAAAAAGGAGCTGACAATTAGATCATTTTCACTTTGTAAATATGAGCTGTGTTGGCCTACTTTCTTGATAAAAATGACGCAATTCATACTCTATTGTTATACTGCTGTTTTCATGAGATTTACATCCACTTTTGGTGTCTAGGTGATAAGTGTAGAATAACAAATGCAATCTGTGTATCAGGTCTAAAAAACAAAGTAAAAATCTGCTTATAATTAGAATCAGTCAAAACAAAACTAAGAATAAAATAGTTAATCTTTTCTGTACAGATGGGTGTTAAAAGAGAAATATAATGTCTCTCCACTGTACAATCAAATACCTTCAGAAAATAAGTTGTCAGGAGGCTTTTCTCTCAAGTTCTCTCAATTATTTCATACTTCCATATTAATTCTAGATATTTCTGCTTTTAAATCCCAAAAAATAAACTATAGGCAGCCTCACTCTAATCACAGTAATGAAGTAATATGGACACCTTGATACTGCAGACAACTGGTTGAAACAGATATTATGAGCTGAGATGTTTATCACTAAAGGGCAGATGAGGATGTTTAGGAACCTAACAGAGAAAAGGGAAATGACTGTAGCCTTTCCAAGTATTGCCAAATATACAGTACTGCTGCAATCACAGGTCCCTTCAGAAACTGATGTTTGGTCTAATGTTCACTAAAGACAAGACAACCAGTGCAATGGAAGATGTCTGCTGAAAATGAAGTTTTGCTGCACATGCCAATTAGCTGGATTGCATGGCTACAGTTCATAGCCTTTTCAGGGCAAAAACTGCATCCAAACACAGCCTTGCCTAGTCTCCTACAGCAAAGCTTCACAGCAGCAGTAACCTCTCTCGGTAGAATTACCCATTCAATAAGATGTCAGTAACACAGAGTAACTGTACAGCTTTGAGATGCATTGATTCCAAAATCTCAAACTTCAAACTTAAAAGAAATTTTAGAAAAATAAAATTTTTAAAAATCAAATTTAAAATAGGAGCCCCATTTCATGGTTTGATTAGACTACATAAAGGATTCCAACTTGTTTATTCTTTAAATGAAAAAGAAAAGAAACAGGTGCAACAATATAGAAAGACAAAAACACAAGAGGACCAAACTATGTATTGGGGAAGCAAATCAGGTAGCCAAGCACTCTTTTAGGTATTATACATCATATGCGTGCAGATTCCAAGAACTATGGATTTTAATCACACCAGCAAAAAGATACCAGCCACTGCAGCCAAGTTGCGCAATTGGTTCTTTAGACAGGAATGTAAATTATTAAGAGCATGACAACATCATATTATGGATTCCAGGCAGTGTCCTTCCATTGACTTCAACGTGTCTGCATATCCTTCTAGAAACGGTGACATTGAATGAGACACAGGAAGTTCCACCTAAACACGAGGAAGAGCTGCTTTCCTGTGAGGGTGACAGAGCAGTGGCACAGGCTGCCCAGAGAGGTTGTGGAGTCTCCTTCCCTGGAGACATTAAAAACCTACCTGGACACAGTCCTGTGCCCCCCGCTCTAGGTGTGCCTGTTCAAGCAGGGGGGTTGGATGAGCTGATCTCCAGAGGTTCCTTCCAGCCCCTACCATTCTGTGATTCTGTGATCTTGCAAGTATACTGCAAATGGTCAGTGTTAAGTACATATACATTCTGTCTTGACTCAGTTGCATAAAAACTTTCTAGTATGTAGTGCCCTTGGGCTAAGGCTTCCCCTGGGACTGGTAGATGGACATACCACCCATTCCCTGCTGCAGTGGCAAACAGAGGCCAAAGATATCCTAGAGCATCAGTAGGGTTAGATGCCTGTGTTTACACAACAGAATCAAGCCTACCTATTAGGTAAAGGTTTCACATTTGCTAGCTATTTTTTACCCATCTTAAACCTCTTACTGAAAAGCTGTTTCATGTATAACTTTATTTTCCTTCCAAAATTACTGTCACAATTATCTCAACATGACCATGCTTATACAGAAATCTTTGTCCCCTGTATCTCAGATTTTGCTCAACTCAAAGTACAATGCAACTATCCAGGTACTAAGAGCAGCACCTCACTGCAAGTACACACACCTCATGAATGGGAAACAGGGTAGGTCCACTCTGAGAATTCTATATAAGTGTGGATTTTACCCATAGCAAACCCTCACTGATGGGCTGCGGACCTCCTTTGCAACCCTAGCTCCTCAATGCCACATCCTCTCACTGGATTTCTGCATCAGTACATGGATCCAAGGATAAGGGGGAAAACCTGAGGCTTGACAGCATGAGGGCAGGAGACAGGGCTGCAGTTCCTCTTCCACAACCCCAACCCCCTGTATGTAATTTTTACAGGACCACATAGCCTGTACTTCTCAGTGTGAAACAAGTCAGTGAGCCAAAACCTAAACATCACAAAGACTTTATACAACCACTGCCTTCCTGTCCAGCTGCAAAGAGCAGAAGCTTTGTAACAGCGGTAAGAGTGCACTCTGCCAGGCTGGTAACAAGGCCTAACATATAATGCGAAACCACAGCTGAAAGACTGCATTTCATAAACATCAGAAGTGCCAATAATCAGAAATGACAAATTGTCACTGTATTCGCCAAGTCCCGAAGGAACATGGCGTTCATCTAATGACAGATTTAAATTGTTACCTCTGCTTTGTGTCCTGGTTTGCCTATCTCACTAGTCTCAGATTGATAAGTCAAAAGTTTCCCAGAATATCCATCACCCAGGCTGTTGCTACATACAGCACCAGCCAAAGCAAATAGTTTTTTCTCCCACACTCCTTGTCTGCAAATGGTGATTCCAGTAATCACCTCAGTAACAGGTGAGTAAATAAGAACAAGGTTCCGCCTCCTACCCCCCCACCCCAACCCCCCCAACCCACCCCAAAGAAATGGTTACATACTCAATTATTTAATGGAGTTATTTTCTTTCTACCATGGCATGATCCGCTTTGCCTTTGCTTAGAGAAAAAGAGCACAGGACTAACTTCACTCATATAAATACACAGGGAAAGAACTTTCCAGTCAAAGTTCTAAAAGCAATTTTCAAACATTTGCAATTATAAAGATTTACCATTCACAACACATGATCCAGTCAGTTATTAATGAGTCATTCGGTACCATGGCAGGTTACATCACTTTTCAACTGCGGGAACCATCAATATTTTCTATTTCTCCCTTACCAAAGACATGCTTAGTTTTAAGTCTCATAATTCAAGAAGGCCACAATTAACTAACAAAAATTCAGAAGGGAGAAATGTCTAAAAACTTCTAGCCTGTGAATCATTGCCCCATTGATCCTTCACTCAATTTTGTGTGCTGCTAGAAATAATCTTATAATAATGATAGATGACTTTATAACTAGCTTTGTAAAGTCATCTTAGTTCAGATACCAATACAAAAATTACCTGTTTATTCCTCATTATCTTCTATACTCTCTCACTAATTTTCATTTTAGCTATATTTTTGCAGCAGTTTCTGTCACCCTGCTCTTGTTTTCTGGAACACATTTTTCTTTGTATATTTATCTCAGTAGCTCCCCAAATCCCTTCCCTTTCTATCTGCCTCCCATTTCTCTTTGCATTCAATACTGATTTTTTTTAAAGCATATTTAACATTCATATTTTAAAGAGTTTGTTGAGATATTTAAAACAAACAAGACTCACATCCTGTAAATTCTATTGGTTTTAGATTAACATTGATCACTTACAGCCCTTTTGGACAAGTTCATACTCTCTCAGGAGTAACCTTGATGCTACTTTAAAAGACCTCTCTCCACCCCATACACATTGAGCCTTCCAGCATGGCCTCCAACATCACCACATTCTGTCTTCATCAGCATGGCAACGACATCAGCATCTCCAATGACACGACACCAGAGAACATGCCCCAGGGGACCACTAATATATGAGCATACAATAAAGCCTTCCCAGAAATGCTGTTCCCAGGCAGGTTCCCTACAATCCCACTCAAACCATGGTACAGTAAAAGTTTGCTTATGGCAGCTCTCTGCTGCTCTGAAGGAGTGCCACAAGATGAGTGGGCCTGTTGACTGATTCAGAGGTCTACTCACAGGGATTAATTAGAAGACTGAGACGGTGAATACTACGTTATCAAATGCAATTCCAGAATACAAACACAGCAGCAATTTTACTGAACAAATTACACAGGGGTGACTCTAGTTAAACTTTTATTGCTGCTACATCAGCATGGCAATTACTTCCTAGCAACATGATTAGTGCTAAAATAGGATAAAATGGCTCAGAGGATGATAAGCCTGCATTGTCTTTGCAATTGTAGTACATTGGATGAACAGTTCACTGACATTTAAAATCAGATAGTTTAATGTAAAAGTTTAATGTAAAAGTATTGAAGAGTGGGCAAAACTCACCTCTAGGATCAGCTCTAAAAGTAATAAGTTGCTGTGAAAATCAGAACTGTTGCCAAGTTACTTATGTTCTGGCTAGCTCTGCTTCTCTAATAAGCTTGTTAAGGTATAATACTACAAAAACTTCAGGGAGCTTTTTTCAGCATGACTGAAAATGAGATCAAACAGTAAAGATGAAATCTAGCACACAAGTTACTTGTTGTAACAGGTGAAAGTTTAATAGATCATCTTAATCATTTTGCCTCGAGCAACTCAGTCTGGATATACTGATTATTGTGCAGTGTTACATGAAGCTAATAGTCTAAATAATCTAGACATGTATTTTCCCACAGATTTTGAAATAATCCTCCTAATTTCTGTATCTGCACTGGGTCTGCCAGCCATTTTGGCTGTAAAACTAGACTTCTACTCAGCATGTAACAGTTTACAAGTGAAGTCAGCTAACTGGAATACACTAGAGTATTTGTAGGGAGGTGTTAATCTACTCTTTCTGCACTTCACATCAGCAGAAGAAAGATCAGTTCCAGTGCCAAGATCTGACCTCTCTAGCACAAGTTTATAACCATTGCTGAGAAACTGGTTTGATAAAAGCACATCTCATGACTCTGAGGCAGTTAGGCTTTAGCAACAATGCAATTTGGAAAGATTTCTGGGCAGAGAGAACTAGACTGTAATATATTTACATTATGTTAATTCTGGTAATCCTTATGGAATGCCCCAGGGCATTAGCGCATGCTGCTTTAGAGAACTCATGGAGGAGTAACACAGAGCTGAAAAGCCAGCAGGTAAGAAACTTCGTGAGACATGGGGCATACCAGGTTTCCTGGAGAAATATTGCCCCAAATAAAAGAGCTGAAAATCTGGAAAAGGGCCAGCTCACCCCCAACATGACCTCTTCCCCTCCACCTTCTTCTTTGGCCAGGACCCACACTGTTAGACAACCCACTCCCAGCCATAATGAGGGCTTGAGAAGAGTCCCTCAGGGTATCCTGGGAGAAGGCTGCAGGACAGTGCGATCCATCTCCATTGGCATGGGCCTTGCCTTACAAGGCAGCTGGATTTTCAGAACCCTAGGAATGGAAAACCACAACAGGCCAGGGCACCTTCTTTACCCACTACAACCACCAGATAAAAGTCGCCTCTGCAAAACAGGCAACCTAACCACGGTGTTGTACTTCATGGAATCTACTGGTTACAGGAGTGCTTTAAGTGCTATTACCATGTTGTTAATGGTAATTGTTAAGTGTTTAAAGGTATAGGATTAAAAATTGACAATATGAATAAAAATCCTCAGCTATTTAAGATAAATTATTCTAAAATTTCAAACTAACCCCAGAATATCTGCATTACCACATCAAGCTATCTTAAATTATATCTTCTATTTCAGTAAGAGTGCATAGTTCTGTATTTTTATGTTACAATTTTTTTTAATATGTACAGCTTAAAAAACCCACAAAACAATCCATCTTAATCATTTAGGTATACAGAGGCATTTAGAGAAGCATACTGCACCAGTCAAACTTCTACACATAAATCAGAAAGTTATAGTTTCCAACAGACTTTTCTCATTCTATTTTATTTGAATTTTTGTATTTAAAAATACAATTAACATGTGATTAACATGTGACCAACAGGCTTCAGAGACAGAATGTTTTAATTAGGACACCACTCCTGCAAGACCAGAAATAACAACAGCTCAGAAGGGGGGGGGGGGGGGGGGGGGAAACCACAACCAAAAATAACCAAAAAAACAAAAACCCAAACCAACTATAAAAAGACCCTGGTTTCCCATTTAGGCTAACACAAAGCTTTCTAAAACCCTCTCAAACAATTTGACGTCTACCACATGTGGAGGAGATCGGAAGATTTCTTCTCCCTCCCAACTTGTGCACAGTCCATTCATGCCAATGCACCAGCATACATTGGAAGAGCAAGATCTAAGACTGATCATATTTATCCCAGATGTGTAATAATATTACAGAAGCAATGAAAAACGTATTTATGACCAGTGTTGTAAAAGGGGCAATTTGGATCCCATGGGAAATACCAGTACGGAAACTCAATGTTCCTTTGGTTCTCAATGAATTAAAATGGCTTTTGGTCAGTTTTCCACTGTTGCTATTTTTTTTGTTTGGAGCTCCACTCTTCTTTTTTCTTGGCCAACAGCTCTGTTGATAGATGTACAAAGCAGACTGGCCTGGACAAGCATAGCAGAATTTTGTCTTTCATGATAAAGGAAACATGGTCCTCAGACACATTCATGGAACTAAAATTGTTACTGCTTCTTGTCTAAAGAGGTCTAATTGGGAAACAATTTTATCATTAGGTTTGTCATTTAAATTCAGCTGCTTACCATTAACCTTCTTTTTAATGTGAAGTGAAAGATTTGAAAAAGAATTCACATCAACAAATGACTAAAGTCTGTACAATTAATGGGCGATAAAGCTCAATGGAGCTAAAAGCACGAAGTGTACTCTGCTCTACTGTAGCTTGACAAATGAAATGGCAGATGCAACCACACTATCCAATGCAGAATTAATCCCAGAACAGGTTCTCAGAAAAGTGATGAAACAAAAACCAATGTCACAAGAGGGGATGTGCCTATACCTACAACAATCAATCAAAAAAGCACAAGAGAAACAAACACAAAATAGTGCTTTAAAAACAAAGGCACAAAGTGAACAACTTTCATATAGAGTAATTTAAAGTCCATTGCATTTCATTCCTGTGTCAGTCCTGCACTGGTCCTGACCCATACTGATCAAAGGGGAAGAACAACAAGTTGCACCTGGACATGCATGGGGATAGCAAGAGAAGAATTTCTCTTTGGTACAGAGTGAGATTTCAAAAGGTAGCTTTACAAACAGAACAGTATTTAGGGAAAGGATCAGGAAACATGCAAGTTATACCCTTTGACACATCTGCTTTCCAGTCTCTCCAAAGCTGCATTGGTTTCAACATGCAAAAAGACCAGTTATATCACTCAGTCACTTCAATATTAGAGTTCGGTTGGAGCCATCCCTTCAAGTTAGCATTACTGTTCAGTGAAAATTGCCCAGAGAGATGGGAAAGCCAGAAACTGGATACAGCCCACAATTTCTGTCATGTAGCCATAGGTCTTGTGCTTCCCTCCAGTTCTAGTTCATGCTTTTAAAAGTAACACTGCTGTTCAGCATCAGTTTGAAAGCCCCCAAGGACATCTGAAAGGCCTCATCAGCTCCCAGCAAGAAAGTAATTTCCCAGCACTGCTTAAAACAGTACTACATTTGTCATGACAGTTTCCAGGGAGCATGTGGCTAATATTGCAGACACAAAAAACCACCTGGACCCTAAAAATTAGTAAGCTCACCAACATTAACAGAAATCCTAGCCTTTTTGGTGCATAAAGAGACTTAGCTAGCTTAGATGAAGTTATTTGTTTCTTGAACTTTTTTGTTTCTGTACTTGTTTCTACCCAGTTTTCCTCTTCCCTTCTCATTCGTTGTTAAAGATCACATTCAAAGATATGCAGATCTGACTTCCTTGTTTAATTACAACTCCCTAATTTAGTTCTAAGATACGTAACTAGCATCTTCCATGGGAGAAGTTTTACTTCAAGTATAACAGTATCTTTACAACCATACCACATGTGCACAACCTGCCGCTGTAACCTTTTTTTTCCTATTCAATGTAGATTATATTAGCCTGCTAGTAAGATAACATACTAAAGTAATACAAAAATTTTATCTAATGACAGGTCATGCCAAAGCACTCCTACAACTGTATATGACACTGTCCAGAATGGGAATGTATAACAACTATGGTCTGTGAGAGGAAAAAAAACCTCCAACAACAAAACAAAAAACCCAACAAGCCCACACGCTTCCTTTACCTTTCAAGTTCTCACTGCCTCAGCTTCTCCCCACACCAGTACATTCTTGAGGACACGGGGAGTTTTTTGTTTTCTTTTTGGGTTTTTCTCCTCTCCACTGTTAGAAGCACCTGGCTTTGTAAAAAGCCCTGAAGAGTCTAGTTAATTCAAATATACTTTATATTGGTTAGTTGCTGTGCATGCCCATCTAGATACTCAACAAGACTAGTCACATTTTTTGCATTAATTTTCTTCAGTTATTTTTCCCTCATAGAGACAAATCTGATATTTTATATAGTGGCCATGCTTAAATTTCAAGAGGGACCACTTATTCCTGCCATCCAGTTCTGAGGAACAATGTGGCTTTATTTACTATTACAAGTATATAGCACATAAGAAAGCCTCAACATGCTAAAATGGTGATACTTCTGAATAGACAATAGAGTATTAACTGTCAATCTTCAAAGAATTAATAAGCGCTGTTAGGCATTGTTAGAAAGAATGATTTTATAATATGCCCAATATATACACATACATATTACACAGCGACTACAAATATTTATGATAAGCAAGAGAAGCATGGGGAATTATCTGCCTTTTGTTACAACTACATAATATTCTGCCCCATGTACAAATCTGTCAGAATTTGAAGGTGAAGGAAAGCTAAGCTTACAAGGAAGAGACAAGGCAGATTCCTTCTATGAACCTATAGCAGAAGTAGGTCTAATCTGGCACTACTGCTTCTTATCCTGCTCATGTAAAGAGAAGATAAACCATATCCAGCCTTTTCTAGCCCATCTGAGAATTAACTCCAACAAGCAGAGTTGAAACGCTGATGCTAGAGGAACAAGCTCCATGTCTTTGCTGATGGTTTGTGCACCCATACACTGTTATTCAGCCACCTGCTGGGCTCAGGAACTCATCTTTTCAGCAACAGCTGGAATTTGAAATGATCCGACATAGGTCCACCCTGGGAGGACTGAGCACCCATGCAGGACAGCAACAGGGAGCATCTGTTACTCACCTTAATCATGTCCTGTGTAGTAACAGATTTTCGTTTTCTTATGTACAGGCTATCTCAGCAGAGGCTTGAAAATCTGAGGCAGGAGACTTTAAATATTATAGGTGTATTTGATGTCTCTGCTTTTAACTGAAGTATCAGGATTGTGCAGGGCTCAGTTAACGAGCCAAGCCAAAAAAGTTCACAGATATCATCAAAGCCTAATTTCTAGACTTTTCTGTCTTCCATTCACAGGCTTACATTAAAAGACCTAAACCTTGTTAAACCTTAACAACTTCCTTATAGGAATTCTATCCCATTATTGATAAGGGACTCCTAAAAAAAAAAAAAAAAAAAGAAAAACAAACACTTAAAACCTGCTTTTTTGCTTCATTCCAAATTAGACTGGAAGATTGCCAAAAGCTACACTTGTCCTTGGTCTTGTCACAATTTAGTCCATATAAAGCAGTCTGACCACCTGTATACAGTGAAATTCATATTTGCCTCAATTTTGTGAAGATTACAGTTTGTTTGTTTAAGAAGAGGAAGGTGGCATACCTGACATTACTGAAACTGTAATGGGTATGTGCACATTGCAGAACACGCTGTAGCCAATCAAGCAGCACATGTTGTTCTAGCACATTAATAAATATTCATTAAGATCTGTCACCTGTGGTCCCTTTTAGTAATTCCTTAAAAAGCTGCTGCTATCAGATATGCAGCGTATTTCTGCCTTCCTACTACTGTAAACAATGCAGCTCTCTATAAGGTTTCTTCAGAGACTTCCAAATTCTGGAAACTTGACAACTCATAAATAAATGAATTAGTACTGAGATATAAGTGTAAAAGCAGGGAAAAGCCTTTTTAATTTCAAACATGAACTGTAATAAGCTAAATAAGAGTCTGAGTGGCATTGTGTCTAAATAGCATACTGATATTCCGATGGAATTTTACACAAATAGAAATTTGAATTTAAATGGCCATCAAAGCGGCCTTCAAATTTTGCTATCCGCTCATTATATGTTGAGTAAAGAAGTTCAGCAACTTTTATACGTTTGTTCACTCTTCAAAATTATTATACAAGTGTATGATGCCTATGTATTTTGGAATATTAACCACCCACTGAGCCCTTAATTCAACATAGATAGATATTAGAGCTTTAAAATTTCCTGCCTTGTTGAGACTGAGTGAAGGTCCAGCTCTGCAGACCACAGAGCCAGTAGGTCTCTACACTTACAGCTTAGGTTCACTAGGAAAGTAGCTAACAAAAAAAAAGTAAGGAAAATCCAATTAATTTTTCTTCAAAAGGTCACTTCTCTTATTCTAGTTAGAAGTGACAACACATACAACAGTGCACAGTCTCCTTAGCATTAACAAAGCATACTCTAAAAGGACAGATGCAACCCTGAGGCTCGGCAAGGAGCCAGGAAGCACATTTCTTTACCGATAGCAGTCAGAGGGATTTTCAGAAGTGATCCCTTCCTTTCCAAAGCTTACATGTCTTCTGTAAAGCTCACAAGCTTAGAACTAGCCTATCACAAAACAATACCTTCCAGCACCACAATTTTCTGGTTATGATTTAAAGAAAGGCATTTGAACAGCTCTTTAAAGGGTGTATAAAACACAGGGTTTTGTTTTGGCAACAGTTATTGCCATCAAACAATTCTCATCCAAGAAATTCCCGCTCCATAACTTTTTGTGTAATTAATCACTCTCACATTGTTCACAAAACGCAGGGCCAGAACACAAAAGTAGCCAATATTGGCTTTGTAAAATTAAGAGCACTTGTTATTAATCTCTCTGCCTCTTGCTGGGATTTGTGTCAGTAAATATGGTGGACTTTTTTTAAAATGTTTAAAATGTGTAGTTTTTCTTCTAATGTACTATGCATCCACAGTCATGTCTCTTCATCTTCCATTTCTATCATCCTCACCTCTGTATGTGTGCACAAACACTGCAGCTTTAGGGGAAGATTATTAAATTTTGCTGCACTGTCAAACTCGCTTTCCTCATTGAGATGTCTGAAGAGAGCAGTATTTCCATGTAGAGCTGTCCAGGGGTGCTCAATAGAACATCTCTCAGGAGATGCTATGATACCACAGGTTTGGGAAATGACACATTTGACCAAAAATTTTCCAGAAACAAAAAACAGCAAAAAGTGTGCTGCCTCTCAGTGTCAATTGGAATAAGTTTTAATGAGTAAGAGGTGATCTGATGAGTAAGAATATGTCAGTGTTAGTTTGTAACTTTCTCAAAATAAACTGTTTTATACAGTGTTCCAGGAATATTACCAAATAATTTTAGTGTATCAGGTGACTCAATGTTATGGTGACATGGAATAATAAGTTAAAAGAAAAAAGAAAACCAAGAAAGCCAGAGCGCTCCATGTGCTAATGCTGCTCAAACACTCAGCCCCCCAACACTTGGCAAGTAAACAAAGCACTAAATGGTAATACATCCTCACAATAAAATGAAATTGCATAGTGCTGGCTCAGCAACGTAAGAAAATGTAACTATTACAAAGCAGATGTTTCAGTTAATTTGTTATAATACAATAGCTCCAAAACTATGGTCTATCAGGAAATAATCCAAGACTCAGACCCAGCCTGACACAGATGCTGTGGTATTAACAGCAGGCAAATAAGATAGCATTTACATAGCAGAGTTCATCTGTAGTCTCTGAAATCAGTATTTTCAAAATCATATAGAGTACACATTGCTCAGGACACTGCAACTGTTGAGGGTCTTACTGTGCTTAGTTTTAGCTGCATGATTTCCAGGGCTCACCCACAGGCTGACGGAAACATCCCCATTTCATCCCTGCCTGCTGACAGTGGTGAGCTCTGCGATCATGATGTCAGCATCAGAAAGATTTCTCCTGTAGAGCGCAAACTCTCCAATGATCTCACAAGGTGCAATTACAAATAACAAAAGTTTCATCAAGAAGGTGTTAGTGAAGACTTAACCAGTGTTAACTGAGGCTGAGTGCAAGCTAGGAATGACATCCATCAGTTTTGGGTGCCCGTTTATGCTTTCAGGAGCCATACCACGTGATATAACTAGCTACCAGCCCTTGCTGTGCCTCATTCAAAGCCAGAAGTAGATGTCCTAAATCCCTACAAGTAGGCAGCTTTAGGTCACATCACAGTGAGCTTCCATATCCTGCCAAAATCTGGTTAAACAGTAATTTGATCAGTACCCTCAGCTACTGTATGGAAGAAAATGCTCCTGTTAAGCTCAGTTACACTAAGTTGAGCAGAAGAGAGTTTAACTGCCAGCCATGGCCAGCCAGCAGTCTGCTGCTTTAGAGAGAGCTCTGAAAACAAATGGTAGGTATTGGGTTTTCCAGCCAGGTCTCCCATAACCCACCTGAGCATCCAGACAATATGTTTTAAAGGTGTTTTTCTCTCAAATTTGGAAAAGAATTTCACCACAGAGCTGAGAAATCGTTTCCAGCAGCAACTCATATACCACTGATTTTTATCAAAACTGAAAAGGCTAGTCGAATTGTCATTGCCTTCTTCCATGGAAAGCTACAGACAAGTTCTGATAAGGAGAAAACATTAATACACGAAGTGCTTATGGCCAGGGTAACTGAAGCATTCAGCTGAGCAAAACCTTTCTTTTCTGAAAAGAATGCAAGTATGAAACTAAGACATCCATAGGAATTTTGCCTTTAGTTTGTGGATATGTTTATGCAAGAGAATCGGAATAAGACAGGAAACTGAACTTACTATGTTTGTTTTTATAAGCTTATTAGCTGGGTTAGAGACCAAGAAGGGAAGGAAAGACAAGAAAGTTGCAGTTCATCAGCTACATCTCTAACTGCCACATATCTCCAAGTGATATTTGCTGTAAATAAAATGCACCATTACTTATATGCATCTGCTGAACAGCTGTATGTTAAGCTTCAACTGCCTTATGTCATTAAATATTTCCATGAAAACAAAGAGTAAGTGATACCATAAGTGGGAAGAAAAAAGCACCATTACTACACATATCTATCATGCTCATTTAAAAAGTAATTCAACATCACAGATCAGATTAGAGGTGTAGTTGAAAAAATTCCATCTTGTGCTTAAGTTTAAAGAAACAGACAGGCATGCTGAAGTACAAGAATCCTCTGCCAGATGCTTAGATGAGATGTAGAGATTGCCCTAGCTATTTCTTCATCATGCACAGCACACCACTGTGCTGTTCTTTCTCTTCCATCAGATATGGGCCAAAACCCCACTCAAAAGTAACTGATGGCAATGAATTTACATCAATAACAAACTTAGCATTTCCAGGCAATCCTATACGGACTACAATACTTGGAACATAAAACCCAACAACAAAGGTGAAATGGGCAACATGTTCTTGCCACTATAATGGGAATCAGAGAGATTAAGATGACTACATACTGTGCAAATAAAGGATCAAAGCAAACAGCATTGCTTCTGGTACCCAGGCGCCAGAGGTGATTTTTTTTTCTCCTTTTTTCTTTTTGTTTGTTTAGACAAAGTGTCCTCTTTATTCATTCTTCCATCTTTCAATAGAACCATCAATGTCCCCAGTCAATGAGGCGTACTTCCTCCTGGTATACTTGGAAAGAGCACAACACATTTCGAGAACTACCTTTATCACAAACATTTATTCAGTGATGTCTTCAGAAAACCATTCATGTGACCTACAGGTTTTCTGCTGGGCATTTTTTCTTTGCCTCCCCTGAAGCCAGGGCTATAGAAGAAAGAGGTGCTTGCTACCTGGTAAGATACTGGTGACAGGTGGTATCACTCGGGGATCTGTACTGGGACTGGTACTATTTAATATCTTCATCAATGACATAGACAGTGGGATCGAGTGCACCCCCAGCAAGTTTGCAGATAACACCAAGATGAGCAGTGCAGTTGACACACCAGAAGGATGGGATGTCATCCAAAGAACCTGGACAAGCTGGAGAGGTGGGCCTGTGAGAACCTCATGAGATTCAACAAGGCCAAGTGCAAGGTCCTGCACCTGGGTCAGGGCAACACCCAGTATCAATACAGGCTGGGGGATGAAGAGACTGAGAGCAGCCCTGCAAAGAAGGACTTGGCGGTATGATGGATGAAAAGCTGGACATGAGCCAACAATGTGTGCTTGCAGACAAGAAGGCCAACTGTATCCTGGACTGCATCAAAAGAAACATGGCCAACAGGTTGAGGGAGGTGATTCTGCCCCTCTACTCTGCCCTGGTGAGACCTCGCCTAGAATACCGTGAAGGGAAGAATTCTGCTGTGGACATTTTCTCTACTTTCCCCAGTGCAACAGGCCCCACCAGCACAGCTGCCTCCACTCAGCAAACAGGCCTGAGCAGCAAAAGGCCACCCTGCTGACAGACAGCCTACCTTACCTTCCCCTGCCTAAGAATACCCTCAGGAGGACTAAGTGGTGGGAAAGCTAGTCCTTTCCTACTATGCCCAAGCTACAGTGTGCATCCTATTAGTACACCGAACCCATAATAAAACTGAAATAAGGCAAGGGGGTTTTTGTATCAATTTATTTTTAGTTACATTTTAAACTGCATGTTTTCTTTGTAGCTTCTGGAAAGAAATAAAGTCTGAAAAAAATATTTTTGAAGATATTTTAGAAAGATTTGTTTGAAAAGGTGAACAATGCCATCTCTCAAAAAGGGAAAAATTCAGAAAGACAGAATTTAGAGATGGATATGTTTTAGCCGCCTTGAATCAGGACATGGTACTAATGGTCACTAGTGATCTAAATCCTTCCGGACTCCTTGTAGATGACAACATAAAACCAAAATATAGTTAAACAGAGAAATTAAAGGCAATTCATGAGTCAAGCTTTGCACAAATTCACACATACAAGACAGGATGGGAATATCAAGCCTGATCTCCAACATGACATTAGCCAACAATTAGCTACACATTAGCCTGGTCCTGATCAGCAAAGCTGTACTGACTCAAGACCACAGAGATCTGGCCAGATTTAAAGCACACAAAACCCACCCACACACCATACACACCAACACATAACTTGTTGCAGCTTACCAACATAGCTTTTCTGTCTTTCTATGCAAAAAGTACAAAATATTTTAGAACAGACTGTTCAAATTTGCTTGCAGATTTATAACTGGAACATTAATTCCCTGTGACACTTCTCAGATACTATCTCGTGTGACATAATAGCAATATATAAAAAACTGTAATTATGCAAAACCTTAATTAATAAAGCAAGTGCCAAATTACTTCAAGGAAGGTTAGCAAGAAGGGGCAATTCATTAAGCCCAAGTAGGTTTATGTGACATAAAATGAATACATAACATTCTCTTGTATATAGTTGCAATATCAAAAATATTTATTCTACACCCACTTTCTCTAACTGTTTTCAAGAGAATATTTCAGATGGAAGTAAGGAAACGTGCTCTGACATTCATTTTCTTCAATGAGAAACATACAATGACAATCTCAGCATTTTCATTGCTGATTTTTTATTACTAAAAGCCCTCATACTTCTAAATGTTATATCCCAGTGACTCTTTTAACCCTTTAATTTGTACAAGATTTTTAAACTCATTCCCAGCCCAATTATATGCAAGGAAATCTATGATGTGTCCTGCTCTCTCTTTTTCTCTCTTCTCCCTCCTTATGGCTACAAAATACAAACATTAAAGAAGGAGGAAAGAAACTCTACTGGTTTGTAAAGAACGCATAACATCACTTGTACAAATTTGCAGGTAGTGCAGTTTTCATACTTATTTCAGTGGAAAAAATGACATGTTGTGATGCCCAAATTTGAGGATAACCAAGTCCAGAAAGCAGAGCTGCAAATATAAGAAACGGGTATATTAATGGCATTCTTCACAAAGGCAGACACTTGCATAGCTATATTGTACAAAGTAGTTGCAGAAATAACAGATCACACAACAAAATAACATTCCCATTTCCTTTTGATGCACTTAATTTCATCAGTATAAAAACCATCCCTAATTTATTCTAAAGCACGTCATGTATTTTACATGTTGGACATCACTTCATATAGACTGTGATCTGATCAAAATGCTACAGCTCTTAAAAGAGACACTTTCAAGCTCTGCATTGGATTTCAAAAGCAAATTAAACCAAAAACAAAAGAAAAATAAGCACCAACTTCTTGCCTATTTTTTCCTATTATTATTGTTTCTTACAGGGTCGCGTACCTCTCCAAGGAAACGGCTGCAGTGACAAACTATTTTATAGATAAGCAGCCAGTGCAGCCCACTAAGTGCCAAAGAGCAAAGGAAAAGCTTATGGGAGTTACTGGAGCAGGTCTGGGCTTAGATTTAGTAGCATTACTCTCTGCTGAATATCCCTGGGTGCAGGGCACACATATAGCAGAAGGCAACAAATGTAGAACTTGACTAAAAACCCTTTCTCCAGAAAAAGCACAAAGGTGAGTTTAAAACAGAAAAAGAACAGAAGAATACATACACACATCTCTGTGTAGTGCTGGGAAATACTGCTAGTCAGACTCCAAGCATAAACTCTGTGAGCTCTGCTGAGCTTACCAGCTTTCAGATGTTACAGAGCAGTGAGTACATTCTGTCCTCCTGGTAGCAGTTCAAACCTATACCCCTGCTCCCCAAGCTTATTTCTTGGCAGTTATGGGAAGCATTACAATAAAATCTTTATCAAAAGATAATAGAAAATACAAAGAGGAAACAGAATTGGTAAGAGACACATCTTTTGCATACTCTGGCTAGACATACCTTAGCCTTGTATTGAACCTATAGATTGTCCTTAGAGTACACTGCAAGCAGAATCAAGCTTGCCTGGCTCATTACTAAACCAGACAAAAGCTCTTGCCTGTGCTACAAAATGTTCACAAGTTGTAGAGCAAAAACCCTGAGGTAATATTCCTGGCATAGCAGGAGGGTCTAGCACACCACTAAGCTCAAGACAGCTACAGTAATGTCCCTTCCCAACAGCTCAGCATATAGGCAGACCAAGGTGATTTTTGCCTGCAAGCAACAGCACAAACTTCTGGGAAACACTGCTTCTAGGCTCTATAATACCTAGAACATTGTCACAGTGTTCATTCAGACTTTGCTGCTTTGAACCATGTCACTTTCACAGCCTGAAGAGAGTTCAAAATCTTTGTTTTAAAATACACCTACTACATGCAGAAAGGGAGGTGACATTTACTCAAAGCTATAGGAAACCCAGGTTCTGATCTTTCCTCTCTCTGACAGGGTTCAAGCCCACATTGCAGGGAACATCTGATAAAATATGAGCAATTGTTCAATTGATTAAGCACATTTACTTAAAACTGTGGTATTAGAATCCTAGTGAACTCACCTGCAGGGTATATATCCAAACATCTGTACTAGAGGATCTTGCTATAGGAATGTTGTAACCTCAGCAGCTCAGGTGATTTGGTACATATATCCTGTCAGTGAATTAGAAGAGTAATTCAGCACAGCTTCCACTTCTTAAATCACTCAGCTATATATTTTACATAAATACCTTAAACAAAACTAACTGAATAGTGTTCTCTAAAACATAATTTTGTCTAGTTTGAACAACTGCATTTTATTTGCAAGTACATATCCTTGGCGTGCAAAGAAAACATGGTGTTTAACTTGAATTTGCAAAACCCCTTGACATAACACCATGATTACAGAACCAGGGAACCCTAAAACAGCCATTCTGTTAAGGATCATTAAGAAAAAGAGAACTTTCTGCTTGCAGTCTATATCCTCAGGAGCACAGCTATCTGCTATTCTTTTTAAGCAATGGAGCAGTTGTTACCTCTAGGTTGCTATTGCACTGATTTGTAATCGCTATTGCACTGTTTTGAAACCACTATCAGCAAAAGTAGGAAAGCATCACAAAGTCTGCCAATTAATTCAGCACAAATTTCCAGTACAGATGGAACAGAGGACAGCCCTGGCCAAATTCCTTGAGTTCAGAGGAAATACAGAGGAGGAGATTAAAAATTGTGATGATCTGAGCCTGCCCTTCTTTGTAGAAGATGCATCACAGGACAGTTATCACAGTTACTGTCTGGAGAAGCTGTCAAGTCGCAACGGCTTATACGATGCATTTCAGGAAATCCATGCCAAACTTCTCCAAAAAACAGTGCCAAAAGTTAGATGCTTGTCTGTGTTTATTCACGTAGTTGTATGACCTGCATTTGATTAGCTCCCATTAACTTTGGTTAGAAGCCTGAATCACAACTCCCCAAGGTTTTCATTAGATGTTAGGTCACTCTGCCCTTTCTTAAATTCCAGCCATTTATTTGCATGCTTATACACAAAGCTGGAAGCTTAGGTCTGGGAGGTAAAGTGAAAAATATAAAACTCCCCAAGCTAGTAACAGATAACTAACCTCACAAGGTAGCATAAGAAATCATTTCACCAGGAGAAGCCCATTGCTGAAAGACTGGAGTTTAGCACTTAACTAACAATGGTGCACAATGCTATGGTAGCACTGAGCAGTAATGAAGTGAGTTTAAAGAGCTACTGTGATTTTCTCACTAAATGTGACTGCTACGATATGTCTTGCTGAAGAGTAGGATGGTTTTGTCCAAAAATGGTGTATTAACTTTCACTAAAGTGGCACATCCTCAGTATCAGTTTAAGAAAGAGGGTAGAACAAAAACCGCATGTGATGCCTACGCAAATATCTTCTTTCCAAATCCTATGAGTCTTTAAAAAATACCTTGTTGACTTAAGTCTGGCATCAGACTAGGAAACAAGCCGAATCTACAACAGAACTTGAGATAAGACTATTTTTCATAAATTTTAGGGTTCAGTACATTCAGTTTGTACTGCAGCTCTTTAAGATTTATTGCAGTTTCAGCAAGCTCAATGTATTGTAAGCAGAGGAACTCTCACATACAGTGTGAGCTGTCCAAGCTATACAAGATGGACAAGCAGAATTTTGTATACCTTTTCCTGCTTACCTTTTACCAAACTCAATATTAGTCCTATCTTTGGTAGTATTTGGTGAAATTCACAAATACTGCACCTATTTAAGCTTTCTTTTCACTGTCAAAAGGAAGGAAAAATGTTCCTATCAAAATTAAAAAGAAATTGCTTTGCAAGAGCACACTAATCCCTACAGCCCTCCGTTTACAATGTACATTTCAGTACTATGTAGCAAATAGTGGCTGTAAGCATAGGCATTACAAAACTAACCAATTCATCCTCAAATGAACTGCCTGCCAAATTTAACAGTCCAAAACTTGCCTCCCATTTCCTATTCCCCTCTAAACATACACGTACTTGAAAACAAGAAGTCACGATACCCTGCAAGCCATGTGATGCCCAGTCTTTCCTGACCTTTTCAATGCCTCTTTTCCTTTTTCTCTCCCTCATATTCCTCTATTACCATTCTTGTGTTTGGCAGTTATGTTCTCAAATTGAATTATCTCCAATTTTTATCTTTCCCCTATTAGAGGAAGGGAGAGTTTGTATCCAGCTATCTACCCTATTCTTTGAGATTTCCTTTCCTACTGCAGGAATGATTCAGCTGATAATGAAACAACTGCTGAGACTCCACAGCATAAAACAGCAATTTTAGTTTATCTTGATATGATACACTGCAAATCTTGATGGGGGCTCAGGTGCTGGCGGCTGAGCTCTCCTCCCTGCAGCAGGCAGATGGCTGAAGGCAGGAACCACTGCAGGCATCCAGAGAATGACGTGCCTGTTCTTCAGCAAGATTTCACAGACTGTTTTCATGGACTTTTACAGGACTGCAATAGTTCCATGTTTTTGTCATGAGTTTGCTAGCAAAGCTAGAGGAATTCACTCAAACCTTGTGTCTTTCTGTGAAAGCCTTTCAGCCTCATTCCTATTAATTGAGGATTAAATAAATATTTTGGTTAATAATGTAAAATACTATTTTATGCAAGGTAAGATTTATCAGATAAGTCTACCTGGAAATATGTCAAATGTTTACACCGTGACTAGAAGGTAAAGCCAGGAAACCACAAACGGGAAAAAATGTTATATGATAACGGTTAAACCAGTCCTCTCACTCATTCTCTGAAAGTTAAAAAAGCACATTTCATTTCCAGCTACACGAATAATATAACTGCAATTAGACAACAAGATGGCCTCTCCAGAATAAGTTCATTACAGTCGTCAAAAATATCTGTGAACAGGTTGTATTTAGTGGCTCAATACCTCTCGGCAATGATCATTAGTTAGAGCTCTATGTTCAATCCGCAACCTTTAAGGTAACATTAATGTGTGTTGGCAAATAAGAGTAACCTCCCTGAAGGTATTTCAGTGGAAGAGCAGCCCCTGCAGCGCGGGCCTGGCACGGCAGCCCCCACTCCGAATGGGATGTCTCTTGCGGGGTCAGGTTGCACTTTTTCTTGCCCAGATGACACATTCTTATCCTCCCCTGTGTTGCTTGTCTGTGAAAGTTTTAAAATGTCTAAAGACAGAATATTTACAGTGGTACAAATTTTTCCTTCTCTGGCGGCCTCCCCCCAGCACAGGCCTCCCCCACAGGCCCTGCAGAAGGAGCTATGAGGCAGCAGGGCTGGCTGCCTGCGTGGGATGCGAGCCAGGGCAGCAGCCGGCCCCTGCCCTCATCAGCCGTCCCTGTCCCATGAGCGAAGCAAGCTGGGAGGGCTCCGATGGCCACAGGCTTGGCTGCAGTGATGAGGGGCCAGGCCTGGGAGGCCTGTGAGCCTACCTCCATGGCCTCAGACATGAGAAGGACGTAGACAGCCAGATCTGCAGGCAGGCAGACGGGCAGAGCCCCAGCCAGCCCTGCCCAGTGCGACGGGGGCAGGCCCAGGAGGTTGTTCTCCCAGAAACAGCAAGGCCCACCTAGTTCCTCAATATGCTTTTAGCTGTCATTAGGCATTCAAACAATTCTTACCCCAGACCATGCTAAACTGTGAATATCTACTCTCATTAAGACAAAGTATTTCCATCATGTCCACCCGCGCCAGGCTCCTGTGGTATAGAAAAGCACCTCCTGCTGCAAACCATTGTGCCCTTTCCTCGTTTGTTTGTTAGGTTGATTTTTTAAAATTAATTTCCTTGGTGGACAGTTCCTTGAATGTGGCTTATTACTATTTTTCTGAATGCAGCCCAAGAATGTTTCCTTCTCCCCTTACCTGCCTGATGCTTCTGGATTTCTAAGCTCACACACCAAAATCAAGGAATTTTTTTCTCTCAAACCATGCACTTCATGTCCAAGAAGCCTCTCCTAGGTTTTGGGTAGAAAGACCTCTCTGGCACTGAGCCTAGAGTTGTGTGAAGAAAACAAGTCAATGCCTCCTGCTAATTCTTCTTCGGCTTCCCCTGTTTACAGATAAACTATACAGATGTTAAGTGGTGTCATCTAATTCTTCTGGCAAACATGATGATTTTGCACAAAAGTGTATTCTACCATTTTAAACTCCCAAAAAATAAACTAAGCTAAACAATGCATTTAGTCTTCAAAATTGTTCCGGTATGAAAGAGTTGTTATTCAAACAAAATCCCACTGACAGAGAGACTTTTATAAAGCCTCTTCTGTCTAGTTATGAGAAGAGATGAGATTCAGGACTCAGAATGCCTCCTAAACATACTATGCAATTATGAGGGAAATGAAAGACAAATGTTTTGGAAATGAGACAACAGATAAAAGTCTCCTTTTTTAAGAACTGTGTGGCTGGTTCTTGAGACTGGTTCCTGTTAGGAGAAGGTCCTTCTAGGCTCCTTAAGCAACTTTATCACTAGTATGTAATAACTCTAAGTAGCAAAGCTATACAATAAAATAGGTATGGTTGTTAGCTGTTCCTACACAACGAGAAGAAAATAACGTGACAGAAATAACGCATTTTTTAATTTTCAGCATCCCCACAACATCTATTTACAGCAAACCAATCAAAACTCCAGTGTTTGTACTACCAAAGCCAAGCCAAAATACATAGTCAGTAGAAACCAAATTATATAGAGCTGTTAACATTCTCATGGGCACTGAAAACCTTCCTTGTGGGAATGTCTGCAAATTGTTGTTGAGTTTATTTACCTTCTGGGCACCTCTTTCTTTTTTAAAATTAGTAAGCAAAAATCATAGAGGATTGGGCATATTCTTATGACTTTCACACACACACCCCCACCAAGATAGCATTTCTACAAAATATTTGGGAGCAAATTTGATCTCAAGTTGTTCTTTTAACAATCTATTGCTAGCAAAAAAAATCCAGATGAGGGATTGATCTTATTCCTGTTCCAGCAATTCTGTCATTACTAGACAGGGCCTGGAGAGGCAGGAGTACGTCCATTGCAAGGTTAGAGACAGAATATATTTTAGGTCATTCTTAGAATATATTTGGAGAAAAGGAAGGTATGTCAACACTCCTTTTTGTTAATATGCCTTGCTTCTTTCCCAGAAAACTTGCAAGAAGAACTTTTTCTGGAAAAGGAACTCTAGCAGCCATCCTTTCTCTGCTTTTTAAACTCTATATCTGGTCCTGAGGAGGTTGATTCTTTTGATATGGCACTGCAAAAGACAAGACCATTTAATACAAGAGACCCTTTAAATGTCATACTGGGAAGTTAATTTTCCACTTTTTCAATATGAGATTGGATTATTTTAACACCTCCCTGTAGTGAAATTGCTTTTAATTTTGGAAAGCCTGTAACCAAAATAATGCGAATGTGTTCTCCAAGTACCTTCTAAAACTGTAGGATGTGCTTGCCTCTTGGAGCTTCCTCCTGCTTGCCTCTCCTGTCCCTTCCCAGAGATTAAAGGAATGTGAGAACTTCAGAACTAGAATCTTCACTACAGAAGTGGAGTGCTTATATTTTTAACAAACAATCCCAAAACAAGCTTGCTGTGACCTGTGTATAATAATACATACCAGTACTAAAACTAACCCACTGTCACTAAAACTCGATCACAGCAGGCCTCATTGCAACCGCAAACTCTGTGCTATTGACAAGATATGATGGTGAAGCACCTGTTTTTTGAAACCTATCTGTAATGTTGTCTGTAGTATTCAGCCCATCAAGACAACCCATGTAATATGTATACAAGAACATTCATATCTTACTGGACCCTGTTATCCAAGCTTTTGGGCCATGCAAAGTCCAGCAATAATATTTACAGACCCTACCACTACACCCAACTCCATCTATCAACTAAAATGCAGCATAAGTCATCATCAACACCTGCCACTATTGCAGGTTTGTTGGCCAGCTGTGATCAATTTAAAAAGTACTGTGAGCCGTCCTTTCCTGAGCCCTCTCTTTTACTCTAGCTTAAGGCTGACAGCTTTTCTTTGAACATCTCTATAGGCTGCACTGCACTGGGATTCCCACCACACTATTTCTCATGTGTTGCTTTATTCTTGGGAGCTAGTTTGTTAACTGTTAAAAAGGTCAATAAATAGGACAAATAAATTGGAAAGTACAGATGCATTTTTATTTGAAGATTAAAACCTGGCCATCTCACAAGTACTCTGAACTGTTCCAAGTATGTTTCACTAGTGCATATAATGTAAAAAAAAAGGTATTTTATATCATGTGTGTCCTTGGTGAAATCTGTTGATCAGAAATAGAGAAAGACTGGTGTGTTCTCCTTGTAAAGGAAAGGAATAATTTGTTTTTCCAGTGCTCAACAGTTCAGGGTTAAAAGGAAATGTTTCACGGGGGAAAAAAATGTTTTTTAAATGTGTTGTTTCATCTAGCTGCTGTGCTGGATGACTTCTTTTTTTCTTTTTTTTTTTTTAAAATAATTACAGAGTCCTAAGGAAAACAAAGAGAAAAGGCATGATTCCAGATGTAGATTAAACATGGTGCCATGGGACCGTCTCCAATCTTTCAACCCAATCTTGTTTTTCTCACTGTTACAGCACACATTTCTATAAACTGGCTTCATTCTTATTTCACCAATTATCACTGAAAAGGGGAAATTATCTGATCCATAAAATGCCTATTTGGTGGATCCAAAAACTATTTTTCCTCCTAAACTTCTACCCATCAGAGAATCCTGTTGTAGGTGTCCTGAACTCCAGGCATGGATTTGCTCCAGAACAAAGGAGTAATATACACATTCCTTAGGGACTAATGCTATGCAGCCAAGTCAGCGTAACACATAAAGAAGCACTGACAGGAGCTGTACCCTGCACCCTCTTCCCGTTACTTCTCTCGTGTCAGATACAGTGACTGGGCAAATTAAAAAAACACTACTTCTGCACTGAAATAGGCAGCTGAATTGCACCTAGAGGTCATGAGGGCTAAACCCAGCACATGGAGAAACAGCAAGACCTCTCCCTGCAGAAGCAAATCACCACCTGATCTGTTTAGCTGTAAGGTGAAACCACATCACTCTGTATCCCTTTTAAGGATGCACAAGCAGTAGGGCTGAGGGACAGCCGGCCTCTGCCAGCAGGAACATCTGGGAGTTATAGAGACTTAAGTGGCTCATGTTTAAAGTCACTAATGGTTGTTCCATCCCATAACATAAACACTGTTCCATAAACATATTTTTTCTCTTCTGCAAGAATTAATTGTCTAGCAATTGCCCCATTTTTCTTCTTCCTTCCTTCCTTTTTAGTACAGTAGTTTTTGTATAGAAAAGACAAAGATGAATACAAATTTCCCACCACCAGGGTAAGTTAGTCCTTATGCTGTGATAAACAAACATAAGTGACTTCACTGCTTCTCCTTGAGGTAATATCTCATCTTGACTTCCAGGAAGGACAAGCTCATGGCTAACGTTTCTTCCTGGAATATGACTTGCTGAGCTTAACATTTTTATTGCCTTGTATGTTGCAAGGTCTTGACATCTGCAACCCAAAGATATAAATTACCAAGCACAAAATAAATCTCTCTGATAGAGAGCCTGTACATCTCAGAGCCAAAACAAGATACAGCTTTCTATCCAACCTGTGAAATACTTCAAACATATGAAAAAATATCATCTGGAGTAGTAGACTTGGACAGCCAACAAAATCAGCTGATGGGACTGTAAGAACAGATATGGTCACTGGCTGCACGGCCCCACGGTGGGAGAGCTCAGTGACCCTGGTGTCCAGACCAGCCAGGAGACACTGCACATCCGGCAGAGGAAGAGGCAAAGAGCTCTCCTCTACACCATCTGACTGGCAGACTGCCAAAGAGCCTGGCAAAGTGGGACAACAGCCTGGAACAAGCACAAATGGTAGTCTCATAGAGAGTACATCTCCCAGAAAAACATTTTCATTTGGAAGAATCAGCATTTTCTACCAGAAAACCAGTCAGCTGGAACATCTCCAAACAGCTCCAGTACTCAGCTTAGTCATTCATGTTTTTCTACCGATCTTCCAGCTAATTAGCTACAATGCATGGAGATTTGCTACCTCTGCAGGTAGCATGTCTTTATGAAGTATGCACAAACCACCGAAAACAGGATGTCTGTCAACAGCCAGTGTGGACTGTTTGTAATCACCTCTTGTCGCTTATTAAACACAGGCTCCCAATCCAGCCATTAGATATAGTTTTGTTTCTTGTAAAAGATTAACTTATTTTTCTCACCTCTTTTATTTTTAACTGATAAACATTTTACAAGTGACAGGATACTAAATAATTTTGTTTATCTGATTTTATCTATACCTCATCTTCTAAACATACTTTGAGCCAGGGTAAAATTAGAAAGAGATGTTCTAAGTCCTTGGCACTTAAAATCACTACTTTGGCTCAGCTGACAGCCCTAGCTGAATGTGATTATTTATATAGTTGTGTAAATGTTCATGGTACTATTTAACCAAATAAAGTATAGGGCCTGAGTCTAGCAAAATCTTGTGCACATACAAGGTCCTTACTTGTAGGCTTCTCAGGGGTAAATGCTTTAAATCCTAATTGCATAGTGGTCTGAGCAATAAATAAAACTTATAAGGTCGTATGAAATGCCTCAGTGGGTCAGAGCAATGCCTCATCTAGTCCAGTAGTCTGTCTCCAGTGGTGGCAGAGCAGCTACGTAGGGAAAGCATGAGAAAACAACTGCTTTCTTGCTCTCTTCCCCTCACGGTTGCTCAGCATTCACAACTGTTACATTAAGGATGTTAAGGGATCCTGATCCTTTTCAGTGTCTATTTGTGGATCAGTTGTCCACGAATTTGTTTAATGCCTTTTGAACCCAGTGACTGCCCCATCTCCACATGGTCCTATGGAAGCAAGTTCCAGATATTCACTACCTGAATGACTATGCTGAAGATATATTTGCTTCTCTTCTGTTTTAACTGGCCTCCTACTGTTTTTATCAAGTGACCCCTAGTTCTAGTTTCATCCCTTTGATCATTGTAATTTCTCTCCTTTGCACTATCTCCTTGCCCTTGCTAGAAAAGCCGTAAACAACTGTCCTTTAGTATCGATTTACAGACCTATCGCTGATGAACATCCCAGCCTGCTCCCAGCAAGAACTGACACCACGTGCCATAAGGCCCCATGCATCAAGAAACAAAATAACACGGAAGGCTTACCTTCACTACATTTTTCAAATGCCTCTGAACATGACGTTCCAAAAAGGACAACAATTAAGCATCAAACAGTAGTTGCTTAGTAATGTGTTTGTCTTACATCTTGAGTACTTGCAACATTCCTTGAGGGCATCCACATTTAACTACTGACTAAAATCTCATTAGAAAACATGGATAAAGAAAACAGGAGCAAAAGTAATGTTTCGATATTTCACAAAATGTGTGCCTAGAAAATGGAGGATGTCTTGTGCGGCCATGAAAATGGTATTGTAGTAACTAAGGCACCAGAAGAAAAGAAGCTCAATTTATCCAGGAACTGATGAAAAACCAGCCTGGTAATGACTGAGCAAAGGGTGACTGTGGCAAAGTAAACAACACAAATGGATGTCTCTATCTAGAGAGGATCTCGCCTCAAAATGGTTTCAGAAAAAGAATCATTGGAGCTCTAAATCTCTCTCTCTAAAATTATCCTAAATTCCAAAGAGCACAAAATGCTGTTATCACACTCTGAGAACATTCCAGTCCAAATTGAGCTCTGCTGTAGATGAGGGTAATTTCACATGCATTTGAGTCTGCTCCATGAAAAGTTTTTTTAAACTTTTCAAATTTGAAATTTGAAATTAAATTAAATCAAATTAAAAATTCAAATTTGAACTTTTACACTTTTACAACTTTTTAAAACTTAAACATTTAAAAAAGTATCTATTTAAAACCAGCAACTGCATTAAGCAGGAAGTTAAATGTATTTAATCGATGGCTGAAAATATTCAAAGGTTACATGTATCTTAAGGAAAAGAAGTCCCATAGCATGTAAACTCTTGCTAAAAAATGACAAAGAGGTATGAGACAAAACACAAAGCATAAATGCTATGCCACTAAAAGATGATAGCCTATTCATGCAAAAGACAATGCAGTTGCATGATTTAGTACTCAGCTGCCTATGATTTAAAAATCTTGTGGTGCCAACTAAACTGATCTAAAAATCTCATCACATCCTCTTCACAGCAAGTGTTGTCCCTGTGTAGCCTTCCATACAGATTAGTATGTAATTTGTTAATGTAATTAAGATTCAATTACTGTTTAATCTTACTGATCCCGTCCTTGGACCAGATGATACACACAGCTTATGCAGAGCAAAGTAGGTGAGGATAAATGTCAGGTATGATGCAGGTTAAAGCAACCAACAGAGATACCCACGATTTTTCACGATGCTCCATACTTTCCCATTTTTCCCAGTGTATTTGCTGGCACAAAGGAAAACTAGGAGCTGCTCATTGGCAGTTTCCTTACCTAGGAGAACTCATGGAGCTGGAAAATTGCTGTAAATCTACTACATGGTGCCACCCGATCACGTCAATATAGCAGACTGGGGAGAACATTCCCAGTTTCTTGTTTCTTTATCCTTTGGGCAAATATTTATAAATAAATATGCTCTCTGCTGCTTTTAGAAGCTTGAAACATTGGACCGGTATTGCTATATCACTGAGGACTTGAAAAAACCAAAAAATAATTACAATCACAGCAGCACTGAATACACAGTTCTGAGAGTAGAAAGAAAGTGTTAGAAGTAAAATAATAAAAATATACAGAAAAGTAAACCTTCTGCCTCGTTATTCAGAGGGTTACTTCCCAAATGCCAGTATCACTTTAAAGGGCTTGCTGAGCCTGAGGTTTTGCTATACGGGAAGAAGGAAGCCACAGAGACTTTTCTAGAGAAGAAAAGCAGTAAGTGTGTGGCCCTGGCACACACCTGTTTGGGAATGAGACGGGGTCCAAAGTGAGCTCCCACCCTTGCGGGGCTGGGGCTGCGCAGCTCTCCCCTCTGCTCAGCCTGAGGATGTCTCAGCCTGATCAGGGGTGAGAGCCAGCCGCAACCAGAGAGAGATCTGCAGGGAGTGCCGCTGTGGGCCAAGTCACATGCTGGTGTAAATCAGCATAGCTACATGGGATTTGGGCACTGTGCAGTTTCACACAAAATGTGATCTCCTGTGGAATGTTGTTTCAGGAGCAGATAAATACTGATCAACACGGACACAGAATGGCTAATGCTGGTTTCTCACCACTTGATAAAATCTTTTCCCTTTCCAGGCAAAAATGTTTTTGAATATGCAATCTCAATAAGTGAACACATAGATTTTTGATCATGCCAGGGAAAAAAGGAGGCTCGTAGAGAACAAGGCACAACCTGTCCTCTTTTAAAGGCTGTTTTATTCAGAGGGGGTTCAGCCAGACTTACCATCACTTTGCCTGTCCTGCCACTGGGTGGATATCAGCCAGATCTAGCAGGAAAGCCATGCTCCCATGTTTGCATGGGGCTGTGCTCCAGCTGAGAAATGCTGTTTTTCAGTACCACAACCATCATAGTAACACAGCGCCATCGCCAAGACAGCCAGCCTAAACTACTGGCAGACCCAGAGTAGGTCTATTCAAGCAGACTTTCTCTATCTAGTTTCCCCAGTTCAGAAAGGACTCACTGTAGTAATGTCAGACATATGTTGATCCTTCAGCCAGAAACTTAGAAGTCAAGCAGACAGGCAAGCAGAAGGAAGACTTACTAGATTCCTCTCCCTTTTTCTGCCACAATTTTCTGGCAGAAAATCACCTTCTTGATTCAGTGTCATCTCAACAGTTTTGGGGAATTATTTGGTCAGATCTGAGCTCATTCAGAACCATTTATTGACAAGCAAGACATGCAATCGTAAGTTACATATCCTGCAAGATATATGATATGCTAAAAAAACTAAAGAAAAATAAAAAAAAGAAAGAAGGAAAAACAGGATAAGAACTACAATATTTAAAAGAAACTCCACAACTTGCAATCTGTTAACAGACTGGATTCTTACACTCCTGCCACTTGAACATGATAAAATATCTTTCCATAAATGAATAAAAACATTCAGAACAACAGAAATTATACTGACCACAAAATGGAGGAGCTGACGATTAAAATGTGGATAGTCCAAAATGGGGACGGGGGTAGAGAGGGACAGTGTGCAGGATTTGGGCAAACTGCAATAAATTTTTCTGATGAAGGGCCATAGATCATTACTTAAGAGGTTCAGTAGATGAGACTGGATCTCTGCCCTTCTGACCCTGTCATCAGCTTCTGCAAGGTGTTGTGGGATATAAAGCATGCAAAGGAAAACAGATGCCCAACTTCAGATTTCTGGATTCCTTTTTTTTTTTCCCCAAAAATCAGTACTGTGTCCATGAAAAAGAAAAAAAGTGGGGATGTAGTTTAATAAAAAGCTGTTGATTTCTCAGCTGTAATTATAACTGAAAATCAGAAGAGAAAATGAGCTGGCTGGTAACACCATTGGAAATGTAAAAGCAAACTGGGAAAGAACACAGAAGTAGCTCTGTTGTTTTGGGTTGTAACAAAATAACCTTTTCCTTCAATTCCCCATTTGCTAGTTTTAATAATGCAAATCAAATACTATGGGGCAGACATAAGATTTAGTAAAAAATATTCAGAGTAGGCTTGTATGATGCATACAGATTAGTTGTGTAACACCCCCCAAAAAGCAGAAACTACAGCAGAGGAAACCGCCACATCCTTCTTTACTCTCCATTTACTTGTAAACCACCTATATAGAAACTGTCAGAGCAAAAATATCCCCTTGTCTCAAGAGGTTTTCCATGTGTTGATTCTGCACCCACTTCCAAATGTCCATCCCTTCTCTATTAATTATGTAGGGAAAATACAGTTAAGATGCATTCTGTATATAAAGGGAAGTCAGGAAAACCAGGTATAACAGACATATTTTTTAACATTTCAAGGCTTTGCATTGCAGGCTATTAATAAAGTCAGCTAGGCAAAGTCATAGTAGTGACTGAAACCATATTCTTACCACTTAGCAGCAACAACAGAAGCATGGTACTAAGAAATTGGTGCCAAATGCTATGTCAACATCAGTCATTAATGACAGTAACATAAAAAAGCAGTTACTTATTAAACACTATGGTAATGAAGTTAATATTCAATTTACATAGTATTTTCTGTACATCTACACTCTTTTTTTGCCGTGATTTGAACACACATTTTAAAATAATCAGGAGATTACAGCTCTGATGACAAATACATCATAATGTACCCCTGAGAGCTGGCACTTAAACATGCAACACGTTATGAACCAGCGAGATAGAGCATGATCATCTTTGTTCCACTCACTACTTTCCTCATGAAAACAATCAGTGAATTTCTCAGTAATTATATGTCATTTTCCCTACGCGTATCAAGACATCACCCTCCTGTTTTCTGCGCATGTTACCCCTTCAGCTGAAGTTAATAGTATGGTGCACAAATCCCCTAACCACATCATTGGTTTGCTGACAGTCAGCAGAAAAGGATTGGACAATTGTTCAGAAAGGAATTCCTTTGCAGGTTAAAACATGCACATTTTATCACTGACAGGAGCTCTCTACTATAAGAGCAGCTTCTGCAAAACTGGGGAACAAGCAGTCACCAGCAGTGTTGAAAGTCCTCTCTGCTGTTGAGTCCCATTATTGCTCCAGTCTTGGAGTAGTCACAGAAGTTTTGGCATTTCAAACTCAAGCATCTCTTGTAATTTTTTTTTTGCTGCTAATCTTTCTCATCAGGGTAAACTAAACCTGGGGCTCCTTCTGAAAAACTTACAGAAAGAATGAGAAAACAATTGTTCAAGTATATCCCAGAGA
The DNA here is from genome assembly GCF_949628215.1 of Phalacrocorax aristotelis. NCBI lineage: Eukaryota > Metazoa > Chordata > Aves > Suliformes > Phalacrocoracidae > Phalacrocorax > Phalacrocorax aristotelis. Next base: position 35,703,342 of record NC_134281.1, read on the forward strand.
GCTACTCTCAGCCATCTTGTCCCCTGATTTCTTCCTAAGTTCCAGGCTTGCCAGGAATGTTGTCTCAGTCTTCAAATAACAGTTTTTGGTGGAAAGCTACCAAAAAACCAAACTTATTTAAAACAAAGAGTTAAGTAAACAACTTCATTAAAAAAAAATTCACAGCAAATAAACACTAGTTTTATGTTAGCTATAAAACTTTAAACCTTAAACTAGATGCGAAGGGGGAAGGGGATAAAACCAGGCTTGCTAGGGATGAGCCTAGGGGTGGCATGCCTGTGTTGGAAAAGAGATCAATAGCTCAACTGAAGTGCTTCTACACCAATCCACGCAGCATGGGCAATACACAGGAGGAGCTGGAAGCCATCGTGCGCCAGGGAAACTATGATGTGGTCGCCATCACGGAAACATGGTGGGATGACTCACACAACTGGAGTGCTGCAATGGATGGCTACAAGCTCTTTAGAAGGGACAGGCAAGGAAGGAGAGGTGGAGGGGTAGCCTTATATGTTAGTGTTTTGACGGTCGAGAACTCAACAATGATAATGATAAGGCTGAGTGCTTTATGGGTAAGGATCGGGGGAAGGCCAATAAGGCAGACATCCTGGTGGGAGTCTGTTATAGACCACCCAACCAGGATGAGGAGACAGGTGAAGTACTCTACAAGCAGTTGGCTGGAGTCTCACAATCTCTAGCCTTTGTTCTCATAGGAGACTTCAACTTACCAGATATCTGCTGGAAATACAACAAAGCAGAGAGAAAGCAGTCTCGGGGGTTCCTGGAGTGTGTGGGAGATAACTTCCTGACGCAGCTGGTAAGCGAGCCGACCAGGGGAGGTGCCCCGCTGGACCTGCTGTTTACGAACAGAGAAGGCCTGGTGAGTGATGTGGTGGTCAGAGGCTGTCTTGGGCTCAGCGACCATGACGTGATAGAGTTTTCGATTCTTGGAGAAGTAAGGGAGAGGGTCAGCAAAACCACGATCCTGGACTTCAGAAGGGCAGCTTTGGATTGTTAAGGAGTCTGATTAACAGAGTCCCTTGGGAGGCAGTCCTGAAGGGGAAAAGGAGTCCAGGAAGGCTGGATGTTATTAAAGAAGGAAGTCTCAAAGGCGCAGGAGCAGGCCATCCCCATGTGCCGTAAGTCGAGCAGGTGGCGGGGAAGACCGGCTTGGCTGAATAGGGAGCTTTGGCTGGAACTCAAGAAAAAAAGGAGAGCTTCCTGCCTTTGGAAGAAGGGGCAGGTGACTCAGGAGGACTGCAAGGATGTTGCGAGGTTATGCAGGGAAAAGATTAGGAAGGCGAAGGCCCAGCTGGAACTTAGGCTGGCCGCCACTTTTTATAAATATATCAGTGACAAAAGGAGGGCCAGGGAGAATCTCCCTCCTTTGTTGGATGCGGAAGGGAACCTTGCCAGGAAAGAGGAGGAGAAGGCTGAGGCCCTTAATTCTTTCTTTGCTTCAGTCTTTAATAGTCAGACTGGTCATCCTCAGGGTTGTCAGGCCACCGTGCTGGGAGATGGAGATAGTATGCAGAAGGAAGTCCCAGTTGTTGAAGAGGTGGCAGTCACCGACCTGCTGCTTCACCTGGATGGTCACAAGTCCATGGGGCCAGATGGGATCTACCCAAGGATACTGAGGGAGCTGGCAGAGGAGCTTGCCAAGCCACTCTCCATCATTTATCAGCAGTTCTGGTCAACCGGGGAGGTCCCAGACAACTGGAAACTAGCGAATGTGATGCCCCTCTACAAGAAGGGTTGGAAGGAGGATGTGGGGAACTACAGGCCTGTCAGCCTGACCTTGGTGCTGGGAAAGGTCATGGAGCAGATCATCTTGAATGCCATTATGCAGCACATGCGGGACAACCAGGGGATCAGGTTCAGCCAGCACGGGTTTATGAAAGGGAGGTCCTGCCTCACTAACCTGGTCTCCTTCTATGATAAGGTGACCTGCTTAGTGGATGAGGGGAAGGCTGTGGACGTTGTCTACTTGGACTTTAGTAAGGCCTTTGACACTGTCTCCCACAGCATTCTCCTAGAGAAGCTGGCTGCTCACGGCTTGGACAAGTACACTCTGTGCTGGGTTGAAAACTGGCTGGACAGCCGAGCCCAGAGAGTGGTGGTGAATGGAGTCAAATCCAGTTGGCGGCCAGTCACGAGTGGTGTTCCCCAGGGCTCGGTGTTGGGGCCAGTCCTGTTCAATATCTTCACTGATGATCTGGATGAGGGGGCTGAGTGCACCCTCAGTAAGTTTGCAGATGACACCAAGCTGGGTGGAAATGTCAATCTGCTGGAGCGCAGGAAGGCTCTGCAGAGTGACCTGGATAAGCTGGGTCGTTGGGCCAGAGCCAACAGTATGAGATTCAACAAGGCCAAGTGCCGGGTCCTGCACTCGGGTCACAACAACCCCATGCAATGCTACAGCCTTGGGGAGGAGTGGCTGGAGAGCTGCCTGGAGGGAAAGGACGTGATGGTGTTGGTTCACAGCTGGCTGAACATGAGCCAGCAGTGTGCCCAGGCGGCCAAGAAGGCCAACAGCATCCTGGCTTGTATCAGGAATAGTGTGGCCAGCAGGAGCAGGTGCCCCTGTACTTGGCACTGGTGAGGCCGCACCTTGAATTCTGTGTTCACTTTTGGGCCCCTCACTACAAGGACACTGAGGTGCTGGAACGTGTCCAGAGAAGGGCAACAAAGCTGCTGAAAAGTCTAGAGAACAAGTCTTATGAGGAGCGGCTGAGGGAGCTGGGGTTGTTTAGTCTGGTGAAGAGGAGGCTGAGGGGAGACCTTATTGCTCTCTACAACTACCTGAAAGGAGGTTGTAGTGAGGTGGGGGTCGATCTCTTCTCCCTAGTAACAAGTGATAGGATGAGAGGAAATGGCCTCAAGCTGCACCAGGGGAAATTTAGGTTGAATATTAGGAAAAACTTCTTCACTGAAAGGGTTGTCAAGCATTGGAACAGGCTGCCCAGGGAAGTGGTTGAGTCTCCATCCCTGGAGGTGTTTAAAAGCAGGGTAGACGTGGTGCTTGAGGATATGGTTTAGTGGTGGACTTGGCAGTGATAGCTTAGTGGTAGGAGTCGATGATCTTAAAGGTCTTTTCCAAACTTAATGATTCTATGATAAGTTCACCATTCCGGAACTTGAACTGCAGCTCACGTCACACCTCAGAGCAACGTGTATCAGAAAAAGTACTGAAGGATCCTATTTTGAAGTGTATGTTTAGAAACTGCCACACAGCTGGTTTCATTTTTAAAAGAGTTTAGTGTTAAGAAAAGCTTACTGAAAGGGTCAGGTAAAATCACCGCTAACATCACAGAGTATGCACCTCATCTGCAGTAGCTGTTTATCTTTGAAAAGAAGCTACCAGCCAAGAGAGAAATGCTGATCTGCAAGGCCTCTTTGCACCTGAGGAAAGCAAAGGAAGCATCCACATTTGGCCACTCGTGTGCAAGTCAGGAGACACATTCTGGTTCTCCCTTTCCATCTAGATGTATGCTGGAAGATCGCTCTCTTCCCAGGACTTTATCAATGTGTTTCATCCTAGCTGGGGGATTGTAAAGGTTAGGAATTATGGTGTCTTTTGAGGTTCCGAATGAGCTGACCAACATCCTTGGGTGGGTCCACAGCTTGCCGGCCTTTCCAGGTCTTTACCAAACTTTCAGATAGGAGTTTGTTCACAGGCATATTCCACTCTCTGACACTTCTGATCAATCTATACCATCCTTTACAAACTGGCAAGACTTACCTTTTTGTTTTTAAATTACCTATTTGGTACATTTTAGTATTTATGGTCAGTAAAGAAATTTTAAATTTTTATTAGATCTTTTGTTAATCAAGGCTTCTTGCTCTCATTTCTCAGTGACGCTTCAGGCAATCCTTGAAGAGCATCTTCTTGCAACCAGGAAAATACTGACTATATTAACGTAGAGGTCTCATCACGACTCCCAGCTGAAGGCTGTGACACAGTGTGGAACCAACTACCATCTATTTAAAATACAGCTTGCCAAAACATAGTCAATGAGTTATATGCAGCCTCTTAGACTTCTAAGTACCACCCATGGTAATGTACAGTCCTGCACTGCCATTTCCTAGCCCTGTAAACATCCCAGAAAATGTTTGTTTAATGCAAAATTACCCGTCACCGTTGTCTGCTGTGACAGTAACTGCTCTAAGTCTAATGCTGGAATTGCAGCAGAGCATATCTCTACTAATTTCTGTGGAGTTTTACCTGTTTAACGTACATTCAAACACAAAAAGTGGCATTATCATTCTACCCATGTATTTTAAAAGTTTAGACCATTATTTTCCACATGGAATGATTCACCTAAAGTCAGCTATGAGCTGCTTTTCTCTGAAGACCTGTTTGAATGCTGAACTAATAGCTGATGAGAAAAATGTTCTAGGGGAACAATGTATCTGCCTACAACTAATGCACTTGGAGGACTGAGACATTATTTTGCAACACTTGGCATTAAGGGAATGACTAAGCTGTCAAGCTACTTGGCTATGTCTCTCTCCTAGGCTACCTGCAAGACGGTCTGCACCCTCAGCACAATGCTGGCTAGGGTCTGACCTCTTCAGTGTACTCTTTAATCACCAGGAGGGAATTTCCACAGTTTGATGAAGCCAGACAAATACCACACCATCCTTCATTTATCTCCCAGCCTTCACTCTGGGAGCACGCAAGGGTGCCACTGGATAAATGTGGGATTACTAATATTGCACAGGAAACCTTCATTCTGGCCTTTTCTAACTCCAGAGATATTAACTTGACACACTTTGGAACAGTTTTTGTCAATATGATAAGTAGAAAGGATGTAAGGCTGCCCTTATTCAGACGAAATGTCCTCTGACTTACCTGAGTGGATTTGCTCAGGTAGTGGTTTCTCTCCTCTCCATTACCGTGCATCCTTTACCACATCTGAAAGACATTCATTACCTTTCTACTTTTCACAGAAGAGCCTATACTGCACATGGAAAGTGATGAAGAGAAAATACCACTCAAAAATAGTTTTAAGAAAATTTAAAAAATTTCCACTGACAAATTTGGTATTTTGCTAGTGTTTTTATTTTCCACTAAGAAAGACTAATTAAACCTCTGCTAGTTCTGCCCAGCATGGAGATCAGGTTGATCCAAGAAATGGTTTTGTTTAAACTTTTCTGTCCATCATGAAATAGGAAAGACTAACATTTTATCTCCATTTCAAAGGAAATGCTTCTTTTCAAAAATCTGAACTTTTTAGGTGATGCAAATATTTTTATACTCCTGTGTAATCTTCAGCTTTCTCACTGTTGTGGTCCTGACAGTACTCACCTGTAGGAGTTGTAAAAGGGATTGATTTTGTAAGCCACGGAGACTTTCTAGGTCAATATCTGACTCATATCATTTAGGCATTTACAGAGGGTTTCATTAAGACGGATTAAATAGTCACCAAAAGGACTCTGTGTTGACTACGTTACATGCAGATAATATGATAAAGATGGTGCCCACATCCAGATTTAACAAACGTATTTGATTATTTAATGTCCCTCTGCACACTCGGTTTAACAAATACGGCCCTTGTGGCGGGTGGGGGGAATAGACTGCAATTTGAACAGAACATGGAGCCAGGGTTCTGCAATACCTAGTTATCCTCAAACAAGATTAATCAGATCTCTTTACCTGAGATGGTGTAACCCAGCTTGGATCTGCTAAGGAAATGTCATTGTTAAAAATATACTGCTTTTTGCTAAGCTGTTTGCTTTCTGTATTGACAAAAGACATAAGGAATATGAGAATGTCCTGTCCTTCAAAATGCAGACTATATTTACAGGTCTCCTTTCAGCTTGTCTTTGCAGAAGGGATAAAGCAGATCTTACATGAGCAGGACAGCCATCCCAGGATCCTCAGGGAACCCGCTGTTCTGATTCTCACCCGCTGTTACTGAGTATCTTCCCTTTAAAAACTAACATTTCCAAATGTCTGCAGGTAGAGGTGGAATTACAATCAACTGCTCGATGCCTAAATTCGTATTCTTTTTAGTGTCACTATAACAGATACGTACACATCCTTTTACCCATTTGTAATGAGACATTTTATTTTCTATTTAGGAAAGACTGAACATATAATTGGTGCAGTCTTAGTGCTAATCCACAGTAGTGCTAAATTTAGATCCAGAAATGACTTCTTATGATTTGCATGTTTTCAGCTTTATGACTGGAAAATAGTACTGGGGGAAGTACAGCAGCCAGTGAGGCACAGCCTGCAGGGGCAAAGTCAGAGAATGCAACAACTTGACCTCAGCAAGCTTCAAGTAATTATACAAAAAAACAAGCCAAAAACAAAACAAAAAACGAAACACCCACACAGACTACATGCCATAGAAATAGTAAAAGGGACTAGAAAGGCAGAATGCAATGAACAGAACTAGAATCAGACTAAGGGTTTGAGTAAACATCTTCTCTTATACAAAAAATATCAGAAAGAGTGGCAAACCTCTGTGCTCTTTTGTACAAATACATATCAGTCCTCTGCGCCTCAGAGAAGACACGGCCTAACAGAGAGGTAAGAACAGAGGCTCAGCTGATGCTATTATAAGCAGCACGGTGGCGTTCTTCGCTGATCTCCTGTTCTCATGCTTACGTGAACCATCTCACAGACACAGCACCAGGACTGAACAGCTGTAAATTAAAGAGAGTACTGTAAAAATACAAGAAAGTGGACCCATGTAATTTGCAATTTGTACTACGAAACAAAAAGACATAGCTCAACATCTTATTCCTTCTTTTGAATATGATTTTTCAGCTAGTCAAAGACACCAAGAATTCAATAAGGCATCCCTCACATAACTCTAATGCATGGTTTGAACTACCATGCAAAAGCATATTCTCCCCTCTTGGCTTTATGAAACTCAGCTATTACGTCTCTGTACCATTTTTTATATGTTATTTGCTATCATCCAAGTCTTCTCTATAAAAAGAAGTAACAAAGGCTGGCATTTCAGAAAACGCCGACACGAATTTAAGTATTACGCAGTGAGAACAAGTACTCACTGGGGACTTGAAAAAGATGAACACAGCTATTGCAACACATAACGTAACTGAGATGGAAAAAAAACCTCATCTTCCATCCTGGATGTTTATTGCATATGTTACGGTCCTCTGTACATCCAGACATCACTGATGCTCATAGCAATCATATAAGCAGAAGAACAGAACATTCTCAAGAAAGCCTCTGCAAAGAGAAGTGTTATCTCCAGGGTGAGAGCTTGTGTCATTAAACTTCTGACATCAGATTTCATTGCAGGCGATAGCAAAATTCTCACTGACTTCAACAGCAAAGTTTGGGCGACAGGCTCCCCCCCATCACTTTCCATTGGCCTTTCTCCTTGACAATGAGATTAGTGTTACAGAAATAGACTGAAGCTTTAAGAAGCACGTAAAGGAAAAGTTCTGGCACTATGTTTGTATTTGTCCTCAGCTACCAAGAGCTTCACTGTTTTGAAAGAGCAGAGGTCAGCATGTACACAGACAAATCTGAGTGCTGATCTGTACGCTGGTTTGAGTCACACAGCCAGGGCCACAAGCCCCACAGCCCCATTCCCAACAAGAGGCATCATGAGATGGAGGCACTTACTTTTCAGCAGCAGTATGCACTGGGCTACGCTAATACACCTGAACCTGTGCTGCAATTGCAATGCAGGGCTGTTCTGGAGAGCAGCAATACCTAATTTTCCTGAATTTTTCCACATACTGTTGCAAGAAACAGTGTGGGACATGGTTGAGATGCCAAATCCTGCTTTGCCAGATCAGCGAATGTTATCTGTTGTATGAAACCAGACCCACCTTCAGAAAGGCAGGCTAACAAACTGAGCCGCCTTGCCACCCTTGCTTCGAAAACTAGAAATTGGTAAAACAAAATAATACTTAGGCTTGGTGTATCCAAAACTGCTCAGCAAGCCCAAATGCTCTTCCAGGCAGTGCCCGGTGGTGCAGCCGGCCAGCCAGGGCCGCCCGCGTGCTGCTCCCCGGGGAGGCAGCGCAAGGGGAGCCAGCGGCCCCCTCCCAGAAGCACTCCCCCCATCCCAGGCCTGACTGGCTCATTGTACAGTGCATGGATGACATTGGTTGAGGTCAGATGCTTTATTGTGTGTGTGTTTTTTTAAACATAAATGGAAAATACTTTTTATCATGCATATATGTAATTGACCTCCTGGCACAGGTTAGCGTCGTAGCCAGAAAACACACTGAACAGCATGATGAAGCGGGGAAGTATTTTGTAAAGGTTCTCTTTTACTGAAAAAAACAGTGATATCCACTTTAAAACTATAATAAAAATGTAAACTAAAAATGTACCTTAATGCAGCCAATAAAGTTCAATTTTAATCTAAATTGTTTTTAAACCAAATGTTATAGTAAGTATGTTTTATAAGGCCATCTAACCTCACAATTCCATATTCAGCTTATTTTTTTTACCTGGAACACTATTTACTTTTTCCACTGTTTAAAGATATTACAAATGTTATAACTACCTTCCTTAACCGGCACTTCCATTTTTATGGGTATCTGAAAGAAGCAATTAAAAAGTTTAAAATAAAAAGTATCAGACAAATACATGATTCATGCTGCAATTTTCCATACGCTGACTGCTGCCAACTTTACAGCTTGGCAGATGCTGGGAATATCCCAGCTCTACCCTTGCAAGTCCATCAAGAAAACATTTTGTCAGGCTTCAAACATCAGCAGGATCTCTGGTGTGCTACAGGTAAGCCCCCAAAATAAAAATGCTTAACAAAACCTTGCTGTACCTTACTAAACCTTGAAGTTTTCCCATTCCTACTAGTCTTGGGCACATTTCTCCCCAATCAGCTTTGAGAATCAGGAGAAAGAAACTTGAAACCAGCATAAAAAATGGGGAAATCTCCTACAAGTCAGGTGGAAGGTGAGGATGTACTGTTCTCCTTGCAGAGCATTTGATCCTTTACACAGGCTCTACTTTGGGCAAGGCCCTGGGCTGAGTTTCAATCTGTTATTCTAAGGCAAGCCCCCCCCGTCCCCCCCCGACCAGGAGGCTGCGTGCTGCGAGTTTCGCACGTGCCGCGAGTGTTCCCGTCCTCGCACGTGTTACAGGCTGTTCAGCAGCTCCTGGCAAGCTCCTGCCCAAATCATTCACAGCTGCACAGCTTGGCTGACCCTGGCACTCAGAGTGACGATGGAAGCGCCTGGAAGCAAGTCAGCACAGCTCCATCCATCACATAGGCACTGCCTGCCCTGGTCTTTTCTTTGGCAAGTTCCCCCCTATAAAGTTTCTGGAACTGATGGTTTTACAGCACTTAGAGCCTTCCCTCTGTTACTGTTTCCACATTTGCTCCCTCCCATGGTAACACCCTCATAATAATTTCCCATTAAAAAATGTATGTACTAGATACAAGAGTAAGAGACACCTGTCACAAAAATAGTTTAAAGCGATTTGCTCAAATGTAGGGGATGGAAATTACTTTCCTATGAGGCCACCAGTATATACTGCAAAGGACAGAACAGACAGCACTGAAAAGCATCCTTGCTTAAATGCTTTCACAAATTAAATGGCTTTCATTTTCTCCATACACCTCATTTAAAACAAAATGCCTTTGCACAGCTTTGTGCGTATTTAGCAAGCAGAGGGGTTGTAAGACTACAGTGATCACCTAAAAGCATCGGACACCTGATGCTACGAGATTGTGTTGAAGTCAGCCGGTGTTTTGGGAATCAGTCTCTCTGAACGCTGCTTTTAGGGCAGAAGACCACACGCTGCAGGGTACTGTCGAAAGGAAGACATGCACAGGAAAGAGCAGAAAAGCAAGGTAGGCTAAAGAGAAACTCACATGAACCCTAAATCCAAATTCTTTGGGATTGACACCCTTCAGCTGGATGCTGCTGAGAAGGACCTCCTGGCCTTTCCAACAAGCCAAAGGCTGGAGTAAGTCATTGCAATTCCAGCTTCGTGTACTGGGAGTAATTTACACAATTCACTGGTAGGTGGCAACACTATACAGAGGAAAAACACATGTCTAGACAGCTTATTAGGTGATAGATAGCCTGAGCTAGCAGAGAGGTGCCCACCAAAAATACCGTCTACTCGAATTTACGGTTACTTCGTTTCTGAAGAACCGTGGCTGAGTCCTTCCTTACCCTTTGTCGTGTACGGGCCACACTCAGAAGTCTGTATTTCCTTTAAAAAACCAAAAGATTCTGCAGCAATGCAGGGTGCATTTCACAGTGACGGAACAGAAAGGCCAGCCGGCCTCTGCCAGCGCCGGGGGCGGCCGCCCTCGGGGGGATGTCCGTGCGACCGAGGCTTCCCGAGAGGGCGCTGGCGAGGGCGCGCCGAGCGGGGGAGGCGCGGAGGACAGGAAACGTAAAGGGAAAAGAGGGAAAAGAAAGGAAAAACACAATAAAGGAAAAGAGAGACGCGGTGCCGAGGGGAACGCAAAACTCCCCCGCACGGGCTTACCAGGAAACCCAGAGCGCCCGGCGGAGCGCTGCCCGGTGCGCCGCCTCCCCGCCGGGCGGGGGGGGCCGGGAGCGAGGGCGGGGCCGGGAGCGAGGGCGGGGCCGGGAGCGAGGGCGGGGCCGGGAGCGAGGGCGGGGCCGGGAGCGAGGGCGGGGCCGGGGCGGGACGGGGGCGGGGCCGGGGGCGGGGCGCGGCGCTCCCCCCCCCGCGCCGGTGGCGCTATAAGGAGCGCGGCGGCGGCGGCGGGGCAGCGGGCGGGAGCCGTAGCCATGCAAAGCGCTGTGTTCCTGGCGCTGCAGCACGACGGCGGGCGGATGGAGCGGGGCGGCCGCCGCCGCAGCAGCGAGGCCGAGGAGGCGGAGAAGGGCAGGATGAAGAGGACGATGTGAGTGTCCGCCCCGTGTCCCCGTCCCGGGGCAGAGCGGGGGGGGGTTCGGGGCCGCAGCCCCGCGGGTTCCCCCGGGCAGAGGCTCCGAGCTGGGGGCGGGGGCTCGGCCGCGGGGCCGGGCCGTCGGTGGGAGCAGAGCAGCTTGCCCGCCTCTGCCACCTGCGGCTGTGCCTTGGCCGGCACTAGCCCCTGGCTAGCGGGCGAGTCCGCTGATTTAAGCGAGGGAAAACCAGCTTTCCTGGCCTCAGACGGGCGCTCTGGGTGCAGGCGGGCAAAGCGATGCCTGGAAAACTCCTGCAGCTTTTTCCAGTAAAGGGGCTGGTGTCTAAAGCTTTCTGAGTCGTCATTTTCCAACGTGTACCTCCTTTTTTGTTTTTCCAGCATTAAAGATTGGAAAACGCGACTGAGCTACTTCCTGCAGAACTCTTCCAATTCTTCTAAAATGAAATCTAAGAAAGTGGGGAAACACCGCACCTACTTCAGGTAAGCTATGAGAAAGCGACTCTGCTTAAGTAACTTAAGTATTTTACATAAACAGTAAAGCTTGAGCAATGGGGTCTAATGTTCACAATCTCTTTATGCAGGCCTTCCCCTGAAGAAGCCCAGCTGTGGGCAGAAGCCTTTGATGAACTTCTTGCTAATAAATGTAAGTTTGTCTTCAAAAAGAAGCATTCAAGAGTAGAGGCATAGTGAAGTCTGTAGGAGACTGCTTCCTCGCATGTCAGCATTGCACCTTTCTAACGCAAATAGCTTTGATTCTAGTCTTGAAAGTTAAAAGCTTTAAACTGTTTAAAGCCAAAATTCATGGAAGTGTTCTTTTAAAAAACTGTAAACCAATTGAAACATCAAGAGTGCTTCATTGTAGTGGATTTTTTTTTTTCCTGGAACCCTTGTAGTTAAAATCATACCTATTAGCTTGGCTTTGCCAAATGTGAAAAGAGCATTTGGTCACAGAGTTCACTGCTTAACCAAGACCAATACATTCAAATACATTCTGCAATGCAGAATTGCAGTGATCCCAGAGTTTTACTGTATCTCTGTAGAGAAAAGCATTCAATAGCAGAGCAAAAAGACTAAAATACCGCCTCTTTGCTCTTTGCACTTGAGTCATCCTTTCCATTGAAAAAAATATTCCAGAGGTTTGTAGCACAGTCATAAATATTTACTCCTGTGTAAAGGTTAACCCAGGAGATCCCATCTAGAGAGAGGGGTGGTTTTCTAATATATATATATACAGGCATCACAAAAGGGAACATACCAGCTAGAAATGGCTTGTATTTACCTAAAAAATGACTAACTCAAAGTGAAGCCTGCCAAGCTGTTAGAGGGTTAGTTTATTTGCATATATAAATGTGGAATTTTTTTATTGCAATGATGTCACTGAGAGAACCAGAACTACAGCGAAGTGTTTTGGTAGAAACAGATATGACCAATAGGTAAAATCAAGACTTCTGAAACAGTTAATTGATGTGTTGTGGTCTCTTTTTTCTTTCTGTAGATGGTCTTGCTGCTTTCCGAGCTTTTCTGAAGTCTGAGTTCTGTGAAGAGAACATAGAGTTCTGGCTGGCCTGTGAGGACTTCAAGAAAACCAAGTCACCCCAGAAGCTGACATCAAAAGCAAAAAAAATCTACAATGACTTCATTGAAAAGGAGGCTCCCAAAGAGGTAAAGAAAAACTATTTCACATAAGTGCCTTGTTCTGAGTTCTTACAGCCTTTATTTCTCTGAATGCACTTTAAGATTCAGATGCTGAACTGCATTGTACATACCTCACTGTTAATAAACAGCACAAGCAGTATTTCAGAGTTTCCATCTTAACTGGGAAAAGTCTGCAGCTGCAATTAACACCTGTACCATATCTGAGTTTCGCACTGAAAGATAGTATATATGAAGTTTTATATTAAAGAAGAGTTTTCTCAAAAGAAACGTCATTAATTTAACCCTGTAACAAATAGGGTCTTGCCTTTTTTACCTCTTCAAAAATTTTATGATGTATTATACTTACTAAAATTCAGGTCTCAAAAGTAAATGTCCTTTTTTGTATTTCAGATAAACATAGACTTCCAAACCAAGAACATGATTGCGCAGAGTATTCAAGAAGCCACACATACCTGCTTCAGTGCAGCACAGAAGAGGGTTTACAGCTTAATGGAGAATAACTCGTACCCCCGGTTTTTGGAATCTGAATTCTATCAGGAGCTGTGCAAGAAGACGCCCATCACCAAAGTGGCCCAGGGGACTTGAGCAATGGAGAAGAACAAGCAGCAGCCTCTTGGCTAGGGAGGAAGCAAGCCACAGCTCATGGCAGCATCCTGACCTGAATGACTGAGATACTGAGTGCTCAGTCTGTTTGCCACAGTGCAAGGACAAACACTGACTTTGGTGCAAAGCTGATGGCAAGGAGTGATGCTGTTGGAGGGCATTCAGAGGTGATGGCAGAAGCGTGCCAGCCAGCTGCTGGTGATGCACTTCTCTGCAAGTGCTGCAGTGAAAGGTGACTCCATGCATTAGACCAAACAGTACAGTGTAAGGGTCCTTCTGTCACCGCTGAAGTGGCGATGCAGCAGGTCAGAGCAGAGCTTCCTTGTAATCAGAAGCTGCTCTGTGCAGCAACTTGAATAATTGGTTACCTATTTATTTTCCCTAAACATCAGCCAGTGTTGCTGCTGTCAGTCAACTTGGTGTGTTCACGCAGGTTCTGAGGACTGCCTCTAGCTGTAAAGAGATGTGTTGGGTTTCTGTGCAACTTCCAAACAGTAACAGCACTGTGCAGCCTGAAGTAAGGAAGGGATATGACTGTTCCCAGAGGAACAGGTTCTGCAACTAAAGTATGCAAGGCTGGGTTGTGGCGGCAGGACTGCACAAGGCCAGACCTAGGGCAAAACTTGGCCAAGGTGAACAGGAGCTATATAGTGTTATATTTATATGTGGGTTATGATTGTGTTGAATGCTGCAATAATGTCATAATTCTGTCTTGAGGACAGCAAGCTTCAGTGAAGTTGTCTTCTTTTTAATAAACTACTTTGATACAAAGCTTTTGTTCCTTAACTTGTTTGATACATACAGAGATACACCATCCGGCACTAAAATCCAGAGTACTGGGATTGTAGGGCCTGTGTGTTATCTTAATAGGGCTAACTTTAAAGCAGTTAGTTCTTAATCTGCCAAGCGTTGTTTTTTTTTTTTTAACAGAATAAAACCCCTTAGAGCTTGAAAGCTGAGCAGCTCACATCCCCTGTCTTAACAATCTTGCACTGTCTTAGAGATTGGGTAAGGCACATGTATGGCCAGACATGATGACAGCAGCAGGCCAGTGAAGCAGCAGTATTGCTGCTGGAGGTCATGGGATGTTATTCAGGATACAGGTACCAATAGTACAGCAGTAGCACACTTGTTCCTGCTCAAGGCTTCTGCTTCAAGAAGGGGCTTAGGAGGTTTTTAGTAATCAGGCTCTAAACCCCCATGTAGAGTCAGAGGTAATGATAAAGAAAGCATTTAATTCCCTGCTAGGTGAGTGCTGCTTAGGGGGAAAGTTACTGGTCATCATTATTCCATGTAATTTTTTCTAACTGACAACATCCAAAAGCAGTATTTCCAGAACAGTCCCACAGTTGTAAGCCTGAATTTGTTAGTTTTGTGACTTATCTGAACTCTAGCTCTGCTTAGGTCCTGGCTCCAGCTATTTTGACTCCACTCCTTGGGTCACCGATTTAATTGCTTATTTCACATATACCCACAGCAGTCACTTCTATAATGGTCCACTTCTATAATGGTCCACTTCTCCAAGCATCAAGAAATTTGAACTACAGGATTTCCCACTTCAATTACATATCCAAAGATTGTTCAAAAGCAACTATTTAATGCATGCACATATATACCTATATAGCAGTGTGTGTATATATACACACAGATATGTATTGTACAGCCTCTATACAAGGGAAGAAACAAATTTGTTACAGCCCCTAGTTTGATATAGCCCATTTCTGCACCTGTGAGAGCTTGTTCTCACACAGCTAAGTTTGCTGATCAGTCGAGTCGACATAAAATCAGCACCAGAAAAACTCAGCCCAGTAATTTACTGTAATAGAGAGGTTTTTACTAATCAGGAAAGACAGATTTCATCTGAAAATTGCTTTTGTAATCTAACAAAATAATTTGAAGAGCATAAAACCAGCTAGAATTATACCTACTAATGACTCAGAGCCAGGGCAGGAATAATTCCATGAAGCTTCATTGGCTTCAGTGAAGCTGAATTAATCCCTGCCAATCTGGGATGTGGTCATTAACCACTGCTGGTGTCTGGTTTCTGGGAAAGAAACATTTCTAGTTTCAGCAGGTGCCAGAACTACTTATAGGACAGTTTGTAGTTCAGAGGGGAAATAAGGTGGGGCTGTTAGGCAGGGCATCACTGACCAAGGACTGTTCTTGTGTATTTTTAATTTTTGAATCATGAACACTGGTCTTTAGGAAGTCTATGAGGCAGCTCCATAGCCTCCATAGAGCATACCACCAGGATAGCAAACGAACTAAGCCATGCCAAGTCCTTGGCATGGTCTGCAGCATCTGAGAGCCCTGGTTTCAAGGTTAAGCTTTGCAGCAAGACTTTGGTGTATCAACAGGAAAAAGCCTTATTTTTAGTAAAATGCAGCACATCTGTGCACACAACATTCCTTCCAATTATTGCTTTTCCAGTTTTTGATAAAAGCCCTGTTTTCCCAACTTCCAGGTTAGCCTAACCAGAAAGAGGGTTCTACAGGCTTGTTGGGAGTGCCGGAACCCAAAAGATTGCTGTGAATATTTCCTGGATAAATACAAAACCACCGACTGCTTTCAGAGATGCTGGTTCTGTACTCTGGTCAGCCTTGCAGCTGCAGTTAAACCTAGTACTCCGGTGTCAGTATCCAACAGCAACAAATAATAAACTGCTCATTCCTCCACAGCCCAGCTGAACAGTTTACCCTCCCACCCCGGTCCTGCTGGGCTGCACACAGCCGAACTCACCACAGTGGGACGGAAAAGACCCACCTGCAAATGGCAAAGGGAGGGCGGCAGAGCTGATGTCCTGCAGGCCAAGGTGAGGGTGCTGCAAAGCAGATGTCCATAGCACGGTCCTTTTTTTAGCTTCCATCATGTTATAAAGCTGCTCCATCCCATATCCCTGTTGACAGCCACCTGGGCAGGAAAACAAGGAGAAGGGATCCTGACAGGTAACTACGTTCCAGGAACCGTAGCTGCAAAGGGGCACAGGTCCTGAACAAGTCAGTAAACATGCTAAGTGTTTTTAGAAAAAGGACTTGCTGCAAAGAGCTGAGGACAGTAGGAAGGCACCCCAGCTCTGCTGGTACAGCCTTCAGTGGCACAGTGAGCCCTGGCTGATCCCAAAAAAGTCAATGCCAGTTAATGCGCTGCTAACATAACTGATGGTGGCGTGTAAAGTCTAGGGATCCAGAATTGCTGAAAAACACCAGCAAATCCACAATAAAGGCAACTTTTATCTGTCCATGTATCACTGGTTTTAAACCAGTCTCGCAATTTTTGTTGCTTTTCTTATCTGCTAGAGTGAAGCGATGCCCCTCTTCCATATCACAAAAAAATACATTTCTTACCCTTATGTTTATGAAACAAATTTGAAATTGCAACTAGAGTATCCCTAGTAATTCCCCAAACCAGAACTTAATGCACAGGCTATGCACTCATTTAAAAAAACAGATGTAATTTTCTAAGCCAATCTCATGTTTTTTGACAACTAGGTCACGAGTTTCAACTGTCTTGATTCAGCAAGAGCTTGAAGTTTTTAATGGATTGTGCTGTCACTGCATCGTAGGGTAATCTGAAGGAGAGTCTTCCATGCTATCAAGAAGGCAACACAAAAAGTGATCTCCTAAAATATGATACCAAAGCAACTGACCCTCAGCAAGTGCCCTCTGGCCCAAAGGCTGGAGAGGACGTCTGAGAACAGGGTGAGCACAACAGCAATGCTGACTCACCACTCCAGCCGAATGGGAAAGCAATGCCACTCAGTAAACAAACTTAACTGCAGTGCTCTTGCTGCATGTATTTATGTATTGTGGCTGAAAAATATACCAAGACTATAAATAAAAACTGCATTTCTACTTGAAATGTTTGGAAAAGGGGACACAAATGACGGTTTAAAAGGCTTTATAGGCACACGTATATGCGTGTGGAAGGGTTTCTGGATGAGACTTCATAACTTGGCAACTTGCATGGAGCAAAACAGTGACCTTTAGAAGCAGTTTTAGGATCCCCATGGATTTTTTTTTTTTAATTTTACTTACTGTGGTTCAAGTAGGAGAAACTAGTCAAGACCTGGAACAGAATCCCAAACTCATCTTCCTTCAGATAGCAAAACATTACCAATGGATCCTTCTCATCCCACCAGGACAGCAATACCTGCTGTCCCTACAGGCTCACACATGCCAGGGACAAACTCCCAGGGAGCAGCAGGAGATGCGGACAGGGCTGGAGACAAGGCTACTACATTAATCCAAGGTCCGTCCCAGAGACAGGCCAGAAACAGAGCTAGTGCTAGACCTACCTGCAACACAGGTCCTTGATCCATGCAAGAGAGTGAGCTGGATATGAGGCTGCACCTACAGCACAGCTCAAGGGAAAGACAAGGCCCTCAAGGCTGAGCTTAAATGGAGACCCTGGCTGATGGGGGTGGGTGGGGGCCCAGGTAGGGCGGCTCAGGGCAATCAAGGCCACTAGTCCCCTGTGCCCTCAGGGCCCTGACGCAAATATGAAGGAGCCCTTTTTCTGTCTGAATTTTTGAGGAGGTTCTGCAGTTGGCTTTGTGGTGAACACCCTCAGAAATCAGCCTTGTATAGGTCTGTAGATGTGCTAACTGGCGTTACCAGTGCCAAGCACCATAACCAGCAAATGATGGCTGCCCAGCACAGAAATCCAGGGGAAATAGTCACACTGTTATCCTATGTGGGAGTTTACAATGTAAGTCCTTTGGCAATCTTTCATTAAAACAATAATTTAGATCAGAGTTTCTGACAGCTACAAAGTACCCATGAGCAGCAACTAAATAAGTCCCATTAAAAATATTAAATATTCCATTCAAGACAATCTAATTGACAGAAATTAGTACTTGTGTTTCCCTGCCAGTTTTCCCACTTGGAATATCATGGAATAAGATGTGTTTCTGAGTTACAGGTTTAGGCCAGAAAACAGATCCATAGCTTCTTGGCTGGGAGCCTGACTTTGGGTTTTCAGGGGACGTGGTACTAATCTAATATTTATAGAGCTTGGAAAGTCAGCTGTCCAATATGGAAAAGGCACTCAGGAGCAGAGCAGGTTGTTTACTGAGCTGGTGTGTTCCTTTGCCTTTGTGGATGCCCAAGGGAGATCGAAGTAACAGGAGCACGATAGGGCACATGCACTGCAGAGGGGTAGCAAGGAGCTGTGCTAGCACCCTCCTGTTTCAACTATTGCTTTTGAAGGCTGACAGTTCTAACCCTTTCGCTGGGACCAGCTGGAGGTGATGGGGCTGAGCTTGGGAGGTGAAGGAGTGCCGGGGGAGCCATCCCCGCTGTCCCAGGACCATTGCAGCTGTGGCATGTGCAGATGTTGGAACCTTCCCCAGCTCTCAGCAGGCTTTGTACTGCGTCAGAGAGATAATCAGTCGTGTGTGGCTGCCCTCCCTGGCGTCCACCCAGCCTGAATACGTCTGTTTGCGAAGTTGAGCTGCCTCCTGACTTGGCTGTGGTTGGTTCCTGCTGTTGGCTTTCCCTGATACCCACTGTGGGCTGGGACCAGGCGTCCAAGCAAGGGGAGGAATGACTGCCAGGCAGGCGAGACCCTTCCAGCCACACTCAGTGCCACTGACAGACTGAAACCTCGCTTTTTCAGGCTGCTGGGTTTTGGAGTAGGGTCTGTCCACTTTCAAAAGAAGAGGTCAGCTCACTCAGCAGCAGCGGCCTTTGAGATGGAAGTGCCAGATAAATATGCAGCATAAATGGGTCACAGTTGAAAGCTGAGGAAAAGATTAGCTGTGACCTTAGGCTCAGAGAGTGACAGAACTTTTGGAGGGCAGGAGGGAGTTGACGTAGTTACATGATCCAACTGCAGCATTTTTATGACGCTGTGGAGATCACACTTGTTTCAACAGGCTAATGCCTGTATGAACACATAGGTAGCCATTGAAAATGTACAGAATTTTTCCAAGAAAGCCTCTTGGCTTCATGTTTTTAGAGGAAAAACCAAGATGCTCTACAGAGCTGGCTGTGGTAAGAGGTTGGGTTATCCTAACACAAAGGGACAAAATTCAATTTCAGCTGAAATTCTGACAACTAGGTTATGTCTCTAGAGAGCCACTTACAAATCAGGGCCAAGTCTGTCATTCTGAGGGCCTGACTAAGCCAGGAGTCAGCTCAGCATCCATACAGCCCTTTCCATAAGTCAGCAAAGAAGGAACGGTAGATGCATCTTTTGCTAGCACTAAAGCAACAATACGCTACATTGCCCTCTCCACGTACCTACAACTAATATTTGCTAACTCTTCATTGTTCCTGGGCTCCCAAACCTGATAGAAGCTATTGCACCTGCAGGGTGCTGTAGAAATGCTTCAGTTACCCCCAAGACTCACCACTGTATGCATGCTTTACTAATGCTGAGAAGCTTAAATCCTTGGCAGTTACTTGCCATAGTCTGGCAAGTGAAATGTTCCCAACTGCTGGAAGATTCCATGTGCCAGAGCTTTTATTCAGAGCAATTTCCCAAAGGTTTATGCAGCCTCTGTGGGTCTCTGACTAGGTTAAGTGTGCTCTGTGCCTCAGAGCTGCCTGTAGGGATCTTTGGTGCTGTAAAACAACACCATGAACTGTAAAAATTAATCTCTGGAGCAGTACAGTCTGCCAGCAGGCAGATTTGGAAAAAGGTGGATACAAGTATGAGAACAGTACTTGGCATCAACCTTCATATCTCCTTTGAAAATTGGTTCCGAGGACAGTTCCCAGCTAAACTGAGCTTCACTCAGCCACAGAGACCCTCCTGATGCTGGCAGTGGTCACTGAGCACAGGCCTTCACACTATGCCATAGAAAGCTCATGTCCAGAATGGAGCAGTGGAATTTGGACTTTTAATACCTAGGAGGCAAAAAGATCATCTTCCTTGAGCTCAACATTTAAGCCAAGTGTTTGGATACAAAACCTGAAATGGGTTAAAGAGCACCAGCCCTCCCTTCCAGCCAACCTCCCTTCTACTTTTCACTCCCCCCATCCAAGTATTCCTTCCCCACAATCTAAAATGTTACACTTGATAATAATGTCTTGAAGCTCTTTGGCTCTGAGGAAACACAAAAGTACACAATTTTTATGAAGTGTGGTGTTCTAGAACATATACACACTTGTAAACCATTTATCCTTTTGTATGTTTCCATACAAAAAGTAAAAATTACAATAGCATAAAAATGCTGTGCTCTGGAACAAGCAGACTTCGCACACTGAAGGGTCACTTGTGCCTTGGTGTGCTCATACACTATAACTTCTGGAGAAGGTATCTACACCACACAGACAAGAACTTTAGCAAGTCTCTTTTATATTTTTTTCGGGGTGCTAATTGTAGAGGAACCTCCTGAAAGTGGTTCCTAACTGCCTTGCCCTTTCATGGCTGGAATCAGAAGAAATATACTTTTTAATCAGCTCTACTGACCATCATAAAGCAGTTAGTTATTCTCTTTCAGTAATTTCCCTCCTGTGGGAAAATGAAACATTTATCAGGGCAACAAACTAATGAATGACAATGTCTAGTACTGAAAAGAGCACCAAGCAGCAACCATACAGGCTGTACTCCACATCCCAGCTAATGCACCTGTCCTGCAACCTTCCTGACATATTTAAACCAGAGTAATTATTACATAAAGCCTAGTTGAGCAAAGTCTGTTTTCTTACAGTGTCCATCAAGGGTTTCAGCAAGGTGTTGGATCTGGTGTCAAATTACCCCAGTATACCACTGAACTTGTGCCCGCTGCTGTGCTAAGAGTTTACAGAGAGATAACCAGCCCAGTGAAACATCAGTATTGTACAGCTAACCAGCAGCACTGCAGCCAGGGATACCTATAGCCCTTCTCTAGTGCCTTCTGAGCAAGGGGCTTTACATCCATCAGTAGGTTTACCACCACTGCCTCACTCTGTGATAGAGATGGGGAAAGCAAATCCCTGATTAGTTAAGTGACATACATAGGAGGCAGAGTGATACATTAGGAAGTATTAAATGGAGATCCTCAGCTTTGTGCAGAGAAATTATACCAATCTAGAGCATCCAGAAGAACTCAGCTAATGCAGTGTAACTGAAACAGCAAAGCAGGGAGTATGCCTATAATTGGGTTGTAATAGCCAGCTCCCAAAAGTAGCACCTAGAAACCTAGAAACCTCAGAGTAAGGTGAGTCTCTCTGAAACACCACTTCAGCAGTCACCAGTATGCTCTTAGAACAAAAGTATGAGTCCAGCCCAGCAGCCTAGCATAATTACAGGAGCACTGGGATTGAAGAGACAACAGAGACGTGCCCTTGGCATGGGAAGTGGCTTCCCTGGAGAAGACAGAGCATTTCCGTCAGGGCTGATGCGTGGTAGGCAGCATGGTCAAAGCAGGACATTTTAAAGGGACTGGCTGGCCACCAGAACAAACCTGCCAAGCACTTGCTTCAGCCACATGAATCACCACTGAGTGAAGGTTTCAGCGGGAGAGGAGAGTCATCCCCTGTTTGCACATGAGCAGGTAGAATCAGTATGGACTCGGAGGGAGTCCATGTTGAACATATTTTCCACTAGGAATGAGTAAGTGACCAAAGATGATGGTAGTCATTAACAAGGTGACAAGTTAGGAAATAACATCCAAAGAGCAGCAGCTCCTCTGAGTAAGCGCAGGCTGGTGGAGCATCGGCCCCACAGCTGCCCCAGGGGGAAGGCTTGTCTCAGGCAGGTGCTGCTGGTGGCAATGGGAGGACTGGGAGTCAATGCCACCAGAAACAAATATGAGGGGAACAAAGTACTATTTACAGGCAGAGAACGTGTTAAAGCTGCAGGGTTTGCATGAGGTTTTAGTGGCACGAACAATAGAGGAGCGTGGATGAAATGTCACTAAGGAAGCGTGGGTGTAGTTGATAGCAGATTGCCAACAGATAGGAAATATTCCCCCCCTCAGATCAAAAGGACCTGGCAGAAGCATCACTGCTTGCAGTCCCCAAGGACAGAAATAATGCCGCTGATTTGCTCCTTTACTGACAACAGCATGTAGCTTGTGCCTGTGGGAGTTAATACAGCCCAAATTACTTTTTCCTGGAACAAGCCACTTGTAGAACAGATACAACCACAAATGGATACACAGGGTTATTTTAATAGCAGTTTACCAAAACCAGACACATTTGGGTAGCTTTTCTTTAAATCTCAACATGCTGTTAACATGCATATCAAAGGACTTGAGCAACATTGGCAGCTGGGTGTCAGCTGTTTGGTCACATCCTTCCCATCACTGCCACACTGGGTGACTGACAGGGCACGGGTTATGCCTTTGCTGGGGCAGCATCAGCATTCCTCAGTGAGCTTTCCAATGGGCCAAGTTGGGTGTTGTTAGCTGCACAGATTCAGGGAATTTTGCTCAGACAAACGAAGGATATGGTTTTCACGCTATGCTTCGGCATGACGTACCAGCAGAAGCTGCTTTACCAGGAAGCAGGACAGCTGTGCTTCCCTGCTCCCTCCCCTTCCCCATTCCCTGCACGTCGTCCCTCACTGCCCTTACATCTGATTTAGCAGCTGTGCGGCTGCTGCAGAGCTGGATGAGCAAGCTGATTGGGCAGGAAATTTTTCTTTCTTTGGTGGGTTTGTTTTCCATGGGATCAGATCGCTGTGCTGACCTACCCTGCAGCCACCTAACCACTAGATGAGGGTGATGGGGAAGAGAGAAACATGCTGGTAGGGGCCCATGGCCTGATATGCAGGAAGGTGGGACTGATCAACCTCAAGGTTCAGGTCCCTCATCACTGTTTTGTCATACTTTCCCCTTTGCACTCCTCCTCCACCACCTTCTGGTGCATTACCAGCGTCCTCGACAGGAATGCCACGCATCTGGATACAGGACTGCTGATTTTCTGCCCCTCCTTCCTTGATAACCCAGCCACACCAGTCACATGGCAGCACAGCAGGAGACATTCAGAGACTGTGGGAGCAATGTTCAAATGGCAGCTATCACCAGCAAAGCTGTGAAGGTGGTGATGCCCAAATAGGGAAGGGACATCTTGGGCTGGTTATTAGAAAAGGGAAAGGCTCATTGGCTGGTTTAACAGCCAATAAATAGCTTCACATTATAGATCACCTGAATACACCTGCTGACGCTGATCAGCCTTGCTGGGAAGTCCAAGGGTCAATTATGGCCTGAAAGTAATTCTAGCACATTGGCAATGTGACCTGATCTGAGTCATTGGCATAATGCAAATGGGCAAAAGTGTAAATGGACAAAGCTGCTCAGCACCATCATTTTCCAAAAGCAGCTTAGCTGATTTCCAAATAGAGCTAGAAAAGCAGTGATGCAAATTCATATCTTCCAGTACTACACAGTCATGTATTTAGTGGCTTCCCAGTGATGAGTGCTGATTCCAGAATAAGTTAAACCCATGCTGTTATGGAATATGGAATGTTGTCTACAAGTACCGTATGGATTTTTATAGGGCAAATATCAGATTGAATAACTCCTTGCTACAAATCCTTTTCCAGGAGCCAGTTTTACCAACGCTTAAGGTAGCCAACTGAATTTGCTGCTTTCTGCAGTATTTCAATACCACCAAGCAGTGATATCTTCCCAGAGATAAGTTAGGATCAGAGTGACTTAATCAAGAACTCAGTATATTTGAGTTGAGGGTTAATTTTAACTTAGTTTGTTGACCCTTCTTACTGTGTAGTTTGTAAATATTCTCCCTCTCTCAGGCACTACCTGTAACAGAAAATTATTTACGGGAAACAGGCACAACTCAGCAGCAGCAGCTGAAGCTGTTGTTATTATTGACTGCATGGTCTCTTCTGCAGTTACCAGACTTACACTTTGACTAAGGCCAAACAAACTAATTCCAATTAAAGCAAGGACTTTAATGGTTCTTGCCTGAACATCTTCAACTTTCACCTAAAATTTGCTAAAATTTCATTGAAAATTTGTTTAGAGTACATTACAGAATCACAGAATCTCAGGTTGGAAGGGACCTCAGGGATCATCTAGTCCAACCTTTCTAGGAAGAGCGCAGTCTAGACAAGATGGCCCAGCACCCTGTCCAGCCGATTTGTGAAAGTGTCCGAGTCAACCACTTCCCTGGGGAGATTATTCCAATGGTTGACTGTTCTCACTGTGAAAAACTTCCCTCTCATGTCCAGTCAGAATCTCCTCAAGAGCAACTTGTGTCCATTCCCCCTTGTCCTCTCCATGGGACTCCGTGTAAAAAGCAAGTCTCCGTCTTCTTTGTAGCTACCCCTTAAGTACTGGTACACGGTGATGAGATCCCCTCTGAGCCTCCTTTTCTCAAGGCTGAACAAACCCAGTTCTCCTGGCCTATCCTCATATGGCAGGCTGCCCAGTCCTCTGATCATCTTGGTGGCCCTTCTCTGGACCCCTTCCAGCCTGTCCACATCCTTTTTGTATAGTGGGGACCAGAATTGTGCACAGTACTCCAGGTGTGGCCTGACAAGCACTGAGTAGAGTGGGATAATGACTTCTTTCTCTCTGCTGGCGATGCCCTTTTTGATGCAACCCAGCATCCTGTTGGCCTTCTTGGCCGCAGCAGCACACTGTGCGCTCATGTGGAGCTTTCTGTCCACCAGGACCCCCAGGTCCCTTTCCACAGAGCTGCTCTCCAGCGAGGTGGATCCCAGTCTGTGCTGTACTCCTGGACTGTGTTTTCCCAGGTGCCTGACCTTACACTTCTCCTTGCTGAACTTCATAAGGTTCTTGCTGGCCCACTCTTCCAGCCTATCCAGATCTCCCTGCAGAGCAGCTCTCCCTTCTGGAGTGTCTACTTCCCCACTCAACTTGGTGTCATCAGCAGACTTCATCAGGCTACACTTGATGCTGACATCCAGACCACTTATGAAGATGTTGAATAACATTGGGCCCAGTATTGATCCCTGGGAGACCCCACTAGTGACAGGTTGCCAGTTTGAAAAAGAACTACTTACCACCACCCTTTGGGTGTGGCCTGTCAGACAATTCCTAAAGAACCCATACCTCCTAGTTTAATCTTTCCCAAAGAAGCAGGGGATACATTACTCACCAACAGGGATCAAGCAAGGAAGTGCTGTGATTGACCCCTGCTGCACTTTCAGAAATGCCAGAAGACTTGGGTAAGTTGATGTAGCAGATTATTTCCCTTTCCCAGACCCTGATGTCTGACGATAATTTTTTCTATTCTTGCAGTCTTCTCTGATTCCCCAGCCACTGTTTCTATTTACTGCCATAGCTGCAGTATTGCAAAACTCAGGGAATCCTTTTCACCCACATTTCCTCCTTGGCAGAAGTAAATGAAGTCAGCTATGTCAGATGTCTTTTTCCCTCTGTCATCTTTTTACAAGCAAGGAACCAAATCTGTCCTTGGTCGCTAAAAGCTGGATCCAAGGGACAGAAAATCACCATGAGATGACCTCAGAGCCAGGTTTCTGGTTTGAAATGCCTTTGAGATGTAGCTTTTCCCTGTCACCTGTTACCGATGGGCACATCTTGAGCCACACATCACCAGCACAAATTTCCTTCCATTATCCTCCACAGCAAGTGCTCTCC
Organism: Phalacrocorax aristotelis; assembly: GCF_949628215.1. NCBI lineage: Eukaryota > Metazoa > Chordata > Aves > Suliformes > Phalacrocoracidae > Phalacrocorax > Phalacrocorax aristotelis. The sequence continues at coordinate 35,728,977 of NC_134281.1, forward strand.
TCCCAGAGGGAGCATCTGGTGTGTATTTTCCAATAAGATTCCACATACATACAGCATTTACATTTCCGATTAACCTTTCACAAGAAGCTAGGTTTGTCTGAAACCAAGCTGGTGTTGGAAGCTCAGGCAACATCACTTCAGCCAAGTCACACCTGCACTAATACCACCTTACAGGGTGAGGATCAAGCACATCAAGACCTACAGCTCTGCTTGAAAGTCTCAGCTTCAAAAATTGCCCTCATTTCTGCTGATACGAAAGGCTAACTGGTACGGCTCTTGATTTAAAGTCAAAATAAGGCACAGTGAGTTACATTACAAGATATCTGTGCACTCTGTAGGTGGTTAAAAACATTTTTTTGTGTGACTGGTGTTAGGTAATGTATCCAAATTATTGATTAATAGCTAGACCTAGTGCAAAGGGAAATTATCCCATTTACTTCAAGGACTTATCACACACTTCTACCTATCAGTTAGTGCTTAGATAGGAGCTACCATCCTTAAAGACTGTGTTTAAAATACAAAAACTAATATTAAAACAAGACATATGAAATAACAACTGTTTTGAATAAATAGATATTCCCCGCAAGTTCAGCCTTTCAGAAAAGCCTGAAATTGAAACCAAGTAATCAGCCACAGAAGCATTAACTTCACCCTTTCTCATTGCTCCATCTGAGGCCTTGTCTGTACGTGGATTTTGTAAGATTGCAGCCAAATACAATGAGAAGGGGTTTATTTTTTTTTTTTAACTAAAACTGTTAAGACATGAAAACTGAAGAAATACAATACTGGGTGTTTGGAAAGCCACAACAATGGGCACAAGAAACAAAAGCCAAAGAAATATATACATTAAACTTGCTTATAATTCTTTGATCTTCAGGGCTAACCGACACTGTTTTAGGACAATTAATTTTCATTTAATTAGGCATATGTGCAAACTGCAGTCAAAGGTGTGACTTCAACTCTTGTAGATGAACTTGCAGGTTTTCACAGCCGGCCTGGTTTGGAGATGGGTGATGGGGCAGCCCTGGCAGCAGAGGCATCTTCTTGCTTTGCACCCTTTCTCCTGCCCCTGGAGCAGCCCCAGGTTATGAAAAAGCTTTTCACTCTGATCTACTCACTGTTAGCAGCCAGCATCACCTTTCCAGCTCTGCAGTTTTCTATCTTTGCTTCCTGAAAGATATTTGCTGGGAAGTGCTGCCCGAAAAACGGTCACCAGGTTCAGTAACAACAGTTTTGGGAGTGAGTGATGAGAAGATCTTCCAGCCTCCCTGATATCTGTTCACCTGCATGGGAGTGCCGGAAACCGGAGACGAAAAACCTCATTTTCTGAAATAGCCTGGATTTTGGGGACACATTAAAAGAGATGAGGGAAGACACCCTGGCTTAGACTTGGCTCCATGTTACAACAAGGCTGGCACACTTTTGTTACTAAAAGGGAAGCTACTGCTATATCTTTCTTGCTTCTCAAACTAAAACAAAGCCTGTCACTTCAAAGACGCTTCTGATCTAAACAGAGTACAAGATTTTGCAAAAAAGAGATGGTAGGTAAAAAGACTGGCATTTACAAATGTCAGCATAACAGAAATCTTGAGATTTCTGTCCAAAATATCCTCCTCGGCTCTTCAGTCTGGGAAAATATGAAGCAATTCAATGAGGTTACAGCGATGCTTCAGTATACTGGGAAAAAAAGGGGGGTTTAATTCTTTCCACAGTTCCATTAGACATTTTCTTCACAGGAAAATTTGCTGGAATGGTTAATGTGGAATAAAATATTCCACAGCACCCAGTCCAGGATAGAAATATTCAGCTGCTGGTACCCAGTTATCTTTTCCTTACTTAGCTTAGCCCATTCAGGGAATTAAGCTAAAATGGACTTGCCTTTGGAGTAATGTTCCAGGAACAGAGACGTTCAGAAATCACATTAGATTTTAAACAAACCTGAACTAACTCCAGAGCAATTTCCTAACACTACGTCTTATTTTATTGCCATGTGCTACTGGGAGGAGATGGAAAATAGAGAGATGTACAAAATCCCCAGGCAACGTCAGAATAGCTTTCAAGAGCAATTTTGGCTTCCCTGGGCCTTCAGTAGCGAGTGCTTAAGAGAAATCCCATTACTGCATCAGACAACTTTCCCTTTCAGTGACTTGCTTACCACAGAAAAGCCCATGGGAACAAGACAATAAGCAGAAAGACCCGGATTGTGAAATCAGACCCACACTCATCCCACCAGGCCGGGAGCTGGTGGAGGGTCTGTCCTCGGGAAGGACTTCACATGTTGTTCCCTGACATGTTTTGAGAGGGTTTAATACTTTAAGCTGAGAAAAAAAAAGGTGGCTATTTTGCCACTGCTATTTTGCAAATAGTGCAGAGATGTTTAAAAAATCCCCAGAACAAATCCTCTTTGCTTCATGCAATACGGGAAGTGTCTGGCACCCAACTATGTCTGCTAGGAGGCAGATCTAAAACAAACAACTGGGAGCACATCCTTGCACACTCTGTAATTACACCCTGGATCATCCAGAGGCTGAAAGTATCAACAGCTTTAATATATGACTAGCTAGATAAAAAAATAAAATTGGGCTGAGTGATTATTAGAGCTGATGGTCTGCTTGCAAGAAATCATCAAGCAGTGGTTTGCAGCCAGGGCATGAAAGGAGAGGGATCATCTTGTACTTGCCCACTTTGACATGCTGAGTAAGGCAAGGAGCAGCGATTAGTGCCGTTGTGCAGAGCACGCTTAAAAGTTAGGGGGTTCAGCCGATGTGCAGATCTAGGAATTGGAATGGGTTAAAGCAAAGCTGAAAAACTTCTCAACGCTTTTGCTGAGGATGTAATTAGGACTTGGGAGCTGCGTATTTTGTCTGTCCTTCCTGTACACTTTTATAAACACACACTGCCAGTGCTGCCAGTTGCTGAATTGTGCAGCTAAGGAAGGAGCACAGATGCAGCTGTTCACAAATGGCAAAAATCTGTGTGATTAAAAGCTCTCTTTCTGCACACCCACTGCAAAAGCCCAGGACAAACTTATTTAACAAAACAGACAAGGACATAGACGCTGACATGAAAGTACTTGCCTAGCTTCATGTCAGGGATGCATTTCTATATTATGCCAAAGATGCTAGCACACACAGGGCTTGAATAGCATAGCACAAGGCACTTGAGAAAGAGGTAGAACTAGCATTATGCTGCAAAAATGTCTGAAAATCATGTGCTATTGTCAGAGACTGGAATGTAATCCCACAGAAGCGTAGCTGGGGACTTCCCATCTATATTTAGGGTGTTGCAATCCTACCCTCTCACCCACACATTCTCACCCTCAGCAGGATGCCAGCTCTGGCATTTCTGGAACAGAAAGCCAGCCAGCTCCCTACATGCCCTTCCATGTCAGTGTCGCAAGTATCAGCTCTTGAGTTGGGGTGAGCGCACGTGGCGAGGCAGGGTTTGGTGGCAAAACAGTTCATCACCTCCAACTACTTAGGTGATTGAGAGAAAGGTTAAGTGACTCAGAGCTCTCAAACACTTGATAGTACATGGCATTAAGCCTACGTACATAGTTCTCATAGGAGCTGTTTGCACTGCACCGAGTCTGACCCACAGAGTGGGCTTTGATAACCTCTTGTGCTGCAAGCCACGACAAGCTTCTTAACAACCCTGCAGGTGATTACACTTTACAGGCATGTCCCAGTGAGCACGAAGGTGGTATTTACACTGCAGTGTCTGTGCGCGTTCCCACGCTTCCAGCCAACAGGAGTGGGGACTCACATCAATTCCCCATCATCCCACTCATACCGTAGAAAGGTGCACCCTTCACCGCTTGCACATCATTCTGCACAAAACCAAAAGAAATGTTCAGTTTAAGAATAGAAACCTGATGCCCTCCACTTGTTTGATTTGCTGTTCACATAAGCCAGCCCAGAAAGCTTAGGTGCAGTCCTTTTGTTCTCACTCTATAGATTTAAGGCTCATTCAAACAATTGTCAGACGGCGTGAGGCTTTTTTTAGTGAAGCTCCGTGTACACCCAGCACTCCCACATACACTACTCATTATGCCGCTTCTTAATATTTTCCATATCAGTCACTGCTGCACACCAGGATACACATATTGAAATTTGCCCTTCCCTTTTGATTCATTCGGCGATGTCATCATGCACAGCTACAGATGTCAGCGTGGTCGCACTTATGCGTCCTTGTGACACAGCTTCCTGAGCGGAGCAGTAAAAGTAGGGCGGTGAGGAAATAACCTCTCACCGCCACCAGAGCAGCGGCAGAAAACAAGCATGGCATGTTAATTAAGTGGGTATTTAGTAATATATTGTAGTGAGATTATTTGACAAGGTTTGGGTGAGAGAAAAATGGAAAGTGAAAGTTTAAGACTTAGAATCAGATGTAGATTAAAAACAGGTTGTACGCAGGCAGCATTTCTAACTTCTGCGATCTTTTTTGCTTTTATGAGATCTCTCAGTTCTTGGAGTTGTGGTTTAACATGACAAATTCAATTTTGTTTTTAAAACACATTTATAGCATTTGTGGTGGCAGAGCAGAGGCTGAAATACGACTTCCAAAAGCACAGAACACTACAAGGCTAATACCTGCCCTGTCCTCCCCTAACCCAAATCCTCTTTGCCTTATTATTGAAGAAGTCTTTACATCTTAATTCTTATTGAGTGTTTAGGACTAACATAAAACGGTGCAATGTCATTGCCTTTGCTTGGAGCCCCTGTTGCTGCAGCGCAGGGGTCTGCTGGAAGGTGATAGACTCTCACCACTGTAGAACATTTAAAAATTATTATTTAGACCCAGCTGCAAGGGTCAGAGCCAGACTTTCAGCAGCAGCTTCTTAAAATAGCAACTGTTTACTTGGTTTATAAATCTAAATACCATTTATGGACACAACCCCACAGACGGGGGTGGGATCCCCTTTTGATGTATGAACCTCGTGTTTCAGATTGAGAGAATCAAATGAAACTGCCAAAATAAAGGCACATCATGGAAAAAGCTGCAGACAGACGACAGAGGTGATATATGAGCATAAAACTGCATGCAGATCTGGAAGCAGGCATTGCATTGTTGTTGCCTTATGGTTGGTTTAACGTGTGCAAGCACAACTGGTGAAACAGCCCTGGCCTTTGCTACTGTCCCTGGGGGACAGCCATGTCCCAGCCCCTACCATCAGCAGCAGGAACAGCAGAGCCCGTGGCAGCCTCCAGTCACAGCAAAATCATGCACAAAGTGCGAGAGGACCAGCACAAACTACTGCAAGAGTAGGTGAAAACTGCCTCGATGAGGACAAAGAAGTGATTTCACAATTCGTGCAGAAACAAAACGGGCTGCTGCGTTCGTCACATCTCCAGGGAATGTCGTAACGCCTGTACGTCCTTCGCCGGGCACCACCGTCTCCTACTTCTCGGTGCAACACTTTGTACTTAATTCAGTGCAGCTAGCGTCAGGTCTCACGAACGAGGGACTTTTGTGTAATCCTAAATGTAATTAGTGGTGGCATGAAAGGGCCTGAAGATTTTCAGAGGTTTGGGTGGTGGGTTTGTTTTTTGTTGTTCTTATTGTTACCACAAGCTGGATACAAACAGCATTAATCACACTTAGCAGCACAGTATTCAGGCTTCCAGGGACAACCTGTGGAGTCAGGCAGGGAGCTGTTACAGATGCCAAGTCAATCCCAGTGTAAAGGCTGCTTTTTTCTGAAATGTACTGTCCAGACCTCACACCTGCATCTACATTGATTTAGGATCTGAGCACATGGATGCAACTGGCCTAAATATGTTTAGATCACTTTTTAATCACACAAAAGCTCTCCTGCATGTGGATGACATTGAGAAGAAAAATTTAAAGAAAGGAAAAATAAAGCACAAGCAGAATCCAGAACTCAAACATTTTACGCAAGGGTCTCTGAAACTGCACATTTTCAAACAAGCGCTGTAGTTTAGCTCTAAACTTTGTGGCATCTTTGTAAATGCAAGAGGCAGAAAATAAGCGTAATAAGATATATTTGTATTTTCTACCTAAACATTTCAAAAGTCAGAAAGAGGATAGGTTAGGACTGGATGCACAAGAAGTTAATGTAAGACAACATTATTTATAAATAAGTTTTCCGAGGAATGATACAAACAACTTTTCTAACACAAGACTTAAATTCTTGCCATATTTTCCTTAAGCGCTTTGAGGACTTTTAATTATTCTTTCAGAGAAACAGCTAGTGTCACATACAAATCTCTGAGATAGTTTAACAAAGCGCTGTGAAGTAAAGCTCTGCAATGCCAGCTTGCTCTTTGCTGCTGTTGGTGGGCTCTGCAGAGGAACTGGCTCAAGAATAAATTGCAAAACAAGAGAAGAGTTTGATGGCAGCTGAGGAGTTCATGCCCATGAGCCACGCAGATAGACAGCAGTGCTGCGAGCCGCTGTACAGGAAGGTAGGAAGAAGTTCCCATTACCAGCCATCCCCTGCTGTAGTGAAGCCCAGGGATTTTTTTTGGGTATTCTGGCTCTGACACCATCTTGAAGCCACTGAATGTTTCCGCATGTGTTAAGCGAATAACTGAGTCCCTTTGGTCTGTTCAAAGTTTTGAATTTTTGCCTTCAAATAGAAGGCTGAGCCCAGCACCACCTCCTACCAGCAAGCACAGATCGTTGACAGAGGTTGCAACTCCCTTCCTGCATCACTGGAGATAAATTGCTTGTACATCAGATATTACTGCAAAGTCCAGACCAGACCATTCTTGTTTGGGGAGAAAATGAGAAAGTACAAAAGGTGACTGCGGGTTATGTTTATAGACGTACTGTGCGACAGCGAAGCAGTACAGAAACTAGAGAATGCAGAAGGGCACCAAAAAAAGCCAGTTCCATGCGGATTTCATATGTCACCTACCTGTGAATGATCTGCACAGAGACGGGGGTACGAGCTGGCCACAGCCATGTCCAAACTAGGACAACAGTATACATTTAAAGTATCTTTGGAAGTCAAAGCAGTACTTGAATTCTGGATTTAAAGACCATGTCTCGATGCATATACTCACGGAAGACTAAGAAAAATTTTACAAGCAACCATAATTGAAACATTTCTTTTGCATGCCCGATTTTGCACCCATGATTATGATCTTTTGACACAGATGTGCATGATTAATTTATGCACTGATGCAATGTCTATTTGTGTAACGCACAATGCTCTGTGACATTCACCAGAAATTCTGGGGGAGGAAATCCTGACTGCTCGGTGCTGCCTTCATGCAACCTTCCCTTCCTTCCCCTTCTGTACAGTACAGAAAGTACAGGCAACCTCCTTTGTCATGAGCTGTACATCTAACAGCACAGATCCCTTCTTATGTACTTCCCCATATGGTACAGGTTCATTTACACTACTCACAAATAGATACACTGTGTTATCAGCTGCAATTTCATGGCATAAAATAGACGTTACCTTGTCTGTCTCTCTCCCTCTCTTCTGTCGTGCTCTCCTGGTGTGCCGTACACCCTTTTTTTCTGCTTAGTACATAAACAGTAAGTATGTGTGTTTAATGTGGTATGTGGTCTCTGGTTTTGAGACAGCCTGCTACTTCTAGCTAAGTAGCTCTGAATGTTTGTACTGACTCTCGTAATAATTCATCTTGCATTAGGGTCAGTAGATTCACACTGTTGACTTTGAAATAGAAATTAAGCCTAGACAATATTTTTTAATCAAATACTTATTTTTTTTTGCTGGAAACAGTATCTTGATATTCTTGCTAATGATTTACCCACTTATTGCAACTCTTGATATAGTTTGCAGTTGGGATTACAAAATCTTGGAAAATGCAGAGGAGGGAATGGAACAACCCTAGAGCTTCTGGTTTGGGATCTAGCTAAAATGTATTTATGGATGCCAATAGCAAGTAGGCACTCAGTTGCAACAAAACACCCACTGCTGCCGAGACATCTATAAATACAATAACACTGAACTTCATTCTTCCACATCCAGCTCATTTCAGAAAGGGCAAATGATAGTTGTATATGTTATGCTGGGGTTTCTACACCGATTGTTATTCTCAAATAATTTTTAAGATTAAAAGACATTTTTTTCTGTCAGTGCAAATGCCGGTAACTGAAAGCAGGCTCCATTATCTACCTATAATCAGGTTTTCAAGTATTACACATGTTTGTATGGAGAGGTTTACCTTTACCAACGTAAGCTAGCAGTGAGCCATTTGCAATCAATAAACTCCAATTCTGAGCTATAACCCATATGCTGCTGAGCATCTGCTGTCCGCTCACTTCTGCTGTGTTTTGTAAACACTTACTGGCCTCTGCAACTGTTCTGGGTAACTGGAAGGTAGCCTCATCAATACATATTCTGTAGAAATTTACACTTTCCCATGTCTCTATTGGTTTTTCCGACCTGTGTAGTACATCTCCCAAGTACCGGCTTGAGTTGCTTCTTACCAAATACAAGCATCTCTGATAAAATATGAAGTCTCTTCCTGACTAGAGGTCACATTGTTGTACAGAGAGAGCCTTGCTAATGCCAGGAGTGATTTATTATTGGCTGGAGATCTTGATCTGATAACGTTATTTGTGTTGGTAGATTGCTCACGTGCCAGGATTAGTGCAAGACACCGAACAAGGAACACAGTGTTCTGCTCCTATTTATGTTTCTTGCTATAGTTCCCTCAAAGACTAACGTTATTAACTTTCCCTGTCAGACAGACACTCAATTTCAGGTAATTTATACCTGCCTCTTACACCTCGGGAGTTATTAGCTGAACTTAAAATCTGATGGAAAGCTGAAGTATAAATGTAGCAATGTGTAATACACATATTTACATCAAAATAGACATTTGTGGATGGCTCCTGTCACAATTTAGACCTCAAGCCATCAGCAAAACACTAGGAGAAGCTATATTGTCTTTAGTGGCACTACTCATGTGCTTTGCTAAATGTAAGGTCTCAGTGCTTCGTTTCTGGAAGTTTTGGAGCGACACTCATGAAAGACAGACCTGATCCTTGCTCATCAGACTCTCTGGCAAAGGGACCCCTATATTTCACAGGGCAGAGGGGCCTCTAGCATGTGTAGCAGCTCTGTACTGCAGAGCCCCAGCTTTCTGCAAATACCCCAACAGGGACTCTGCTGGGACAAGGGGCATTGCAGGCACAGGAACCTGGGTTTGTTCAGCCTGGAGAAGAGAATGCTGAGGGGGGATCTTATCAATGCTTATAAATATCTGAAAGGTGGGTGTCAAAGGATGGGGCTGGACTTTTTTCAATAGTGCCCAACAACAGGACAGGGGGCAATGGGCACAAGCTGGAACATGGGAAGTTCCACCTGAATGTGAGGAAAAACTTTTCTTTAAGGGTGACAGAGCAGTGGAACAGGCTGCCCAGAAAGGCTGTGGAGTCTCCTTGCCTGGAAATATTCAAAACCTGCCTGGACACAGTCCTGTGCCCCCTGCTCTGGGTGTGCCTGCTCAAGCAGGGGAGTTGGATGAGATGATCTCCAGAGGTCCCTTCCAACCCCTACCATACTGTGCTTCTATGAATATTGCTGGGACTTGCTGGCATTGCAAGAACCTGGAAGGATGAAGCAAGAGGACACTGCAGAGAAAAGTCTGCAAATCAAATCCCCTGTGCCTAAAACTTTGGGATGTATATGCACTATCTCCACCTAGGTTTCCTTCTTTGAATTAAGGAACTGCAGCCCTCTTTGCAGAGCAATTCCACTTATGACCAGGGCTGGGACAACATCTGCTTCATTTGCTGTTGGCTGTGAAGCACTAAGTGCCTGAGATACTGACATCTATATATTGGCTGCAGTGATCGTAACAACCTGCATGTCGGACATGAACCAGGGAGCAAGCTGAGGCTGATTATACATGTAGAATATAGACCTATTTAGTCAGAGGCCGATGTTTTTACATAGCTGCTTTCCAGCGCCCAAGCATGCTCCAAACACGGAATAGTTTCCACTGTTTCCCTTTTCACACATGCTCAGAGTTTTCCAAACCATTCACCTTTGGCGAAAAGCTTCATGGCTGGCCCCTGCTAGAAGGTCAGCTTGTTTTGAAACATGAACAAAACTCTTTCAGTTGTTAAAGAAGTGGGGCAGCAAATTAATTAGCTTTTAGATCTGAGGGGCTTTTGCTTCATCATTGTTACAAAATTTGTGCACCCACTTCCTTAAAATTTATAGTTCATTTTTTGAATGAGACTTTTGCAGACCCGTGAACAGAATTATCGCCCAATAATTTAAATATCTAACAGGGAAATTAGGTTTCCCATTGCTACATAGAATGATCATTTTTTTCAAAACCTATTTTAGTCCTGTACTTTTTGTGCCATTGTCAGATATTTTTATGTGCGTACACTGACATTTGCATAATTTCCATGAGGGAGAGTGAAACGTTTCAGGGAAATATAATGCAATGTCCAGGAAGAGAAAACTTTTTATACAGGGGAGAAAGGAAACAACCATGCCAAGGATAACCAGGGAAATATTTTCCGTTGTGCCACGCAGGGCTTGCGCCCCAGTTCTGGCTGCATTCATTCTGGCACATGCTCTCTAAACTATACATTTTCACCAAATTGGTGTGTTTTGGCCAGGTATTTCTGTAAAAGCTTACAGTTCCTCTACAGTGTGTCAACAGAACAAGTACAGATGTGATGCAAGACTTGACTTTCATGACATTACTGAAAAAATCCCTCTGAAGGTTATGCACATAATATTCCAGCTATTCCCCAGCTGGAGAAAAGGTACATCCTCCTCCTGGGAGGAGATAGGAGAAAGAAGAGAAAGACAGAGGATTCCCTCATGGGTTACGGTATCCCTTCCAAACACCAAAAGCAATATTTTAGCCCCACATTCACCCAAGATCCCAGTCCAGGCCCAGTCCCATCAGTCAGGACAACCCATACAAAGTCAAACATGTAGGTTGATGACGACATGGAAGAGGCCATAAGATAGCGTTCTGTAGTCTACAGCTTCCAGTCTTCCCTCCCACCCTTCCCGCTGCTCTCAGCCAGCTTGCCCAGCACTTTTCAGGCCTTTCCATTTTAACTCATTGAAATGTCAGAAAATGGTCCAGAAAAAAGTTTGATATGCTTTACATTATGTTAGAAAAATAAATTAGCTCAGTTATGGTTTATAACTGGTTCAAGGATGGAGCAGGACTGCATAGCCAAGAGCAAGCAGAGGAAAGGGCAGAGGAAGGAAGAGGTAGGGCAGGGAAGAAGAGAAAGCAGCAAAACAAGCTGTCGCATTGGCTAGACTGCTACAGTAAACAATACTGAATACCTAGACTATTTCATCCTGGCAGTCAAGCTATACCTTGGCTGGAATGTGAAGAATAATGAGGGAATATAAGAAGAAGTGAGACTTGGTGGAATAACAACAGTAATCATAAAAACCTGCAAAAGTCTAATGATATGATATACAGAACAAGTTAGTACATTAACAAATGCAAAAAAATCTTCTGAGAGACAATATCAGTTTTAAACACAGGAGCTATCTTCTACTTCCAACTTTCTTCTATTTCTGTGCTTACACTTTGTTACCTCTTATAATGTTTATGGAGGTTTATATTTATATTCAATATTTCTTACCAAATCTCCTTTTCTAGGAGAAGACCATTTGAATAATGACTGCACTGACAATGACATTTAATTGAGAGGCACCACCACAGTTCACACCATTACGTTTTTTCCAGATATCCCAGTTACACACAAATTCAAAGACAGGAGAGATGAAAATAAGAAGGCTGGACATTTTAAATACAGTATCTTCACATATACTACCTGTACCTCAAATAAACTCCAGTCATCTAAAGACAAAAACTTTCTTTACTCACATTATCAAGTTATGCACCATTTCCAATAGTTCAGAAATCTAGAGCTGGAGAAAGATCAAAAGCAGGGAGGCTGCCAGGAAAGATGTTTAGGATGATGCTTTCTCTTCTATTACCAGAACAGATGAATGCAGTTTGTTTTACAGTTACCTTACAGTTAAAAGTCACATGGAAATGTAGTACACAACAGAAAATTTTCATCTCGGGATGGGAAAAAAAAGCATTCATGGAAATAAATAACAGTTCTGACAATATACATAAGAGAAAGAACTATATTCATTACACACTGGGGAAAAATTACTAAGAAAATATATGGTGATGACAGAAAAACACAAGGTCAGATTTTAGAGCTGAAACTTTAACCCTTAGTGCTTACCTTGTTATTGCCTGCTGTCTTTTCTCCACGCTCCTGGTACAGAACACCAGAATTATTCAATGTTACCGTTTTTACCACTCCGTCCTTACAGCCATTCACCATGACATAGGTGGGAAAGATGTTCAAGGAGTGAAATACTCCAGTTCTGTTCCATAAAAAAACTTCGAGATTTTTGACAACTCAGTGTTTCTATACCTTTTTGTTTTGTCATTAATGAATCATTCATTTTTCTACCCTTCTGGCCTGTTTTCTTGATCTCAGTTATAATCTCCATATGGCAGGTGGAAGCCCAAATGACTTGCAGATACAACAAAGCATTCAGTCTCACTGCATTACAATAGAAAAAAGTCCTTATGACCTTCATAGGGACAGAGTCACTTCACATTTATTACACCATTGTAGTCTTCCTTTACTTTTCATAGTTATTAGAACTTTCCTGCACATCTTTTAGATTAAAATCTCATTTATTTTGTGCTTTAGAATGAATGATGCTTTTTTCACAATCACATTTCAAATTAACTCCCCATATGTAAATCTATCCCTCCAACTTTTGGTACAGGCCAAAGACTTCTTTAATTTTCTCAGGGATCTGAATTTATAAAAAATAAAGAGCAATAGTGAAAAAAGCGACAGAGAACAAAAAACTATACAAAACCACAGCTGGTCTAAAACTTTGATACTCACAGGAGAATACTGACTGCACTTGCACCACTGACTAAAATTAATGGGTATTGCACATTTCAGCCACCCAGCTTGGACAGCTGGGCAAGTCCTTAGAAGAGCAAGAGTATTACTTCTCCACAGAATCTAACCCTAAGCAAAATGCTGTAATGTTTGTCTTCTTGTTTAGAGCAATGTTATTTCTTTTAAAAGAACATCCCTCACCCTATAAACAAGGAACTCAAGCATTTATAATAATATAATTTAAATAGAACATGAATAGTTTAAAATTGGGTTAAAAAAGTCTGGCTTGTGGCGCTTAATGGAAGATGGAAAATAACGCAGTCAGAGAAACATTATACTTCACAAGAGAAATGTTCTAATCTATTCTTAACTCACTTTTATCAATAATCCCCATAGCTGGCTTCTGGCCATCGCAAATGAATAATTCAGAGCCAGGAAAAAAAGCAATTTGGACAGACATTATCCACATCTGTAATTCATCTGCCTTGCTATATGAAGTCATTCACCTGTTAAAAACTAATTTACTAGTATATAGCCGAATATGCTTAAAGGTTACACAGCTAAAAATAACACTGCCTCCAGGATTTTCTATATGGTGAAATACATAAATTATCCTTGTCAGTATGCTGCTATAAAAAGGCATTGGCTTGTATTTCTAGAAGCAGACATTTCAAAGTTCATTCAGGGGTTACATTTTGCAAATACAGCTTAAATAGCTTTGCAGTATATATGAAAGCGTGCATTTTGTTTTTAAAGATACTTTATTATTGCCGTTATTCAGCAAAGATGCTGTGTCAGGCTCACCATATGTGAAAAGTAGCACATGCCTAAAAGTAACAAAATTATGAGGGTTTTTTTCTGTTTTGGCTTTTTTCCCCCCAGTTACAGGTTGGTTTATTTTTTTTGGTTGATCTAATACAAACCTGCAGATTTTCTTTCTGAAAAGTCACTGCCCAAACATGCTCCCTCCTTCTTCCTCGAGAAGGGTGACTGGGCAGCTGCAGCTCCTTCTTTCCTCCCACTGCTGCTGAACCCCCACAGCTGGTGCCTGCACCCGCATGCCCTGTAACCCCATGCTCCTGATCAGGCTCCCAATTCACTTGCAACACAAGGGAGCCTTGCAATAGTCAGCTAGCGTCCATGCCCCACTGAGTTTCCAATCCAAGCACTCTTGGTCTAGAGGCAACGTGGCTTTATTCCTTCTTGAGCATCATGAATAAAACCATTTGCAAAGCTGCACATGTGCATCACAGCCTGTGTGTTGCTGTTGCTACAGCCCTGGTAGGGCCTAATAGAATATTCATTGTTTGTCATTATATACAAGTTGGAAAAATTGCTCTTTGACTCTTGGGAGCCTGAGATGACTTTCACTGGTCTGAAAGAGACAAAATAAAGGTTTCCATCTCTAATTTAGATCTGGAAATCTTTGAGGTGTAGAGTTAACTCTACAGCTTATGTCTCCAGTGGCCAAGATATCACCCCCAGTGCTGCTGAGCACCTTACTAGAAATGAGTGAGGTCATCTATGCACAGCCACCGTCTTGCAGTTTCCTTCTGCTAATGAAAATGCAGTAGGAAAGTCAACGTGGCAGAATGCCAGTTACATTAAATACAAAACATGCAGAGCTAGTAAGCTTTTGTCCATAAAAGAAGTTATCCCAGGGTCAAGACAACAGTGGAAAATTGTAGTTCTAGTGTCAACACTATGCCATGTATTGTCAGAAAAAGAGGGTTTCTGCTCCAACCAAGCAGATGGAAATTATTCTATAGCATGCAGACTAAGCAGGGCTCCCACCTGGGAGCTCACTGCACAACTACATCTCTCTGCTGGAGCTGAGCCTTTCAACAACACCCCTTGCAAAGCAGCTTTCAGGAAGAAGGTTTGATGATAGTGCAACTATTTTTAATATTGCTCCCTATTTCTCTTGCCCAGAGATGCAAACATAAGGACGACTCATTCCATGAAAAAACAAGAAACTTCCTTTGATAAACAGGATGTTAGGTTTTTTTTTTGGAGTCACACTCACACCTGTTCTCTTTATGGCTGCGTAAACATCCTCAACTCCCCGCAGATCCTTTTACATACTGTACACATAACACATCTTCCTCTTGCTATATTCATCACTGGGCTTCAGTGGGAACAGCTGGCATGTCACTCAGACCGCTCATGCTATTATGGGGGTACATTCATCCCTCATTATCTCATTCACAGCATTGCAGCGGAAAAGCACAAAGACAAATACATGAACCCATTCACAAACATTACAAAGAAATACACAAGTTTTCCTTTTAGCAGAACAAATATTGAGAAGTGACCTGTCAATTCACAAGGTCAGCTGGCATCCTGGTCTATAGTATTACTTATATTTACTTTCTCTTGTCTTATCTAACTTGATTAACTTGCATTCAGGATATAAACACACATTCATGTTTATCTTTCTGAATATAGTACCATGTCTGGAGTAAACCTCTGCTGGAGTGAAATTCCACTCAAGTCAATGGTATCCAGCCAGGTTCCAACACGTGGGCTGGGTTATCTTTTGTTTTGACTATTTAGATCACATCTTTAAGCAGTGCCATAGCTACACTGAAGTCCAACACTGCCCACGCTGCCCTTTGGACACAGGATCCGGGCGCTCCAGCCTCTGCCTCCAGCAGGATACTTTGGGATACCATCCTCCTGATGTTTCTGAGCAAACAAGCAGGGAGCAGCATCCACCTCTCCATTCCCACCTTTTCCCACTCCTGTGGGTCCTTGCCCTTCATCCAGTTTACTTTTTCGTAGCTCCTTTCCTCTCTGTCTCCCCAGATTCATACAGGCTTTCACTCACTCGTGTGCCCCTTTTCTCTTCCTTTGCACCCAAGGACCATTTAATTATTCAGAACTTGCCTTGGCTGCCTTTCTCCAGAGAAATCCAACTGTAACACATCAGCAGAAGTGGACAGACATGAGATACTAAGTCCTGATTTAAAGATGAGGTTTATACATAGCAGTGAGGGCATTGCACCTTGAGGCAGAAGGCTCCCCCAGCAGCAGAGGTATGCAACTTTACATCAAGACTTGGCTCCAAGCAGGCAAAAGTGCAAAACTATCAGAGAAAACATTCACTTTTAAATCAAAACATTTAACAGTTTACCAGATCAAAGAAACATCCTGGCTTAGGGCTCCAGGTAGGAAAACAAACCTTTGGTTTCATATGCTTATAGCTGTTAAACCCAAAGCAGCAGCAGCTCGTGATTTGCAGTTGAGTTTTGGCTTTGGAACATTTAACTACATGCTACAAGAAGCAGCATACTTATGAACCTGAAACTTTTAGGCTTTGCCCATATCTAATTTATGAGCAAAAGAAAATTAAAGAAGACTAATATCTTTATTTCTTTATTTACCTCAGCATCTTTTTAGAAGCAGTTTGTCTGACAGACACTTAGTGGGAGTTTGATTCAGAGATGTAAATGCAAACCATCATATAATTGTTCCTGGAAAACATAGTCCTTCATTACCAGAAGCCTGGAAATGAAGTAATGAAACAAAGAACACAGAGGTGTTCGATGGATCTTCTAGAGTTATTACACTTGTGATTCAGCTCTTATATTTGAGGTAGCAATTTTCTTGTCAGATCAGAGAGATCCAATATATTTAATAAATGACAGACTTCATCTTAAAACATTTACCATCTTAATAAACAAAAGACAGGGAGAGAGACAGGAAATCAATATATTCATTTTAGAAATAACATCAAGAACAATGGTCTGAGGAAGAATAATAAGAGGAAACAGAGACGATAAAGCACACAAGTAATTTTAGACAGAAAGAGGACAATAACATTCTTCTAAACTAGCAGGGGAGCTACAGTGAGGGCAACCTGGGTATCTAGAGGTTATAAATAGTGTGGAACAATAAAGAACAAGAAATATCAGAACTGTTCAAGCTGAGGGACAGGAAAGAAGTGAAACTTTACAGTCCCAGGAAGTTTTTTGTGCAGTAACTAATGCAAGTATGTAAGTAGGACACTATTTTTTTTTTCCTCATCAGTGTTTATGAGTCTCTCTCTCACCCTGCATGTCAGAGTTAAAAAAAACAGGGCTGAAGAAAAACATTACCTCGGATCAGGTACAAAGCCACAGGGTAAGGACTTGTAATCGAGCGTTTCTAGTAAGACTGACAAGATAAAGATGCTGAAGAGCTAACGTAGTTAAGATGGATTTCAAAACGATTGTACAATAGAAGGAGATCTCAAATACAACAACATTTGAAGAAAAAAAATGAATTTCAATCCCAAGCAAAAGAAGAAGAAATATCTATAGCCGTTACTTTCCACAGCTGTGGTTGCCTTGATGTTGTTAGAAATGACTGATGAGCTCCATGACCAGCTCGTCTTTGAGAAGAACCAGTCCAAAGTCTAATAAGATGGTGACCATTTAGGAACAGAGATCATTTCATAGGGATTACTTTTTCTCTTAAGAATATTTTACCAGATTATAAAAGCATTCCTCTGATTGCACAAATTTCTTCCCCTCCACCCCACCCCACCCCACCCCATTCTCATTTACTTTAATCAAGCATCAAGGTACAATAGTTGCAGCTATTTACTATTACCCTGCAATGCACAAGGAAAAGTTACAAACAAGGCAACATGAGAAAGAAGAGAGGTGCAGGAGGGGCAATGGTAACCAAAATAAGGACTACACTGTAATACTTGCTGTGACTTAAGAATTCTTAATTATTCCACCAGATCAAACTCACTCCTTGAAATCCCCTGTTTAGCTTATGGAAGTCTATTCACAGTAGTCACTGTAATCACCCAGTTTTCAGACCTTTCATGGATATTTCCTTACATTCTCTGTTTTCCAAAATGAGTCATTCTTGCTTCAGAGTCATTTTTGAAGACAACAATACAATATGCAGGGATAATGCAGTATTTTCCTCCCTGCAAAACTTTTCTCAATAATTTTCTCATTACATTTTAGAGAGCATTATAAGCATGCATAATGACATTTCTACTGTTCTTGGGTCATCAGCTGCTTTTAATCAGCATAGTTCTAGTTCAGTTACCAGTTCTAATGAGTTCTCACTGAATTTAGTGGAATGATGCAGATATATATTCAATTAAAACTTGGCCCAGTTACATAAATAGGCTAACGCCTGTAGCAAGTAATTATTTCTTTAAACGGTTGGAGAAACAACAGTTCATTTCATTTTTTGAAAAAGTTTAAGGATAGTATAAATAGGAGGAGCGCTGGAAAATAATTACCTATGTGAATACAGTAGTTTAAAGGGGTAGGCAGAATTCTTTTGGATCAGCTAGCAACTCTTAAAAATGCTTGTGAATCACCACCCAGTTTTCTCCCCCAAATCCCGCTTTTGCCACAGAGCAGTGGAGGACAGGACATATACCTTTTAGACCACCATGGTCTAAATCTGAGAGTTTGGTAAACATCAGTTTGAAATATTTTAATAAAGCAAGGTGGATATATTGTGGCAACTCCCCTCATATTAGACATGAGGAGAGAGAGGAGGTAAAGGGAGTAGCTGCCAGTTTGCACCCTGGCCTTCCATCCTCAGTGAGTGTGGGGACGCCCAAGATGCACTTGGGGTAGGAGAATTTGATTTACCTGCCACTACAGCAGCCGCTCCAGCAGGTCCCCATTGGACATAAGTACCTTTTTTGGATCTTGACTAAGTGCTGCAAAATTAACATCCCTACCTGAGGTCTGCTGAATAGAGTAAGCAGAAAGGAGGCTCTGTCGACAGCCTCTTTTGAGTGGGAAGGGGTTTTGCCCAACTTCATACTCCTAAATAAAAATTCTATGTCTGGTCTCACTGCTTACGTTTCTTTTAAAGTTAGTGAAGAGAAAGAGACATTTCAAAGTTGTTTACTTTAAATAGAAAGATGTTTAAAATAAAGCAGGCAAATGACAGTCCAGATGAACATATTTCTCTGCACTAAGTTAGTGCAGTGCTAGGCAAGCAGCACAGTAACAGCACCTACACATCTAAAAGTGACGAAGATAAATCCCACCTCTTTGTTTTTCACTGGAGGTAGTTGTCTGAAGGCAAAGGGCATGGCCCAACATTAAGTTTTGTCATTACCACAACTGGCATTCATTTGTATGCTGAAAAGAACAGCGGCCTCCCAGCTGTCCAGGAGGCATTCAGGAAAACTCATAAAACTGTCCCCACTGTGACCACCCGGACAGCACAGGCTTGCAAGATGCTCCACACAGGTCACTGTCAGACCATAGTTTGTAAGTCTTGATTAAAGAGTGTTCACAGCTATTTTTAAATCCTAGAAAACAGGCCTAACAAGGAAAAACAATTAAACTATTCTATATTTGGAAACATACTTGCTGACAATGGATTTGGCTTCCCTTGCCTTTGCTCTTTTCTGACCCCAGTGATCCAATATTTTGTCCTGATCTTGAAACTAAAAGACCAGGACCAGATGCGTTCGATACACGTGATTTCTATGACTGATCTATTTAAATATACTGATGAATTCTTGTCTTAGTTCTCCTTTGCTTCTCCTTCTCCCTCTGCTCTCCTCCAGGCAAGAAATAAAAATACCTCAACCAACTGAAAGGTCTATTCCATCTCATCACACAAAGTCCAGTCAGAAACAATGTTTTGTCTGAATAAAGACTTTGTAATACAATCCTTTCCACTGTGCTTCAGGATTAACTTTCCTACTGATTTAAAGTAAATAATCTGAGATTTGAAAACTAGAGGGTTTTTTTACCTACTTTCTTTAACACCAGCTGGTATGTTGTGTGACCAAGAGAAAAAAGGAAATTGCATTTTGTACAAACCCATGACATTGATGTTAGTTTCAGTAAAAACCAAACGGTCCCTGATTTGTCTCCCAGATATATATACATGTTTTAGTTATTAATCTTTAAGAGAACCCAGAGCTTTCATTTCTAAAGTCATAACTTCAAAAGTGCTAAAGCTATTGTAGGTCAGTGGAGCTGATAGTCTTGGCAGCCCCATCTTAAAATAACCACTGGCCAATGATCTCCAACAAACAAGGTAAATATCCTGTAATGCAGCAAAGAACTTCAGTGAAGAGATCATCACTAATCCTTTTGACTTATTTAGGAAATAGTATTGTTAAATGAGCAGTAATTTCTCATCTACTAGTTTTTAACGTGGCAACTCAAGATTTCAGTATGTCCCATCACTGCCTGTAATTTATATTTGCATAATATTTATACAATATTTTTATTGCATAAAAAATTCTTCATTTTCCCTTTATGGATCACAGAAGATTCTCCTGCGCAGGAAAAAAAAAACTTTAACTTTTTTCAGGTTTTCTGCACAAATCTAAGGATTTGGTGTAAAGAGTAGGAACACAGTTACCAGCTGGACATGAGTAAAGCGGCTAAAATCAGCCCTTTGAGGGAAAGGCTTACTTATTTACTGTAAAAGAACAAAAAAGAAACAAAAGTTAGGTATATTTAAAATAGAAATTAGATGCATGATTTCAATAATAAGTGCTAACACCCATTGGAAGAAATATTGAGAAGAAACAGTAAGCACTTTCTGCACAGTTCAAGTTAAGACTGAAAAAACATCTGTGGCTTGGGAACAGGCTGCATTTGGAGTTAGAAGAAAAGTACCTGACCCGTACAACAGTGCGATCATGAAAGAATGTCTCAGAAGTAGAGGGTTAGGTCAAAAAGAAACCCCTAAAAAATTCTAAGATGATATTTGATTGGTTTAAGCTGGTTGCCTTAAGAGCAGTAAGGTATGTTTGTCCGATTGAGACTACTGGGAAGAATTTTGGCAGCAAGATTGAAAATGCAGAAGTCTGCAAAGCTGTGGAGATCCACTCTCCTAATAAGCCAAACAGAATAGAGTCCTGGACTCACAGACCAGTGGTATAGTCATGAGACCCAGCTTCCTCTACCTAATTATTCTTATTGAAGCTATATTTGCATTGGATGCACTGGGACACTAGCTAAGGAAAATATAGTGGGAGCTGATCTACTGGGATTGAGTTGGTGTTACTCAAGGCATGTTAATATTTACATTTATCTCCTACTGAGGTTAATCAGAATTTTCACAGTGGTTCCCAAAAAACTGACTTGGTCTCTTAGGAAAGGACAGATACAGAAAACTGACTTATTTATTACTTTATCATGTCCTTAAGTAGCATCTCTGCGCCTGCTTTCAGCTATGCCAACCTGTTCTTTCAGGCTGAACCTGAAATGGTTTGGATGAGTGCCCATAAAAGATATACAAAGTCAACCCTTGTTTACTTGTTCTAGCATTGGTTATAGTTGCTGCTAATATCTTCTACCCTGCAACAATAAAAGCTTTTGATTTCTTGATGGTGGAAAATCATGATCCGTTGCATGGAAATCCCATGCCCCCTGCTCTAGGTGTTCCTGCTCAAGCAGGGAGGTTGGACAAGATGATCTTCAGAGGTCCCTTCCAACCCCTACCATTCTGTGATTCTGTGAAATGCTATTAATATCCCATGACTTATGGAAAACCCCCTATAAATATTGACATTTGTGTGTTAGGTGAGATACCAAGGAAGAAGTCATTATTTGTAAACAAGCTGAAGAGCTGAGAGGCCCATGCTTGAGTATCTTGCTGTTTCATGGAATTGACAGTACAGTTAAAGAAAAAAACATCAACCATAAAAGCAAATATCCCAGACAGTCAAGTATTTCCCCATAGTTTATTTGACGTTCATCCAGTACATAGAGAAAAATCATACTTAAAGACAGTAAAAAGAACATAACAGGAAGATACTTCAAGAAGTTCTACAAAAAGTGTCGCAAATTCTGTGAACAGGCGAGCAGAGAGGGAGAGGGTGGAAGAGCTGCTCTGTCTGCAGGCACCAGGCTCCCTCTTGGCACAGTGGGTGACACCAGAGTACCCACAGCTGGCTGCTGCTTGCAAACCATGGAACCCTGTGTTGACCCTAACACGCTACCCACACAACCCAGTGCAATATGACAACTCAATAGGAAAATTCTACAATCACTGAATCAATGCAAATATTTCTTACCTCCAACCACGCGCAGGATTTGTAAAAATCACATTTTCTTGTAAAGTGTCCTTGGAATAGTACATAATTTGCCACCTGAAAAACTGCAGTTACTATCAGTTGCAGCAATCTATTCTCACACAGTGTTTACTGTGTTTTCATAGTTAATAGGAGATCAGTAGCATGATTCCCTCGTCACATTGCTCTCATCTAGAAATCTTACGTTTCCTTATAGAACGTATCATATAGGATCATTTACTAGTTTTGCAGTACTTTCACCCCATCCTGTAAAAATCTGATTTAAAACAAATAGCATCATTCTCTCTAGTCTCCAAATTGAAGGGAATGAGAGATTATTACATGTTAGCAAAGCAGAAAATGGAAGCATAGTGAGGAGAAGAGAGTTCTGCTCCAAAGTAGAGGACAAATCAACAAACCCAACATTTTGAAGAGAACCTCATTCTTGAAAGGGTGAAAAATAAAAGTTAGAGTTTCACTTCAGCCTTCTGAGTTTGGGCAAAGCATTTGAGGCAATCTGAATGCAATCTCTGTGGATGCAAAGTTCATAGACATGACTGACTGCAGAAATGTATTACAAGGTCAGTTATATTTTCTCTTGCACACAAATGGAAATGATTCCCATATTTATTTACTGGACTCTTTGACAATGTTATGGAATAGATTTGGTCTGTCAGAAGATCATTCAGTGTGGCTTAGTGTGTCATATGCTTTCCTCAGATCCACTGCAAAATGAATGGATGTTTCTGGATGAAATACCTGAAGATGCAGTGAATTTCATGAAAGAACCTTACTCAATCACTTCCAGCAGCCCTTGCGATCCTGTCCTCACTGCAGCTCTGATAGTTTTAGCACAGGAGAGAGAAACAGTGTCAAATGATGGAGTGTGATTTATTATTTCAGCTGTTGTTCAGACAAAATGAATGATAGTGCCACTAACCTTCAAGCTAAGCAAGACCTGGTTAAACATCTAGATGCATCCACTGAACTTCACATCTTTTGATACACAGGCCAGCAAAATGCCTGCAGCACTGGAAGGATCAAGTGCTGTTTCAGGATACTCGGGAATGTACTTATTTGATGAAGAAATTTATGTAGGCAAAGAAATGCACACCTGGACAATTGTCTTTTCAGGTTTTGTTTTTGTCATTTTACAAAAGATACAGTCTAGCTGGAATTTCTGCATTCTGTAATTCTCATATAAGAGAAACATTAAAATCTTTGATGAAAATTATGTAGAGACAGCTTGCAATTTGGCTCAGAGTTTTAAATTATAATAATGAGGGTCAAATTCTTCTCTTTGTTGCCACATGGACTTCAGTAGGATTAGAGAGGTGAAACAGAAGAGGATTTGTGCCGCTTACAATAAATTATGGCCAAGTGTCACTTCTTTTAAGCAGGCTTCATTTCAAGTAAGTAATTAACAAACAAAACAAAAAAAAATCCTGGCAGTTATGCATTAAAGTATTCAGTAAACACATTACCACCAACACACTAACTGATGACACCAAGCAAACTCAAGAAATTTCTGGACAAAGAATTTTCTTCCTCAGACCAGTAAAGAGGCTTTGTATATAGTTCCTTTCCTCTGCTCAGATCTGATAGCAACTTAGTTACCAAGATGTTTCTTGAAGTAGGTTCAGCTATTCATGTCAAAGTATTTTAAGAATCTGCCTTTAATCAATTGTTGGAAGAAGCATGACTGTTGAACCTTAAGGCTTTTGCAGATTGTGGGAACACATCAGTCCTTGAAAGCTTTGTCCACAGACCCCACAATAAGTATGACTCATGAAATGCTATTCTTTTCTCAGTATGCAAGAAAAAAATATTTATAGCGTCATACAAACTATTAAGAAACTGCTTTTCTTTGAAGTTTAGGCACAGGAATGGAATAATAATTTGGGTAAATTGTAGCATTTACAGTTTCTTTTAATTGGTGCCACATACCATATCTTGGCAAAAGATTTGGTTATGATGAAGGATCCCAATTCCCCAAAACAATTCTGACATTCACAAGTTTGCCAAGGTCTAATATCTGATTGGTTTTGGCTCAGAAGTCACATGAGCACCAAAGTAATTTTAAGAACATGAATAGTGGAACAGTTTCCTTGCCTTCGGGCTCTCACTCCCATGCCTCATGCTGGGTCTTTACATATATCCTCAAAAAGGTCCTACAGTTCTCAAAAAATGCTCTGGGTAGGATTTGTCAAAAGCTTTCAGCACAGACTCATCTGTTCCTACTACATTTGTGGCAAGAGCTTGGTAAAACCCTCTACAGCAGAGAGTTATAACAAGTTATACGTTACATGACTGTCATTGCTCTTGTCAGTTGTGCTCCGAGAACTTCAATCACACAAGAAATAGCTCATCAGAGTTTGGCCCAGACTAAAGAGGTAAAAAAGTCTTCCCAAAGACAACATTTGAGGCACAATCAGTTGTAGCAAAATGTTCTAGAATGGTGCTAAGTTTATGACAGATAGTTTTTTGTCTGTACAAAATACCCCTTTTCTGAAGCTGATTACAAGGAAGACCAGGAAGCATCACCTTACTGAATATGAGAGGGAATTGGTTGTTTTGCATGTAGCAATCACAGAAGAAATGTATGTACAGTTCCAAATAATGTTGTACCTTGTAACTCAGGCTATAATATGCAGCCAAAAATTTGTGTGTGTCTAAAGCTAGGCTCAAACCTTTTAGTTTCAAACATACTTTATTTAGGTTAAGGCTTGTTTCTTATGTCTACAAGCCCATTAACATTTTCAAGTCTAGTAACAGTATCCTCAGTATGCGGAAAAAAAACCCCACCCCATGTGAATGGGAACACGGTAAAGATCTATTCAGGAGCAGGCACCAGAAAATGGATGAGAGACCAGACAACACAAGTGAAGTAGCTCGTACACACTCTTGGACACTGTCTTAATCTCTCCCAGGCTTTTGCAGTCAGTATAAGAAGAGGAGCCCTTAACAGTAGTCCTGCTGTGGAAATAACACTAGTTCTACTCTTGGTGCAAAAAATCCTCCTGCAGCTGTTCATTCTGCAACATGACTTTAAAAAGCAGTGGAAGAGTTTAGATGAAAGATTTAAAAATATGAGCAATCTAATTTTTGTCTTCCCTGCCTTCCTGGTACAATGTGAATCCATACAACATTCACAGACCCTGACAACACGTTACCTCTCCCCTTATAAACAGAATATTGCTATAAAATTTTGTATTTCCTGTGTTTTCATTCAAAGCAACGATACAGGAATCAAACGCAATAAAAAGCAGTTGCTAAAACATACACTGAAACATGACTGGGGCTGCAGGAACAACTGTCGCACTTTGCGCACAACAGAAGCGCATTTGGGTTCTTGCTGTTACCAGAAATTGTATTTTAATCACTACAGAACATGATATGCCCGAGATAAGCATGCAAGAGCTGCACAACAGCCAGTATTTTTCCTCAGGTCATGTCAGGCAAAAAGTACCATAGTTTCTTTTCTCTCTATCTGATTTTATGCCAACAAGTACTCGGAAAGCCGTTGTCTGGCCTTTCTGTCCCTGTGATGTATTGCATCAATCTCCCAGTTCCCACAAATTCATTTTTAAAGAGCTTCTGTTCATTTATGTCTGCCTTGTAAAAGATCTCTTGTGTTTTCTCTCCACCCCTTCAAGATTAATAAACATTCTGCTAAGAAAAAGCTTTAGCATCAATCAGATTTCATAACTGATTAGACGGGAGATACTCTGGCTGCATTTGCAATGGGCCTCTTTCAACTGTTTTTGTTTCTAAAATTAGCGTAGCTATTTCCTGAGAGAAGTCTCAGGATAGAAGTAGACACACCCACAACGCAGTACATTTGAGCCATGTCAGAAAGCACACTGAAAGGCTGATCAGACTGTCCAAGAAAATTGAGAAACTGCTCACCTCCCTGCCACCAGCAGGGGAGGCCTGCTGGCCCACGGAACGCCCATGCCACAAAACCCAACCTGGAAGTCTGTATTTGAAAGACTGTACATCTGATACAAGGGAAAGCCAGAAACCGATGTTGAGGAAAAAAACACTGCTCATTAACATCATCCCCTATACAATCTGAGCTGCCGTTATTTATGCCAGGACTTGTTCTCACTTGTTTTGCTGCTGAGCTGCCAACAGCAAGATTTACTTTGCCTTGAGACAGGCTAGGTGCAATGCTGCGGCCACCTGAAAGGCAAAGGTAGCAATTCATAAAAATGCTTCCTGCCCTCATGCATAAAAAGATGCTTTGCCCAATTTTTCAGTTGTTGAATTCAGCCTATTTTTGCAGTACTGTGAAATTCAGTAGAGTAAGTTTTGGAGCAAGGAACAAAAGTTCTGACATCCACAGTGTAAGTAATGTATCTATGTCAGAATCTGTGCAGGCCCTATTCATACAGGGTTACATCCTCTGAAAGTAGGAAAAAGATTGGACCCTGATAAAAATAGGTTACAGTTACTTTTGCAGGACACATACATCTTCTCCCTTTGCTCAGGTTTACTTTCTCCCACCAGCCAGCCAGTATTATGAAACGCAAGACAAATATTTGCTTCAGGTCACGGTGTGGTGAGTCTCATGTAAGAGATTTAACAGGATATTTTTGTGTTCGATGAAGTTTCTAACAACAACTCATTAGAAGAACAGGAAGCACTGACTGCTTTTGAAGTTCTGCTCTAGCAATACTTTAAAAAAAAGTAATCCTGTTACAGAATGGGAGGTATGCCTAATAAAAGTACATAGTTTCTTTATCTAACGTGTACTGTATAAATAGAAGAGATCCTTAGTAACTGAATTAAGCCAGCATTTAAAAATAAAAAAATAATAATTAAAAAAAAAATATCAAACACAGCCTAGGTGTCTAGGGAACTAATACTATAAATCCTGAGCACCCCTCTGAAGTAGGATAACTCGGCAATACTGCAAGTAGCACCTTCAGGTTTTTAGACAAAGTTTGGGATGAAAGAACGAGGCACAAGGAGATCCCTTACACATATGTTTGTTTCTTCTTTCTGACATTTTTATACCATAATTAAAAGATTTGAGTTTTGACTTCCAGGATTTTTTTCTTTTTTTTAAAGAACAAATCTAAGAATAGAAAGAGACAGGAGCATCTCTTTGCAGTAGCTGTCATTGTCTTTATGCAGCTGAGGTTTAATTTATGCAAACTAACATTGACGTGCAAGTAAACATAACAGTCAAAGCTGGTTTTAAAATAAATAAATTAAAATCACTCACACCTACATATACTTGTATGAATATGCAATACTCATATTCACAGCAGAACTGCTTCTGCTCTTCTTTTGTCTGAATCTGTTGACCCAAAATGGCAGGGGAGGAAACAAAACCCAACAACAATTGCTAAAACATTTTGCTTTCAAGAGATTCATTAGATTTTATTCCCACAATTACATAAATATATGGGAACTAGTACTGCTGCAAACTGATTTTGCGTCACTGATTATAGAGGCGATAAGCTAGCTAGTGCCATCTGAGATTCTTGCACTCTGCTGTCAACTTTTTTCTTCACACCATATTTTTTTTACCATACCGATTATGCCATGACTGAAGCCTTTCAGAGGCTCCACTGCACTGTCAGCTAGAGTCTAAGGATTCCTTTTGAAGGTACCTATTCAAATTAAACTTTTTAAAAAAAATGTTTTTCCAGAATCTTCTTTTCAGAAAGGGGCTAGCTGCTACTTCCAAATCAAAATGTTTTATAGATTCATAACTCAGATCAAATTTTTCTTCTGAAATGAAATAAAAATCAGAAGTTACCATTACAGTTTTTTGGCAGATGAACTAAAGTGAGCAAGAATCTCCATTTCAGCAACGACATCTGTACCTCAGGCTGTCGTGGCTAAACTTTGTTTCCTATTAGTCAACAGGCTCTAGGGTACATGTTAGTGTGAAGCTCATGAATGGCATTTGAAACCTTTTGTCATGGTTTAGCCCCAGTCAGCAACTAAGCACCATGCAGCTGCTTGCTCACTCTGCCCAACCCGGTGGGACTGGGGAGAGAACTGGAAAAGTAAAAGCAAGAAAACACGTGGGTTGAGATAAGAACAGTTTAATTATTAAAATAAAATAGTAATATTGGTAAAGATAATAATATTTATTATGAATAATAATAATAAAAAGGAAAATAAAGAGATAAATTAAGCCCCCCCCCCCAAAAAAAAAAAAAAAAAAAAAAGGGGAAAAAACCCACAAGTGATACAATCGATCACCACCCATCGACTGATTCTGCCAGTCCCCAAGCCACGATCACCACTTCCCCCAGCCAACTCCCCCCAGGTAACATACTGGGCATGACATCACATGATATGGAATATCCCTTTGGCCAGTTTAAATCTGCTCTCTTAGCTGTGCCCCCTCCCGGCTTCTTGTGCAGCCGGCAGAGCATGGGAAGCTAGAAGAGTCCTTGACCAGTACAAGCACTACCCAGCAACAACTAAAACATTGGTGTGTTATCAACATTATTTTCATACTGAGTCCACTGTGTCAGCTGCAGTGAAAAAAATTAACTCTATCCCAGCTAAAACCATGACACCTTTGTAGTCCTCTATCTCCACAGCCGAAGTTTACAAAAGGGATGTTATTTTGCACAGGAAACTAAAACAAAATACCCTGCATGCTATGTGTACCAACACAAAGAGGATATTGCACTTGAAATTTCACTTAAAGATGTTATTCTGTTCAAGGAGCTATGAAATAATGAAAATTATTCTTGTTTGTTGGACATAAGTGCCCAAAACCAGCATGGATGTTGAGAAACTTAATGCAGTGACTGACAAGCCAGAATGTTTTTCTGTGACAGTGGGTATCTTACCTTGCTAGGAGACTGCATGCCGGGTTTTTTTTTTCTTTTTTCTTTTTTTTTTTTAATAGAGAGAAGAACTTTTCATAAGTGATAACATACCAAAATAATATAGTTATTCATGTAGGGATTTTGAACTCAAATAAAATGTTCTTGAGGAAAAAAGATTATTAAAATGCTCACTGAGATACTGATATTGACAATTTTAGACCGACTTCCTCCAATCTGTGTAAAGAGACTAACATGATTATTTAATAACTCATGAAGGTCATATATAATCATCCAAATAACAAAAACATACCAAGAAAATTGCATTTAAAAACCCAAACAAAACTAGAAAGTCATTAGTTGCAAGTCTTGAGGCAAAATGGGATGCTGCTACAGTTTTTCAGTCCAGTTAACAATTTAAACAGTGTTTTAACTATAGGCATGACTGATCTCTAATAATTATAGTAAGCACCAAGGACTTGAAGAAAGATAAAGGTGCAAACAAAATGGATCGTAAGAGAATTGACGCAACTGAACATAAGCGCAAACTTCCTTATTTAATGAATTTCCAAAATATAGCATAATGGTGATTTCAGTCTAATTGAGTTAATATTAACTTCTAGGAGCTATTGATTAATGTAATTTAAACTCTTAGTCAGCTAAGACTTAAGACTTCTCTACATCAGAAGGACTATTGCCAGCGACTTGCTTATTATGATTAGCTTGAATTGCATTAAAAAGCTAATTTTAATTTGTATGCTAAAACCAAATCATGTTAGACTGTAAATTATAATCCAATTATAAACACAGTTCAGCCACATCTAGCCTACTCAGACCTCCTGCTAAAGGAGTCAGTGTAGAACAGGCAAATCCAACATGCTACAACAATGCTTTATAGCAACTGGGTATGAAAATACCAAGCCAAGAAGCCAGCATTATGCCCTGCATTATGCACATCCAGTCATTTATTGACATGCTGTGTACATTGAGTCTCCTCAGTGCTCTTACAGAGATACAGTACCAAAGGTAGTATATCATGTAAAATATATGTTGCCAAAGATGATAACCTAAGTGGCTGAGGGCGACGATTTTCACAGAAACTCTTGGCATCCAACTCCATTAAAGAAGCTGAGGATTTAAGTCTGTATCTTTTAGGCAGATGGTCTCTAAACTCCAGTAAAGTGCTGTTTACTACTACAACACTGAGGAGGAACTTACATGGTGTCACCCAAAACAGGAAGATGGAGACTTCTACAAGTGGCCTATAGCAGATGCCCAAAGTAACGCCATTGTAAATCCTCCCCCTCCCTCCTCTGCCAGCACAGGACACTAAGCTCAGGAGAATGTGAGGGTGATGTTGTGTGCAGTCCAGCGCATACCTGATGAACATCTTACTACAACTTTCATTTCCAAGGAAGAACAGGATTCACACTTTTCTTTTGAAGATGCACAGAGGAAAAGAGCAGTGATATTGCTTACCTGCTCCATCACCCCTCATGGTTAAGGCATTCCCCAAAGAAGAAAGCAGAAATCCCCTCTTTTTCCCATAGCAAGGCCACTGGGTGTAGCGTAACAGTAGGGGCAGATGTACCTTAATCTAGATAAAGTCAGAAAATAGGAACACAATAAAAACAGAGAAACACTGTCCACTCTGTAAGTAGCAAAGAGCTTTCTACATCAGTCTCTGCTGGCTGCATTTTCTGCATTTTTACTCCAATTAACAATAATAAATTACAGTTATATTGTAGCTGACTTAGGCTGTTTAAATATAGCCTGAAAACATGAAGAGCAAACAGCTAGGGAGGATCCCATGTTATCAACTCTGTTTTGGCCAAAATATTAATTGAGGATAGGGCATTCTGAAGGCACTTGGCAAACCACTTCTGAGTGCAGGAGGATATTCAGACTTGGCACTCCCCCTGTCTGGCTTGGGCAGAAAGGAGAGTCTCCTCTCTGCAGCAAGTTCATCCTCCCAAGCTCCTGACATGCATTATCTTTGGAAAATAAAATATCCCAGCTGACTAGTTCCTCTCCCATCAGTGTCACAAGCCTTTCTGGACATGTCAGACATCATTAAGCCTGTGATGTGGTCTAAAAGATAAAAAGAATCAGTCAGTAAAACTAGCTGGCATTTATCAACACTAATTGTAGCTCCCAAAGAAAGACATGTCCAGCATTGACTTGGTCTTACACATTGTATCCTTGAGATACAAGAAGAGTTGGACTACTTGGTAAATCTTGAGGTAATTTTAACAAAAAAGCAAATACAAACCTAATTAGTGTTTATGCTTTATTAACTCTGTATGTACTAACCATGCATGCGGTACATCACACACTTAAAAGTAAAAATATGCCTTAATACTTCCAACATTTCCAAAGTCCATTGAGGAAGGTGGACAAAGATCAAGCTACCACTGAAAAAAACTACCTTTGTCTCCCACTTCTACATAATAGTAAAAGAAATGGGGTTTTCAAGTCTAAAAATGCATTACTGTATACCTTATCCTCAGAGACAAAAATACCACAGCATACACTGGGGCTGGATTAATTAATTAGTACTTTATGCAAAGCAGGCTAGTTTAATATTTTGTCATTTTGAAGTAGTCTTTGCATCTATAAATATTACTCAATTTTGTGTTTTTCTTCAACCTCCTTCTATCATAAACTTGTGAAACTGATATATTTTGCTTGACCATGTTGCAAAAGAAAAAAGGTCAGGAAATCAATTACAAGAGTAACAAAGAATAAAGATAAATTTAGGAAAAGTGATGAATAGGAACAGTACGTAGGAGATTTTTTACTTTGTTCAACAAATGGTTTAGAAGGAAGAAATGGTGACCTCAAACACTGAACATTTATCAAGTTTGTAAATACACAAGAGAACAGTAAAGCATAAAACCTCTTATAAATAATGGACTGAGAACAACATAGACTAAAGCCCAGTCTAAATTAAACATAATCTCATTTTTAATTCATCGCTCTCAGAGCTGTTGTGCACTTCATTTTACTTACAGCATGAAAGAAAACATTGGAGGTATTTCTTACCTTCTGCAGTTAGTCACTAGGATCTTATATTTGAAAACTGTTTAGAAATACAGCCAGTAGTTACTCAAAGCCAGTGAACTAATCAAGTGCATAAATTATATATGCAAGCATGAGATTTCCTACATGTCTACATGAAATATTTATGTAGGAAATTTGACTTTAGTAGGACTCTTCATATGCACATAAATATTTGCAGAACTGGGATCAGTCAAATGCTGGGAAAAAAAATTCTCACACTAAAAAAGTTTCAAATAGGTTGTGACACCATCCAAAAAAGCCAGGAAGCTGTTAAGCTCCACTGCTGATCACGATATCATCATAAGAAAGAGAAGGATAGTTAAAGACTTCCTTATGGACATATGAGACCTAAGTCCAAAACTAATTGAAACTTATAAACCATAACCAACTAACATGGCTCACCTTTACAAAAAAACATTAGTACGCATCAGTTTTTCTCAACAGTGGAACTGCTGATGCATCTGATATACTGATTTTTCTATTAATTTTTTTGGGGGGCGGGGAAGAAGTATATGAATGTATGATTTCAAAATTAAGGATTTTATATGGACAAGCAAGCCTTTATACCAGAACAAAGATCTGGACTTTGGCTTCATCACAGTGAAGATTACTATCTTTAGAGCTACCCTTTTGTCATATAGCAAGGAATTATATTTACCAGGATATGAGGACTGTAAATTCAGGCTACTGAAAATAGAACCTGAAGCATACAATGTACCCACTATGTCTGCTATGAGCGCAGTCATTAAGATTTTACAGCAGTTGAGAACTATAAAGTTTATTTTCCGTACATTGTGTTTGTGTATGCAGTAAACCATGCAGTAGATAGAAGTCACTGAATTTAGCTCTGTGGTGAAAGAGAAGCTATCATCAACAGAAAGGATGCATGAACGGCTTTGCATACCTGTATATATCTCCAGCTTCTACCTACAGCAATGTATGGATACAGACAGAAGTTCAATAACTCTGTATTGCATAACAGGAAAGAAGCCAACCAGATCTGCTCAATGAAAAATAATAATTTCCAAGACATCAGTGTTACCTAAAATCGGTGTGAGAGTTATAAGAATACTGAGCAAATATTATTTAACAGAATGGTAGGGATTGGAAGGGACATCTGGAGACCACCTCGTCCAACCCCCTGCTTGAGCAGGTACACCTAGAGCAGGGGGTACAGGACTGCGTCCAGGCAGGTTTTGAATGTCTCCAGGGAAGGAGACTCTG
The DNA here is from genome assembly GCF_949628215.1 of Phalacrocorax aristotelis. Lineage (NCBI taxonomy): Eukaryota > Metazoa > Chordata > Aves > Suliformes > Phalacrocoracidae > Phalacrocorax > Phalacrocorax aristotelis. The sequence continues at coordinate 35,761,968 of NC_134281.1, forward strand.
CAACCTCCCTGGGCAGCCTGTGCCACTGCTCTGTCACCCTCACAGGAAAGGAGTTTAGTCACAGAATCATAGAATCGCTAAAGTTGGAAAAGACCCTTAAGACCATCGAGTCCAACTGCTAACCTGTAACTGCCAAGTCCACCACTAAACCATATCCTCAAGCACCACGTCTACCCTTCTTTTAAATACCTCTAGGGATGGAGACTCAACCACCTCCCTGGGCAGCCTGTTCCAATGCCTGACAACCCTTTCAGTGAAGAAGTTTTTCCTAATATTCAACCTAAATTTCCCCTGGTGCAGCTTGAGGCCATTTCCTCTCATCCTATCACTTGTTACTAGGGAGAAGAGATCGACCCCCACCTCACTACAACCTCCTTTCAGGTAGTTGTAGAGAGCAATAAGGTCTCCCCTCAGCCTCCTCTTCGCCAGACTAAACAACCCCAGCTCCCTCAGCTGCTCCTCATAAGACCTGCTCTCTAGACCCTTCACCAACTTTGTTGACCTTCTCTGGACACGCTCCAGCACCTCAATGTCCTTCTTGTAGTGAGGGGCCCAAAACTGAACACAGAATTCAAGGTGCGGCCTCACCAGTGCCAAGTACAGGGGCACAATCACCTCCCTTCTCCTGCTGGCCACACTATTCCTGATACAAGCCAGGATGCCATTGGCCTTCTTGGCCACCTGGGCACACTGCTGGCTCATGTTCAGCCAGCTGTGAACCAACACCATCACGTTCTTTTCCTCCAGGCAGCTCTCCAGCCACTCCTCCCCAAGCCTGCAGCATTGCATGGGGTTGTTGTGACCCAAGTGCAGGACCCGGCACTTGGCCTTGTTGAATCTCATACTGTTGGCTCTGGCCCAACGACCCAGCCTGACCAGGTCCCTCTGTAGGGCCTTCCTGCGCTCCAGCAGATTGACATTTCCACCCAGCTTGGTGTCATCTGCAGACTTACTGAGGGTGCACTCAATCCCCTCATCCAGATCATCAATGAAGATATTGAACAGGACTGGCCCCAACACCGAGCCCTGGGGAACACCACTCGTGACTGGCCGCCAGCTGGATTTGACTCCATTCACCACCACTCTCTGGGCTCAGCCGTCCAGCCAGTTTTCAACCCAGCACAGAGTGCACTTGTCCAAGCCGTGAGCAGCCAGCTTCTCTAGGAGAATGCTGTGGGAGACAGTGTCAAAGGCCTTACTAAAGTCCAAGTAGACAACGTCCACAGCCTTCCCCTCATCCACTAAGCCGGTCACCTTATCATAGAAGGAGACCAGGTTAGTGAGGCAGGACCTCCCTTTCATAAACCCGTGCTGGCTGAACCTGATCCCCTGGTTGTCCCGCATGTGCTGCATAATGGCATTCAAGATGATCTGCTCCATGACCTTTCCCGGCACCAAGGTCAGGCTGACAGGCCTGTAGTTCCCCACATTCTCCTTCCAACCCTTCTTGTAGAGGGGCATCACATTCGCTAGTTTCCAGTTGTCTGGGACCTCCCCGGTTGACCAGGACTGCTGATAAATGATGGAGAGTGGCTTGGCAAGCTCCTCTGCCAGCTCCCTCAGTATCCTTGGGTAGATCCCATCTGGCCCCATGGACTTGTGACCATCCAGGTGAAGCAGCAGGTCGGTGACTGCCACCTCTTCAACAACTGGGACTTCCTTCTGCATACTATCTCCATCTCCCAGCACGGTGGCCTCACAACCCTGAGGATGACCAGTCTGACTATTAAAGACTGAAGCAAAGAAAGAATTAAGGGCCTCAGCCTTCTCCTCCTCTTTCCTGGCAAGGTTCCCTTCCGCATCCAACAAAGGAGGGAGATTCTCCCTGGCCCTCCTTTTGTCACTGATATATTTATAAAAAGTGGTGGCCAGCCTAAGTTCCAGCTGGGCCTTCGCCTTCCTAATCTTTTCCCTGCATAACCTCACAACATCCTTGCAGTCCTCCTGAGTCACCTGCCCCTTCTTCCAAAGGCAGGAAGCTCTCCTTTTTTTCTTGAGTTCCAGCCAAAGCTCCCTATTCAGCCAAGCCGGTCTTCCCCGCCACCTGCTCGACTTACGGCACACGGGGATGGCCTGCTCCTGCGCCTTTGAGACTTCCTTCTTTAATAACATCCAGCCTTCCTGGACTCCTTTTCCCCTTCAGGACTGCCTCCCAAGGGACTCTGTTAATCAGACTCCTTAACAATCCAAAGCTGCCCTTCTGAAGTCCAGGATCGTGGTTTTGCTGACCCTCTCCCTTTCTTCTCCAAGAATCGAAAACTCTATCACGTCATGGTCGCTGAGCCCAAGACAGCCTCTGACCACCACATCACTCACCAGGCCTTCTCTGTTCGTAAACAGCAGGTCCAGCGGGGCACCTCCCCTGGTCGGCTCGCTTACCAGCTGCGTCAGGAAGTTATCTCCCACACACTCCAGGAACCCCCGAAACTGCTTTCTCTCTGCTTTGTTGTATTTCCAGCAAATATTTGGTAAGTTGAAGTCTCCTATGAGAACAAAGGCTAGAGATTGTGAGACTCCAGCCAACTGCTTGTAGAGTACTTCACCTGTCTCCGCATCCTGGTTGGGTGGTCTATAACAGACTCCCAACCGGGATATCTGTCTTATTGGCCTTCCCCTTGACCCTTACCCATAAAGCACTCAGCCTTATCATTACTGTCGTTGAGTTCTAGACAGTCAAAACACTCTCTCACATACAAGGCTACCCCTCCACCTCTTCTTCCTTGCCTGTCCCTTCTAAAGAGCTTGTAGCCATCCATTGCAGCACTCCAGTTGTGTGAGTCATCCCACTATGGTTCCATGATGGCAACCACATCATAGTTTCCCTGGTTTCTTCTCATATTCAGGTGGAACTTCCTGTGTTCCAACTTGTGCCCATTGCCCCTTGTCCTGTCATTGGGCGCCACTGAAAAGAGTCCAGCCCCATCCTCTTGACACCCACCCTTCAGATATTTATAAGTATTGATGAGATCCCCCTCAGTCTTCTCTTCTCCAGACTGAACAAACCCAGGTCTCTCAGCCTTTCCTCATAAGGGAGATGCTCCAGTCTCCTGATCATCTTGGTAGCTCTCTGCTGGACTTGCTCAAGCAGTTCCCTGTCGTTCTTGAACTGGGGGGCCCAGAACTGGACACAGCACTCCAAATGTGGTCTTACTAGGGCAGACTAGAGGGGGAGGACGACCTCTCTCAATCTGCTGGCCACACTCCTTTTAATTCACCCCAGGATACCGTTGGCCTTCTTGGCCACAAAGGCACACTGCTGGCTCAGGGTCAGCTTGCTGTCCCCCAGAACTCCCAGGTCCTTCTCAACAGAGCCAGTTTCCAGTAGTTCAGCCCCCAGCCTGTACTGGTGCATGGGGTTGTTCCTCCCCAGGTGCAGGACCTTGCACTTGCTCTTGTTGAATTTCAACAGGTTCCCCTCAGCCCAGCTCTCCAGCCTGTCCAGGCCTTGTTGGACAGCAGCACAGCCTTCCGGCATATCAGCCACTCCTCCCAGCTTGGTGTCATCAGAAAACTTGCTGAGAGTACACTCCATCCCTTCGTCCAGGTCATTGATGACTATGTTGAACAGGACTGGACCCAGTATAGACCCCTGGGGAGCACCGCTAGTGACAGGCCTCCAACCAGACCCTGCCCCATTGATCACGACCCTCTGAGCTCTGCTGTTGAGCCAGTTCTCTGTCCATCTCACTGTTCCCTTATCCAGCCCACACTTCCTTAGCTTGTCTAAGAGGATGCTATGGGAGACAGGGTCGAATGCCTTACTAAAGTGGAGACAGACAACATCCACTGCCCTCCCTTTGTTGACCCAGCCAGTCACACCATCATAGAAGGCTGACAGGTTGGTCAAGCACAGTTTCCTTACAGAGAAACAGGGTTCTCCACTTCCCTTGCTCTCCCATCACACAACCAAAGCATATTTTCAGGTGTTTCTTCCACCTTCATTACAAACTTTCCAAGCCCTGCCCCAGATTTTTGAGACCATTTTCTTTGATGGAACTACCTAACTTGCTTCTTTTATGTCTTGCACATCTGGTTGTACTCATTTGTTTTGGAAAGAACTATGGCAGAATGTATGATGCAATTACCCTGATGCGAATACTGCAGGAACGTTTCTAAACTGCAGATCCATCTGACATGAAAAACAAGTAGCACTAACATTATATAAATGCTTGACATTCTCATTATTTCTAAGACCCTTCCACTTCTGAAGAAGCTGCCAAACAGTTGTCTGTGTGACAAAAGAGGCCACTCTTGTTTTCCCAATCTGAGTACTCTTTGTCAGTATTTAGTTCAATTTTTCAGCTGTCTTCAGCTTTCCATAAACTCTCCAAGTAGTTTCAATTCCAGTGTCATCTTGTATACAAGCATTGCTAACTTTTTCCTCAAGACAAGAGAGCATCCAATTTCTGCAGTGCACTAAGCCCTTTCAGCTACACCTGGCTTCCTCTCGGGTGGTCACAACTTTTACCATTTTTGGTATCCTGAGTCTGTGTCAAGCTCTAGGCACACTTAGTCAGATTTTTGTTAAGTAATCCAGACAATACTGTTAATGGGTTTTTGGTGGCTTCAAACTGTTAGCAGATGGCACAGCGTGCAGCTTTGGGTGATTCATGAAATACAGAGTGGATAAAAATCTACTTGGAAGTGTCTCATCCCACTTCAAAGCACTGAACCAAAATTCCAGCTGCACAGAATTTGGATACTGCTGCATCATTTCCAGGGAAAACAACACAAAATTTTTTTTCCACTCCTTTCTCTCACACAAACACTGTAAGGGGCCAGGCCTACAAAGCCAACCACAGATTACAGTGTCCTATATTGAATAAATCAAAAAATATTTCTGAAACAGTCAGCCAAACATTCCCTTCTAGCTTTGACTTTTGTATTTCTATTTTACTGTAAAATTACATGTTTATAAAATATTTTATAAACATAACACAAAATCATAAAATGGTTTAGGTTGGAAGGGACCTTTAGAGGTCTCTAAACTCAGTCACTGAATCTGAGTGAGCTGAAGCACAGAAAGTACAGCACCAAGTGAAGGAAGAAGAAAAATATTGAAATGTAGAAGCACATTAAGGTCTGGAGAGCCAGAATGACTTTGTGATTGCTATGAAAAACAACACTGAAGCATAAATCAAAATATGAAGCTAAGGATCAGAGGACAGCGCTGTCAGAAAGCAATCCTAATATAATTACGCATATAAACCCATAAACACCTGAAGATTCTTTTGAGACCTTATTTGATAAGCACAGATGGTTTTTTGTATTTGATTTTAAAACGACCAAGTCCTGGACATAGCTGTGATTTGGAAGGCATTCAGTATATTTTAGTCTGATCCAGGTCAATGCAATAGGCTGCTGTAGTTTGACCAGCACTTGTACAGAGCAGTACGCAGTCAGGGAGCAGCGAGGGCAGGCTGCTCTACTGGGAGGATGAGCCAGGCGGGGCAGTGCCCTCATCAACAGCAGCCCAGTCCCCCATACCTGGCCAAGGTGAGCAGAGCAGGTCCAGTGATGGAGGCCAGACTCAGGCACAGTCCAGGTCTTCAGACAGGATATGAGGAAAGTCCGATGTCAAGCCAAGAAGCTGAACCAGCAAGAAGGGTCAGGATGAGATCTGCAGACAGTAACCAGGGTCAGGCACAAAGAGTGATCACCAGGGAAGCCCACAGCGTTGAGGCAGGTCTGAAATGAAGCCAGAAAGTCAAGTCTGTGGGTCAGAGGCAGGGTATGGATTAATGGGCTACACATCCAGGTATGGGCATAGCTGCAATGCAGGGATCTTAAATGTAGCGATGCGAGGGGGGAGAAAGAAAGAAGGTGCACCTGGGGCTCTGGCAAGGTGGTTTTTTCAAGCCTAAACAGCCAGAGGCTTTATTCTGGATCATGCATTAAGTGCAAGAGGTTCAGGAATCTTCAAAACTTCAAGCATACCATTAAATCAGAAATACGGGGGGCAGAGGGGGAATGTTTTCTTCAGGCATAGAACATAGGCACAATATTTTCCCTCTTAGTTTCTCATGTTATTTTCCATGTTTGTTGTGCAACAACAGCAAGTCAAATGCATTCATTTAAATGTATGTAGTAAATGATCTCAAAAGTGAAACTATGTAATAACCTTCTTAAGTTGAAGTGTAAAGCAAAGACTAAAATTCTACACTCAAACTTTGTTCCTTTGACTTTTTTTATTCTCAGTTGTAAGACTCAATTTTCAAATAATTTTGGTTCTAAAGTTTGTGTGTGTGTAACACTTCTTACCCAGAGTGCTTCCTACAATCATAAAAATTTTGAGAGGGGAAAGGAAGAATTTGTCACACTACAATTAAATTGAAATTCAGTTGTACTCCTATCTTCTCCTTTAAACTGGCCTCGATTATTTGCTTCATTACTTTTCCTTGCTTTAGTTTATCAAACTTGTGGATGACATTTCTGGTATCTTAAGTATTAAACATTCACTCTGACCAGAAATTTATAATGAAATTCTTACGGGAACTTTCAGACAACCAGAATACATTCAGTTAAGCAACTACTGAACAGATTCCCCAGGCAGAACCAAATCTCCTGGTCATTTTGATTAGACATCTCTATGCTTTTTGCAATTGGAGGAAGATCGTTTTATGTTTAATCAATGATTTATTATGAATCACACACAAGAAGTGAATCAGATTTAGAGGAACATGACTCACATACCACAGCATTATCTATTACTACTTCCTCAGGCTAAACTTCTTGCTCCTTATGGAATTAACTGATGTTTTTATTGTCATGTCTGACTCTCACATGTTTCAAACATACTAAGATGTTTAGATTCTTCATTACCTAACATGATGAACTTAACAGAAACAACTGCAGCAAATGCCAACATAATTAACTTCCTCAGACAAACTGCAAGTCATTCACATAACAGCATACTTCAGATAGGCAGCCATTTGATGTAAAAATAATGAATGAGTTTTTAAGAGTCAAAGCTAACAGCCAGGTTCAGTGTTCCCTAGACTCGAGCCCATGTCATGAGACGCTCAACATTGCAGAAAAACGCAAAATAAAGTACTAAGAAGAGGCTATATATATATTGAAAAGCTACTCAAAGAAACAGCACAATGGAATGCAAATAGGTCTAACGGCATCCAAAATAACACACTCAGGATTCCTGTACTCTACAAAAAATCAGTATCACAGGGATTAGCATTTGTAAATATTATTACAAATCAGGCAAATTTATTGCCTAGATCTTCTGTTTACTATGAACAAAAAGATTGCCTAAGCCAAGTATTTGCCTCAAAAATATTTCAGGAAATTCAGACACAAGATCTCACATAAATGTATACACGTAGGTGAAAAGCCTACACGGTTATTTCAGCATACCATGTATTGAATTGAAGGGTCACCCAAGCTGCTCTAAACCCAAAACACCCTACATCCAAAGAGTTCACTTGCAACTTCACACTTAAATTGTCACATAATTACTAATCATCTCCTGATCACTGGAGGAAGTACCTTTCATCCAACTTTTCCCCCTTCTTCTGGGAAAAGAAAACAAACAAAAAAGAAACAACTAATGATTTCTATATCTATTCTTTTTTAGGCTTTCTCATTATTATCCCCAATTTGGTTTTAGCACCTTACTCCAAATCTCCCTCACTATCCCTTGCGAGAGCCAAGAAACGCTATACAACTTTTTGATGTTTCTTCCTTCTTTTCAAGGCAAACGCTGAGGCAGAGAAAGCGGGAGTCATTTCTCAAGATTCTTTGGCCAAGATACGAAGTTACAAAGCTGGAGATTGTGAGATCTAGCAAGGCTACTCCACAGCTTAAGTGCATGCTGGAAGTCTGCCGTACTGGCATGTGGTGTACCAGCTGTTTCCACAAAGGGGAGATATTTTCAGTACGAGTAATTCAACTTTCTAGAAATAGGAATTTCTCTGTTTTCATACGGCAGCATCTAAGTTCCCATACTCATCACTGCGAACACACGTATTCTCATCTATTTTCTCTTAGAACTAATAAGCAACTTCCTGTTTCAAGCTATGACTGTTGAACCTCAAAAAGCCTTAATCATTGAACAGAGTCCAAATTGTCTTAAAGGGGACCAAAACCAGTCCTGTAGTTATTGTATGATGAGTTCCTACAAAGTATGGATTATAAGCGCACAGTGTCAACATAATAACAATACATACTTGTCCCATCAAGGTGGGCAAGTAGTGGGAGAGCATAGTGAGAATTTTCAAGTATTTCACAACATCCTTAGGTAACCACTACCTGTCATCAGAAGATTAGCATTACAGACCCCAGTCAGTAAGGCCACATTGGCAATACCCATCTTTCTTCTGACTTGTGAGGTCACAGGGAAGAACTTGGACAAGTGAAGTCAGTGCTTTCATTCGTTAGGTTTGCTTTTATAGGCTTACTAAACTGGGTGACATGTCAGACAAGAAGCTGCACAGACCTCCTTTCCCCCAGTGTTTTTCCCATGGCACATGTAATACTGTACAGAGACATACAGGTGAGTACTGAATAAAGTCTCAGGTGTCTGGGACAGCATAATCCTACTGTCCTTATCTCTCCATTTCTCAGCATAGTGTGAAAAGTCCCCTAAGACAAGCTCGCTCTATCATCTGTCAGGCAGGCAATAAGAATTTTTTTCACTAGTATGTGGACAATGTCAAGTAATAGTCTCTACGGGTTCCTGTCGAGTGGGACAGTAATGTCTGTCTCACTTCAATGTATCAACATTTAATTCTAATGATTTTTTTTTCCTTCATGTAATCAAGCAGCGAAGTCAGTGAGACAGATAAGGAGAACTCGGTACATCTCTCACTCTCCTTTTACTTTTTACCAGAGGGCTGGAAATGAATTTACATGATGGGGAGGGCGGGGGTAAAAGTCAAAGGGAAAACTGATACATCATCTTATGCTGGTAACTTTTGACATTTAGAAATATTCTCTGAACTGAGAAAACAATTGTTTGGAGGAAGACAGGAGCCACTGTAAAGATACCACTTCTTCCCACACTGCAGCTTCAAGTTAAAAGATGAGATACGTGAAACAAACACTCACATCATCCCTAGGGCTATTGTTACAACCTACATTTCCCTTTCCCTCCATCATTAGAGCATTTCCAGGATTAAAGTCACAGTCTGTTTGGCTTATTTTCTGATAAAATCTGATAAAATAAATATCACTTACAGACATATACAGTTCCAAAAAACACATACCTGATGGTGCTTCATCACTTTAGACAGCAAATCCCTGCTCTCATATTACGTAAGTGGGGATATGGACCTGGAGGTCAGGGTGGCATTTAAAAGATGGAACAGGGGAAAAAAATGAAGGCAGCTGAAGAAGCTTCACTTTTAAATCTCTTCTTTTTCCCCTTAAAACCAAACTGCATTATCAACAGTGATCTAGGAATCTGTAGTCATGTTTAGATCACCTCTTAGCACTACCACATTTAGATTTCAAAGTAAATATTGAATGCAAAACTTTCTGAAATGCTTCGTAGATTTCTAAGTGATTGAGAAATGACCAAAGAATTACTGGAAAAATAAAAAGTGGAAGGAGGAAGATGTGGCACAAGAAGCAGCTCATACTATTCTCTTCCACTCTTGGAAAACAATTTTTCTACTGAGAAACAAAAATCTTAAGCCATGATGCCATTTTATCTTTTGAAGCACACCTCATTGTAGCCACGATGAGTCAAGTCAAATGTGTCCAGACTGTTCAGAAGGTTACTTCAAATACTATCAGCAAATACTATGCACCTTTTATTTCCTCGGGACTTACTCTTTGCTTTTCCATCAACTACAGAAGAACAGCAGCTTAATAATATCTTAACAGACTTGACAGGGAACATTGAACCACAAGCTGTTTGGCCTTATATAAAACAATATTATCCATTAAGGACAAGGAAATTTGATGTGTTACTATAAAAAACATTTTTCAGCATTTGCTGCGAAGAAATGGTAATCCACATACACACTTATGCACACATTTGCAGAAAATGTTTCAAGTAAGAGGTGCTACTGGATGTTCAGGTCAGGAATTATTTTTAGGAGAAATATCTTACGGTTATTTCACGTTTTCGTGTTTAAATTGGGATACAGCAATTATCTTGATTCCAGACTGCCATCAATAACAGCAGAAATTAATGAAAATATTTGCTTAAAAACACACTTTATTTTTCATTCACTGAACTGTAAATATCAGATACTGATAAAGTTGCAGATGATTGCTTAATTATTGTCAGAGACTTAACCCTAGTAATTAGCAATATGTATAGTTAAAAAAAGTCAAATATTAACATAATCTCCAGCTGATGTAACTAAAGCATAAACAAACTGTACAAAATATGGAAAATACTTGCTTATCATGTCAAAACATTTAACTAGACATGCCAAGTGCCTTCAATATAACAAACTCTATTAGATCTTATTAATAGAGGGAAGTGACATTGTCCAGACCAGACAAGAAGGCTCCATGGCTAAACTCTTTTTTGCAACATTTGCAGCTATTACACACAACAGAGAAACCTACCACAACTTCACTTAACCTTGTAACTGTAACTCTGGGGGAACAATTCTGCATTTTCACCACTTTCACTAAGTAAGAGGTTTCTTGAACACCGAAGATTGAAAATGCTAGCACAACTTATGAGCTATGTTGCTATTTTTGATCTTAAAGGATAAAAATATATTAAATGAAAAAAAACCAAAACAAAACAGAAAACCCCACCCAAACACGCTGCATACAGATGACTCATTTAAATATCCTTACCAGGTGTCCACAAAAAAGCAAACTATACCACATAAACATAACTATTTCCTCCATAGTTGTTTCCCTAAGGATGCATTCCTATTTATATTTTATTCCACGAGAATGCTCAGGAACCTCAGAGAAAACCTGCATTTTATAATCCCGTTTAGTTCCCATCTCAGAAATGCGTAAGCTTTAAGGGAAAGACGTTTCACTAGCAAGGCACAAAGCGATCAAGCCCATACATCCTTAACGATCTAATTTTGACTGACTTTTTAAACATAACATTTTTGCTTCTCCTCCACAAAAACAGATACTACTGTAACATACTTCCATGATTAATAAAACTTTTGTTGCTATAATTATTCAAACTTTTCTGAGCACTCTGTAAGCATTTACATTGGATACAGCTTCTCAGAGTAGTACATTGTGTTAAAATGCTTTTGTGGGAACACCATCATTCTTTCATGAAGGTATTTAGTGAACACAGGCTATAAACTTGTCACTTCCTCGCTGCACTTTCCTATTAATGCTTTTGAGGTTGAAAACAAAAAGAAGCTGACCAAGGTTCCAACAAGTATTCTTTGATGGACGCATTTATTTTACTGTAGGAGTAACTGCATTGTCAGTTTGATGCAGCTTAGCCATCCTACTTACACTTACTAATTTTGAGGGGACTTCTTAATATACAAGATTCAAAAAACAGTCTGACAGTATATGCTCCAGCATCAACTCTAATTCTTCCAGCTATTCAGGCTGATTAAGCAAGCACTATTTTCATAGAGTAATGGAATGAAGAGTTTCAGCTTTCTCAAGACAGGATTAAGTAGTACTTCCAACTCAGAAGATGACTAAAACGTCGTCTAAAACATTCTGTGTTTGATGTTCATCAGAAGCCAGAATGTTTGATATCCCTTAGGCAGGGAGCAGGGAATTGGAGTTGATGATCCTTATGGGTCCCTTCCAACTTGAGATACTCTATGATTCTGTCAATAAGGTTGGATGCTACCGCTGCCATACTAAAACATTCTTTAACTTATGAAAAGGTTGATCAGTCACTTACCAATAGAAATGTACAGCATAACTTAGTTTAAGATGAAATGTGAAAGGTTTAGTACCGACCTGGTTAGGCAAGTACCATGCAAGGCTTTGGAAATGCCTAGAACATAGAATTGTTTCCCTTCAAACGCAGCAGTAAGCCAACTTTTAAGGAAGCTGCAGGATAATCAACTGAAAAGCTTTCAGCCATCACAGTATTTGAGGGATGTGTAAGAATTACTTGATTTCTTTACGTTTGTCAGGTCTAATCACAGAAACCACATAAGAGTTAACAGGAAACTTCAATTTACTGATACGATGTTGGGACAAGGGACATAAAGAGCTCAGCCCATGCTGTAAAATCACACCTGAAGTCTGACAAACGTGACATGCACACTAACACATGCTCTGTCTTGCACAGGTAAATATTGTTATTCATCACACCAACCACTGGCTAAAATGACAGGATTTTTGTTTTCTGGCAAGTGAGTACAACCTCAAAGCAATAGGGATTTGTTTTTTTGAAGTTTTTGTGCTAATTCTATTACTTGGTCAGGGAACAAGAGGGAATGCCTCAAAGTTCACAACCAGTGCTACTGAGAACTGCTGCTTCTCAGCCAGTCATCTAGAAATAAATGCAGGTCTGCAGTTTCCCTGGATGCCCTACACAAACCACGGCAAATGCTCTTAAAGCTCAGGTTCACAGTCTAATTATTATGAATAATGTGAGCTAACGTAGTTTTTCATGGATATTTTCCTTAGGCTGTAACAAATGCAACTTTCCTTAACAATGACAAATGCAACTATGCTTCAAGATTTCATTACTGACTGCGGGTAAAATGCTGACTTCAATTTATCATCACGTTGCCAGTTGTACAAGACTTCTTACAAGATAAGAACATTTCATACAGCTCATTCACTTGCTGGTAACCACCCATTTTATGGAGTCCTATGACAAGACTGCCAAAGTCAACAGCAGACACTAAGAGAAAATACTTTATAGAAATCTTAGGGATAAAAAACTACTTAGCTTAGTCCCATGTGGTTGAAATAAATGCACACTATCTAGTCATCCTGTCCTTAGTATTTTTCTACTTTTAGTCTCCATTTATGTAGCTTTCATAACCTCAATGCCCGAAGGTCAGATCTTTGGACTAGACACCACTATTGCAACTAAAAAATTAAAAACTACTTAGCTGTTACTCATTCACTCTTAAGAGCATACCAGCACTGCAGATTTAACTAAGTCACTAGGACCAAAGTCTTGCAAAGGTAAGGACTTCTAGCACTTTAATCCTTGAAACTCAAGGATAAATCCATTGCTAACTAATCAATGACCTTCAATATTACCCTGCAAGGCAGTAAGGTAACACGCATACGGCATAAGTTATGGGAGGGAAAGAAGGATAGCTTCCTACAGGAACAGTTTTAAGGAAGCTTAGAGATGAACATTATCTTAAAACATAGCTTAAAAATAATAATATCGGTGAAACTGACAAATTTTCAAATAGCATTAAGGATTTGTTGAAATTTTCTGAGTTGAAGTCAGTTAAAGAAAACCAACACTCTAGAAAAGACTTTCAAATGGAGATTTTTGTACAAAAAAGTGAATACAATAAAATACATTTGACATCTCAATTTTTTTTTTTAAACAGGTCTTTCTGTGTATGTTGGGGGAAAATAATTTTCCTCTATCTTTTAATGGATAAATAAAAATTTCTCTATCATAACAGCCAACTTAAATCATATTTCCCCTTCATCTCTAAGAGATGGAAGTCATTAAGCATTCACTTTCTGGAGCGACCCTGTTTTTATTGCTTACATTCAGATAAATTCTACAAAAGTACGCAGATATTTAATATCTTCTTTTTTCTACGTCTAGAGCATCATGAGAATAAATCAATCTGCTATTTGATCTGACATTTAAGAAGCTGATATGTGTATGTACAGATAGTATGGCCATTTATTAAAAGCAATGTCATGAACTTTAAAGAAAACCCAGATAAGCCGATTTGCACTACTAAATGAAACAGCCAGTAAAGAATTATTTCTGTAGAAGTTTTAGATGTTGCAATTCAAATGGAAGAACTGCCAGGAACAAGCCATTTTCAGGAACAGATGTAAACAAGTATAAGCACCTATTCTAAAGATATAAAACCACCAGCTTTGTACATGCCTGCCAATTTTTATTTTTCAAAATCTCCCCGTCTCCTTTCAGAGAGCGAAAGGCTGTGCCACCAGTACCACAACCATCTGGATCCAATCTTTTGTCTAATACTTTGCTCTGCTCAAGTTCATTGTTTGACTTTTCTGTGACCAAAATAAATTTTATTTGGAGTAATACATTGGGGAAAAAATATTTTTCTCTGAAGCAAATACTTCATGAGTTTAGGGGTATGTTTGACTTTTTTCTTCTCAACCTCTTGGCCAAAAAACAGACTACTGCATTTTCATGCGTCTTTAGGCAGCTATTCACTCATAAATCAAAACACTGTTGAACACACAAGCTTGTATTTTAAACTTATATACCAAATTTGTATTTTAAACTAACATACAAAATATAAAATGTTACCCTGTGAAGGAAGAAATCAGGCTACAGCAGGGTTCTTAAGTTTTCATGTGCCACATTAAGACTGGCAGCCAGAGAACACCACTGTGAGACCACACTCAAGTTTTACGTTGGGATTTTATGTTACCAAACTTCTAGCAAACCTCTTTTGGGCAACAGGAAACAGCAGCTGTATGGCAGAGTTCTTCACAGAAACTGCACTTATTGTTTACTCTCATTATACCCAAATTGCAGTTCTGACAGCTATGCCACCCACATTTATACCAGCAGAAAGCAGCAGCCCTTGAAATAAACCACAACACAAACTTTTCACCATTCTATATAAAGCAACACACAGTACCTTAAAACTGTAAGATGGATTAAGGCCCAAATCTCTATTTTGATTTTTTTGGCAGCTTTAATTTGGTAATTCACCAACTTCATATACAGCCTTACATTCAGATGACAGTGTCCTAAAAGTCGGCAACATACAAATAATCGCCTTTAAAACCAAGATACATATTATGAAAAATGGTTTTACAAACTTGGTGAAAATGGTCAAAAATTAGCATACTGGTTTTGATCAGGAAAGAAAAAGATTCTATCATATAACAAAGTACAGTGGTTTTGAGTTGTTCTGCTTCTGCATTAAATACCCTTTTTTAAAAAACAAACCAAACCATTTTTCACTCACACATTGGACTAACAAGTTTTGTTAAAATTTTATCTTTACATCCATCCTTTTTTTCATTCCATAAATCCAGAATGTTAGCTTGCAATATAAGTTACTCCAATTTCTAAAAAACCTACTATTAAAATCTGTTGAAAATTGCAAAAATAATCTGCTGCTTTAGCAAAATTCCTTTCCTCTTGTACATGCCCAGGCACACAAATAAATTGTACTGAAGTAGTTCCAGTCTCCTTTTAAGTTGACCTCTATTATGGAATAGCAAAATTTTGTTGTAGAAAGTATCAAAATTCTCCAGGAACGTCAGGATGCAGCAGGAGTCATCAGGCTACCACTTAAAAAGACAGACAAATCTTTTCAACAGGTTGAAATGGAATTTACAGTATAATTTTAAGATCAGAAATGCTTCTTGTAGAGAGAGAGACCTTCCCTTCCCCTGAACGATACTGCTGCAATGAATTATTAAAGCAGGGAACTCTCACACACTGTTTATGTTCTTATCAACCTGATCAGTTTTGTGCGAAACATAGACGTGGATCTTATGTTCTTTTCTGAGACAGGTCTCACCCTTCAAGCCACAGCAATGACTGAAGTGGGTCCTTCCATCAGTAGGAGAGTGCAGTATGTTTTAATTCTTTGGCCAAAATTTTACCCTGTCAGTATATATGAAGCACCAACAGATAACAGAATTTTTTTTCATATCGGGGTTTTAAAAAATTCTCTAAATATAGTATATTCTCATCATACAAACCTGCAAGACCAAAGGACCTCACAGCTCAGTGAAGCATGCCTATAGGCAAAGCGAGCAAAACAACCGTCTTTTACTGGTTTTAGATGTTTTCCAAATAATTCAAGCTCTTCTGCTTGTTTTTGTTTCTCGTCTGTCTTTTAGGAAGAAACACGAAGTTTTCTACACAAATTTATATACACTATACACTAAGTGTTTCAGTAATTCAAATATTATGTATTGCTACAAGGGCCTGTTACTATCCTTATCAAAACGATTTGCCTATCCATAGTTCCCATACAAGCAGCACTAAGGAGGCAGGACACTCTGAGCTCCGTTCCCCAGACATTCCCTTTGGTCCTCGGAAGACAGTTCAAGCATCTTCCATTACAATGTTCTTATCAACAAGAATCTTCCATAAGTGTTTTTTCTTAAACTAGGTTACCTCCCAAGGTCAAATAAAACCCAAGACTGAAATTTAACATACTTTAGAATAGTACTACCTTATATGCAAGAATATTAGCTCAAAACAATAGTGAGCCTTCTCTCTAACCCAAATTTAGAACTCACTCAGTCACAAAGATGGAGAGCTCTAATACACATCCTATCACCTTATCCAATAATAAAATACCACAGAAGAAAGTTTGCCAAAATAAAAATGGGAATATTTATTATTTTTCTACTAAAGCAATGCAGATTTTTTTGAGATTATACATTGGTCTTTGCAAATGTTTCTACAGCTAAATTCATACTTTTCAATTTTGTAAAAAAATTAGACACATACTCCAGAAAAACAAAGACACAGGGTATGTCACTGAACAATTGGATAGTATTATAATTGTTAGTAGGGATGAGCAAAGAAAGCTCAAGCTTATACTTAAACTCTGGCATTTGTATCATTACCATATATTAAAGTGGAACAAAATGGCTACATTTCCCTTGCACATTTTTAGGTCCACTTTCCAAGCTTTCAGAAATCAGATAGACTGTTAAATACTGAATTTGACCAAGAGAACCTAAATATTACTTTGCAGTACTACATGCAAAAGATGCAGGGGAAGGAATAAAATTAGACCCGTGCATACAGTACGAGACAAACTGTTACAATTGTCAAACGTGCGCTGGACAAAATTTAAAGTTTATGAAAAGTTTTCTTTATTATCATGAAAATAGTTTCAGAAGCACATAATTGTATGTATTTTGCAAAGTCATCTTCACTTGGCCTCCTGAACTTTCTTAGCATTCTGTTTTTCTTTCGCCTAGAAAACAAAGGGAGATGATGTTAAGCTCTGATAAGACACAGACCTTACTTTTGGAGGTTTGAATGACCACTCATTAAATTTTTGAACATTCAAAGCAGCATGCTGTAGAGACACTTTAGATGTAATTTTAGACCCTTCAGAAGTATCCTGCTACTATTTCACTATGTTCATACATAAAGCTTTTTAAGAATACATATAAGTTTCATATATAATACGTAAGAAACAATAAGATCAGTTAACTTCCATAGGGGAAAGGAGAGGTGAACAAAAGCACCGTTTTTAAAACCTAACCTTCACTTTTCATACATCCATATTCATTCCATTTAACATGGAAATAACTCTTCCTAATGAAAACACTTTATGTCACATGAAAATACTGCATTCTGATATACTGATTATCACAAATTACACTCTGAAGCAACCAATATCTTAGTTTTTTAGATCTTTCAAAAGAGCAGGGTGGAAAAAAAACCCACAAGAGTTCCTGCCAAGATATTTGCAAACAGTTTCTCATATAATTTGCATCAGCTGATACATAGTTCAGATTGACAAGGAACTAGCATTTTCTTCCTTATGAATTTACTGAAAAAAGATTAAGCAAGAAGAAGGGACAGTTTAGATGCAACACTAGCTATCTTTCTGCCAAAACATTTGTCCATTTTGAATCAGACTGTTGCTTGTTACCACTTATTATTGAACAGAACAGGATCTAATCAGTGATTTAGAATTAAGATCTGTTATCACCAGCCACTCGGGTCCACTGGAAATTTACTTGTAAAAAAAGCTTGATGGTGTTATAAATAACTTAACATGAAACCGGATTAAAACTCCACAGGTTACCCAAGGAAGGAAAAGATTAAAAACGAAATCCAAAAGTTACTGTCTTATAAACTACTGGCCTACAAACATAATTTGCCAAGTATATTCAGCTAAAGACTACACTCATTAAATAATATTTAGCTCTTTTTTCGGTATAACAACAGAAATCCTTTATCAGTGAGTTCAAAATTAGGGGTACTGTCTATGACACATGAGTAGATATACAAGCCAGCACTGATCTTACCACAATTCAAGTACTTGACTAGCCATACAGTTTAATAACCTTGCCAAAGTAACAGACACACTTTAATAAACAAGCCTTAATACAAACCTTAGTAATAAAAGCAACGTTAATAGCTAGACACATTAAAAAGGGGAAAACAATGAGCCAGTAAATCAGTATAAGAACAGAGAAAAAAAAATGAAGACGACAAATTTCGGTCTAGATCACCAGAATCTCTGTGCAAAGGTTGCCATCTAGTGTTGACAACTAGACAAATCAGCAAAACTGAGAAGAGTCCAGGTTGGCAAAGGAATCAATCTTGTACATACACATTTTTGCATGTATACATTTAAATAATCTTCAGTTCAAAAAGGGATATCAAGATAGTATGGGGAACTCTACAACATACAACATACTACCTGGAGCTACACATCATAATTTTAATAGGACTTCTAATTTCCCATGTGGAAGAGCCCAAATCAGTTGTCTCTTGTATTGTAGCATCTTATGCTCCGTAATGTGATCATTTAGCTGATACTGAATTGCCTCTTCTTATATCACCATTAGAAAAATTTGTTTAGCTTATCAAAGGGGAGATTACGCCTTTGTGTAATAGTGCAAAGTTGGTTGGTCCCACAATCTCCAGTCGCCAATAGAATTGTGCCTCTTGAGAGCTGCAAGGGACCGTCAGGTAAACTAGCAGTATACCTGAATGCAGCTGTTTAAATAAACAAACCCATTCCAATTTATGCTTCCAATACATTTGACTGCATTTTTAATTTTAAGTAGAAGGTATGAAGATTTATATAAATACACTTTTTCTTAAAAGTCAGCTAGGAATACTCACTTTTTCTACTAATGGTATTAACTGTTGGTGCTCTGCTAAAGTCTTTAATAATTCCATGATGAAAGGCAGGTAATTATGTTTTCTTCTAATATTTTCGATCTAAAAATATATTAAAAGCATTAACAGAATTATTATATGGCTAAATGGGAATCTTCCCATCCCCATCATTGTCCTGCACCCTGCCCCCCCCCCCACTCCTCACCAGGAGCTGGAGTTTTTTTAAATTTCAGCCAGCTAAAAATAAAGTCAAAGTAATCAAATTCTGAACACACTGTGAGATAGTATATGCCAGATGAATTATTCCTTGAGGCACAAATTCTCCTTAAGGTCTTTTGTCATATTAACAAAAAAATGCCCAGTGGTGAAGGAGGTTATATAGTTTAGCCACTACTGTAACACTGACAAGTACTGTTATCTAACTATTCACTTTTTTGTTCTCTACTTTAATTGCAGTTCAACCTATGTATTTTCACAGTCCATTGCGTAGTTGCAGCCTCAGCCTAGGCTGAAGACTTATACATTTCTGTAATGAAAAGGCATAACTATTTTTGTTACACTAAACAACCCCAAGTAGATACCCTAGCATACAAAAATGCGGACATTTAAGCAGTTTCCACAATATTTCCACATAAAATTAAGAACTTTGAGGGTTCCCCCCCCAATTTAATTTGTTTGCTTACTCCCATGCTCAGTAAAGCACATGCTTTTTTTTTTGGTAGTAGTTTCTTGAATTGCATCTTGATGCTGTGGAACAGAATGTACTGAAACCGCTTTAGAGACAGATAAAACTAACCCTTCACAACTTAACCCATGTACTGAAGAAATATATTTGAAATTGTCATGAGAATTACTGAAGTCTTGGTCTGTACCTTCTAGAAACTAGTGAAAACATTTCTTCCATTTATTTAGCCTTTCTTTGATATACACAACTTCTATTTTAAAACTTATTTTTGATCCAGCCACTTTATGTACCTCCCCAAAAATAGGTTGAGGGATTTAAAAAAAAAATTTTATATACATATTTATATATATACATTACCCAGATCACTCCCCAAAATGTTTCTTTAAAAATATTAGGTACTTATCAAAAAAAGTTGCAGGTGATGATCTCAGAGAAACTTGCCCATATTTTCATAAAGCCACGTGTGATTTCAAAGAATGATATGCTTTCAGTGCACACACAAAGTGCTTATTTAGGAAAATGCAGAACATGCCAATTGCATCGTCACTGTTTCCCACAGAGGAAAAGACAGCAGGTAAACTATAGCAAAAGAACAACTCAAGTACCATACGAGAGCTTCTTCACTAAAAGCTATGCAAGTACCTATATGTCAGATTAGGAGATGTATGTGCAAACACAAAATGAGTATACATGAAATTCACAGAATCTCCCAATTAGCTTTCATTATCAACTGCTGCATCCACATTCTTCATTACTGACAATGAGAGCTGGAAGAGCTTATACGAACACTCTGTAGAAAAAAAGCATTATGACTAACATGTCAAAGTCCTAGTAAACCCAAAATATCCCACTTAGTAATAGGCCACTGTTACACATAGCAGTGTAATTAATAACTCCAGCAAGAAAAGGCTGATCAGCTTCCTGGTGCACATACAGCAATTTCTCTGTAGGAGTTCTAGAACTCCCTGTGCTTAAAAAATATTTTCAAGTGAGGAAGATACAAAGAAGTGGCAAAACAAAGGGAGCTACAGATACCATTACAAACTGACTTATGAGCCCTATGTTAAAAGGAAGCAAACTGGTAATTAACCTGTAAATTTAGGAATGCAACATGAATTTACATAACACTGTCTTTCTAGTACCTATCCAATTCCTTCAGATTAATTGCAACAGCCTCCCATAGATATAAAAGCTGCTTTTTTCTTACAAATTTCCCAAAAGTTCTATCAGAAATGCAAAAGGCTACTTACCTTATATCTTTTTAATTTTTGGTTCTCTTCTTCAATTAACATCTGGTATTTTGCAACTTCCGACTGTATAGAACTTAACATATTACTACTTTGATCTGTATCCATAGGCTCCTCCTTCCAGAAAACAGAAAACGTAAATGGATGATGTTACTACATTTTAAAACTTTAAAATAAAAATACTCTTAAGACAAGACTTATCACAGAAAGATTCAGTTTTGCTTACAGTTATAGGAACATGCAAGGAATTTCCAGTTAGTTATAAGCAATTTAACTCAGGTACTAGGAAAAGAATAGTTCCACTACCACAGCAAATTAGTCAATACAGAAAGCCACAATGACATGGTCATACTGTACCAAGCTCTCAAATTAGCTCACTCAGAACTAACCAGAGCTGCATCAGTGCATCCACACAGCACTGCACTGTGTTGGACAAATATGTAGTAATCCTTCCCTGTTTTTTTTTAGTGATACTCCATTTGGAGCAAGGAAAGAAGATGGTGAATAATAAAATGAAGACACAGAACTATTATCAGAGAACTATGATGGCCTACCTCTGCAAGCTGGTGCTGTAATTCTGCAATCCTCTGCTCATATATCATCTTTCTGTCAGACACAATAGCCATCAAGTTAAACCTTATTTCACCTTCACTGTATCTAAATGAGGAACAAAAAAACACACCCACAAAGAAACAAACAAAAAAGCCACTTTCAAAATTAATCATTAACATGACAACTCAAAAATCTCCTCCACAATTTCATTATAAGGGAATGCATTCTGTGGAATAAAAATCTAAATGGATCTATTAACTTTAGTTGTGCTACAGATCCCATCTTGCCACAAAATAAAATCAGACCACAGTCAAGCATTATCCAATATTTAACTCCTCATAACTTCCTCTCCCAAGATACTACTCTTCCTGTCTGTGGTCTCAAAAAATAAATATTGAAACTGTCCAAAAAAGAAAACTAAGCATGACACAGTTGACAACACAACTTGCACAAGACCACTGCACATCAGAGTTTTTACTTTCTCATTACTATTATTTGTTAGAGAACAGAACGTTGGAGACTTCTTCATACTATGTGAAAAGTACATTCAACAATTAGACTAGCAGGTCTTTCAGAATTTAAATTCTCCAAATGTGATTTGTACTAATGCTTTGCTTACAAATAAAAAACCTTCAAGTAGAAGACTTTGCAAATTATTTTCTAAAACCAGCATAAAATCAACTTTATTTCTAACATGTTTGAGGCTGCAGTTTGAGGTCAGAGCTAAGAAGTAAGAAAACTTCTACAGCATGTTTTTCTAGCTAAAATTTCTAAATCAAGCCACATACTTAAGGGAAACTTGTTCTCTGTAAATACCAGCTGTATGGATATGGTTATTATCTGGTATTTTTGATTATAAGTGCAATGGCACTCTTAGTTTTCACTTGCAAAGACCCACAGCTATCTAACAGAGTTAATAATCTTGCTCTTCCTTTTTCAGAGTACTAGTAGGATCTCTCTTCACTACATGGATACCTACTTTGATTAATCATACAGGAACACAGCGTATCTGAGACTTATCTAGCATCACATTTGGCTCATGTTGTGCAATAAGTTCTGAAGTCACACAGTAATATGCACATAAAAATGATGTATAAGCGCCATTCCTTAGAAATTCAGTTGAAAGCCTTTAATTGAAGAAAATTAAGAATAAGGAATTTTTAAACATATATAAAGGTGCTCTATTTTAAAAGCATCGTGACCATTTACTTTTGTATACGTTTCTCTATGACAGGCCGTACAGCACTTATCCAGTCATCTTGATTACATGCACCTAGAAAAACACAAAGAAAAAAATTAATAATCTTTGCAAAATTTATTACAAATTCAAGACCTGTATAATTCAGGCTTATGCAGCAACTTCAGAATATGTAACAAGTCCTTCCTTGGCAACTGCAGTCTCAAATTATTCAGGTGATTATTTAGGAGGCAGAAGACGTTTTTTAATAACAATCTTTAGATAATGTACTGGCCAAAGCAATGGAACAAAACTAAATTTTAAGGACATAAACATCTAATGTTTATTTTGTTGATAACAAGAAACAATGTGGGGGCAAGTATGTTATGTAAGAAACAAAAGAAATTTGTTGGTATGACAACATAAAAGTAGACAGCAAAAGAAAAAAGTATAGGTGGTTACAGCTGTTCCATTTAAACAAAACAGTTAATACTATGTAGATGCAATACAGTGTTAAAAAGTTATATGCAGGAAAAATATAAAAGGATATATGATAGATGATTTTAAGATAAATAAGAGAATAATTAAAGGTGGTTTTGTAAGTTGATAATGCCTCTAACAATTTCAAGACCTTAAAGCAAACGAAGAGTCTCATGATCTTGTGACCAGAAGAGTTATGTTACTGGTAAGTCTGCAGACTGTAGAGTCTCTCTAGCCAGAATAAAGATGAGATTTAGCAGCAAGCCATTACTCAGCCTAAAAATAAATACAACTGTCAAGAACATTGGGAAAACACTCTGGAAATGGAGTGTGGAACATACTGAGATTGTATCAGACTCAAAAGAAAATACAGACACTTGATAGGCATGGTAGAGCTTTCCAAGACACAAGATGGCACATGTACCTCAAGAAAGATTACAACACACAAAACAAGAAGTCTTACAGAGAATAAAACTATGCTAGAAGTAGCTATTCTGTTTTTTTAAACCATTGGAAAAATATTTGCTACCTAAGGGGAAAGAGGGCAGTGCGTAAACACCAGCCACATAACATATAAAAAGTGTATGTAGTCAGCTGTATATATGGTCCCGCAGAAGAAAAACAATAAAATAGATTGATAATTTATAACCAACCGGGGGTGGGGGGTGGGGGGGGCGGAGCACGTTGGGGAGATAGCTTTGAAAACATGACATGGGAATTGTCTTGGGTGACACCACCACAAAAAGGAAGATGTGGGGAAAAATATTATCAAAAGGAATTGCATGCTATCAGTAAGGAAAGCCAAAATGATTACATAGTTTTACCAGGTTTTGTTAGAGACAGCTAAGAACAACAACGTATTTCCTTAGGAAAGGAGAGCAAACATCCACAAGAAGTGGGTTACGTAAACTTCTCTCTTGCAACAAAAGTCTTAAGGTATTAGATGCCCACTGGATTGCATGGCCTGTTCATTTCATTACTGAATGAAAGGAGAGATAATCAAAAATGTGGAGAAAGCAGTAAGAAAACTGCATTTTCAGATCAACAAAAATAAACCAATATAAATGACTGCAAGTAAGTACGAGCCTGCATAGCACATTAAGAAAACTTTAAAGATACGGTTTATTTTAACGAGTAACTTGGTTTGATCCTATAACATACAACCAATTTGCTGCAGTAAGCTATTGTTAAAATGAAGGACATTCAGAAAAAAAAAATTACCTAAATCAATTGGTCCTTCTCTTAAGCTATCTAGTTCATATAGCCGTCCATTAACAGGAACATAGCTTACAAAGTGAAATGCATCTTCTTCTTTTGCTGAAGACTTTGCATCAAATTCAAACATCTGTTGTCTGCAAAAAAAAAAATCATTAAAAATCTGAGATGAAAAAGAATTTCCTCAAATTTTGCCCAGATTTAAAACATGTATTACCTGGCAAAGCTGTTGTGAACTTGCCGAATTACTTCTGAGTTGCTTAGTGCCAAACCTTTCATCTGAAAGGAAATAACAAATTTGATTGTAAGCCGATGTAGATATAACACTATAATACTTAAAATACAGAAAATAGTAGGCACTTACCGCAGCATCAAAACTTTGTGAAAATTCTTTAAATTCTGACAAAGTCTCTCCTAGACGGATATCTTGATGAGCACAATTTAATAGCACACTTACTATGGCTTGAGTGGCACAAGCATTATTAATTACCTAAAAACAAAAAAAGTGTTGAGAATTTGTTCAGTACTGGTGATAAAAACTTAAATTAAGCTGGGCAACTTTAGTCATGACAAACACACACTTTCTCTGCTGACTCACATTACAGCTTTACTCTAAAACAGGCAGCAAAATCTAGTCTGAGTAGCCACAGAGAAGCCTTTGCTGTAGGAAACTAATAAAATGAACTCTGGATGGCTGTCACATACAATTAATCGATAAAACTAGTATTTTACAACTCTGCTTAGGAAGTCTGTCATTCTACTGCCTCACCACCTCCCTAACATGATTAATAAAGGACACAGAAGAAATACAGGAACCCTCTGATCTCAGTGGAAAAACAAATAAAGTACTAATCAAAGCAAGCTACCCATATTATGTTATTACATCTATAGTCTTAAAAGTCAACTTTCCCCAAAAAGAATGTCCTTCAAATAATCAGAATTCCTACCAGGACCAGGAGCTAAAAAAAAAAAGTAATTTGGGACAAAAAGCACATTATGGAAGATAGAACTTGTATAAAAGGTTGCCTTGGACAAAAAAAATCTCAAATGTCCTAGGGATAAACTAATAAAAGTTAGAGCTGTTCCAAGATGTAAAGATTTTTTAAAAGATGGTTTACTGAATAATAAGGTATAAGAAATATCAGATTATTCACTTGTTTCTTAACTTACAACATACCTATCTTTTTCAACCTAACATTAAAGTTACTAGTTTGTGTGACACTGTTCCTTAGACTTAAGTGTTAAATATTCCATTTTTAGAAAATATAAACAAACCCCTTTGCATTACAGCCATGTCTTTAGTGTTGCTTAGTAATACCCAAGCTACAGTTTCTAAAGAAAGAAACTACTAAAATTATTAAATATAATCTGAGATTTAATGAAAAGCACAGTAATCAAATGATACAAGGCCATAGTACAAGACAGACTACATAAGTTTTTTTTCCTCAGTGTGCTATATAGGCTGGGAAAAATAATGTCTCTTCAGTCTATGAGACTATTTTGCAATTGAAAATGCTATTTAAACCTTAGGACTGGGAGAGAGGATGTTGATTTTGTATTAAAAAAAAAAAAAGACAACCTCATTCAGCGCTGTGAATGTGAAACCACTTCCAACAAGACAGGAGAGGAAGAAAGAAAAAACAAACCTGTTTTTCAGATTATTTCCATATAATGCAGATGATAAAGAAATTTAAAAAAGCACTTCTTAAGAAAAATACAATCTAGTTGATTTAAATGGTAATCAAGGGAGTTAACTACACGTGCAGAACATACTACAGCAACTGAAGCTCAAATTAAACTGCAGGTACACAAGCTAACGGCTAGAGTTCACAAGATTACAAAATAAAGGACACTGAAGAAAAATCCGTCAAGGGCAGTGAAATAATGAACAGCAGCAGAAAAATTAAAAACCACAGACTACTAGAATGACTTAATCTGAGAGAATTATTGTAACACAGAATAAGAAACAAATAACTAAAGATTTTCTGAGATATGACTAGAGAATGGTATCAGAGGCAGTTGTAAAAGTAGTGCTAGAATGAAAGCAGGAATATCCTAAGTGGATTAGAGTGGGCTAACCTGAAGCAGTCGTTACAAACATTGTAATTAAGCTGACACAGAAAAGAGAAAGAAGGTAGAGAGACTTCTGGTGAAGACTTATTAGAACAGTGCTATTACAATGAAGAGAGAGTCACTACAATGACCTGCACTTGTAAATAACAACTAATACAGGACATTATAGGGAGAGACAGCACTAAGTGGTAACTATTTTTAGTGAAACATCAAGATGGAACAATCAGTTGCTCTGGCAGACCACTAACCCAATAATGGCTTCCAAAAAAGGGAAGGGAAATGAAGAGAGATTTTGTACCTAGAGGCAAGATCAACACAGAAACTGTTGGACCAGCTGGATACAGGGGCTTTCAACAATAGCAAAAATAGGAGGAAAAATTAAACTTGGCAGGGAATTTGTGGCTTCATCAAATATTTGCCTGTTGCCATATAGTTTTGTATTCCAACTACAGTATGAGGGAGTCTGTTTAAGTATATAAGGACCAAGCTAAACAATCTTGTCTTACTGCTAGAAAACAATATGCAACAGATGCAGATCTTAGACCAGTGACCCCCAGCTGTTGAAATGGAAATACATTATAGAACTACAAACACTCTTCAGAAAGTGAGAGGCAGGAGGTAAAGAAAAGGCAGCAAGAATAGTCCTGTAGCAGAGGAGTAGAAGCAAGTTCAGGTGATATGTATAAAAAGACAGCGTGTTCCTGGATCTAGATGATATGAGAGAACTACCAAGATGAAAGAAGGAGGAACCTAGCTAGTGGTAGTTCATGGGCAGGGTGAAGAGCAGAGAGTGAGCAGGAGGTGGTGACTGCAGTAGCAAATGTAGATGAGTGCAAGGTTTTTGTCACACAGGCACAGCATCCTATCAATGCACACAGCCAGTCCAGCACTGCTGTATGCACAAGCTAGTGTCCTTTGAGAGGGAAATAGGCCTATCTACCCTAACCTCCAAGGTATCTCTTACTTAAGGTAGCTTTAGCATTGGCAGAAAACATTTTCTGCATTTAGACAGCATGACAATATATGCAGGTTGTCCCAGAAAGATTTTTATTTTCTCTTGAGGAAACTTAAGATTTTCTGTATCTGTCCAGAAATCCCAACATTTGCCTGAGTATTTCTGTCCAGAAAGTTCTGATGTGATATTAGATTGATCAATATTCAGGATTATTAATTATCTGCTTAACACCAACTTAAAGCAGATACCCGTATTTGAAAGATTTTGCTAGCAAAGCTACAAGGTGTATTTAATAACATTTGAAAGAAAATAAATTTTATGTAGGTATATATGCACAATAGTGAGATGATCTCAAAAAACCTGAGAAGCTTACCAAATCACCAAGTGAAGCTTAGCTTAAAACAAAGGAACCACTTGAATAGGCTACTCTGGCACACTCTTCAATCAAGATGTGTAACTTCATAAGCATGCACCTCTCCCTAAGGATCCAACCTCAGTTTCTGGATCAACTTAAGGCTGAAGTACCCTAAGCTCTCGACTTGCATCCTCTCTCTGATGGATTAAGTATTTTATTTTTCAAAAAGCTGTGGACAACCCTGTGCTGCAACTGGAAGGAAAACCAGCAGATCTCTGGGGTTCATTTACTACAACATCCTACTGCTACAAAACAGTTAGCTTTACAAAGTGCAACATAAAAAATTCAGCATTAGGACAAACATATGCTTGTTTAAAAACCCTATCTAATTTAATTTATTTATTTTTATTCCCTTGGAATAAATATAATCTTGCTATAGTTACATTCAATTACTGAAAATCTCTTTCAGACTTTGATTAGATGTGTTGAAAGTTCATTTTACTTCTTAAAAGTTATCTGTTATCCCAAGTTCAGTTTTAACATGGATATCTGGTCTATCTTCATATTACAAACCTGAAAACGTAAAAATTTTGAGTTTGAAATCAACTGAAGTATTGGGAACGTTAAAAAAAACCCCACATCATATGCTTCCACTAGTGGCACAAAGATAACCAAAGACCAATGTTTTGTTATTAACAGTATAATTTAGATTCTCCTGAAGGTATACAGACTTTCTTCCCAATTAATGCAGTTAATGCTTTATTATCACAATTGTAATGTTCTATCATCACAATGCAGCATAAAATAAATACATGGCACAAAACAAAGGCATGATACCAATACTTCAGTAATAAAATCTGAAGAGGTTATCAAACTAAAAAACTTTAGTACATAAGTCTGCAACAACGGCATTCTTTTTTGTCAACAGACACTTCCACTTCTGCAGTGATCAGCACAGAATACAGCTCTTTGAAACAGTGCTGAAGATAGCTGAATACATTGAGTGGTACAATCGTGTAGCCACTGTGTGTAAAAACAACAGCAAGGGCCTACTTAAGCAACACAGAAATCAGGAAATTCAGAGTTAAGGCTGAAATTGTTTCCTTAACTCACCTCATTGTGCCTAGGTATCCTAGCTCAAAGGGTATGTAAGATCATCCAGAGTTCTGTGGCCTCAAATAGAGGACCAAATCATACCTAGGCATAACAGGGAGGCCAAATTTAACATGAGTGACCATTAAAAAAAATAAAATCTTTTAATATGCATGCATATGAGACAGATTTTAAAATTCAACCCCCCCAACATACTCGTGATTTAACTTTGAACAAGATCTAGTTGTCATTTGGAATTGAACTACAACATCGCTATGAAAGTGGATATGAGTAAAACGGGAGCATGCACAAGCTTCTTATCAAAGTTGTGTTTCCTAATGCAATTTTAAAGGTGCTTTGCTACACAGTTTGAGAGCTGTAGTCTTTTACTAAGGCTACTTTTATCTAACTAACGTTTCCCCCTGCCTCCCCCAAATTAAACCATTTTTAAGATGGAACACTTAATTAAAAATTGAACAAAAGCGGAGCCATGCTGTAACAGCATCATTTATTTCCCATACTAAATTGTTGTTACATATTAACAGTTACTTAGTCTTGCTCATACAGGGTTCAGAATTACACCTTAAAATTTCTCTGCAGTAAAACTGATTGTACCGAATCTCTTTAGATGGTAAATTTACAAGAAGAAAATGCATGGGAAGGAAAGAGAGCCAAAAGACTTATTGAGATTTTTAGGGCTCCAGTACCATGCCAGTTTTGAAAATACTGGTCAACAGACCAATTATCTTAAATGCCATGAAAATTTTGCTAACCCAGAAAAACGGTTCTATTTGTTCTAGGGTTCCAGCCATAACATGCAGTTATTTTACTCATCACTTTTGTAATTAAGGAAAATAAAAAAAAAAGCCTTGACATCTAAAAAGGATTCTTGAAAGATAACAAAACCCCATCCTCAAAGCCACCATAAAATTGGAGTTAAAACATGCAGAGAGAAAATAAAAAAGGCACACGAGTCCAGTTGCATGGTAGCTTGGAGGAGTTGCTATTTTACCACAGAAATATTCAATACTAAAGCTTGCCTTCCCTTGTGCTCCTTCATGACTCAGGAAGACACAGAGACTGCTATTTCAAGAAATGCAATAACCTCAGCACTACTATAAAGAAACTCCTGTTCTCTGTCACTTACCTTTTACCAGATTTGGCCTGGACAGACTCACTGAACAAATATACCTCATAATGTGGCAGGAGACCAGCCCAGAAAATCCGCACAGAAAACTTCTGGCTGATGAGCTGCACTGGCTCACGGAAGTTCAATGAGCAGCTGAGCCATTGCAAGAAAGGAACAGAACCACGAAGTCAAAAGGAGACAGGTTGGGAGGACCAAAACATCCTGCTCTCATCATCAGCAAATCATCAGACCAGCCATTTCCTTGGGAAAACATGATCAGTCCTCAAAACATAGCTTGTTAAGTTAGATCTCTAACTAAGGCTAACTTCCTCCAATGTGAAAGTCACCAAGAGCTAAACTGGTATTACAAGTCCTCCCAAAATATCAAACCAGTTTCTTTGCTTTATCTGTTGACTTTTAGTTTCTTTATCACTGTTCCACTAGTTGTTCAGTCACAATACCTCAGTCCAGGCAAAACTGAACTGACATGAAACACAAGCATATATATGTCTGCAACAGATGTTTTGATTTTGCTAAGCCACTGCATTTGACTAACAGACAATACTAAAACATGAAAAAAGATATTCTAATTTTAAACTCTTTGCATGTTACTTTTGAAACATATGTTCCATGCCATCAAGTGGCATAACAAGGCATTACTATCTGAAAATAGCGCACACTTCTAGAAACTGCCTTCCATGCTGAAATTAATGAATTCTTAAAGTCACTCCAGCACACCCTCCTTGAAGGCAGCAAGGGAAGGAGTGGGAAGATTAGAAAGTTCCTATACCTCTACGAAGAGGTTTCAGGCTTAAGAATACAGTAAAGTATGAATGCTTCAAAGAAAGCTACAAAATAAAGATGACCTTTCATTGTTAGCCTTTAATTTTCTGGTTTTGTTAGCAAGTCTAACATTATCTAAATTTTCTGATGTACATTCTGCAATCCCAACTTAAAGCGCAAAGCGGCTCCTCTTAGCTACTTCCTTTTAAAAACAGTGTCATGCTTCAAAAAGGGAAGTGGAGAGTGGAAAAAAAGCAAAAGAAGTAGAGCAAGGAGACAAATGCTTTGAAACTTCTCAGCATCCACAAGAACTGCAATTCTGGGAGAACCTCATCTACTCACAGGAAACAAGGAAGATGAAATCTCTTGAATGAGGGTAAATCTGCCTTCATCTTAAAAAACCATCTCTAGGTATGTATCAGTAATTTCCTCCTGCCACGCAACTACTCAGAGTTTTATCAAGGATTTTCGCTGAGGTTCTTTGCATCATGGCTATTTCAGAGCCACAGCCTACTGATCACTGACAGTATGTTTATTCGGTAGAAACTGGAACCTAAACCCGTGTCTATCAGATCTATCAACCTATAAAGACATTTGGCAAACTGCTGCTGATTATTGGATCAGAAGAATAGTGGTCACTGCCTGGCAGGACTCAAGAGTTGCAGCAGGGGAAGAATGAAGAAAACAGTATTAAAAAGACCAAGGAATAAAGTAATCCACAATAGCATGAAACAGTAAGGTGATTATAAAAGAAACTAATTAAAGAGGATTATCTGCACAACAGAAGCACACAGACGGAATAGCCAGGAGAAGTACAGAGATACCTAATATTTCTATTGTTCTCCACACTGCAATACTTTTAGCTAGAATTGTGTGGAGACTTCTTTATATCCTGAAATTTACTTCTCCATTTGTGGGAAAAAAAAAACCAAACCCAAACCCAACAAAAGCAAACAGAACATGCCCAAAACAACCACCAGTCTATGTGTCAGTCTTCACAGAAAGCCTAATAATTTGCCCCTTGATATGAATGCTTTGTAATTAACACAAGTAGGTTTACACTTCTTATTTGGACTGTTCCATTTTTCAAGCAGGTCTTGAAAAGGAGCTAAAAACATTTATTAAACACTCCTACTTTCATTCTGGTTACTTTGTCTTGCTTTTCTTGCTTGCAAACAATACACACAGCAGCCTGACAAAGCTATTTAATAAAACATGACAAATTCTACTAGCAAAAACAATTTTTTTCCTGTAATTTCTAATTTAAACTCACCCTTCTGATTTAAATACTTAAAACTTCCATGCCAAAACAGTCTGCAAACTCTTACAGGAAAATATTATGCTAGAGTTACACTGCCCTGGCTACAGAGCATTTGAGAAACACAACAAATAAAAACATGGACCAAAATAAATATCTCTTCTTTGAATTTGTTGAAAGTGGTTTCAAGAATAATTTGCTTGTTCTGCTGAAAATATTTACAAAGTAATTCTTTATTGCACAGTGGAGTGAGTTACTCTTACAAGAGAGGGCTGACAAATAAATGAGCGCCTTACTCTTCCACCCCGATGATATTTTTGTCTGATTTAACAAAGCAAATCAGACTGATCTGTCAATCATCTTTTAATACACAGTTCCTGCTCTCACAGAATTTCTTCAAGTTATTTTACCTTGTAAATTTTACATTTAAACAAAATTTTAAATTCCATTTAAATTTGTGTACATATTAACAAAAAGATAGTTTATTTTTCAATATTAAAAGTTGTGTTTCGTGACATATCTAAGAAAAATACTGAACTTGCCGTACCTGTTTAGCAAAAAATATTGTATCCAGTCTGGAATCCTGAACAACAGAACCTGCCGGTTCTTCTCCTGGCTGCCACTTGAAGAGGAAAATCAGCCCATGTACTGGCCTAAAAAATAAAGTTGATAGGAAAAAAATCAGCTGTACTGATGAAAAACACCAAGGCCAGAAATCTCTACTATAATTTAACTGTATGCTGGTACAGTAATTCTGTTAATTATTTCTTTCTAAACATAGGGAGCTTGTACTGAAATTTTCAGATGTGGTCTTTTAATTAGGCAAAACATAGTGCAGGCTTCTTTCAGTATATGCTAAACAATCCCAATCTGAATTTGCATTTAGTCAGTAATTTTCATAAGTCAGGACCAGTTTTCCTGGTTACTGTAACTATTAGAGTTGCACAACACTCATTTGAATTTATTACTGATAAATAGCTATCAAAACATTTGTCAATCATATACAAGAGCTAGAAGTACAATTTTAGTAATCCTTTTAGATATGCATAAAACATTCAAAGAGACGCTCTCACGAAACTTCATGCATTGAGTTATCTCTTTGAGAGGTAAGAGAAACAGTTTTCTACTAAAATTATGTATTGCTTTTCAGGCTCCATGTCTTGCATAGTAAACAGCTTTTACTGCATGTTGCACTGTATTTGGTGTTCCCATAAACCAAAACTCATTAGCAAAGGAAACAATTCTTCAAAAATCTACAGCTAAATTAAAGCAAAAACTTATTCATCATATCAACCTGAATTTAAGGTCATCGCCACAAGGTTTATCTACTAAAGGTAAACATACTACTGCACAAGAAACTTTTCCTAAGATCTGACCAGAAATCAGAGATGTATTTTAAACAGTGGGTCCACTAAGGGAATTTGAAAAATGCTACGTATTATTATAGTCTTTAACTCCTACTTAAACTATTGTACGTGCATATGGGAAGGAAGGAAGCTGGCCATCACTCAAGACTAGAAAGATATACATTGGACAGTACAAGCAAGCAAAGCTGTCACTTTACGAACAAGACAGGTAATGTTCTGACAAAGTATCATATGAAGTACGTGGCGCAAGCAGCAAATAAACCACTTCTCAAGTAACATTTCTGCTGTTCAGGTTTCACTTGTCAAATAACTTCAGGAAAAAATTCTAAAACTGCATCTTCTATATTAACTGCTACATCTTCTGCAAGATTAATTATACAAGTGTAGGATATCCACGCAAGAATAAAGTATGGTCTGGGTTAGATTACATTTTCCTCTTAAAGTCTTGTATGTGAACACAGGTAACAATGCATCACGGACAAAATGGTAAAAGAATTAATATTGCCTACTGAGGGCAGAACTGTTCCACATGATAGCAATCACTATCAGTTACAACAAGACTATTTGCCCTCACATACATATGGAAGTGGTCCTGCAGATAAAACAAGTTACAAAAGTGCGTAAGTACAGTAAATTAATTTAAGGCTACAGATGCGATATCACATTATGTGAGGAAGAAGGGAGATAAAGCAAGGAACATAAGTTTGTCAAAGGATGTAATGCAAGCCAACGACAAAATCATTTGAAATCTATTTTCACGTTCTAGCTACTATTAGCATATATTGCCCAAACTAGAAAAGCTAGATTAAGTACCAAGGGGTTAATAAAAAGTTATTTAATTGCCAGGTATTCTATTTAAATCAAAATCCCAATGAACTTCTGCAAAAACCAAAGGAAGAGAAAACCATGCAAAATACAAACAAAAAGAACCACAACAAAAAAACCACCTAAGTATACATTCTTTCAGCAACTTCAGACAAACGTGAATAAAACCCATGCAGATTAGAAAAGTGCCTTACTTCAGTTTTTCAAAGTTTTCTGGTTCCAAACTCCATATTTCTTCAACTTGCGCTCCTCTACAACCTGAAACAAGGAAAGGTACCTGTTTCTTCAACTATCCCATTTAAAAGGGACACAGCCAGTAAAGACAGACACATGAAAGAACTATGGAAACATTTACAACTTCTATGTCCAGGTTATGGAAAAGTCTATTTACAGGCTTTAACGCCTCTTCATTAAAAATAATAAATAAACCAACCAAGACAGGTCAAGACAAAATATCTCAGGAATTTCCCCTGTGTATGGTAATGTCATTTTTATAGCACAGCTACATTTTAAAAAAGAAGCAGAGAAGATTAATACATCTTTGGTCACCTCATGTCCTTTGCTCAACTGAAAATAATACTGTTTTTAAAGATATTGTCAGCTAGTCCAAAGCAGAACTTAAAATATCTATCTCCAAAGAAAGATTCACGGTATTAGACTGAAAATACGGTAAACAATACACTCAAGCAAGACGCTTTCATAAAAGCCCCAAAAGTTCAAATACTTAGTATGTGGAAGATTAATCTATTAGTTAAATAGAAAAAACAAAAGGAGAAACATGCCTGGACTTTGCTTGTTGGAAAAGGACATGACAGAAATTATAAATCAATGTAACTTAGCATAAAACCATTTTGCTTCTTAGGCCAAAATCCTGCATAGACTTCCCTGTTGTTGTAACCATATAATCACAGTATTGCTAAAGATATTAAATACAATTCATCATAGAATTTAATACTCTAAAAACCAGAGCAGCCCCTTACAGGCTACCCAGCCTACTGCCAAGCTCCGCCGCTCAGCTTGCTCACAGCCCTCTCCCCGGAGGCTCTGCAGCCCGCTCCGCCGGCACACCTCCCGCACACCCACCCACCCCTTCGCAACCGCTGATACTCTCCCCGACGCGGCAGGCGCTCATCCGGCTCTCCGGCAGGAGCGTCCGCGTGCCCCGGGCGCATGTGGGGGGCTCCGCTGCACGGCGCGCCCCGCGGCCGGACACCCACCGCCCCAGCACCGGGAACACCGGGGCCGCGCCGAGGAGGACAGACCGACCCGGCGGGGCAGCCCGGGGCCCTCACAGCCGCCCCGCGCCGGGAGGCCGCCAGCTGCCCGCCCTGACACGGCCGCCCGCAGGCCGCCGGGGGAGCACGGCGCTGCAGAGCGGGAAGCGCCAGGCGCCGTGAGCGCGGCCCGAGGCCGGGATGGCGCGCAGAGGTCACAAAAGACACGTTCGGTCCCACTCGCGTCCCGTGACAGCCGCGCCGCTGGGTCCCACAGGAACACGCTCCGCGAGCCTCCCGCGGTAGCGCTCACCCCGCCGGAGCGGGCCCGAGCCCGGCCCAAGCCTCCCCTCCGCTGCGCCCCACACCCCGTTCCCCGCCCGGCCGGCCTCGGCCCACCGCCAGCGAAGCGAGCGGCGCACTACCTCGCACTCGCGGGGGAACAGCTGCAGCCACCGGCGGGGCCGCAGCCTCGGAAGCCCACCGCCCGCCCAGCGGCGCGGCGCGACCTCAGCGCCCGGTCCCGCTCCTCTCTCACCGAATCCCTTGATAAGCTCCGTGAAGACACCCGGGTCGCTCTCCATGAGGCACCACTCGCCGGCGCTGCTCCCTCCCGACATGGCGACGGCCCGCGCGCTCCCTCAGGTCCGGCGCCGCCGCCGGTCGGTTAAGCTGCGAGGCCGAGGCACGCCGCTCCCTTCCCGGCAGGCCCCGCGGCCCACGCCGCCCCTGTCATCTCTATGGTGAGGCGGGGCGGGAGCAGGAAGCGGCTGCGGGGACTGGATCCGGGGCAGCTGCCGGTGTCGGCAGCGGTACCGCCACCACCCCGGCCGCGGAGGGGCCACGCCTCCGCTACCGTAGGCTGCGGGCGGAGGGGCGGTGGAACCCCCCCCGCGCCGCGGCAGGCAGCGCTCCCGGCGCGGCTCCATCCGGGCACTGGGATGAGGCCGCGGGAGGCGGTGGGCGCGGCCCCATCCGGGTCCCGGGGATGCTGTCAGGGCGCTGGCGGGGCGGGGCCGGGCTGAGAGACGCGGAGCCTCCCACGGCCGGAGTAGGACACTCTCTACCTGCCCCTCAAGGCGGTGGCTCCGCCGCCGGCCCCGGCGCCCTCCGCCTCCTATCGCCCGCCGCAGTAGCTGCGCGGGGCTGCGCCACTGCTCGGCGTCGGAGGCCGCGCTGGCCCGCGCAGGCCCTGCCCCGCGGCCCCTCTTAGGCCGCGGCCTCGCAGGCAAGTCGCGCCTCCGGGGGAGCGCGGAGGGCGGGGGGGCTGGCCCTCTGGGGTGTGGGCTCCCGGCCTCTGTCGGGGTCGCCGGGGATGCTGAGGGGATTGGCGAGGCCGCCACCTCCCGCTGGGTACCGGGGTGCTGGGGACCCCCTGAGAGGATTAAAGGGCGCTGCGTTCGGGGTCGCTCGTCCGCTTCACCGTCACTAGTATTTATCGTCTTCATAGAAGCTGAGAGCTCAACTCGCGGTTTTCGGCTATCGGCTTTTGATGCTTTTTCCTCGTGATTTTGTTCTGCGTTAGCTAAGCTACCTTTCTCTTCCAGTCAATAACTTTTTTTAAGCAAATAAATCTTTAAGCAAAATCTATAGTCGAATTTTTTGAGCTAGCGTGCGGCTCACGTAGTCTGGTGTCCCCTGTGCTGGCATCATACTGGTGATCGTGCCGTTTGTGATTCGGGAAATGTTCTCCTGGCATTCCTGTTTGCATAGAGATGCTATTTTCTGATGTACGAGGACTTACGTTGTTGTCAGAGCTCTGCTGTAGCGCAGCTGTATTTTGTTACAACCACAGCTTGGTGTGATGGTTATAGTATCTCTGCTCAATAAACTGGAGGACATTCTTTGTAATCTTCAGTTTAACGTGTATACAAAGTTTTGAGAGCGCAGTGGGAGAATGCAGTTTCTTATAGAGCAAAGCGTGTATGCTTTTGAAGTATTTGAAGACAGTTTGTATTGTCTTTAAAATGTCAGTGCAATTCTTTTTTTTTTTGTAAAACATATGACTTGGTCAAAGTTTAATTCCATGTTTTCATTACAAAGTTTGATTCATCTTTGCTAGTGTAGCAGTTAAATTTAAGAACTTAAGTTAGAACCTGTAGTTCTATTAAAGCTTTGTGCTTTTTGTGTATTTTTTTTCCATGTGTACCTGGGACTTGTACTGTGAGATCTTCTATTTCTTAGGAAAACTAGGGGTGAACTGTAAAAGTCATAGGAAATAACAGAGGTTAACTTAGGAAACTTAGTCATGTTATGGTACAGCAACATAAAGATATTGCCTTACCAATCAAGATGCAAGTGCTGTACAGGCTGTTTCAGACCAGTCAAAGACATATTTTACTTGTAGATTAGTTTACATGGTGTTTGGAATATCAAAAAAATTCCCTTAGTATTTTCTGTCTTTCATATTAATGAAATGGTAAGCAACCATAAATTTCAGTTGAGCAGTTTTCATTATAAAGTGTCTAATCTGTGACTTTCAAGGCTTTTCACCTTGCTGTTTGTATTCAGGTAGCTCAGAAATTGGAAGTGCTTATGGAGCCAGGATATAATTGATAAATCCTCCGTGAGTGTTTGAAATTCAAGTTCACTGCTGCAGCTCAGCAGATGAAGACTAGGGTTATGGTACAGCATACGTTAGGTGTGTATTTGCATTTATTCATCTGCAAGGGTGAAAGTTGTCTGTGTTGTACAGGTATTAAAAGAGGAAATATGCTTGAGGTCTGGGCAGAGGAGAGGGCCTGGTTAGAGAGAGGGAATAGCTTTGGGAACTAGTGAGGTCGAAATATAAAACAGGAGTTATAAATGGCCAACATGACTGAAATAATTCAACACTGAATAAGTGCTTTTTCCAGTAGATCCTGGCAAAGTTTAAATTTGGTACTTCTAGTGTGGCTGTTTAGTAGTGAAATTACTGGTTTGCATCAGTTATTGCAGTTTTCAAGGTTAATTTTTAAAATATAAATTTATTTTAAAGAGCTTACATTTCCTATTAGGATCCAAAAGATTATGTTGGTTTGAAGCTCTCTAAATCTTTGAGGCAGCAATACGCCATTTGAGATAAGTCTGTTTTGCACCCTAGATTGCTTATCAGAAGGTATTAAAAAATTTAATTAAAGATTCCAGAAGACTCTTTGTATGCATTTTTAGTGGGATAAGTGCTGCAGGTAATTCACTGCATTGCAAAATATCGTGTTTCATCTAGAGATGACGGCTTTGAGGGCTGAGTGGAAAATGAAGCTTTACAAAAGGTGGAAATCAAAACAGCATTTGGTTTTGTAGCTCAAAGTGTATTCCTAAAAAGGCAAATTAAAGAGCTAAGCGTCAGGAAAAATAGAAGTGTACATTTGCAGCTATCTTTTAAAATCACGGTTTGCGTCAGAAGCCTATGGATGCTAGGACATGCTTCTTTTCAGTGCTATGAGTCCATACAAAAGCCTAGTCCATACAAAAGTAAATGTAAAAATTATCGATTATTACGTGTGTAAGTTAGGTTTGTCGCATGGTGTGATAGGGAACTGCAGCGGGAGAATTGTTTTTCTCTCATGGTTAGCTCTAAACTTCTTTAATACAATTAACATCACCTGCATATTCACATGTAACAATGAAGCAGTGAACTGTTTGCCTTTCAGGATGATACCTTTGATGGAAATACTGGTCTTGTGTTACGGTATTTTATACACAAGTCCAGATTTCAAACCAGATAAGTATTATTTATAATTTTAGCAATGTTATTGACAATGGTAGCTAATCTGTATTAGTGACTATAAAATTAAGCGTGTGAGGACAAGTGAGACTCTCCAAGAGAGAATTAAAATAAAACGGACATATCAGATAGAACCCATGCAAATGGAAAAGTGTAGGAAAAAACTCTAAAGTATTCAAAGTAGTGCTGGTATTTCTTAAGATAATCACCAAAGTGAGATCATAAATGTTTTGTTTAACCAAAGGCATGGTCCTTCCGGTTCACCTTAAGTCTCTGGTAATCCATAGGTAACTGAAAAGAGTTTTCCCATTAGTCTTATTTTAATGTAGTAGTATTTAATATAACAGGGGTATGAAAGATGCAACAAGAAATTATTCTCAATATTTCATCTATATGGAGATCTCGTTACTCATGCATGATCCTTTATCCTTCCCATTCTTGTTTTGCTTCAGGATAATGGTGTTTTTCAGTATCTTTCCACATACCATTTTTTTTCTAATAAATTGAGTAATGGATGCTGACTGTGATATCAGGATTTTTTTGTTTGGGTTTTGTATGTTTATTATGAAATACTACCTACTGTTTAATGAAACCAGCTAATTGAAATGTATTGAAATTAAACTTATTTAGGCATTAAAATGTACCAATGTGGTATTCATGCATTGCGAATACCACCCTTGTTATTTTCAGTGTATTTGCATGCTTCAGGTACAGTGAAAAATTACGCTCAACCACGATGTGTATTTAAATTGTTTTGGCAGGAAACATTGTTAGAATATTTAAGCGCTAAGCAAAATAGCTGAGCACTGATGCTCTGAATAATACAGTGGAGGATATTTCTTAGTTATTTTCTAATTGAAACCTGCATTTTTAAATCGGATATCAGCATACGGCTTCTATTTTTATGATTTAGCAGCATATAGAATACAGTGGGAGCACTGATGATTATTTATTATTTAATTCTGGATGCAGACAGCATATCACTGCAGATAGGCAAGAACGAAGGGCAGGTACATTTCCAGTTGCTTGCAGAGAAGGAAGAATTATTTGTCAAAGAGAAAGTGGGCAAGTTGTTTGTAAATCAGTGTGTTACCTAAACTGGGGAAAAAGGTCTCCATCTACATTAGTGACGTTTATCTGTGCTAGCTTATCCTGGTAAATGAAGCAAAATGGCTTTTATTGTCAGTATCCAAAAAAGCATTTCAAAAGTAAATATCTGCAATATTTAAAACTTGTTAAGTGGATTTCTTTGAAATGTCAGCTGTGTGTGCTCAGACTTCAGGGTGTGCATATTTTAGGATCTACACGCAGTTTGATGCAGTGGATTACCGGTGCTTTTTTTTTTTAATAGGACCTTTTGGTGTGGTGTTTAGTGTCTTTTTATTGTTTGGTGAGAACTGAGAAAACTGAATTTATTGTTTTCATATTAATGTTTTGGAGATATGATGAATTTTCTTCCCCTTACTCTGCTGATTTCATTTCACCTGTGTTTATTTCAGTTTAAATGTTATGACTTGAATTTTACCATGCTAAATGTTCTCCAAGAGCACTGTTGCCGACAAATACTACAGCTGAACTCTCTTGCAACTCGAGTGTGTGAAGACCTGAAAGATTGTGAAATTTTGTGTGGTTTTTGCTTCTTAACCTCAAATGTAAAGCAGTACAGAATATGTTGTTAGGTCTGTGACATTTCTTGTATCTCACTTGAAAGAGCAGACTATTTGAGCCTGTAATAAAGATAATTTTTTCTTGAGCTACTGTTGCTTGTTAAAAAGCTGTTGTCTAGGCCTTACTGAATCCCACCATATTTAAACTCTCACAGAGTCTTCTGACTAAACAGTTTTTCAGTATTTTAGTTCTTTATTTAGTACTGTTTTTCTTCAGTTGGTCAGTATTACTAATTCTTCAGCAAAATAGAGTAGGGCGAGATCTGAGTTTTGGCAATTTAGTATGCAATTCAAAAATCTACCTAAGTAGTGTAATATATTGGTGGCGAAAGGGCGTAATACTAGCCATGTTTTCTGTGTGCCACTTTTTGGGGTGAGGTAGTTTCTAAGTTGGTTTTAAGGAAATAAATTTGTAACCATTGTAGCTCAGAGATTTTTTTGCGTGTTCTCCCCTAACTGATCTGTATTATTGCACACTTACAGTATACTTCTATTATATTTATGACAGAAAATTTATGAGTGTATACATAAGATATATTTACTTTGTTAAGAAATGATAAAAGAGTAGAGTCATCAGGATTTCACAGTAGTTCTTAATAAACTTTATTGTTCTTTCAACAGACCTCTTGGAAGTATAAACGATGGAGGATGAGGAAAACCAAGTGCAACTCCTGAATGAGAAGCAGGTGCCGAACTCTGAAAGTGGTTATGTGTGGCATGTCACCGATTTGAATCGACTGCAACGTTTCTTGTGTTTTGGTTCAGAAAGTGGTACTTATTACATCAAGGAGCAGAAGCTGGCCTTTGAAAATGCAGAAGCTTTAGTAAGACTGATTGAAGAGGGTAGAGGTTGTGAAGTTGTTCAAGAAATAAAGACATTTAGTCAAGAAGGCAGAGCAGCAAAACAAGAGCCTCTGCTTTTTGCTCTTGCAATTTGCTCACAGTGTTCCGATGCGAAAACAAAACAAGCAGCATTTAAAGCAGTTCCTGAGGTGTGTTGCGTACCAACCCATCTCTTTACTTTCATCCAATTTAAGAAAGATCTGAAGGAGGGGATGAAATGTGGCATGTGGGGCCGTGCACTGAGGAAAGCTGTTGCAGATTGGTACAAT
The DNA here is from genome assembly GCF_949628215.1 of Phalacrocorax aristotelis. NCBI lineage: Eukaryota > Metazoa > Chordata > Aves > Suliformes > Phalacrocoracidae > Phalacrocorax > Phalacrocorax aristotelis. The sequence continues at coordinate 35,803,764 of NC_134281.1, forward strand.
GGGAAGAATGGGATGGCTGTTGCTTTAGCAGTTACAAAATATAAGCAAAGAAGTGGTTGGTCTCATAAAGATCTTCTGAGGTTGTCCCACCTAAAACCTGCCAGTGAAGGTAATCCATTTTTATTTACCTGAACATACTGTGTTTTAAACAGTTTATATTTACTGTGGTATTCTGGAAACCCAAATACCATTGTAGACTGATGATTTCTTAGTGAAGGTATCCTGTAAATTGCACCTTAGAAACATATCAGAAATTGACCTGTTTTTCTTCAAGGCAAGCAGAGTTTGTTGCTTCTTCCTTATGTCAAGAGAAGAGAAAATAATACAGTTCCCTCACTTTCTTCCTATTTGCTTACAAATGATGAAGTAACACTTTTTTTGTTATTTGGGAAGGTCTGTTGGTTTCAGATATGTTAGGCTCCTTACTTCTTAGAAGAACAATATAGTAACTAAAACTATTGCTCTAAGTTCTGTGTGGCTGACCTTTTTTATAGCTGGTTTGGCAGGTCTGAGAATGAAACCTGCTAACTCGTTTGCTTGCTAGAGGGATGAATGCCAGTATAAAGACAGTAATCCTGCTTGGAAAATATTTTTCTTTTCAATAGGAATTGCTATAGTCACTAAATATATTACCAAAGGGTGGAAAGATGTCCAGGAGGCTTATAAAGACAAAGCAGTTTCTGCTGAGACTGAAAAACTCTTAAAGTATCTGGAGGCTGTGGAGAGAGTAAAACACACAAAAGATGAATTGGAAGTTACTCATTTAATAGAGGAATATGGTCTAGTTAGAGAGCATCTCCTGACAAATCATCTGAAATCTAAAGAGGTAGGTAGACTTCATTAGCTTTGTATCCTCTTTAGAGTAACGCTTTTCAGAGTCTTAAGTCTAGATCTCCATTAAAAATGGTCCTTAAGCTGTTTTTCAAGTATTTACCCAAGTAGCTAATTTAAAATAATGAAGATCTTCACATAACTTGTACATTTATTTTAAAATACTCTTATTTAGTGTACAGATGTCAGTTCTTGTAGTGCGGGAATCTCATCTTTTTTTCTCCCCTTCTCTTTCTTCAATCATAGGTTTGGAAGGCATTGCTGAAGGAGATGCCCATTTCTGTTTTGTTGAGAAATTTAGGAAAGCTGACAGCAAATTCAGTGCTTGAACCACGAGGTTCAGAAGTGGCAATAGTATGTGAAAGACTGAGAAATGAGAAGCTGCTAAAAAAGGTAAGAATCTTTTCATAATCAGTGCCAGCCTTTGTGGTTTTTAATCTTTTTCTAAGCTGTATTTCTCCAGGCAACCTCTTTACAAAATAAAAAGGATGTTCTTTGGAGGAAATGTGCAGTTTATTCTTTTAAAAACCGGCAGTGGAATACCTGCACCTTTATTTTAAAACTTGTATTTATCATTTCTCATATGATGATTTCCCTCCTCCCTGCCCCCTATTTCTGAAACTTTTCTACAAATTAAGTATATTGACAGCTAGGATCTTTTCTTAAATTGGGGCTGTGGCAGGCTTTGCCAGTTGGGTTCATCCAACAGGTTGATTCTGAGTCTTGTAATACAGAATTAGCAATACAAGCTTAAAAAATGTGTGGAAGTCACTTGTGTTAGGATCCTAGGAAGTGAATGAAGAAACTGGCAGAGCAGCACAGAGGAAACAAAAGACGTAACAAGGAGACTTTCTTCTCTCACATTGCTTTACTATCCATTGAAGAGGTACAAAAATAAGAGGGAAAAGAGGGGTCCCCAAAGGGGAGATAGAGAAGGCAAGTGGCTTTTTCTGATAGTTCTGTGAGCTGGGGAGATTAAAATTGGGACACTTTTTCAAGACTGTAGTTGAACTGAGAGCAACAACAGTAAGTCCTTTTTTTCCCATCCCACTGCTCTTCCCATTCTCTGCTTTTTTCTTTAATCATATTGAGGCACTGAGGAAGGGAGAGCAAAGATGGTGGCACAATACTTCAATGCAAGAGCGATAATGGACAGGCTTTCATATTTGCTAAGGTTTGCTGCTGGTAGTGATTAATGACTGAAATTCCCCTTGAGGAAAAAGATAACAAAATCAGTAAAGCAAAGATATGGTTTAAAACACTTAGCGTGTGGCAGCCACTGATTTGGTTTATGCAGTGAAAGCAAAAAAAAGAAAATGTTTGGGCTGCCCTCGTATAGTAAGAGGAAAATGAATGCTGTATTCTGAAAACAGTTTCTTTATCCAGTTTTACTGTATCTGATACAAAACTAGTTTTAAGTTTGCTCTTTTCCTAGCTCAACTCCTTTCCCCTGAGGAGGACAGAGACTTTATCTTCTGTGGTAGAAAAAAGCACTAGACAATCAGATATTGAGCTGTGACATTTCACCAGGACTCTGGTGATGGCATAAGATAACATTTGGAATTCATTGGAGGATTCTGGAAAGGGCATGAGGTTCATTACTAGTAACTGACAAGTATCAGTTCATACCACAGCTGTGTAAAGACAGCATAAACTCTTCAAATTTAACAAATTTAAATCAACAATATACTAAACCAGAGATTTTTGTAGTAGGATCTTATTTTTAGTTTTAGTTTGTTACTTTTTTTAAAATGGAGTTCAGATTTTCAAAAACTTAGTATTGATTTCTTTTGCTTGTAGGGTAGAATACATCCATTCCATGTTTTGGTTGCATTAGAAACCTATAAAGCTGGGCATGGAAGCAGAGGGAAGCTTTGGTGGCGTCCTGATGAAGACATTTTAGAAGCTTTAGATGCCTCATTTTACAAAACTTTCAAGGTAATATAGTTCTTCAATTTGTTAAGCTTTTTACAAACTCTCTGTTTTCTGAAAGTTTATAAAATGATCAAGGAAAGTTTGTTGAGTGGATTACAGTTTTGAAACTTTGTAACAGAAATCTTAGAAATTGGGATTTTATTAAACAAAGAATCAAAACTTCATGATCTATTCAGCTTTTGGCAACATTATTGTCCTAATGTGACCCCAGAAAGAATGAAAAAAAGCCCCACTTCTAGGGTTGAAAGCAGAAGGAAGAAGAAATTAATATATTATGTGTACCTTTTTTTTTTTCCCTTTCAGACAGTTGAACCAACAGGAAAACGCTTCTTACTTGCAGTTGATGTCAGTGCATCAATGACACAAAAAGTTTTGGGCAGCGTACTCAATGCTAGTACAGTTGCAGCAGTGATGTGTATGGTGAGGCATTAAACTTCTTTATAACTGTTTGGAGCTTGAGCTGCTCTTTGGGTACAGAGGTGTTCTAAAGCTGGTTAGAAATCAGAAGGAAACTTAGAATTAATATTTTTGGAGTACAGAATATGTGACCTAGTGCCTCACTGGTAGATCAGATGCTTAAAGCTACTGGCAACCATATACAGAAAGATCAGTTTGAAGAAGTTGGTTTCCAGTATAAATAAAGCAGCCTTGACCACTTTGTTCATTTCCCTTAGCTGAAAACATGTTTTATTTTTTTTCAGGAACATTCATAGAATAATACAGATCAGATAAAGAAATTCTGGGATAATTCTTGTGTGCATTTGAGTTATCAATGTGGCCTTTTTGAATCACAATAATTTTCCCCTCAATTTGATACTCTAAACCTTCTTATGTATTTACACTGTAGAGGAGTCAAGCTTTTGTTGGTGTTGAAAAATGTTTAGTGCTTTATGTCAGAGAGGAGAGAAGAAATATGGAAGTATCTTCAGTTACAGTAATTAGAGCAGTTCTTTAGCTCTGATTTTTACAATGTTTATTTGCAGCAATAGTACAGAATATTTAAAATGTAGAGTGAAGCATTGGTGTGTATGAGGACCATGGTGACTTAAATACAGAAGGATATGTCATGTTATGTGTTTGTTAGGGAATGCTTTGATTCAGACATTAAAAATTCTGAATAACTAAATTATTTTTGTCTTCCTCTTTCTCAGGTTGTAGCACGTACTGAGAAGGATTCCCATATTGTGGCCTTCTCACATGAAATTGTCCCTTGCCCAGTGACGGCTGATATGACGTTACCTCAAGTATTAGTGAAAATGTATGAAGTATGTAAAATAAAAAAATAAAAATAATTAGGAAATAGCTGTTGCTTATGTCAGAGTGCAGACGTTTCAGCAGTTACATTGTAGTTTCTTTGTAATCAGTTCTTGTCCTATGTTTCGTCTCTATCTGTATAGTAAAACACCACATTTTTTTCTCCCTTTTATTTTGAGAAAGTCCAGCAAATGTGTTTATTTCAACTGCCAGATAATAACCATTGCAATTTAGAATGGCAGTGTTAAGTCACAATGAGTTAGTTTGAAAAGAATATTTAAAAAATCAGACAAAAAGACCCTCGACAAAACTGAACTGAAATGAATATATGAACTGTTGGTTAACAAAGAAGCCTCTGTGTGTGATAAAGCATGAAGCTTACATAAGGAAAAGTAGTTTTTCCATGGCTTACTAATTTCTCTATTGATGTGTTCCATGGTTTTGGTTTTTTTTCTTTTAAGATTCCAATGGGTACCACTGATTGTTCCCTTCCAATGATATGGGCTCAAAAAACTCAGACAGCTGCTGATGTCTTCATTGTATTTACTGATAACGAGACCTTTGCTGGAAATACTCATCCTGCAACAGCCCTTAGAGAGTACAGAGAGGTAAATATGCTTCTGTTTATAATTGATGAATACAGTTCCAAATAAATACCAGCTCTAAAAAATATGTTTTAGAGACTGAACTAGTTGTGGCTTTTTTTCAGTAAATAATTGTGTATTGTTAAAAACTATTACATTGTGCAGTTAGGCAGAATTCATGCACGTATTGCACTAATTGCTCATATTTAAAACCACTGAATTGCTAAAAGGATTTCTAACTGTCCTAACTTGCTTGGTGTACTGCAATACCAGTGAAAAATTTTTTGGTATTCAGGGATTGTATGAATTTCTGCATTCTATATATTAATTGGTTGAAAAAGTTTTTTATAGTTCCTACAGGATGAAATTTGGCTCATGGAATTAAATTTAACTTTGATGTCCACAGTAGATACCACAAAGTTTAAATGAAATAATGAAGATAAGCCTGTAGGGAAGATGTCAATAGGATGAGGTGATAGTATCTTGTGAAGAACGCTCATTATGTTTTCAAGGGGCTACTCTAAGCTATACAGCTTCATAATTTTAAAATAGAGTGAAGCAGTGTGCTTGGAGAAGGTATTTTTTAATCAGAAACTTATTTAATCAGCAAACAATCCCTTATGCTTTAAAGGAACTATTTTTTGAACTGCAAAAAATGCCTTTTGGCAAGCACATATGTATGGATGTAAATCTTCATATCATGTCCACCCAGTTGAAATTAATACCAAAAATCTAACTTGCCCACAGTGTTTTAGTTTTCTGAGTTGAGATTAGCTCCCATTCCTAGATTTGTTCTTTAAACGAAGAGTTCCTGTACTCTGGCTTTTGTGTGACTTGCTTTGCTTTACCTTACAGGTTACTAACCTGCAAATTCAGCTCATTTAGCAGAGTTGTTTAGGTCACAGTTGTTGTATTTGTTTAACCAATATTTGGAAATCCTTGCCTTATACAAAACCACACTCTTTGACTCCTATTAGATGATTTGAAAATTATTATTTCAAGTTTTTTCTCAGAATGAACTGCAGAATAGCAAATGCAATGTTTGCATTTGAAATAATCTATGAATCCCAGTATTGCAGGAAAGTTGTACTAATATACCCCATTGTAATTGTTTCCATTTATCTAAATATATCTGCTGTGGGTTAAGTACAATGTTAACAGGCAGTATGCAATTCTGGTGGTTACGGTCTGTCTAGTTTCTGTTACTATACCTATTCAGACAGTGGTTTATGCAAGCCAGATAGCAACGTTTGGCCCTCTGGCATGTTTAAGCGTACATAAACTGTATATGTGTGTTCTGATTTTTTTTTTTTTCCCCCCCCCTCCTCTAGAAAATGTGTGTTCCTGCTAAATTGATTGTTTGTGGAATGACCTCAAATGGCTTTACGATCGCAGATCCAGATGACAGAGGCATGTTGGATATATGTGGCTTTGATACAGGAGCTTTGGATGTTATTCGAAACTTCACTTTGGATTTGATTTAATTTTCTAGGCATTTGCTCTTCCCGGTGGGTCCATCGCTGGCAACAGACTTTGCCCTGGGAACTCCCAGCCAAATATTTTTTATTAGGATATGGTACATTATATACATATCAGAATGTTACCTTTTTTGTGAAGGGAGAACAAGAAAAGCAGATGAGAAATCTCTTTTCTCTTTTTTCCTGTTGCACACAATTTAAACTAACAGTGGGAAGTTTGCTAGAGGTAGCTACAGGGTTACACAATACATAATTTCATTTATAATAGATTATAAATACTAAGAGATTTTTAATTTTTCCCTCACCCTGTTGGTGTGGAATGCTTGTTTGGAAGAATAAATTGATGAATTACTCTTAGGATGGGGCAGGGAAAAAAAGTGGGTTTAGTATTTTTAATAATGTCAGTTTAACAGGAACTTCATTGAGAGGGATTTTTCTTTGGACTTCTAAAAACCTTTTTATCTTAAACAAATTACTATGGTTCAACAGTTTCCAATGTTACGCTTCAAATCTACAAAAGAAGTATTTTCTGGCACGTATGAGACCATGTGACTGTGATGCAGTATAAAAGTTAGCCAGTAAAATTTTATACTGATAAAACTGAAAGTGGAAGATCTCATGCAAATCTTTTTTTATCTAGATTATCATCTGGGTTTTCAGGAGTAAAGTGTAATTCTCTTTAGATAAATGGAGGGGCAGTTACTGTACAGTGTCGTTTCAGAAGTACTATTTTAGGGTTAATACACTTTACAGGAAGTTTTCAAAAATGTTTTTAGTAGAAAAAGACCTTGGAAGTGGCTGGGAAGCCACACACAGTCCATGTTATAACTTCAGGAAGCATCAGCACACTTTCAGTGAGGAATATCAACAAGTGCATGTGTCTTGGCTGCCTCTTGAAAGCTGAGAGGTAACAACCAGAAGCAAACAGCTACATTTTCTTCAAAAGAATGTATTCAATGATACAGAAACAATCTTCCTAACAGGAGAGTATTTCATTTTTTAAAATCTTTTTGTAGATTAACGTTACTTCTGATTTAGTAAATTAATTCAAGCTAACATTTTTCAAAACTACCTCCAGTTTATAGTGACCAATTCTTAAAAACTTTTATGAAATGTACAGTCGCCTCCATGTTCTCAAAATCTTGTTTAGGAAGTGATTGAAACTGGATTTTTTTTTTTAAAGTCTGATAGTAGAAGTGTAAGTAAATAAGGAGAAAGCTAGTGAATATCTTATAACTTTCGAACAGGAATTGATAGCAATTCATGTGTATATGTATTTAATTCTCTCTGTGTGTGTTTATATATGTGTGCGTAGGGGGGAAGTTAAGATCCCTTTAGTAGATGACAGTCTTAGAAGATGAGAAAGGGTTTTTTTAGTGATGCTTTTACAACTTCCCCATAGACATATGTATGTCAGCCTCCTTTATGCTAATTCTGGCTGTTTTAAACAGTGAACTTGAGGTTAATTTGAAAGTAATTATGATTTATAAAAATAACGCAGTTGTGGTAAATGACATCTAAGACCATATTTTTCTGCCTAAAACCCAAGCTTTTAAATGTAGAATTGAAGTTCATATTATACTTTTGATACTTGTAACACTTTTCACTATGCCTCGTACATATTGGTTATAAATTCAAAGCTCACGCTCTGTAGGATGGATATCTCTTTTGGTGCTAAAATGTGAGGTTACATGTTACTGAAGGTATTCTGCTACATACTCACGCTCTACCTTAATGAATAAATCAAAACAGTGAGGGAAGCCTTTTCTAGCATTAAAACCATGGCTTAAAGAACTGATGGCAGGAATGTTACCTTTCAGTGGACATGATTGTAGTTCTGAATTATCACTGCGCTTATGGTACAGCTCTGATAGAATGCTTGAAAAATACTGGACTGCTGCCAGCTTGTCAGGTGACATCTAGAAAAAACAAGTGTTCCTACAAAAGCTGAGACATAGCACTTTGTGTTTGGAAAAGAAAATTAGCCGTTTCTTACCACTTTTAGTCTCCTTTCTAAACGAACACCATGAATATGGGAAGTAAACTAATTTGCTCAATACATGTTAATAATTATTTCAAGTAAATGCACTGATGTTTTGGGTTGGTTTGGTAGTGATGTGTTTTAAATTACGCAATAGTCAAACATCTGATTAGGTGTTTCCTTCTAAACTAGAGATGTTGGAAATAACTGATAAGTATCTTCTGCAAGAACTTTTTGTTACTTGGAGTAGTATTTGTGAAGTAATAGGAGATATTTTGGACTATAAATATGAAATGAAAACTTGAACAGGTATTTCAAGTAACTTTGTGCGGTTAATTGCATAAATTTACTGCAAGTAAAAGATTAGACTAGTTGCTAACAGATTGAATGAATGGTTATCTTAGTGTTGCATCTTTGAAAGCAGTCCAGCTTAAAATACAATTGCTTGAACTAGAGTGTAAGTGAAGATGAACTTTTCGTTAGAACTTATAGGAAGTGTAGCTCCCTGTATCTGTTGACACTGGATAGCTGTGCACCATGTTAAAGATAGTAATCCATGCTGGAGTACATAATATGCTCCTAAATATTTACTGTATCTCTGTACTAAAAAATCTTGTTAGAAATAGAATATTCTAAGTGGTTTGGTTATGCGATATAGAACTAGCACCAATGAGATCATGTTGTCATCTGCTCCTCCTTTAAGGTTTTCAGAGAGAGGGGAAACTGAAGTGAATGCTGACAGCTGAAACTTTATAGTGTGTTGACCTTTGTTTCTACTGTTTTCTGTCTGGTGGTTTTTTTTTGGTTTTTTTTTAAATTATCTTACAGTAATGGGCATAGAAGAATGATGCTGTGTATTTCTTTTCCATGGACTGGATCTTTTTTATCTGCCCATATACTGAATTTTAGGGGACAGCATGACTCATTTGCCATAAGATAAGTTTGCCCTGATTTTAGTCTTTAGTTATTAAGCTGATAATTTCCAAAACTATATCTGGTATCTGGACATGTGAAGAGACAGTGATTACTGTAATGTTAAAAAAAAAAAAACAAAACAAGTGAGCTAAGACAAAGTTGCTAAGCTTAAGAATTAGTTAGGTATACAATAAATAACCTACCCTTTCACCAAAGACGAGACGCTGACTCTTTCAAGTTACTTGTATTTGCATTGGAGGAACACTTTGACTCAAACAAAACAAAAATGGGGCTATAATTGTGCACTGCAGTTTACCAGTAAAAATTGAGCAGGGACAAGTTTAAAGATAGTTAATTTTATTCTAAACATTAATTAAAAAAAAAAGTCTGAGTGCAGAATACATCAGTAGACTGAATGCAGGTTCCTGATATGGAACAGAATTAATAGACTTTCAGTTGAGCGCCATTTCACTGTGATCCCCTTAACAATTCTTAAGTATTAGATTATTATGTCTAAGACTATAATGTTCTGGCACTTTAGCTTTAAGAAGGAAGAAGAGGATGGAATGGTTGGAAGCACAGCAGAGGTAGAACATTCTTCTGTAATGAAGGGCTGTAATGAATGAACGTCAAAGGTCAAGTTTCTTCATGGAAGGGAGAAATCAACGATGTGGAGAGGGCAGAAGGCACTCAAGATTTCTTAAAAATCATGCAAATGTATGCATTAGCATTGTGTAATAAATTGAATAAAGACAGTATTGCCAAGAAATAGAATTTTGTGTCAGGAATTTAGACCTGTAGCAAGGAGGAGGAGAGTTTGGGACGCTTGTAGAATTAGATTACAGGCAAAATATAGGTCTTTACCTACAAACCTATGTGTTTAAAAAAGAGAAGTCTAAAAGTAGGTGTAGGTCTGAAGTCAGCAGGGCCAGTCTAAGTGCCCACTATGTGAGGGCTGCTAATAAGTGGACCTAAAATATCTCGCTGCTTAAAACCACTGTTAAACCCGTTTGCTAAACGTAAATCATTAGCGGGGTTGTGTTCTTTTTCATAGTTGTTTAATTGGGACCCATAAATGGGTATGGCTTTAAAAGGCTATTCAACAAAGTATATATTCCTGGCTTAAAAAAATACACCAGCAGTTTTGGAAATTTATTTTAATAATGGCTCTGACGGTAAAAACACTAGGAAACTATTTTTCTCCAGTGCAAAATGCTGCGCTCCTAATCATGTACCTAACTCGTAGCCACCATACCAGAAGTATTAGTATTGGTTCCGTTTATTTTGTTTCCTGTATTATGTTTTTGCTTTGCCCTTCCTTTTCTCTGTTAATGTTAGCTTTTTTCTCCTCTCCCATCTCCTTGTCGCCTCAGGCCTATACTTGAATCTCTTTTCACATACAAGCTCTTGTCCATTCCTTTTTTTTTTTGCCTCTTTTTTTTTCCTTCTGCCTTCGTGCTGCCAGTGAGCATGATAGCTTAGCTAAATAACTTATACCAGAAAACTGATGTCATAGTATTTATCTTAATTTTTAAAAAACTGGATAATTTTTTTTCTTTTCTGTGATTATATAAATCTCTTAAAACATTTAATTTGCTGTATCTATCAGATTTTTGGTAAAACTTTGTGTAAAGATCAGTGACAAAAGTATACTTTATTTACAAAAATCGGTCATTTGCCTAGGAACGGCTTTATTTTTACGAAGTAGCTGCTTAAAATTAGCTTTTCAAATTTAGATTTTTTTTTTTCTATAATTAGTTCAGTGGGTTGGAGCTTTCTGTTCTGTCTTATATTATCAAGCTGCTGTTACATGCAGAATTAGGGAAACATTTAAATTAGTATTCCAGATAAATGGGCAGCTTCTTTGCAGTATTGATTAGAGAAAATCTTCAAAGAATAGGATGTCGAAATAAACCTAAGCAAAGAATCATCATCTTGCTTACACTTTTAATCTTTTTTTTTTTTAAGCATGTCATCAGTTTATAGGTTTATTTTGCTATTTGCAGTTGTTCACAGTGGATAAACATGCTGAAGTAAGCTGTTTTAATGACTTTATTGCTGAAATGGTATTGATTTCATCTTGCCATGACACAGTGTACAACACTGCTGAGTAAGCGTTACGGGGGAAAAGGTAAAACACTAGGACAGTGTATTGTGTACGTGCTGCTGCTCTGAAAGCTAAGATTAGCTAATTTTGGCAGAAGGTATGGTGTCTTTAAATACCTGTGCTTACATTTGGATTTATAATTTTGATACCGTAAAGCATGGTTTCTTTAGGTATTTCTGCATTCTGAATTTAAGTTTAAATATATATATATATTTGCATATATATATATATATGTGGTATGTTGAGAACTTTTACAAATGCTTCATTAACTAATAATGAATATAAATGGCTGTTTTCCCAGTGTTACCAGCTTCTTAGAGTTAAGCACAACTAGTTACAAATAAAATGTCTTTTCTATTACATTCTCCTATAAAAGTGTAGTTCTATTCTTTAAAAATAATTCTGTATAAGAAGCAACAGATGGGCGCATTCACAGCTCTATCTACTTAGTTAAATAACTCGATGTTTGTTTCCAGCTTCTCACGCTTCTTAGGAGCATGGTGTGTAAGCTGGACGAGCAGGTATGTCTTAAGTGTAAGTACAGAATCTTTCCGTGGATAATTTTTCACATTCAGATCCCGGGGCAGGCGTGATTTTAAGATAAACGGCTTTGTCCTGGAGACAGTGCTAAGCAAAAACTATGGAAATTTTTACTAACTATTTTTGAGTCCCTCCCTTTTTTTCCCCAGAGTAGAACCCTACTTTAACTGCCATATCACATTTAAATAACTTCAACATGACATGGCTTTGTGCCATCCAATAATGAATGCACCGTCTTGCTGCTACTTTCTATGAAACGATACAAAATTAATGAGAAGCTATTTGGATGGGGAGCCTTAACACTGTTAAAAAGAAATAGCGTTAACCCTTTGAGTGCCTTAAGACACATCTTTAATAAACGGGCACTCACTTGGATCTGCAGGCATACGGCATCTTTTCTCAACAGTTGGAATAGAATATTGCCTTAAGTGACAATGTCCTGGGCTTTCTGAAACTTAGAACTCAAAGGGTTATTTTAGACTACTGTTTTGGGACTTTTTTCTAAACAGGGAACAAAATGAAAAGGTCTTTGAAAAATTCTTTTGTACGCTATTATTTTTACATGATGGATTTACCAGCTTTCAGGAACAAAAGTATTGTTAATCTTCTGAGAATACATAACTGGCCTGAGAATTCTACACAGAGAAAAACAATACTTGGTTACCACTGTATGTGCAAAATAAATTGCTTTATTAAGTACAAATTTAGGGAGAGATGCACATTTGTGTTTAACCTGGATAAGTGTGTCCTTGTAAACAAAATTTTAATAAGGCAGTGATGAAAACGCAAAATACAGTAAACAGCAATAATAAAAATATAATGAGGTCGGTGTGTTTCTTTAGCTCATTACACGTTAAAGGTGCACAGTGCAGGCAGCTGTATATTAAAGACTTCCTACAAATGATGTGGTTTAAACTTACTTCAAACCCGCATCACAAAACTGAAGCTGTCAAATTTATATGATACTCTGACAGTCCTAATGATCTGGAGTTGAAGATAAATGTGATGCTTTTTTTCCCTCGAGGGGGAAAAAAGTAGTTTAGGTGCAAGCAGTGCTGAAAGCAATAGAAGTAACAGGAGTCTTACTCGCAAGGAGGGAGTAAAAATTCATTGACTAATGTTTTTATTGTAAACCGTGCACCTTTAGTAGTGTAATGGTCCCTTTCACTGAAGAATGGGATATAATTTTCTACTTGCATATGAATTTTCTTGAAGTAACTCAGAGTCTTGGCATTGCCTGGTCTGGCTTTGGATGTACTTTGTACTGAAACTAAAACTGAATTTTAGACATTTCTTGTAGACACTAAACTGCAAGTTAAAATCACTAGTAAACTGCATTCTGACTGTAGAATTTAAGTACTAAATAAACTCTATGCATATTAGACCCATTTTACTTGGTCTTAAGTTTCATAATAGTGTTGGATTGATTATTGCATAGTTTGTAGCTGCACAGTTTTGTGAGTGCTATCTGTCTGCTGTCTGGCTCCCTTAGAAGGATATTCCCGAATGACACTGAAGACACTGATGCTTCATAGAGCAGAGTGAGGATGAAAGCCATTGCCTACGCCTCTAAAGCTGCACAAATCTTTATTCCCTTTTCTGTAGCAACTGGACATACAGTTGGGTAGCTAGGGGTCAGATGCTGAAATGTCAGAAAGGCAGACGTACATACAGCAGTATCGCTACAAACTTGTTTCGCTTCATACTGTCTTCATGATTACAATTTAACATTCAGAGAATTAAATTTAAAGGCACCATTAAACTAAACTGATCATTTAACAGTTGAAACAAAGCTAGAAAGCCAACTCATATGCAGCAAAACAAATACAGGATTCTTCTTGTACGATCTATACTTCTCCAAAGCATGCTATCAGGATGTAGTAACAATAAAATGATGTCAGTATCTCCCAATTACAGCCCCAAGAGTTACATCATGGTTTTTTATCACCATTTTGGTTGTGGTAAAGCTGAGGCAAGGACACCAAGTAGTCTGCCAAGTCCATAAAGTCTGTGTCAGAGGATGATATATGATTTAGAAACCCAGGGCTTGAAGTTGTTGAGTCCAGCTGATGCAGTGTATCTTTGTGATCTTCTAACTTGTCTAAAATTCTGTTTAGACAAAGGAAGACTATGCTAAGCTAGATGGCTGTTCAGGATTTTATTTTCAGTTGACACTGATGAACTAGCGGAAGCAGTTTGCCTTCCTTGTGAAGCCTCTGAGTTTCTGCAGCGCCTCCAACAAAAGTCCCATTGACAAACACTCTTGGGACCTATCAAGAAAATGAAAATTGCATTAGTTACTTCTTGGAAAAAAGATAAAAATCTCAGCAAGCCCACATGGACTCCAGTATACACACAATAGTTACATTCTTACCTATGCATATTTAATACTACTGTACAACTCATGCATTTCCATAATATTTACAGAGATGGGAAACTTTGCCATCATGTGCCCCTCAAAAGTAGGATAAAGTCACTGTACGGGAGATTGTCATAAAATAATTGAGTCAAGTGAGACTACATAAAATTAAGAAATTACAATATAAGTGTTAAACACAATGGATTAAATGTACCCATACAAATGGAAAATGACTTTGATAATTATCTCAGTGGCAATATGAAACAGATCACCTCAGAGGGATAGCCAGAGGGTCTCAAGAAGAAGAGTCGGTACAGAACCCTTCTGCAGTACCTTGTCTTTAATTTAGGAGCTTGCATCCCAAGTTTATTTGTCTCAAAAGAATGAAGAACGTGATATGGTCGTAACCTATGAGGAACATGTATAGTGTTAAGTCGTCTAATTTGCTTGTGATGTGTAAGGAAATATACTTACTGTTCTGCCACCAGTCATCTGTTCAAGAATATCTTGAAACTGACTTCCATTTGTATTCATGTCCAGTTCTACAGCTGTATAATTTACATTCATATCCTCAAAAAGTTTTTTTGCCATTTTGCAGTAGACGCATGTTGTTTTGGAGAAAATCACCACACAGTTGTCTGCAATAGTCTCCTGTATGTTCAAAAGAATGTTTAAGTCCGTGTATTTTAATAGTATCGAACAGTCGTGAAAACAAATAGAGAAGTTAATAATCTACTATTATGGTAACAAATACAGGAAATTTACTCTCTGTAAAAGTCTTTCTGAGGTATTTTTAATGGGGACAACTGAGGAGTTCCCAGCCACACTACAGAGATGGCTGGATACTTCTAAAGAATCTTGTCAAACGCTGTACTTTATTCTGAATTTTTTAAGGTAGTAAGAAGTAGCTTAGCTTCTACATTCTCCCTACTGCTAATCTAGAGCCACAAGAATCTTAAGGCAAGGAATGAACTACTTTTTTCTTTAAAAACAAAGAGCAGAATGGTGACTTCTATTGAGGCATCTGTCAAGAAGGTATCACCTGCGTGGTGGGTGCACAACGTACCCACCCCAAGTTTGTTCTGAGGACCTCTGTGGTGGCCTAGCACCAACTTTAGAGATGCATCCTGTACATTCACATCAGAATAAAACCTGCCTCCTACCTGACTACTGAGAAAATCAGACTCTCGACCTCAAGAACTGCAGCTGCACTTGGCTGGATCCCAAAGAGCATCTGCGCACAAGTGCAGCAGGCAGTGAGGCGCAACTTCAGCAGTTTGCAGAACTACGTGGAAGATAAAGCAACTCCTGCTCCACTTAAGCTTTTCGGTAAAAGGTATGCTCTGTTCTTTGAGTAGAATATCCAGAATCAGTTAAAACTTAGCAGTATCTAACTTTCAGGAATGTTATGATCTTCTTGTGGGAGCAGAGAAACAGAGGAGAACTGGCATTAGTGATGTCTACCAGAAGCGCTGCTGCGTGTATGACCTGCACTTGACTCCAAAACTGAGGAGAATGATTGTGGAGTGCATGGCATGACTGCCACGCAATGGCGCCAACACTGAACCGTCTTTTGCTCTGCAGTCACAGACCTATGGTCTGTCAAACAAGCTGCATCTCCTGGAACCATTTAGTACAACTTTCCCTGTCCATAAGGCAAACGGATGTGCTGGTGGTAAGCAGGGTGACAGAAAGGGTTCTGAGCGGGAAAAAGAAATACTATTACTTTACTGTAAATTCAAGGTGATTTCAGGCTGCCATTTAGTATCAGTAAATTTACTTTAAAAAACAACCTACACTTTAAATATTTACTTTGCTCGATATCAGTCATTTTACAAGGTTTAATCCCCAACATTGACAGCAGTGCTGAATTTGATTAGAGGTCTGAAAAAATGTGAAATGGATGCAGCCTAGGAAGATCAGGTTCCAGGGCTGTGGATACACAATGCTACTAGCACTACGAATAAACATAAGGTTCAGGTTCAGCATGCAGAACTATTTACAGAATTTCTTTGTATAAAACAGAAGAGCTTTTAAGTAACTATGGCTTTTAGAAATGTTAAAAATAAGTAAGAAATGCATGAATAATGTTACCTGTATTTGATTGACAGCAGCATCATGAGACAATCCTACAGAAGCAGGCGGACTATTCCCCATCCTAAAGCTAAAAAGAAACTTAAGTCAGATATTCGAGCTTTCAAACAGTTTTACAGTTCACAAATTAAAGGTTGGCTTCCTACTGTTCTGTTTAAATATTTAATATGATTTCTCCATTACATGTAGGTTTACTTTAGCTGCAATACCTACAGTCACCCTAGTTCTTACATGTCTGCAGGAAAATGAAAATAAACAGGTGGATGTTCCAGACTACACGAATAACCAAACCGGCTGCCTTCACAAGAGAAATACGGGTTTTTTTCCAACGGTAATACAGACACAAGTGTCGGGCCTGACCCGGGCTGCGTGCCACGTCACAGCCCGACGTCAACAGACGGGACGGCGCTCGTTTTCATCAAAGGAGCGGGTCCCGCAGGCGTGCTGCTCCCGGGCCCGCACGTCCCGCTGCCAGCGGGGCCCGGCACCGGCCCCGGGGGCCGCTCCGCTCCCCCGAGGTCGTGCGCCCGAAGGGCACAAAGAAAGCAGGCCCCGTCCCATCGGGTTCGGCCTGGGCCCAAAGCCCCGGCGGAGAGCTCCCACCCCCGCCCCGCGCTGAGAGGCGGCCCCGCACCGACCCACGGACGGACAGACCCACCCGCGCCGCAGCCGCGTCCCCGCCGCCGCCGCCCGGCGCAGCGCCCCCTGCAGGGCCATGGCCGCCGAGAGGAAGGGGCGGGGCTCCCCCGCTCCGTCCTCCCGGCGGCCTGACGCGCCCCGCAGGCCCCCGCACCGCCTCCCGGCTGGGGGCGGGTTGCCCGCCGTGCTGCCGGTCTCCTCGGGCGTCGTCTCCGGGCGGCAACGCCCCGCCCTGGGATGGCGGGTCCCGCACCGCTACAGGCGGTGGCGGCACGGGGCGGGCAGGGAGCGCCTTCGGAGCGGGGGAGAGCGCGGGGGCGGGGGCGGGGGCGGGGGCGGGGGGCGGCAGCAGTCCCCAGGGGCCGCGGTGCGGGGCGAGCGGCGCCTAGCCGGCGGGGGCGGCGCTGCCAGAAGGGATACAGGCGGTGGCGGGCTGCTTTTCTGAGGAAAAATCCCTCTGGAATTGCGCTGTAGGGGTGGTGAAGGCGCTCCGGAGCGGTCCTGTCAGCGGGGTGGCGGTTCGGAGAGGGCACGGGGACGGGCGGCTCTCGGTGGGTGTCTCCTGCCGCTTGTGGCTGACTCCCGGGTGCTGAGGTTTGGGCCCTGCCTTTGCTTTGTCAAACGTAAAACTAATTTGAAGTCTTCTGTGTTGCCCGGTTTTCTTTACGTTCCTTTCCTGCGTTACAGTTATTCAAATCGTTAAAAACCTATCCGCGAAGCAGGAGCGTTCCCAGGCAAGGAATAATGTGCTGAAGGATAAGGAACTCGCCCCGGTATATGGGACGTTGTGCTTGCGGTGTGTTTGGCTAATCCTGTAACATGTGGAATGTTTCTAGTGATTCCTGGAAAATTCATTTTCTCTTCCTAAAGAATTAAGGAATTTGGAGGTTTTACTTTTCTTGTGGGGGTGTTGTGGTTTTTTTTTTCCCCTCAGACTATCTAGGAAGAGCTGTTCAGCAACATTCTCTTGCTTCGGCCCCGCACAACTTGCTGTGGAGCCTGGATCACTGGTCAAATATGCCCTCCTTGGCAGAGCGTACCTACCAAATATCCTCCGAGCCTCTCCGCTGGGGTCTAGGCAAGAGTTTCGGTACTGCAGAAACTTCTGCCTTTCCCTTTGTTGAGATGATAGGTTTTGCAGAGTTGTGCTCCGGATCACTCTTCAGTACTCAGTACTGTGTTTTAAAAAATAGTGGAAGGAAATCGACTAATGTGTGCTGTTTTGCTTACTTATATATAAAAATGAATGCTGTGTATTCAGACATGGTATAGCTTGCTCCTCTGGTATAGGACTTTCGCAATTGTTCTTAATGTTATTCATCTTAGTGAGCTTCCCTATGATGTAAAATTGTCAAACATTTTTTTGCAACTTAATTTTTATTTCACGTGAAACATCAGCGTAACTTGCTAGACTACAGCTCTAGTGTTAAACTAGTCATAAAACGCAATTGAAATGTACCTGTGCGATGTATTTTCATTTCACGAAATGATAACGTGCTTTCTCATTTCAGGTTATGTTCTAGCCTAATCTCCTGTGATAAAGCTGATAAACCCTCAGGTATCCAATGCCATGTGAAAATAGTTCCTGTGATATTTCTTGTCAAATCATCATTTAGTGATAAAAATAATGGTTAATAATCTCTCTATGGTCCCCAAAGTAAACTGTGAGAGCTATTTTGTAAAGTCTTGTTTAAAACTTCCAATGAAGGCATCCTTGAATGAAAAAAAACCCCAGAACTGTGGCGTTTTCTTGAAATATGTAAATAAACTTCTTTGCAGCCATTTGTTGTGGCTGATTATGTTCTGCATCACTCACTGCTTGCTGAGCAACAGGCCACAGCGTTGCTAAAATAAGTGGCTTTTTTGTGTTGTCATAACACAACGACTCTGTATCTTGCTGAAGAAAGTATTAGCTGTAGCCTGGCAGATGTATGGGGCGTGTTTCTTCAGAGGTAACGCTGGTTTAGGTGTTGCAGTGGGCCTTTTAGATAAGACTTAGAAACAGGACTTGCCCCACTGGAAGCCTTTCAAGTTCCCTTCCAACTTTTCATGAGCTGTAGCTCCAGTAATCATTCCAAATCCAGTCTGGGAAATTTCCTTCTGTTTTTTTCATTATGGTGGTGTCTCCTGAGTACATCAGTGTTCCTCTTGACCAGTTGAAAAATAAAGATTGGAAGTAATTGGTGTAACTCAGCACATTACTAGGTGTTTGAGTATTTTTGTGTATTAGGCTATTTCGATACCATCTGTGAACTGTTGTCAATATACTTGCAATATTCAGTGTGCTGTGCAAACATGATGTCACAAAGGATGATGTCACTGACATCTCAGAACTGGAGCGTGGATACGCTGTTGACTTTTAGTCTTGTTTTGTCAGTCTCAGTGCGTGATACTTACAGGGAGAAAAATTATGGATTTTTGCCTTTTGCAGATTTAAAACGGGGTGATGTTTTCTCCCAATGTTGGAAAGTATGAAGAAAAATTCAAGGCTTAGAATAAGCCACCGCGGGCGCCCTCCTGCAGGCCCGAAACCCCAGGCTCGCTGTTGCCGGGGGGACGCCCGCCCGCTGGGGCCGCCGGGAAGCGCCGCGCTGCCGGCGTGCGTGTGCTTGAGCAGAAACGCGCCTGGCACACCGGGACCGCGGGAGCGTGCCTGGCAGGGGGAGGCCTCCGCCAGCGGCCGCCGTCCCGCCGCCCCGTGAGCCAAGGGCGCCGGGGGAGCGCTGCGGGGTGCGGCACCGGGTACTCGGTGCGGGTGCTGTTTGTTCTTCAGGTGCAGCGGAGATAAATATTTTCCGGGTTACTTTTTTGCTACGGTCTCTTGACGGCTTGTTCTTGCCTCGTTTAAACGCACGGCAGGGCCGGTGGGCGGCGGCAGCGCCCGTGCCCCGCTCCCGGCTGAGGGCAGGGCCGCCCCGCCCCGCCCCGCCCCGCCCCGGGGCCGCCTCCCTCCCTGGCAACGGGTTCGGCGTCGCCCCCTGCAGGCGGCGGCGGCGGCGGCGCTCAGGCGTTCGCGGCGGGCAGCCCGGGGCCTGGCAGCGGCGCGCCGGGGTCCTCGCGCGGCTGGCAGAGGGGCCGGGCCGGAGCGGCGGCGGCGGCGGCCGGCGGCTCCGGAGCGAAGATGGCGGACGTGCTGAGCGTGCTGCGGCAGTACAACACGCAGAAGAAGGAGATCGTGGTGAAGGGCGATGAGGTGATCTTCGGCGAGTTCTCCTGGCCCAAGAACGTCAAGACCAACTATGTCATCTGGGGGTGAGCGGTGGGGCCGGGGCGGGCGGCCGCGGACGGGGCGGGCGGAGAAGTTGCTCCGAAGTTGCTGGGGGGGGGGGAGCGGGGTCCCACCGCCCTCCGCCTCCCGCCGCCTTGCAGGGAGCAGGGCGGGCGGGGGCGGCCTGGCCATCACCGCCGTCTCCCGGCGGGGCCCCCAGGGAGCACACCGGGGCCCTCTACCTCCCCCCCCGGCCGCGGCGCGGTGCGATGCCGCCTGCCAGCCGGGCCTGGCCTCCGGCGGCGGGGCCGTCCCCGCGGCGTGCGGCGGGGTGAGCGACGTGTCCCGGCTCTTCGCTGCCGGCACCGCCGGCGGGCGGGCAGGGGGGTCTGGCCGGTCCTTTCGGGAAGGTTCTCAGCAGCTCCGCTCGGCCGGCGCCGGGGAGCGGCGGGGCCGGGGCGAGGCCTCCCCTTGCCTCCCGGCCTGTCTGAGCGACCGTGGGGGGCTGGAGGGCGGCGGCGGGGCCGGGTCCTGCGGGCCCGTGAGGTGGCGGAAGGTGCCACTCCAAGTTCTGGGTTTTGCGTGGAAAAAACAGGCATTACGTTTTTACCGTATGTATTTATCCGGGCGGCTGCTCCTTCTCCCGGAGCTTTGCCCCGGCGCAGGGAAGCCCGGGCGGTGCGAGCCTCCGCTCCCCTCCGCCCCACCGCAGCTACCTGCGGGCCCGGCTCCGGCCGCGGCCCGGGCGGGACCCGGAGCGGGCTGCGCCCCCTGTTCCCACCGCCACAGGCACGCGAGATAGTTTCTGTTGCTGAAGTGATTATATTAGATAAAATACTTATTTTTAGAAAACTTCTAGAAAATGAGGTTTGTGTATCTGTTGAATTTTCTAGCACGAATATGTGCTTGCTTACGAGGCAAGGAAGTTCTTCGTTCTCCTTTCTTCTGAATTTAACAGCTGCTTGCTTTTCATGTCCTGACAAGAAGGATTTCAATTAATCTCTCTAAACCCAGGAGAAAATAATGCTTATTGTTCTATATCAGGTAGCGAACATTTCAGGTACTGATCAAAGAGAGTACATTATCCTGTGAAGCTTGGTGGAAAACAGAAGAACCTGCAGATTTGTCAAAAAAACTCATGTAGTTCGCTTTATGATGAAGGATTTTTTTTTTAAAGTTTTCATAATTATGATGTGAATATAAGTATTGCTCAAAATCCTGATTTCTAATTTGAGAGAAAGGGAAGAAACTATTTGTTTATGGTAGCTTCTAGGCAGATTTTTTTTTTTAACTGATTTTACTTTGCACTCTGTTGAAAACTAGAAATGTGCTATTTCACTACCTGTGTCAAGCTTTCAGAAACTCATTTGGGATTTATTTGCACTTCCTGGCTGAGTGGGGGTTGCTGGCAGCTAGACTGAAGAGGAAAAAAAATATTTGCATAAGCAGTTAAGTTTTAAAATTCCTGAAAGGTTTTAGTTTTATTTTTGCTGAGCAACTGTGTAGGCAATTGTGGTGGTTTCCTTTCCTTGCTACAAGTTGCTTTTCCCAAGCAGTACCAAGTAATGGTTAACTAGACAGACAAGTTCCGTTGC
Source organism: Phalacrocorax aristotelis (assembly GCF_949628215.1). Classification (NCBI taxonomy): domain Eukaryota; kingdom Metazoa; phylum Chordata; class Aves; order Suliformes; family Phalacrocoracidae; genus Phalacrocorax; species Phalacrocorax aristotelis. Next base: position 35,825,284 of record NC_134281.1, read on the forward strand.
TTTCCTGTAGGGAACAGAGAAACTGGTGTGCCAGCCTAACTCTACTGCTGCTTAGGAGAGCTTGAACTAGGCCTAGAAACTGTAAACAAAAGACAAAAAGATAGCAGCTGGAGAGAAAAATTTTATTGTGTACATTAAGGCAGCTTTATCTTTGTGGTGAAGAAGGAACTGTGGGGGAACGGAGGATACTCCGAGCAGCACAGCAGCAGCAACCTCATAATAGCTGTTTGTGTCCTCACCTTTTGTGATAGGTGTGTCGTAGAATGTAGAGGTTTTATGTCGGTTTGTTTGTTTGAAGTAAGTTAGTAAACCTTTGTTCAGACCAGTGGCTTCTGAAATTTTGGTAGGATCAGACCACTGTCAATTCACAACATTTATCGTGAACCACTGTAGAACTGTATTTCTCTCATCTTTAAACTGTACAAATGAGACCACTTCATTAAGCCATGCTCAATAGCTTTGGCACCACAGTCTAGGAGCTGTTAATTTATGTAATTGCTAGACTTATACAGGGACTTATGTGGGACATTTTCAAAAACTGTTAAGATTCAAAACCTTTTATATTCAGGTCACTTGACGGAACTCAAGCTATGCTTGCAGTGAGCAGTTCTTAGTGGCTTAGTCTTTCATGAAGCAAATCCCGATTTCTGTTTTAGGTGTCCACAGCACGGTTGCTGTAATCGCATCTCTCCTGCGAGTCTGGAGAGAGCGATGCAAGTCCCAACAGCGGTGGTGGCATTTTGTCCCTGCTAGAATTAGCAGTAGTCCTGCTAGACATTTAACACTGTGGCTCCTTGAGCAGCTAAGCTGGCAGAGGTCAGCAGTGCTGCCCTGCACTGCCTCCTCTCTGTGCTAGCACAAGTGTCAGCCAAGCAGTGAAATGGTCTGAGGAACTGAGCCAGGTTAAAAGTAACCTGGGGCGGGGGGAAGGCAGAAATTAATTTTAATCTGGGTTAGTTTCCAGATAAGAACTATATGGATACCCCTGCTGGCACATGAAGAAGCCTAGATGGTCTAAGATTAGGTGTTTTGTGTGTTTTGATCCGACAGCTGATCTGGGGCCCCTGAAGAGTGATTACAGAATCTGCTTCAAAACCAAAGGAAGGAATCAATCTAACAGAGAAACTTACTTGCTTTGTTTACCCAGCAGAGGGGCTTGTATGCACAGCTGAGTAGTTTTTAAACAGTGAGCATCTGGCCATGGGTATTGTAATTTGTGTGATACTCTGCATGCCTAGTCTTGTATTTTTAAAGTTTGCTGCTTTCTTTTGTGGATGAGACGTGAGCCTTTAGTACCTCTATAAAAATTAATCCTTTGAAAAATGAAAGAGGAAATAAAGCAGTTAAAAATGAATAATTTCCTGGTGCTCATAGGTTGAGGGTGAATGGATGAGCCGGAAATAAATTTCTGGTGTTAAAAACAAGGAGGTGAAACTTTGTCTTGCATTATGTAAACATTTTCTCCAGTTTTTAAGGTGCAGTTTTGTTTTATTAAGAGGTACAACTCTTAACCATTAAAGCAAAAATATAAGTACTAGACTTTTTGTACTCTGAATCTTAAGATTTTTTTTCTTTAGTAATCAATGGCATTACTAAATATGGGAAATAAGATAATTTGTTTTTGCTAGTTTCAATGTTTGTAAATTGAGTGAAGTAAGGTACTTTCAGATCAGCCTGCTTTTAGTTCTCTGTTGATGGAGAAGGTTCTTTCTGTCTGGAAAACCTGAAAGGAACACAAACTGGTGGTGAAATGTCAGTTTAGACTTAAATTTTCTCCTTGAGTGCAACTGCTTGTCCATCTGATGCTTTCCCTTTCATGTGCAATATCTTGTCCTCCTAATGAAAAGTCCTCTTACAACCATAATGAGCATGGGGATTTCTTGTGTGTGTGGTTTAAGTGATGAAGTACCAGCTGTGCCCTGCTGAGCTTTGGCAATGCCTGTGCTTTGTAATAGTGTATTTTTGAATTAATAGATAGATACCAGATCAGATTATAGATCGGACGAGATCAGAATAGGTCAGATAATAGATTAATAGTCCGGTACTTGCTTTCTAAATTATGCCATGTATTGCTAAATAGTGTAAATAAAAACTTGAATAGATGACCGGCTGGACTTTTTATATGATGTTTAGTGGATGTGAAACAATTCAAAGAAATAATGAGTTATTCTGAAGTGAGATAAAATAAAATTTTTTGTTTTAAAATGAAGTGACTGTACCATGTGACATAGACTTTACTTCAGGGACAAGTGTGGAGGAAGCTTTTGTTTCTGCCAGTGCTCTGAATATGTTTAGATACTGCGTTATCAAAGACATCAGTGAAACAATAAAATACTCAAACAATTCCTTGCTGAAGAATCCAGTTCTGTTGGCTGTAAGTGTGAAGCTAACTTCTGGCTTCTCAGCAGTTGGAAGATACTATGTCTCTTCCCTTTCCTTTTCAGCAACAAAACATGCATGCATGCCCCTGCCCCACGCAGACTAGGTTTTTGGAAGGAAGAAACGGTGATAGAAAGATCCTTTATTCTGCTGTTCTCCTGGTATTTTGAATTACTTTTCTCTGCATGAATAAAGATATATTGGTTTTCCCAGGCATCGTTATGAAAGTAATGCTTTCAACCTTACTGCTAGTAATGAATTCTGAACGGGTTATGGGACACTTTTAATCCAGATAATTTGAGGAAAATAATTGCAAGAAAAGCAGTAGTGGCATTAAATCCCCAGTACAGAGAAAACAGACTTATACTGCTGTTTCATTTAGTAGATGATTGTGTAGCTCTTTGAGGTTGAAGAAAGTTACGGTTGAGTATTTATTTCTTCTCCCTTCCTGCGGTGAGGTTGGCACTTCAGTGGTGAGATGCTGATGGTGAGCTGTGAGTAAAGCCATGGTACTTGGAGGGAAAACTTTCTTATGTTTTTAATGGAAGTATTTCTTCCTGAAATCTCTGGTTTGATCAAAATTCCATGCCGGTCTTAAATTTTACAGATTTGGCCTGGTTTTCTGGTGGATTGTCTTCCTCAGGTGTTGAAGTTGGCCGGCTGCTTTGGCGGGTGGTGGACAGGGACTGGGCAGTGTGGGGGAGTCCTGTCCTGCTTGGAGCTGGGGCCTGGCAGGTCCCAGGTCTGGGCAGTGGAATGGCTGGTCTTGATTTCCTGGTCCTGCTGAGGGCTGTGAAACTGACAGAAAGGTCCATTTCTCAGAGCAGTTCGAGTATTTACAGAGTGGGCTTTGTTTTGAAACTGGAGGGTTGTTCCTTACCCTACAAAATCTGCTAGTAACAGCATAAAGGGGTGAACGTGTCTGTGAGGAGGGAGTTATGTTTGATGCACATGGAGCCAAGCTGAACAGTTTTGTTTGGCCTTGTTTTGGGGGATTGGTTTTTTTTTTTCAAATTGTTACACAGAACAGATTCCTTTTTAGACTTAAAAGGCATCTCTTTCAAACAAGCTGTTTCAAAGCTGAGATTAAACTTGATGCTGATATGTTGCTTTGAAGTGGTCTGACTTCAGTATGGGAGCTTATTGTGATTTTGTAGTCTCTTGGCTTTGCTAGTTTGTGTGCAGTTAGTTACTAGTCACTCCTTACTTTGACCTTTTGGCACCGTTTTGAACCTTCAGCTCTCTAGACTAAACAGAATTTGTGTATTCTGACTTCTTCACTGTGCTTTCTCTAGTGGTGAATATTCTGTCCTATACCTGAAGAGCATGTAATGCTTTTTTCTTTTTCTTCATTTGCAGTTCAGTTACGTTCCTCTGGCTGTCCCAAATAAGGGTGACATTTCCTTTGATAATCAGAATAAATGTGTTGGAAATGTGGGAGAATGCATTCTTATAGTTTTCCAAGTCTTGCTTCTTGTATATTTTGCAACCCAATCAGGTGTTCTTTTGGACTTTTTTGGACCGTTTTTATTAGTTGTTCAGTAAAGAGGCTGCAAGAACATATATCGCTCACTCATATTTGTTAACACGATTGATAGTTCGCTAGTTTGGCAATTGCCTAATAGTAATATTACTGCTTGCTTTTTGAACTGTCATCTGGAAAGAACACAACTTTGCTACAAAAGTTTTTGCATGAGATGGAGATGTTAAATGTTAAAATCTTTGTTTCATGATTTTACAGGACAGGGAAAGAGGGTCAACCCAGGGAATACTACACTTTGGATTCTATCTTGTTCCTGCTTAATAATGTGCACCTTTCACATCCTGTTTATGTCCGCCGTGCTGCAGTAAGTAGACTGTATAAAAATTTATTTTGTCTTGTTTGTGATAAGCAATATGTGCATAGTTATTTTCAGTGGACGATAGTAGCATTTAAGTGTATGAATTTGCCTGGGGAAAGGGAAAATGATATGCAACAAAGTGTGTGTGTGTTTAAAAAAGAACACCTCTACATAGGGATCAAATAACAGTCCCTATCAGGGTGGAGGACTTTTCTTGACGGTTCGCTTCCCAGCAGGTTACCCCTTCAAACCACCAGGCTGCATTTACAACAAGAGTCTGCCACCCAAATATTAACAGTAATGGCAGCATTTCTCTTGATATTCTGTGGTCACAGTTGTCTCCAGCACCGACTATTTCAAAAGTACTTTTGTCCATCTGTTCTCTGTTACGTGATCCCAATCTAGATGATCCTTTAGTGCCTGAGATTGCAAGGATCTACAAAAAAGAGAAGTACAGCAGAATAGCTTTGGAGTGGACTCAGAAGTATGCAACTTTAATTAAAGAAATTATTGGATAAGCTCTACAAATAAAGATAGGGGAATTATGAAAGAGGTAGTGCTTTTGACTTCCATTTGACTGTTTCTGTGACCCCATGCTTCATATTCCCCTGTGCCACATGGTTACCTGATACAGCAGTGCTACATGTTGTACATGCTTGGAACAACAACATTTAAATACTCTATTTCTGTGTACCGATGCAGAGAAGTGTGTGTTAAAAGCTAGTTCTTAATCTTATTTGCAAGCTTGCAGTGAAGGAGGAAGAAGGCTGTATTCCCTTTCAGTTTTATTGCAGACAACAAGTTTCATTTTGCATGGTTGAGCATCCTCTGAGAAGTAATTTTATTTTTAAGCTTGGTAGTTATACTTTCTTTGGAGGCAGGGCATGTGCTCCTGTCCTTGTGTGAATGAGTAGTTTTCAAGAAAAGTGAAAAATCTTCAGCCAGAGACTTTCTGAGGGAATAACAGTCTAATGTCAAGTCTGTTCTCTTTTCAGACTGAAAACATTCCTGTCGTAAGAAGACCTGATAGGAAAGACTTGCTTGCGTACCTAAATGGGGAAACATGTGAGTGATGCTTTCTTTCAACTTAGACACATACTGTGCTTTTCTGCTTCATAGTTATGGGGCAAGTGAGGGGTAGAAGGGGAAAGATGGTTAACAATGGTCAGTTTGCAGCTTAACTGAATATGCTCAGACTTTTCAAACAAAGTTAGGATTTCTTCATTTTTTAATTTTGTTCTGAACTTAACTATTTTATGGCGCTTCGACAGGAGCTGCATTACTACATGTGTCATGGTTTAGCCCCAGTCAGCAACCAAGCACCACGCAGCCACTCGCTCACTCCCCTCTGGTGGGATGAGGGAGAGAATTGGAAGGGTAAAAGTGAGGCAACTCATGGTTTGAGATAAAGACAGTTTAACAGGTAAAGCAAAAGCGGCATGTGGAAGCAAAGCAAAACAAGGAATTGATTTGCTACTTCCCATGGGCAGGCAGGTGTTCAGCCATCTCCAGGAAAGCAGGGCTCCACCATGTGTAACAGTTACTTGGGAAGACAAACGCCATCACTCTGAATGTCCCCCCCTTCCTCCTTCTTCTACCAGCTTTATATACCGAGCATAGCGTCATATGGTATGGAATATCCCATTGGTCAGTTGGCGTCAGCTGTCCCAGCTGTGTCCCCTCCCAGTTTCTTTTGTACCCGGCAGAGGACGGAGAGCTGAAAAAGTCCTTGACCCCAGTGTAAGAGCTACTTAGCAACAACTAAAACATCTCCACGTTATCACCACTGTTTCTAGCACAAATCCAAAACATAGTCTCATACTAGCTACTACGAAGCAATTTAACACTATCCCAGCTGAAACCAGGACAACATGCCTGTTCAGGAGTGAGCTACTTTTTTTGTTATTAACATCCTTTGGTTAACAGTTATGTGTTAGAACGCTTAGTGTTGTCGTGGTTTAACCCCAGCCAGCAGCCAAGCACCACCCAGCTGCTTGCTTGCTCCCTGCCAGTGGGATGGGGGAGAGAATCAGAAGGGTAAAAGTGAGAAAACTGAGAGTGAGATAAAGACAGTTCAATAGGTAAAGCAAAAGCTGCACGTGCAAGCAAAGCAAAACAAGGAATTAATTCACTGCTTCCCGTTGGCAGGCGGGTGTTCAGCCATCTCCAGGAAAGTGGGGCTCCATCATGCATAATGGTTACTTGGGGAGACAAATGCCACCACTCTGAATGTCCCCCCCCTTTTTCCTTCTTCCCCCATCTGTATGTGCTGAGCATGATGTCATATGGTGTGGAATATCCCTTAGGTCAGTTGGGGTCAGCTGTCCCAGCTGTGTCCCCTCCCAGCTTCTTGTGCACCCCCAGCCCGCTCGCTGGTGGGGTGGTATGAGAGGCAGGAAAGGCCTTGACTGTGTGTAAGCGCTGCTCAGCAGTAATGAAAACGTCCCTGTGTTAGCAACACTGTGTTCAGCACAAACCCAAAACACAGCCCCATGCTAGCTACTGTGATGAAAATTGACCCTACCCCAGCCAAAACCAGCACAGCTTTTATATTTTTTCCTTCTCTATACTGTGGGAAACTTTCAGTAGCGTGTTAATTTTGATGCAATATGTGTGTGGGATAAAATCTTTAGTGCAGTAAAAATATATCGGATATATCTTTTTCAGTCTTGCAGATTTGCCTGGTATTCCATAATCTTAAAATTTTGGTTAACAATAAAGAAAAGAGGTTTCTTTGAGAGAAGGATAAATATGGTTTGCTTTTGTAAGTTGCTCTGTTTTGTAGGTGGTCTTAGAATTTTAAATATACTGGAATATGAGATTATTTCTGTAATGCGAGCAATGAACTGTTTTTATATATATTTTAAAGGGATCAGCAGGTTTTCTTTATTCCAGAAACTAGACAAAAAGTAGATCTTGATTCCAGCTTGTAATTATCTTTGTGACTCTCTTCTTTTATGTGGTATATACAGATCATAGAATCACTGACTAATTTATGTTGGATGGAACCACAGGAGGTCATCTGGTTCAATCCCCTATTCAAAGAAGGACCAATGACCCTGAGCAACCTGATCTAACTTCATATTCAGTCAGGTTCTGAATATCTCCAGTTCCAGTGTTTGCCTTTGCTACCTAATATCTAGTCAGGACTTTTGTTACTGCAATTTATCTGTTGTCCTTCTTCCTTTTATACTTAAAAACCTTTGCAAATCTTTTGTACTCAAACGAAATGTTGTGTTTGATTACAGCAACCTCCTCAAGTATTGACAGAAGTGCTCCACTTGAAATTGGTCTTCAACGGTCCACTCAAGGTATAGTTTAAGTAAAAAATAATTTTGAGGTTTATTTTGTGAAAGTCTAATGCAATCTTGCATTTTTAATGTCCTCTTTTTCTTGTAGTTAAAAGAGCAGCAGATGAAATATTAGCAGAAGCAAAGAAACCAAGAATAGAGGTAATGACAGTAACTGTCATCAATACAAATTGGGGGTGTGTGGTAAATTACAGTATTTCTCTGGTTTTGTAGCAGTTCAGTTGGGCTACCTGTCCTCTGGGTGCACACAGTACTTCTGGTAGTGTGAGCATGAACTGGAAGGAGTTAGAATTTAAGCCTCAGATTTATACTTGGAATTTTAGTTGGTAGGTGTATGTTGTAGTAGGAAAGGGGAAAGTTTATAAGTATGTGTTGCATTATAACCTGTCTGCTAAGAGCTGTGGGATTGGAATAAAAGTGCTGCTTAGTGACTGACGATGGTTGTTTGCCGTCCATGAGTTGACATTACAACTTAAATGCCAGTCTTCACTCTATCAATGGATACTTATTTGTTTTATCTGCTATTTTAGTCTCTTTATAGCAGTATATGAAACTGTCCCTGTGATTACTATTTTCTGAAGCTGTGCCTTAAGTATTTAACAGTGTATTTTCACAAGTACCTCTTGAATAGAAGCGATGTGTCTAGTTATTACACACATTGTATTACTTAACTCAGCCTGATTTTAAAAACTGACTTACTGTTTTTCTTGATTTCTTTTCTTTCAAAAAAAATGTTCATCCAGTTGTCTCCTCTGTGAGTTACTCTAAATCTGAATGTATATATTTTCAGAATACTGAGGCTTTGGATTTCTACTTAGAAGAAGAGTTATCAAAATATATAAATTCCCTTATTCCAGAATTAGATTTGAACATTGTTTGTGCTTAGCTACAACTGTGCAACAGTCATAAAAACTTTATATGTTATTAATGGCACATGAGAATGTGGTTGCTGTGAGATGACCCATTGGTGATCTACAGATTTTTGTTCTATATTACCCTATGTGGTTGTGATGCCAGTATGTTTTGAAGCTGGAGTTCTTCACCATCGTGATTTGGAGAATCAAGAATTCTGCAAGTGAGCCTAGTGACCTTATGGCCATCCTCTGTTTTTGTTGCTGTTCCAGCAGCTTAGAGTCTGTAAAGTCTGTTTTAAGATATTCAGAGGTGGTCTCAGTGTAGAGATTCCATGTCTCTCCTGATACATAGGTATGACTGGTTTTGCTGTGCTTCAGCCTTTCCAAACAGCCTTTTAACAATAGGACAGGCTTGATGCTGATTTAAGTTTTGTAGGAAAATGAGACAGATTGAACACAAGTGGTACCAGCATTAAGAAGCTGAAAAGATGGCATAAAATTACATCTCTCTACTGCTTTCTCAAATTACATGTCTGTCTCAAACCTGGCTTGAGTAACTAGTGTCTTCCTTACTCTTGACTTGTTTATATTTACCAGGAATGCCATTTATAGAAGTTCTGTGTCAAGACATAACAGTTCTGAGCAATTCTTTTCTTTAAAAATGTCACTGATTAAATATCTGGGCAAATTTGAGTGTCAGATGAATTTACCGTAAATATATATGTGATGTCCTACCTAAATGAGTGCATTGTTTGCCAGCTTTAACTTCTCTGACTGATTTTTCTATTGTTCTGATTTGTTGTCTGACAAGGCTCTGTACAAGGGAATGGTAGTTTCCTTCTCATTGTCTTAATTATACATTGTGGTCCTTGAGAGGAAGTTTCCAATAGCTGTATAGTTAAAACTAAGGTACAGTCCAAAAATACTTGGAAAGAAAAATTGTTCTTTCTAATGTAAAAAAACCCAGAAATTCTGAATAGCTTTAATTTTAGTTGTATTTATTAAAGAAAATGCACAAAAATTTAGACGTTACTGTTACTGCTAGGATGAAGAGTGTGTGCGCCTTGACAAAGAGCGGTTGGCAGCTCGGTTGGAAGGACATAAAGAAGGCATCGTGCAAACAGAGCAGATCAGGTAGGAATACTTTTTTTCTTATGGGTAATGCTTAATTAAAGGACATGAAAACAATTCTTGTGCTATTCAAGACACCCAGTTTTACTTCTGTCCAGCAGCTCTCGGTGGAAGTCTCCCTCCATTAGGTGCTATCGTCAGTAATGCTTAAGGAGGCAGAACTGCATGCCTGGTCAGACTCCTGTTCTTGAGTGGAAGTTCAGATGTCATGGCATGAGATTTGGCTTGTTGTGAGAAGTGAGCAGACAGTTGTCTCTTCCTCTTGCCAAGTCTGCCATTTCTGCATTCTTCTGCTGTGGTCTTCATCTAAGCAGTCAAAAACGATGAGCAGACTTTCAAGGGGAAGCTGGTTATCTCTGTATTTCAAAGAAAAATACCCTGTACTGAGCAATGTCTTGCATGCAAAAGGAGGAAAACACTGTGAGAACAGATCCAGGGGTAGCACAACCTCTGTTTAACTGCCTACAGGGGTGAGCTTCTTGCTTCTGAAGAAGCAGTAGACTGCCAGAGGATAATGCACTGTCATTGCCATAAGTAGTAACTGGTTTTTAAGTGCTTAAAAACTTGCCCATCACCTTTCCTTTTCTGTTGCTCCTTCCAGAATTTTGCAGAGTATGACAGCTGGTTTTGAGTCTTGCACCATATCTTCCCAAAGCCAGACAGAAATGAAATTATTGCAAGACCTTGTTGATGCTAAGATCTCGGGCTTAGTAGGATACCAGACTCTAGTAGTTCATTTTCAAATACCTGAGTTCAGAAGCCTTAAAATAAAGGTAGCTGCTTAATTTCTTTAGTGTGTCAGGTCTCATAATGTAAAGTGGGAGCTATGCTTCCTACAGTTAAGGTGTATGAGTATGAATTAAAGTGCTGCTTTGCCTGCATTGGATTTTGCAAATAAGTAGTTTCACTTGCTAGGCCAACTGCATTCTTGAGAAATCTTTCTTAAGCATAAATAAAATACTGTGAGTATTTGTTTGCCCTTTACTGGGATTAAATATATTAGTTAGCCTTGCAACAATTAATATAGCTAAGTGAAGCATTTGTAGAATCCATAATTACACCTAACCACAGGAATAATACATCTTTTGAGTATCTTCTTCCTCTGTCTCTCATGTAGGTGTATGTAAAAGGAACTATAGAAAAAAAAAAAAGAACTGATTGTCATACCTGACTTAAAATCAGAAAGTCTAAGGATCAAAAAATCAAAGTAAACACGTTGTTTTGTATAAACTAATAATTTGGATACTAGATTGAACATATCACAGCTTTTTGTTTTGGAGTTATGAGACAATGCTGCAGTGAGGATTACTGAATATTCATTCATAATTACTTTGTATTCTGTATTTACAGATTTTTAATGCCGAATATAAAAGACTGACCTTTTAAAAGTACAAATAACATTTACTGGCAGTGAGTCTGAACTCTGTGTTTATCACAGTTGTTACTTTGTTTAACAGCAACACAAAAAAGTTCCCTTTCCCATAGCTTAGTTTTAAAAGAAGAATACTTCACAGTCAGGACTTGTTGTATTAATATTTCAATGTAATCTCAAAAAATCCTGTAAAATTGAATTGGGTATGTGCAGTTAGGCTTGTGCAATTCAGTCTTTTTTTTTTTCCTTCAGCTCTCCTGCAGAACAATAGGGCTCACTGTTTGGCAACCAAATTTTGTTTATGATTTAAAGCAAGCAGATAAAGATGTTGCACTCTTGGACTGAATTGAGCTACCTCAAACACAGATTAATGTGGACAAATTTACTACCATCTGTTGTTTGTTTGGCCTACAAGCTCTGAAAAGATAACACATCTTCCAAGTGGCCAAGTCCACCTAACAGCACCTTGGCCAAAATTTAGATTAACTCTTTGAAACCCTCAGAGCATCCAGGGGTTGATTGACTGGACACAAAATTGTAACCCACTAAAAATAATGGGGAGTTGAAAATCTGATGACATTGTAAATGGAACCATTAGTTCTGATGCTTTACATCTGCAGTCCTTATTTCTGCTTGTTATAGTTGGGATTTTTTGTTGTTTTTTGTGCTAATACCGGGATGGAGTCTTTTGTCAAAAGTTTGATGCTCATGCCCAAAAGAGCAATGCCAAGCACATGTGATCTTCAAGTATATGTGAGGTGACTATTTTATGATTTGTATCATAGCCATAAACTTTAAGCAGGATGAAGTTACTCTTTCACAAATTCTTTCAGAAGAATTGTTTGTCCAATTATTCAGTCCCTTCTGTTATTTTTGCTCATTTAGGTCCTTGTCTGAAGCCATGTCAGTGGAAAAAATTGCTGCTATCAAAGCAAAAATCATGGCAAAGAAAAGATCAACTATCAAAACTGATCTGGATGATGACATAACTGCTCTCAAACAGAGAAGCTTTGTTGATGCTGAAGTGGATGTAACCAGAGATATTGTCAGCAGGGAGAGGGTATGGAGGACAAGAACTACAATCTTACAAAGCACAGGCAAGGTAATGCTCTAGATACCAAGCTATTTTTATGATCCAAATGACAAACTGCATTTTCTCTTTTCTGTATCTCCAGCTTATTAACTGTAGTTAAGTGTGGGGATTATGTTTAGTGTTCTAGGTGAAGGTAGGCTTTGGATAGCTGTTGTCACAGTGAGAGAAGAGTTCATTCTGACCTTATTACAGTAAGCCTAAAATGTATCTCAAAATACTTGCTTCAGCCATTTAAAAGATACCAAGTAATTGCTTAATTCCTCTTAAACAAAGCTGGCTTGAGCCCCACAATTGGGAGGGCTGTATGAAACTACCTGTGGGCTTGAAACAGACACAAGTGGGGAACAACTGACAGAAGTAGCAGCTTGTGTACATTGCCAGTCCAAAGGCTGCTAAGCTGTGGAAAACAACAAAGTAAGGAAAGAAAATGCGAAAATGAACAAAACCAGAAAGTGTTACCATGAGGAGATTTTTCTCTATGTTTTTGTCCCTTCATGCTGCTGTAATCCATGTCTTTTAGATGCACTTGGTTATTGCCATCCAGAAAATGGCTGCAAGCACAGCTGACAGCCTGCTCTCTTTGGGCAGTTAGGTTTTCATTATTGCAGTGATACTTGGCACTAAATTTCTCAAGAAAACAGTAGGTCAATTTCTAAAAGATTGCAAATGTCTGTTTCCTGAGGTTATTGTCAAATTGCATCCTTTGGCTTCACTTCTTCAAGTACTATCACAGGAAAATAATGTTTAAAAGTAAATGAGATTCCAATTTTAATTTCTCTTATTTCTAACAATATTTTATGTAGCACTCATTTTCACAACTTGGTCTCATGGCATTATTGGTAGAATAACATAATTCATGAATTATGGGGTAATTACCAGGTATATGGTACGTACTTGCATGCTGCACGCAGAGTGAGTGTTGCTTTAAGTCTGAGATTTGTAGCAATCTTGCTGCTGAACACTTGACAAACTGGTAAGTCTTTAATGTTTTAGTTGTCAGACGTGTTTGTACTGAAGGAATCTGGGTAGCTTTTCCTCCTTTAGTAAATAATCCATGGCATTCATGCCTTTATGTGTCTTCCAAGGGAAGCTTGTGGAGATACTAGGGAAAGAGTTGAATGATTTCTTGTAGTACCCTTGTAATAATAGTGAGATGGGGTCGTGATTTTTGCAAAACCTAGCATGGGGAGAAAGATGAGAAATATGAGATCAAGTTTGGTGTTGGATACCAGCATGCAGATATTTGATGAGCTTGATGACTATAATAGGCATAATAGCAAGTCTTTATTTCTGTTTGCGCAGGATTGCAGGAGCATTCTTGATAGCATGGACAGAAATCATCAAATGTTAATGTTTATATTTTTGTACAAGTAGCAGTGAGAGTAAGTAGATGGGGGAAATATCACTTGTTACCCAGGGCTGTGATTTATCGCAGAACAGCTCAAGGTTTTTTGTTTGTAGGTTGGTTGGGAGGGTGTTTTGGTAGGTGGGGTTTTCTGTTTTGTTTTTGTTTTTCTTTAAGAACTTTTGTAAAGACCTTCTCAAGAGTTGTTAGGAAGCTCAGGTATGTTCTCTCAGGCAGATCGTTCCTTAGCTACTTGCCTGTTCATTTAAAGAATTCTGATCAGTGAAGCATAATAGCCTCTGCAAATGTTCTTTTGACTTTTCACTAGGATACTTGAATTGTTAATGCACCTGATAATTCTTTTTGTTGTAAATTTTCACTGTCTGCACGGCATAGATTTATCTGCAGTCACCCGAACCTTCCTAAAATGTTTGAAACCAAAATTAACTTCAACAGTGTTTGACTCTTTAATATCTGAATTCCTTTGGAACTCCTGAGTGAGTGGTAACAAAAGTGCGAGCACCCCAAAATGTCAATTTTACTGTTTCTTTCAAAAAATTGCTTCAGTCTGAGCCAGCTCCTCAAGTTCTCTCCTCCACAGAGGAAAAACCCCCGTGTGTGAACTTCCCCAGTGTTCTCTGTAGTAAAACAAAGATGCAGAGATAGCTTAAGATTCAAAAGGAAAACACTAGGAAGATCAGACCACAGCAAAAAGAATGTTGTCCTTATCAGCTTTCTGGCAGGTTTCCTCTGTTTATGATGTGTTTGAAAAAAGTACTGATTCATTCAGCAAGATGCTCCTCAAAATTCTATGTAAATGGCAATAATATTAACTATATTCTTGGAGTATTTACTGTGTCTCCTTTTGGACACATTTTCAGATTCTGAAGTTTTGCTTTTTACTTCAAATAACCTTTTGTGCTTTATAGAACTGTTCCAGGATTTTTTTTAAGTCTCCGGTGATGTATTGTTCTTTTTTAACATCTTTAAAAGTTTCATGATACTTGCATTCTGCCCTTTTGGATGCTGCTTTTAATTATCTTTTGATAACATCTTACTAGTTGCATAGCTCCCCTTGCTGAAGTTAAGTAGTGGTGGATTTTTTCCTGGCTGTAGGGTTTTTTGTTTACATGAAAGTTGAATTCCAGTGCAGTGATGCTTCTGTTGTAGAATATCTTCAGCAGTGTCATGGTTTAACCCCAGTGGGCAACTAAGCACCATACAGCCACTCGCGTGGAGTTACTGGGCACCGAAGCCAGCTCAGGTCAGGTCACTGCTGCACTTGCACTGCTTTTTGTAAGCCTTGTCCTCCATGGATTTGGGTGGTTCTTCCTACAGTAGTTCCTACAACATGCAACTCAGATCATGGGTTACAAGATGGGACTATTACAATCTCTACCCCTGGCCCCTTTGGACCAGAGTATTGGGTTTAACATTGCAATGAGCTCCTCCCCTCGCCCCTGCTCTGGCTTGGACTTATCCACAGACTGCAGTCCCTTAGGGTTGTACCTGCTGCAAGTGGAGCCTTATCTGTGCGCCACAGTCTTTCCAAGGGCATACCTGCTGTGGCATAGATTTATCCACAGTCACTTCAAGGTGCACCTGTTCCAGCATGGCCTTCTCCATGGGCCACAGTGCCTTCAGAGCTCTGCCTGTGCAAGCATGTCCTTACACACAGCCACAGTCCCTTCAGAAGTAAAATTTCCCCAACATAGCCATACCTATGGCCGCTGTCTCTCCATGGGTGTACCTGCTGTGTCATGGGCTTATCCATGGCCACACGCTTTGAAGTGCTTCAGTGTGACCTCATGCACAGCCACAGATGCTTCAAGGTGTACCTTCGTCCAGGTGGACTTGTCTTTGGGCCACAATTATTTCAGACATATACCTGCTACAGCACAGATACAACCATGGCCACAGATGCTTCGAGATATACCTGCTCTGGTGTGGGCTTATCCATGGCCACAGGGATAGACGCTGCAGGGTGTCCCGCTTCTGTGTGGACTCATCCACAGTTCACAGTCCCTTTGACTCAAGTTCACATTGGAGTTCCAGCTTGTCCAGTACAGCAGCGGTGCCCTGGCCATCTACCAGCCCAGGCACGTGGCTATTGCTGTTATCAGACCTTCTCAGGCACAGCAGAGTAACCTGATAATCACTATAGCAGGCGGCAAAAGCAAAAAGCAGCCACTAACAAGGACTTGTAAGGCAAGCAAGCACAGGAGCCTGCCAGCTAATAGCCAGACAGCAATAACGGCTATAAATTCGATCCAGCACATTCCAGTCAAATCTGTTCTCTTGAATCCTTTGAGCCCCAGGTTGGGCACCAAAAAGGACTGTCATGGCTGCTGGCTGGGGTTAAACCAAGCACCACCCAGCTGCTTGCTCGCTCCCTGCCAGTGGGGTGGGGGAGAGAATCAGAAGGGTAAAAGTGAGAAAACTGAGAGTGAGATAAAGACAGTTCAATAGGTAAAGCAAAAGCTGCACGTGCAAGCAAAGCAAAACAAGGAATTAATTCACTGCTTCCCGTTGGCAGGCGGGTGTTCAGCCATCTCCAGGAAAGTGGGGCTCCATCATGCATAATGGTTACTTGGGGAGACAAATGCCACCACTCTGAATGTCCCCCCCTTCCTCCTTCTTCTACCAGCTTTATATACCGAGCATAGCGTCATATGGTATGGAATATCCCATTGGTCAGTTGGCGTCAGCTGTCCCAGCTGTGTCCCCTCCCAGTTTCTTTTGTACCCGGCAGAGGACGGAGAGCTGAAAAAGTCCTTGACCCCAGTGTAAGAGCTACTTAGCAACAACTAAAACATCTCCACGTTATCACCACTGTTTCTAGCACAAATCCAAAACATAGTCTCATACTAGCTACTACGAAGCAATTTAACACTATCCCAGCTGAAACCAGGACAACATGCCTGTTCAGGAGTGAGCTACTTTTTTTGTTATTAACATCCTTTGGTTAACAGTTATGTGTTAGAACGCTTAGTGTTGTCGTGGTTTAACCCCAGCCAGCAGCCAAGCACCACCCAGCTGCTTGCTTGCTCCCTGCCAGTGGGATGGGGGAGAGAATCAGAAGGGTAAAAGTGAGAAAACTGAGAGTGAGATAAAGACAGTTCAATAGGTAAAGCAAAAGCTGCACGTGCAAGCAAAGCAAAACAAGGAATTAATTCACTGCTTCCCGTTGGCAGGCGGGTGTTCAGCCATCTCCAGGAAAGTGGGGCTCCATCATGCATAATGGTTACTTGGGGAGACAAATGCCACCACTCTGAATGTCCCCCCCCTTTTTCCTTCTTCCCCCATCTGTATGTGCTGAGCATGATGTCATATGGTGTGGAATATCCCTTAGGTCAGTTGGGGTCAGCTGTCCCAGCTGTGTCCCCTCCCAGCTTCTTGTGCACCCCCAGCCCGCTCGCTGGTGGGGTGGTATGAGAGGCAGGAAAGGCCTTGACTGTGTGTAAGCGCTGCTCAGCAGTAATGAAAACGTCCCTGTGTTAGCAACACTGTGTTCAGCACAAACCCAAAACACAGCCCCATGCTAGCTACTGTGATGAAAATTGACCCTACCCCAGCCAAAACCAGCACAAGCAGCTATCTCTCTAAAGTAGGTACTACGGACTAGATGAATGGATGGTTTTCCTTTTGTGTCCACTTTGACCAGTTGTTCCAAGAAGCAATTGCTTATGATAGCTCAGGAATTAATCACTGCATCACTTCCCTTTTTGACACTTATCCAACCTACCAAGTAACTGCAATTTCTTATAATTACTGTTTTCTTTGGAAGTCTCTGCACTGTCCAGTGCCTGTTGGCAATATAGCCCTAATGCTCTAATGGTTTGGGACAGGTTAGCATTCATTTACTATCATTCATAGTTCTTTTGACTCTAAGCTTTCTATAATGCATCACACAGATCCTTTATCTGTACGACCTCCTCTGTTACCCTCCTTTAATCAGATGTTTCGTTGATCCCTAGCTGTCTTTTTACTGATTTTGTGAGGTTGCTATTGTTTGTAAAATAAGACATTTCAGTTCACCTGCTCTCTATTGTTTTTAAGATTTCTGGAATTTGTATTTGTCTGCTTGGTTATTTTTATGTTTTGCTTAGAACTTTTTGTTGAGGTATTTTTCCATAGTTTTCTGCCTGATTATTATGCAGTTCTACCTTCTTTTGGAAATACAGTGTTTAATTTAATCTCTAGTGGATGAGTCATCCTGCACTGTCTGTTTTAAACATCTGTTGGCCTTTCCCAAGTCTATAGTGTAGTCTTCTAGATTTTATGAATAATGTGACATTTTTATGTAATCACTTGTCAGAGCCAAATCGCATCTGCTTAGTCTAAGGTTTTTTTCCTCTCATAGTAGCTTAATTTTAGAACTATTTGAGAGGATATATTGCTGAAAACTATTTAATTTCAGCTTTGACTAAAGGCATGCAACCTAACGTTGTTGTTTTGGTGAGTCAACTGACAGTCTAACCAACTGAAAATTTAGTCGGATTTCAAAAGCAATAAAAGCACTTGGTGCTAGTGCTACTTCTGAATTCCTTTACCACTCTTTTTACAGCCACAGTTGTTGGGGGCTTTAAGAAATTAATCTCTTCTGTTTGTTCTCACTCTTCATGCAGTCCAATTGTCATTCTTAATCTTCGCAAACATACACAAAAATCAGGGTAAGGGAATTGGTATCTTCACACCCGGTACAGCTGGATATGCTGGAGGAGAGAAGCAGTACTTGTATAGCGAGAGAAGTTTAAAGAAGAAAAAGTGGAAATTACTTAATCTGTAGATTTATATTTGGGCCAGGTGTCTTGCTGCTAAGTGTCTCACTACTGTTTGTTTCTTTTTTTGTGGCCTTTTTTTTTGTATAAAGCAGACATAACGATTTCAGATGCTTACTTACATCATCTTAGAAGGGTATGAACGAGTTTTTGATAATGTAGTCATGCCATTGACTATGGAACCTGTTTCTGGAGAGCAGGCTAAGTTTGTCAGATTTTTGTATATGTTAAATCAGCTTGAAATGAAATATTGTCTGGTGAAGATACATCAGAATTAATATTGACACTTGAAATTGCAAATCTTAGGGGAAATACTAGCAAAATATTATTTCTTTTAACCTCTTTATTGAGCCTTTGTGTATAGAACTGGATATCTTCTCTGGTAGCTAAAGTTTTGAACCCATACGTAGAATATTTACCATCATAGGTGTTTGGTTTTTAATTACTGCTTTGCAGAGGTTTCAGTTCTGTTGTGTACATGTTTTCAGAAAAATGTGTGACTGTTTTGTAAAACAAACCATTGAACAGCTAGAAAAAACTGTTTAAACTAGAACTGATTCCTTCCTTTTATATCCTTCTTCTATCTTTCCTTCCTGAATAATCCTTTGATTTTTATAATTTCCTGTAGCAGGTTTCAGCAGTCCTTTCTGAAGGAAAAACTTTATTATTCCATCTCTGGTGTAAATGTGTTTGTGGCTCTTGAATTTTTGCCTGTAGGAACAGATTAAAGGAGCCTAAGCAGGAGTTTCAGCTTTTACAGGTGTATTTGGAGGGCATGTTTTTGTCTATGACTTCTGATATATATTCTGTGGTTTGTCTTGTTGTTTGTTTTTTTTTTTTAAAATCTCCCAGATTGCTCAGAAGTATTTCTTGGATAAGCAGCACAGTAACCGTGTGTGCTGGGTTGAACATGGTCTGCTCGTGTGTAGAGAAATCTTAAACTGGAATCCTAGAGGTGCACCAGTGAATGCATTGTGAATTTATAACTTTTTGAAATGAACCAGCATTCTTATAGGCATGGTGAGCTCTGAGCATTTCTGATTAAAAAAAAAAAATTAAAACAATCTTTCATCCTTTTCTTTGTAGCAATATGCTAGATTATTGCTAGAACTTCAGAATTTAGGTAGCACTCTTCAGTCTTATTTTCTTACAGTTGCGAGTACGTTAGAATTATATTTTCCTGAGTGAACTCTAACCCTACACACAGGAGGAATAACATAATCCGTCCTGTCATATATATGGGAAGGCTTAAAGGTTATACCACGTAACCTGTCTAGATCACTTGGACTGAGAAGCTGGAGCAATTGCTTATGCATGCTTCATGTATGTGTGTCTATATAAAGACAGGTATTTACATATCTGTGTGCAGCAACTGCATGGGACTTATCCAGCTGCTGGTTTTGTGGATTTCTTGGCCTCTTTTAACAGATCTGTAAACCTGGTCTTTACTGTCTTCCTTGAACCTTGTGTAAGTCTTCTGAAGACGTTGCAAAGGCACTAGTTGTCTAGAGTGACCTGCATGGCAGCTTAACCTTATTGTGCACCTGGATATGTTGCAGGGAAAAGCACTGAAGTAGAACCATGTAAGTTAGACGTGAGAACTCTGAATTTGAGGTAAATGTTTTTCTAATGGTATTAGCTGTGTATAAAATGGAAGAATGATCAGATGTGGGCTCCTTGTGAAGATATCTATTAGTATTGGAAAAAATTTTTAGAGCGTTAAATTTGGTATGGCACTGGACTTATGTGAAATCCATCCCTCTAGTTTCATAACCTTTGAATCATGAAACTATCTCTTTGATAAATGTTGAAGCAAACGTCTCATTACTTGCTGTTGCTGCACTTTGGCACATGCACCAGTTTGATTATCTCGCAATTTGAGTAGTTAATCTCTTTCCCTGCTTAATATTTAGCAAAAATTAAGAGAATGTCCTGAATTACAGCTTTTTTGTTTATAAAATTTGTTCTTTTTCCTTCCTAATGAAGTTGGAAGTAAGCCTGAATCAAATAAAATGTTTTCTGCTTTAATCCTGATATTTTTATATTCTCTGTTCTTATGTGAAAGACCTAGACTAGGCTATCCAGCACATAATTTCCTTAAGCTTTGTTTTGAAAGCAGAGGAATCTTATTTTGTATAACAAGCAATTTATTTAAATCAACATTTGTTGCTTTGTTTTCTTTTAAAACCTTCATCATTTTTTCAGATGTGATATCTTTAGTTATTGCAGTGCTGTTGTAATGTACTAGTTATCTATACTTTGGAAAAAAGGTTGATGGTGCCCAGTGTATTGTGTATCCATAAAAAAGGACATTAATACAGAAGGGAACGGACTCAGCTCTAACCTCATTTTGTAGAAGCATGACTGGGAGTTATACGTATTAAATTCCATAATCTTGATTTTTATTCCCCATCACCCCACCCCCAGCTTCTGGGTGTGTGTGCATGGTGATGAGAAGTCCAGAACTGAGTAAGGTGCTGGGAGTTTATCGCTGACCTAACTGGAGGGATTAGCGCTTTCCTGGTATGTGGCATTTACCTTGGATAGAACCCTCAATTACAAGTTTATCAGTGTCTTGCTCTGAACTATTCCAGAATGTTATTCCTTTGTGGTTTTCCTGCATTCCTGTACAGAAGTATTAAATAGCAGGACTTTTTCCCCCAAATGTATCTCATCTTTACAGTGTTCAGTATTTTTAGTTTTGTGTTATCACCTGGAAAATATTACCACTGCGGTTAGTGTAAATGTTGTGATAAACTGCTTTTGCCGTTACTTTCAGTTCTCATATTTTAGTTCTGATACCTTTTCAGCATTCTTATTAGTGAAGTCACCTGTGAGGGGGTTAACACTAGTTATAATCACAATTTCAGTAGATTCTTTTATATGATCTTGTTACTGGAAAATATTTAAATTAAAGTAATTTTATAGCAAGACTAATATAGTATTTTAATCACTTTTGACAGCTAAAAGGTCTGAAACTAAAATTTTGGATGTTTTAAAAGAAATTGATTGTAAAAGCAACTTTATGTATGGGCTCTAGGTGGCAGGATTGTTCTACGTTCCTGAAATTCACAATAGTGGTGAATTTAATACCGAAATTGAAAAGGCAAAGGTGTGCTCGGTTAATAGCAACTAGTATCCTCATTAGTGCTTTCAAATGGAACAATTGTATGGTTTTAGAATGGCTGTGCACAAGTGTAATGGCATGGTATAGGTTAAGTTCCCAAACTCTACCTTACTGTACATTAGCTTACTTAGTAAAACTGGGAAGACTGCTATATTGCTGCTAGGCTCTAGTGCAGATGTTTTGAATGTGGCACTTAAAGGAAACGTGGGCCAGATTATAAAAACTGTTTGTACTGAGCAGTGATTCATCTTGTTTTTTAAATAGGAACCTTGAATTTGTCAGAAAAAAATGTAGAATAAAGCATTATGTTTCCTGAAAAAAGATTTAGGTCAGCTATAAAGTAACTTCACCAATCTGAAGCACTACTTCTACAACTGTTAATAAAATGTGTTTCTGTGTGCTGCATTCGTAGGAGAAATAAACTCAGATTAGGTACGAGGGGGATCTTTGAGCAGATTTTGTGCTGTGCTGTATTGTTCAGATTATTACAGTATTGTTGTTCTTTCATACTTATGAATAAGCCTTTGTGCTATTTCAAATTAAATGTTCCGGTTGTCTTTCATATAATACTCTTGCTGTAAAAATTTAGTGAAGGTAATACGGAACAAGTGTGACATGGAACTTGTTACTGAAAACAGAGTCCACAAATACACAGGGCAAATAGATACATTTTCAATTTAATGCGGTAGACTGTAGTAATACTTAAATGAACTTTTTGACTGGAACATAAAGAAAAGTTGTTTGATTCCCAGAGTCATTTTTTGTGAAAGGGAGTGTCTGATTTTTATTTGTTTCCTCAGCAATTAGTAACAAGTTCAGTTTTATTAAGTTTTTCATAGGTTCCCTAATCTGACAGCTTAAAAAAAAATTAAGTTGTGTACTCTGCTTCATTTGGTTAGCTGTATAAATCCCAGTATATTTTTGTGAGTTTCTTAAACTACTATTGTCCTGAAAGTACAACTAAGATGACCTATTTATTTAGGTGGTTCTTTTTAAAATTGTGTGGTAATCCGCTTCTTGTGTGACTTCCTGTAGTATGGTATGTACAGGTCAAAAGGGTACGTGGAATAGTTTGAGAGGTATCGTGAGCTCTCTGCAAACGTGCCTGTTGGTGCAGTTGAGCATCTTGTCCATTTTACGTGTTATTCAAATGAAAGTAAATAAGGAAAATAGGAGAGGGGGGTGTGTGTGTAATTCAAAAAGGAAGATTTATTACTTTACAACTATATAATTCAAGATTACATTTCTTTATCTGAAGGGTTCTTGTGTAAGGAGAGGAAAGATGCTGGGTCAGAAATGATGGAAATTTTTATGGTCTGAATAAGCACGGTGCAGAAAACACCAATTATTCACATAGCCATTCTACCAATGCATTTGCATGCTTGCAGTTGCTTGTGACTGGCCCTGAACATCAGTCTTGCATATGCCCAGCCTTTGATTCTGAGGGCAACCTAGCACACAATATGAAATGCAGTGCTTTAGGACTATCTTTAAATTAGAAGAGCAAGGAAGGAGACAAGATCAAATTAAATGTTGGTGAACAGTGTAGAATTTCAGATACAAGATCCTGAACATCCTGTATAAGATAGATGTTCTTAGGTATAGGAAGGTGATGCCTTAAATGAAAGACTCCAGGTTTAAATATGTGCTTTAAATTGAAATGTGCAAAATATTTTGTTTTAAATATAGAGTTCATCAGTTCACATTCCATATGAACAATTATTAATTTCTGGTGTACTTTTATGAGACCACCTGAATACTGTTTACATTTTTGATGTCATGTAGTACATAGGAATTGCTGGAAATGTGTGATGGACACATAGCATTTCTGGTACTGCATCATGCCTTTCAGTCTGTCAGTGGCTGCAAAGGACTTTGCTTGATATGCTCAGACATTCTGCATTCTGCAGATCTTGGTCATCCTGGGATGCACATCCAACACTCAGCTGTAGGGAAGTTCTGAAGCCCTATAAGCCATGCTGTGTAACAGTGTGTGCTTCTAGTTTTACATGTTAAATTTAATTTTTTATTTTTTAGATGATTGAGGTGAAGCGTATATTCTATAATTTCCTTTGCCTCAAGAATTTTCTATGAAGCTGAAATCAATATTTCTCCTTCATGATCATTATTAGATTTTTTTTTTCTTTGCTGGCCTGAAAAAGCTGCTATTGTGACTAGAAGCCTTTGTTAATGAGCATTAGGGTTATGGCTAGTTACAGAAATTAAATATAGGTTGCAGAATGAAGATCGCAGTTTTTCAGAACAAATTGTGATATGATTAAATGGAAGTATTTTTTTTTACAAAAGGATTTTTGGTAGTGTTGTAACTTAAGTCTTCCCCAGCAGAGCAGGCTGATTTACTTGCTCTGCTATTTCTCCTCAAACAGCCTGGTGTGAAATTAACACCAGTGATAGTAACTTTACTTGGTGTATGTTAGTCACTATGTTGGCAAGGGATAGAGCACCCGTGCCAGTAAATTTTCAGAATTTACATACTGTTGCAGGCTTTCCTCAAGAATACGTGTGACTTTTTTTGTAAGATGATGGACTATGTTTATCTGACTATTGTTGCTGTTACTGATTGTCTGTTGGATACTATTGTTTTCCCTACCGATTTATGTCTAGAGCATGATTCTTCTGTTTAGAGGCATGAGTAAGGATGGGTGGAAAAATGTATTACGATAGGGCTTTAATTAAGAAAAGATCAAAAGCCCAATTTTGGTAGTTGCTGTGAAACATTTTGCCTCTTCCTGACACATCCCCCACCTCACCACACCCACACCCCCAGTGTGATGAATTATTAGGTGTAGACACGTTTAGAATCAACAGAGAGCACTTTCATGGGAGTAGCAGCACTCTAGGCAGGTAAGGACAAGGATTGATGGAATTGTCCTTTCACATATTTAAGGAAGCATCGTTTATAAATCATGTTCAAATTTTTTTTAAGACTTAATGCAGAGAAACAGATTTTTCTTTTTTACTACCTGCTCTGTCACCCAGATCAGAAGGTTTTAGTAATGTTGCATTTGCTATTAAGTTTAACTAAATCTAGGGCAGAAGCTACAGGATGTTCATATTCTGATCTCTGAAGGGATGAACAATGAAAATTAGCAGTCTTGCAACTCTGCAGGCTTTGCGAATCGGTTGGTACCTGCAGTGGACTTACTGCTCAATCATTTGTCTGTTACAGTAATGTAATCCCACATCCCTGACCAAGCCATTGAACAGTAAGATGATGATACTAGTTTGAGTGCTTGTTAAAACACTGCTGGATTTTCCCCTTCCAAACAGATACTAGTTTTGGCTTGGGGGGACCTGCATTTTTATGCTGTGGAAGAAAGACATCAGCAAGAACACTTTGTAATTCCATGCTTATTAGCGGCGACTTCTCAGCAGATGGGAGAAAATTCTGGGTTTTGTTACCTGAAAGAATTTAAAATTCAGTCCAGGACATACAGTTTCAGGGTGTTAAAATCTGAGATGCTAAAATGCCTTTGAAAAATTCATAATTTGAAATTTAAGTTTGCTTTAAGAGTATGTTAACTGTACATTTCATGAATGAAATATGGATATGAAAGCTGGTTGTAGTTTCCTTGTGACTGGAAGACGACTTGCTTTTACATGAGCAATCACGCTTATAAAATTCCTCCTTTTGTAATTTATTTAGTTCCCCTTCCTGAATTTCAGAAGACTGAGTAGCTTGTTGTTTCTAAGGGGGCAGTATGTGGTGAAGCACAGCAATGGCAAGAGCTGTGATTGATAGGCTGCCCAGTCAGAGTTTGGGATATATCTCTGAATTTCCAGTGAAGGCATGCAGTTAGACTTATTTTCTGAAGAACAGAGCTGATTTTGAGTATTCTTGTAAAATTAATATGTGCATAGCTCACAGCTCTTTTAGTGTTGGGTTTCCCCCCCCCCCCCCCCCCCGATTTTTCTGACTGAAAAGAACTTCAAATACAGTTTTGAATGAGTTCATTCAGTCTTTGTGAAAAGAACTTGGTTTGCTCAAGGAACAGCTTTGCCTTTAAAAGTGGTTTCTGATGGTCTTCTAGTTCCTGCCCCTCTGGCTCAGAGCAGATTGACAACATGCTGACTGAGGTCAAGTGAACAAGCTTAAAGAAGCTTTGCATTACAGCTCGCTCTAAACGATTTCTACAAAATTCACTCCAGAAGTCTTTGTTTTGTAATTCATGCATTTGTTTTGTAATGCCAGTGGTGTTAATTAACACCACTTCAGTGTTAGCATACAATACTCTGGAAGAATCTAAGCATTCTGTGAATACTTTATACTATTCTGAACCAGTAAAAAAGCTGTTTTTCTTAATTGATAAAAGGTTTCTTTTACTGATGAACCATTACTGAAAATTGTCAGTAATAACAGACTTTGTGTACATGTAGCTCTATAGCTTAAAATGCCTACTGAGTGGTAATGTAATAATTAAACTTTTGAAAGGCATATGCTTAGCGTCTACATTTTTGTTTAGAATAAAGCAGTCATACTAATATTACCAGGAGGAATGTGTTTTAAAAACCGTGATAGATATCATTTGTTCAGTTGTGCCTCAATGAATTGGTTATCTGAAAAAACACTGCATGAGATCATTAGAATTATCCTGGATGACTCTTGAATCAAGGACTTGCGAATGTGATTTCTGTACTTACTTCCTTCAATTTAAAATGGAAGTCTCTACTGCACAAATTACATGGTGCCAAATGGAGTGAAGTCATAATTCAAAATAAATATTAAAAGAACAGCACCACAGTGTGGCAGGGTTGAGCCTGTGAGCTGTTAACAACCAACTGAAGCATGTTCTGCTCGGCTCAAGAGCCTCGATGGAAAGCACAGGGGGTGGCTGCCTGTCTGCCTTGCCTCAGCTGCTCCATGCAGGATCAGGGAAAGCCTTCTGAGGGTTCATATGGTCTCTTCTCTAAGAGCAGCTGAGCACATTTGGGTAGAGAAAAGCTTCTTGGAGTGGTGGGTTAGGCAGACAGAGGGACTGTGCCTGAGACATCCCATGAGGAGGCCAAAAGCGAGCAGACGTGTTCTCATTAGCAGATGGATACATGGGCCTCAGAGATGAGACTTGTCCTGGAAATCTTGGGTGGAAGTTTCTCTTTCTTGCTACAGCACAAAGTGTTCCAAAGGGACTGTAAGGGCGTGTTAGGCAAGAGGTGAGGAGATTAGTTTACAAAGTCTTCGTGAAGAGTTTGGTTTAGCTTGTGCTGTAATGAACACAGTTAGATTTAGCAAGTTTAGGCCTTAAAAAAACAGGGGCTAGCAATGATGCCTTAAAACTCTGTTTATGCTTGAGTCCTGTCACAGAAGAGTAATCAGAAAAGGTCCGTTTGCAAAATTGGTACACTAGTTTTGTTTTTCTGTGAAGCACAAGCTAAGCAAATGGTGTCTTCCACCTGTGCTGTTATGTGAAATGCAGGTAGTCAGCAAGGTTCATAGGTATCTGATATGTTTTTCAGAACTTTGCCAAGAATATTTTTGCAATTCTTCAATCAGTAAAAGCCAGAGAAGAAGGCCGAGCTCCTGAGCAAAGACCTGCACCAAATACAGCACCAACGGTAAGAACAGCACTTTGAATATGAAGGCTGTGTCTTGTCATTGTTAAATATCAAACTTGTTTTGGTTTAGTTCCAATGAATGAAAAACTTCCAAGCATAACTTCACAGATATTCTTTTACTTAAATTACATTTATTTTTATTTCACTAGTTGAATATATTAATCTGTTCAGTACGTTCTTGTTGCTTGGAAGTTAAACTGCTAGTGCCAGCTTCTGCGTCTATCAAACACTAGCATCTGTTTGCATCTGTTTGCAAAAAATGTATTAGATGAGACTATTGCCATTTCAAACAAAACATTTTGCTGTTTTTCTGACAGATAGGGTAGCAAATGTTTAAGAATCTGGAATATGACTCATGAGTGGGAACAGCTTGAATCAGCTTTCTTTTGCCTGTAATAAATCAGGACAACAGACTTAGAGCCTTATTGTTTAAGGCTATCTAGGTATTAGACAGGATTTTTTGTATTGTGGTTTTTACTATTGAGTTCTATTAAACATAATGTATTCTGGAACTCAGTGGCAGTCTGCTATAAAAGCTATTTAATCATACTTGGATTTGGTTTTGCTGCTACTGCATTTAACAAAGAACTAAATTGAAATAGCAAGATGAATTCCAACATTTAAATATTTGCTTTGCTGAATTTTGTAAATTGTGTGTGGGACTATTCAAATGTCCCATTCAGAATAGTTGTTAATACATACCTAAGTCATCCACAAAAAAGATTGAATTGGTATTTAGTGTGCTTCTAGATTGGTGCTTTTTTTAAACTTTTTTTCTTAGAATGCCTTTTTTTCCTCCAAATTTGTTTTTATTCTGTAGGTTTAGCAGAATTTTAGCTTAATCAGGCTGCCAAGGAACATTTTGTGTGTGTGGCTGAAGGCTTAATCATGAGTTGTCAGTTGACAGGTTTTTTTCCCCCGCTAATTCTTGACATATTACAAAAACTCAGTGATTTCATAAAACTTACAAATTTTAGCTAACGCAGTTTGTTACAGCTACTTTAGTTTTGCCTCAGGTTATCGTCATCGCTTTTAGTATGTACTTCTAAACTCCATTTCTGTAAAACTGTAAGTGGATGTTGAAGGGGGACATACGACAAATTTTCAAATGCATTGAAACTCCTACAAAAGTGAACTAATTTTGTACTCTTGAGCATTTCCATGTAACACTTCATGAAGTTCAAAAACCATCAGATACCTTTTTAGTATGTTTTACAAATCTTAATTAACCTATTTTAGGATCCCACTTTACGAAATAAACAACCTATTCCAGCTGCCTACAACAGATACGATCAGGAAAGATTCAAAGGCAAAGAGGGTAAGTTGATTGTACTGCTTCTTTTAAAATAATAAAAAAAAAAATATTGGGAAAGGAAACCGATGAGTTATAAACCTTGGTTTAGGGCGTTTTCTGTGCCATTACTTTTCAAACCAAAGAAAAGACCAAAAAAAGCTGTAACTATGCCTAAAGATAGCTTTTCCAAGTAATAAAGTCTAAAAATATTATTTATTAGAAATTAGTTCTACCTCTTAAGAAGTGAACTGACAGCTGGAAGCCAAAACTTCTTGGGGGAAAAAAATTATTGGTTTGGTGAAGGTCATATGCAATTAATAAAAAGTTCCTTCCAGTAATTACAAGTAAATGTTATTAGCTTGTTATGTCTCTTTAAATTACAAAACAAACTGGTAACAGCAGTGTGAAATATTAGCTGCCTTCTGGAAGGAAGAATATTTAAGAATTCTCACTTATTTTAAAATAATAAGGTGCAAGGCTGAACTTGAGTGATGATTTGTCTTTCTAACTCAAAATTATTCTCATGTGCCCCTTGCTTTCTTTTTATCTTCTGTTTTAGTACTGGTTCTAGTTATTTCTTGTTTGTGTCTTGCTGTGTTTTTATGTAGCAAACCTTGTATTTGTTGTGGTTGGGTATTTTTGTGTTTCTTGCAGAGGGCAAGGCAAACTTTGTTACACTTCTGGGTTGCCTGTTCCTTCTAGTTCTCAAACAAAATCGTTCTCCTCTTTAATGGAACTTCATATTCATGCTTTTACCGAGGGCTTTCTCTTCTGGCTGCAAGAACTTACATGCTGCTAAATGCCATTTTAAACTGTAGATGAGCAATTCAGCTTGTATCTTTTAAGTACTTGGCTTTGATCAAGTTAGTACTGTGTTTTGTTCAGGGAAACTGAATAACATTCACAGGCCTTGTATGCGAATTCTCAGATTTTGTGGAAGTGCAGTGCTGTAGCTGATTGTGTTCAATTTTATATTGAAATGACATTATTTTTTTGCTATGTAAATAAATAAAAAGCAGGAATATGTTACACTACTACTTGGATATTCAGTTTTGATTGTAACTGGAGAAAGAAAAGTATGAAATGTAACACCAAGGAGAATTTCATGCCATAGACATTTGTGAAGGTTTTCCATGCAATTTTAGAATCTGACTGTAGCCATCTCTGAAGTTATTAAAAAAAAAAAAGTTTTGTAAATGTGCACTTATGTGTTATGTGTCAGTACATCCTTCAGGTTTTTTTTGTGTGTGTGAAACATACTATAGGAAATCTGGTGAGATATTCTAATACAACATCTTGAAGTCTATTCCCTGTTGGCCTCAGTATACTTTTATTTCAGACAGTGAAAATACTGGTTCTTTCTTGGACATGTTTCTGTGCCTTAACATCCCAGTTTCTTTTATTTGGCTTAGTCACATACAGAGTTAATTTTGTAATTCAGTTTTCTAGTTGTATTTAAAGAAATACATAGTTTAAGAATAGCACTAGTGTAATACCAAGTTAGGTGAGTGTAAGCTAGCATTGGAAATACAAATTAGGTGTCGGAAAGAATGTATTTCAAATACAAAATTGACTTATGAAAGGTACTGAGACAGCATTTATGGAAGTTATATAGAATTAGTGATTAACATCTGCATTTCTTAGGAGAGGACCTAGAGATATTTGAGATCTTCCTCAGCTACAAATTAACTTTAGAAAATAACAGATCATCTCATCTACTCCTGTGGTATTCTATTATAATACTATAACTTTAAAATTTTAGTCCAACTGAAACTCACAGTGCAGGTAGTTTTCAAAAGCCATAATAACACATAAACATTTTCCTGTGCCATTCAGCACTGGTAATGTGATTTGCTTAAAACCCAACTATACACGACTTGCAACTGTATCACAAGTGAACTCTTTCCTTAAAGGATCTTTAATTGCCCTCAAAATTAAGTTGTGGCCCCCAAATATTCAGTACAGAATGAGATTGCAAGCAGCACTAGTCATCAATAAAAGTGAAATAAGTCCTTAAAGACTATTTTTTTTTTTTTTTTTTACAGTCAATCCAGTCAGAACGGCGTGTTTATGGAAAGCTTGCAGTATTGGGGATTTTGGGGAGAGAAGTATGAAGGCAAAGAAGCGTGATTATTTAAGTTCTAGGTGTAATAATTTGCAGTCTTTTTATACCTTTCTATCCATGTTTTAGTAATGATGGATAACACTTGAGATGAAGCTGAACCCTATAGGTTTGTGTGACTCTGAAGGCTTTCCAGACCTTCTTCTATATGGCTGTGCAGTGGTCGGCTAGAGATTGTGGAAGGGAGGATTGTATGATATGTGTAACGATGTGCATAGTAGTGATTTTGGCTAAAGATTGAAACAAAGCCGAGAGGCAGCATCTCACCTGTTTGCTCATTCCTCAGAGGTATTGGAACTATAGAAAGGATTCGCAGTACTTCTCTCCTAGTTGGAACATGGTTGCGGCTTATTGTCTATCTGCAGCTTCATATAATACTACAGTATTCATGAAGATTTAAAGTTTAAGCAGCAAAGAGGTGACCTTGTTTTTCTTTGAATGTTTGTGTGGCTTAATACAGAATTTTCCCATTAACAGTCTTGTTCTTGGCATAAACAGTTAAAAGCTCATAGAGCTAAGATAGTAAATTTAGGTATTTTAACATCAGATGCATTAAGTAAAGTGCTGAGTTGCAGCCAAATTTCTCTGCTTCTTGCAAGGGATCTCATACAGTATATCAGGATGCTTCTCTGGTTGGCTTACTTAAAATCTTTATGCCAGCTGGGACAGGCTTTGCTCATAGAATGGTTTAGATTGCTTTAATAGTACATGTGAGGGGGGTGGTAATTGTGAGGTACTATTCTCGAAGAGCAAATAATCAGTTACACTGGCAGTCAATGGAACTGCTTATGCAGCCCTGAGTCAGTAGTTGGTAGCTTTCTCTCAAATGAGTGTCTTGTTACTGCAGCTTTGGTTAGGCAGGAGACAGAAATCTTTCCTCTGACATTCTTAAATAATTGTGTGGTATATGCCATAGGAAATGTATTAGAATGTCTCTTGCAGTAGGACTCGTATGTCCTAGATATTTCCACATTGGAAGAACATGTTACTTGGCAGTGCACTCATCATGCTGAACTGTTCAAATGGTTTTGAGGTGAGGAGGTGAATGCCCTGCAATTACTTTCCTTGACTGCTGTTTCCTTCCTGTTGGATTTCTTTCTTTCATGCTGGCAGTCAGTGATGGTATCTGCTCCTCAACAACGCAGAGCTCCATTCTGTGCTGAACTTGCCCTACTTTTTCCTTCTGTAGTTTTATTCCTTTGCTTCATATTACTACCTTTTAGCTTTTTTACACTTTATTAATCTAATTTATTAATATGTATCTTTACTAGTGGTATTTTATTCACGCACAGACCATCTTCTTCGAACTACAATCTGTCATGTTTTCTTGAGCAACATAATTTTTTAAATCCTTTTCAAGATTTAGAAATCCTGTGCCCAAATATTGCATGATGCTTAGGAAGGTATCTCGTGTCCTCTCCTGTGTGCCTGAATGTTTGATATTTAAATACATATTTGTTGATGTGTATGGTTTGCAGCTCAGCCAGTGGTATACTAAAACTTTGAACAGATGTGATCGTTCTATACGACATTTTAGGAACTAAATTGTTTTGGATGCTATGCCTTGTTCCCCCCCCCCCCCCTTTTTTTTTTCTGGGTGGATTTACCTGAGATCCTCCGTTTCATATGCTTGTTTCCTCTGTAATTCCAGAGTGTGTAGTAGTGCTGGCATGATAATCTTGAAGACGTAACATTTTCTTGACCCACTGAGTGCATCTCTCAATATAGACGGCAAAGTTTCTCTGTGCTGCTCCAAGTGTTAAGCATCTAAGACATGTTCAAGGAGCTTTGTTCTTGTTTGCCTGCTATTGTTGTCAAGGTTTCAACATAGCAGAAGCCAATCATTAAAAAAAAATACCAAAAAAACCCCCCTCAACACTTTTAGTCCTATTTGGTGTAAATTGGAGAGCAGCTTGCTATACAGCCATGTGATTTCAGTCTGTAATGGTGAAAAGAATATTGTTTACCACATCTAAGAGTTTCCTTCAGGAAAGCTTGCTGTTGACTTGCTGCTATTGTCATCTTATGTTTGAATTATTCTTGTAATTGTGTTGGATTTTCAAACATAGCTGCAGTTTTCCAGAAGCATGCCTGGCTTTCAATCAGTCATAAGTGTTAAGCCTAGGCAACAGAGGACTAAGAAGTTTTTAAACCTGAGGTGACTCTGGACTGTAAACTTTTTTCACTCTCCTATGCATTGTTAAAAAAGTTTCTTTACAAAGTATTTCTCATTATAAGTATTTTCTTGTAAACTGTGTGATTTCTGTTCACACAAGGAGAATAGGAGGACTGGTAGCAGGAGATCCAGAGGTCTGAAGCATGACTGCCTTGTTAGACTTTTACTTATTGCATTCATTTTTAAGGTTATAGGATTCTGCTTGTTTTTCTAGTGGAGAATATGTGCAAGAGATTCACAATTAGAGGAACTGCAGTCTTTTGCCATTTTCTGGTTTGGTGTGACCAAGTAGTCTGATAACTTCCAGTACTTTACATTGACTTCATTGCTGGAGAACATACACAGATTCATACTGTATTTCTCTTTTAATTCCTACTGTGAGAAACTTTTAGGAACTTGATGTTAATTACCTGTAAGTTTACTGCTGAACTGTTATATATGAACTGTGCAGAGAATTTTGTAAAGTAATTAGTGTAGCTTGGAAATTTAGGCCTGAAACTTTTAACTTGCTAGGGTATAGTACTGCAAAGGAGTGTTCAGTAAGCTCTTATGTAGAATGAAAATTGGTGTCAGTGATTTAATTACTATGGGTGTGAAGTGGGGTAGTGAATCATTTCCAGGCAGTCTGCAGAGCTGTTGCTATCTGGGGTTTGAAGAGTATACAGCTGAAAAAAGAAGTGTTATTCAATTTTATTCATCCACAATTCAGAGTCTTTAACTTGAGCTCTTCAGTGTTTCAGAGGCATGTTCCTTGGTTCTTTTTCTGTTTGCCTGACTTCCTTCCAGAAATTCAGGTTAATTTGAGTCTTTTTAAAGCTATTATTCTTCTGGTAATATAGCAGTGCTCAAGTTT
Source organism: Phalacrocorax aristotelis (assembly GCF_949628215.1). Lineage (NCBI taxonomy): Eukaryota > Metazoa > Chordata > Aves > Suliformes > Phalacrocoracidae > Phalacrocorax > Phalacrocorax aristotelis. The sequence continues at coordinate 35,858,537 of NC_134281.1, forward strand.
GCACCTGGATTGGATGCTAGAGCTGCAGCAGGTGCAGAATCAAAATGTGGAGTGACCTAGATTGACGTGGAGCAGTGGGCTTTAAGCAAATGGAAGGCACTTTGAGTATTAATACTCATATGCAAGGAAATGGAACATATGCCTAAATGGTGATGTAGAATATAATCAGTCCAATAAGCTGATGCATTAGTGTGCATATTTTCATTTCCGGGTCTAATTCTTTTAAATGAGAGGAGGCACTCAGACTGATACGTGGTGATGCTAGAAAGGTAACAAGTGATGAACCATGCTGGAAAAGTATATGATTCTTTTGACAGCCTTTAGGTCATTGAACTGTGAAATTGTGATCATATGTGCAATGACTGGAGAAGAAAAGATAGTCTTAATGTTAACTGATGATAGTTTGTTTTTGAAACATTAAAATTGATTATTTGGTACTAGTTATTGTGTCTAGTCTCTGAAGATGTAGTTTTTAAGGCATTTGTTGATATTGGGGTGTTTAACCATGCTTATGTTTATAAAACTGGTTGTATTTGGCAAACAGAAAAAGTTGCAATACAGGTTGTCAGAATACATTAATGTTGGGTTTTGTTTGCACTCTTGACTCCTTGGTGTTAGACCTGCATTTAAAGTATTTAATATGGACTGCTTTTTGCCTAAAGAAATTGTGTATGATAACTTTGTAATTTTATTGAAAAAACCCAATGTATTGAAGACGCTCAAGTAGGGTTTTTCAGCAGTTGTTCTGCATCGAATTCCAAGCTTAGAAGTAAGGGTCCAAAGCCTTGCCATCACAATACTTTTATTTAAAGGGCTCTTTTCTTAAATACCCTTTTCTTAGTAGATGGCTTATCATTTTATCTGCTTCCTCTATTACCACCACTGAAGCTGTGATTTTGAAACCAGAGTTGCAAACTAATTCTTAGCCAGGCATTAATATTTCATCTCTGTGCTGCTGCCTGACTCAGCAGGACAGGTTCAAGCTGGTTTGGGAGGGAGGGGAGAAACATGCTGCTTTTGAGTTCTTAGAGGGTATGGTACAGCATTTATGCTGATGTATGCTGGGGGCATGTCCCCTGGTGCTCCAGGTTGGTCTGTGTTCTGCTCCTCTTTGCTGTTGGCCTGTGAATCCTCTTGTATCCCAGGTCTGCTTTTGAGCAGCTGCGTCATGGTCAGCCACTGCGCTTAGAGAAGCCTCTGGAAGAAGTGCCTCTCTGCTTTCCGGCCTGGTCCTTGATTGTCTTTTACAACCAGCTGCATTAACCTGGCTAACACCCTCAGCAATTTTTGAAGTGGGAATGCAGCTATAACTATAGAGTCCCAGACGTGGAAGCATTTGTTTCATGCTTTTCACAGGCTGTGTACAGTGAGCAGAGCTGAAGGTGCTACTGTATGTGGCCAAGTGTACAAATTTTTGAGACCTTATAAAAGGGCACAAAAGGGCAAATGTCAGGGCTCTCACTTGTATCAGTGTTTACTTCTGGAAGAAAAGTGAGCGGCTGACTGGTAGAGTATCATGTGGTGAATGCGAGCGGATCAGGTCTAAAAAGCTATATTCTGAGAAAAGAGAGTCTGTGCTGTTACCAGTTAAGGGAAGGTTGCTGTGGTTATCTGGAGCCTGGCAATGCTTAACTCTCATTCACTGGTTGCTTGAGAGTTTGAGGCAGGAAATTTGAGAGCTTTGAAATTCGAGAGCAGTCTGGGAGGTGGTTTATTCTACTCATCCCCCCCCTACCTGCAGGCAGCAGACCCTGGGATCTGCAGCAGACATTGTAGTGGCTGCAGTAACTGTACACAAGAATGTAAGTGGATACCTGCGTTCTACTGTTGACAGCTTAGTATCTCTTAAATTTACATTAGTAAGGAAAAGTACTATGCCATTATTTGCAGATGTTTTTGCTACCTGAGTAGCTCCTAAATAGCACTGGGAGGCCTGTGTAGCTGCTGGAAGCATTCAGCAGGCAAGAGTGTCCACTGTAATGCTTGAGGCAACAGGTGGCCCTTCAGGATCCTAGTTGTTTGCTTCTCCTGCTAGGAGGAAGGGTCAGCAAAAGGCTGGGAGCAGGAAGCTGGTGAGAGCCAGAGTCTCTGCTTCGTGGCTCTTGTGGCTCATTAAATGAAGCAGGACACATTTTATGAGGGACTTGGGGAGATCTTTGCAAAACTGCTGGTGGTTGAGCAGAGGATTGTTCCCTGCCAGGTGCCTCTCCCCCCTTTGATTTACTGTGCCGCTGGCTCCGTGGGCCATTATTCCCGTTGCAATGCTTATGGAGGCTTGGGTTAGGGGGTTTTAATTAATTCAGAGGGAATGCAATGTTTTATTAGGCACAAAGTAGAAAAAGAGTCCAGTGGAAAGAAATAACTGAAACAGGGGACAAAAGTGTAGAACCAATATAGAGCCAGGATTTGTGCTGAGAAGGAAAGGAACTGTAGCAGGCCAGGCACAACAGGGGTTGCTGTTTTGCTGGTCTTGTTAAGCAGTGTCTGTATTCTTTGGAGTTTGGGAAGAACATCTCATTGAAATAGTTGGAAATTCTCCATGTCACAGGCAAGAGGAACCCATAATAGGTCAGTCTGGAAAGGGGATAGGTTCCTCTACTGGTGACCTTCTGAAATTCATAAACAACTGTCAGCCTAGATAATACACCTCTGATTTATGTCACTCCAGGTCAGCAAAGGCATCTCTTCAATTTAAGTGAGCTCTACCAAGTATTCTGCAAGGCTCCAGGCACCACCTGAAATAATATTATGCTCCTTGCCCAGAAACAGTGACCTGTGTAGTCACAGAGAAAACTGTTACCCATGGAAGTGTCGATCAGATGCAGCTTCACTATCTTTAGCTCAAGTTCAGCTGTATGATCCCTGAGCTAAGACTCAGCGTGTAATTACATCTTGGGGTTGGGGGGGAAGGCAGTAGGGCAATATCCAATTGTAAAGGGAAGCTACGCTTCTTTTTTATTTAGTAGAGCGGACTGCATTCCTGTCTGTCTGTACCTTCATTTTGCTTTCTCAGAATCAATTCTTCGTAGTTGCTGAGGTGACTTTGTGTAAAACAAAACATGGTCAGTAGCACTAGGCCTCTCCACTTGGTAGTTCGTGGTAGGTCTGGTAGCAAGGTGGTGAAGAAGGGAAGGTAAAACCAAAAAGAGTGTTCAGAAAGTAGATACCTATCTCTGTGGTGGGAGGAGTATGATGATTTTTCAACCCTTGGGTATCTTTTTCTAGGCACTGGAGAGTTATTAAATCTGGGAAACTTTTCTGCCTCATTTCCTACAGGTGTCTGAATCTTTCTCATCTAAGAAAGAAAGAATGAGCAACTATAGATGCTTCTGAGAGCATCTGCATTGTTTTCAAGGTTGTCTGGGTTTCAGTTTAAGTTGATTTACTCATGATAAGAGCAAGAAGCTCTAACGGTCTTGAAAATCTAATATTTTTCTTGGCCTTTTTGTAGATTCAGGTATGAGCATTACTTTGATTCTGCATTATTTCTGGTCTGTTATGTTTTTGCGCTGATGCTTTGTGTGAAGGTGGTGTAACAAATGGCAGTAATCTTCCAATTCCCAATAAGTGTTGCTGGACAGTATCAGTTACCTTTACCCAAGTCTAGCTGAAATAGCCCAAAAGTTGCTTAGGTATAGACAAATGCTTGCTTATCATGGTTAGGTGATTATCGTGCCATTTTAAAGTGTTAATTGATTGGGTAGTTGGTTGATGGGGTCAGTTGACAGTAAATGTACATGGCTAGGGAATTTACAAAAGGAAAAAGGTTTTCTTGCAAGTCATGGTGGCAATATTCAGGAGCTGACTTTGATCTTAGAGCTCTGGGATTAGGAGGACAGAGGAGAAGTGTTCAAAAGCAAACAGGCTAGTGGCAGCAGGTTTACTCACTGAGAACTTGCAGGCTTCATGCACTTACTCAGCATATATTTGGTCTGATTAAAACTATGGAAAATAAACCTATACAACCCTTTTTATCACCTTTAGTCTGGTAGTGTGAATTTATGTAGATTCAATCCTCTGTATCATATGACAATTACTTTGTTGCTCTTCTGCACTCTAGAAGTTAATTTATCGTTTTAAGTGGCTGCGGTTTTATAGTCAGCATGTAAACCTGTTTCTTATTAAATATATTTTTCCATTAATACAAATACAAGTTGAATATGTTGCATTATAATGCATTCTGGGAATATGAGGTACTTCTCCATTTTGTAATGAAGAGAATTTCTGAGACTGCATGCATGTTTTAACACATTCTTACAAAAATTTAAACTTACATCCTTTCTCTGGTGTGGTTTGAATGATTCCATGCAGCAAGAAAAGCTCACTCTGGTTACAGAAAGCAGAAATACCAAATGGACCTCTGTCTAAAGGAAACAGAGGTTTCCTAATTAACAACCAGGTTTTGTATTGTGAACGGGACCTAAACCACTACCAACAGCAAGATGTGTTCTTTGCAAAAATAATTTCAAAGATATTTCCAGTGTTGTCCATTTAGACATGCCGTCCCTATGTTTGTAATGATTTTCAAGAGACTGTTTTCCTTTGCAGAAACGGAAGGCTTTAAAATTGATACTATGGGCACCTATCACGGAATGACTCTGAAGTCTGTAACGGTAAGCTGAAAGTCTTTTCTTAAATATGTTTTACAGAAAAGCTAGTGTACCTATACATACATATATATGTAGATAGATAGATATAGATACAGATACATATATATCTTGTTAGCCTGGCTGAGGCTCTGGAGGGTCACTTTGGTTGACTAACAGAATTCATGAAAGTTCTTCGCTGAAAAGATAAAACATGTTTTGATTTGGTCTGTACATTTTAGAGGTCTTTGCTCAAGGGATTTGTCGGCAGTAAAAAGGTGTGCTGGGAAGGCTTTTTTGGCAGGTGGTTCTTGTGGAGGTGCAGCCGCCTTATGCTCGATTATACTAAGACACCCAGATTTTTGCTAGCTGTATGTAAGTCTATGAAGAACATCTTTCATAATCGTAAGTGCTAAAACTATACTCGCAAAAGAGTAGTAATAAACCTAGGTTTTGGTGTATTGCTCTGCTTCCTACTCTGCATTTAATAGCAATAATTTTGTTTAGTGGTGGAAGAATTTGACCTCTCCATTACTGTTGAAGCTTTCTAGCCTAGTGAAACGGACTTTTTATGTGACTTTACAATGCTGTCAGTGGGAATTGCTACATACATAGATGAGAGAGACCCTCAAACAGATTTCCTTTTTTTCTTTTGGCCAATATTTGTCTGCTTTTGTGGGAGTGGGTTGGATGCTTTTAAACAAATACTGTTTTGATCTGCTGGTACGTAGGGCAGATGCTACAAAACTAATGCAGAGCCCTCATTAAGGTTTTTGCCATCTGCATACCTATATAAATCCGATGTATAGACAGCATTAAACACTCTCCTAAATCCACTCACTTCTCCTAGTTTGCACTAATTTGAACGTAAAATAGTATATTAAATGTAAATTTCTTAGAAACATTGAGAGCTTTTTCTTGTTTGATAAAAGTTCTTGCCCAAGTCTTTCATTCCCAACCTCCTCTGTACTTAAAATTCTTAAAAATAAAATGGAAGGGAACACTCTAAGAAAGAAATCTACTTAGTTCTAAACAGTGTTATTTCTAGATTAATTCAGAAATTGATTATGTGAAGGAAGAAAATAACCCATTATGTCCAAAGATTTGCTCTTGAACCTTGCACGAATTTAGGGCTGCTTTATGAGGGATCAAGCAGTGTTATACCAAACGCAGGTTTCTGTGGTATAATATATCTGTTTTAAGTGGTAGTGTCTTGAAATGACTTATAAAATAGGTTCTGTTAAAGTTTCCCTGTGGGGAGGAAAGAAAGAAGAAAGGAAATAAAAAGCAGACTATAATAAAGTAGAAATGTTGAAAAGTTTTGAGCTTATCAGTATAAAAACTGGACAAGTGAAGGGATGCACAGTAACTCTAAAAATGATAATTTTTAAAAGTTCATTAAGAATAATTAAGGTTTTTTTTATTCTAGGAATCCTAGCTCACGTATTCAGCATACTACCTAGAGTTTTGAGATAGAGTTATTAAACTGTCCTTGCTGGTTTCTTCCATTAAGGAAGAAAATATAACTGATACTAAATTACTAGTAAATCTTTTTGCAACATACACTAGAATTTCTTTGAAATAACTATTTGAGGTATTGCATGGCTGCGCCTAAAGTATCTGGTGTCATGAGAAATATTAAAACTTCATCTGTCATTTAGCCTTTTTCTAAGAAAGAACTTGTAAGGGATTTTTGGAGCCTTATTTTCCAGACTGTTAAAAAGGTGCCCTAAATGTTTAGGTCATTCATAAATTGCGGAGACATACTGACTTTTTGTTTCAGGTGGGGGAGAAGTAAATCTGTTAATTATGTGCCACAGAAATGTTCATCTGGTTTTGTCTATGTTTTATCACAGGGATGGACCACATATTTCTAACCTGTAATTTTCAGATCATTGTTTCGTGTAGAATACTTAATCTCCTACAAATTTAGCCAATGAATATAATGTGTATTTCCATTAAACCTCTAGGAGAATAAATTATTTTCCTATTTCCTCCCTCGTTTTGTCTAGCATAAAAAAGTAGGAACAATGCACAAAAACCTGAGTAAAAACATAATACGTTAGCAAATTTCATTGGCTAAATCATAGGAATATGGAGGATAGCATTGGAATTGCCTCCTATCTACACTATACAATCTGGTATCCTGAGAGTATTGGTATAATCCCCTTCTCAAAAATTTCAAAGGAGTTGTAGTGTTAGGTAGCTCCTTGTTAGAGGCTGTCTTCAAACTTCAGACCTCTGATTTCCAGAAGAATGGTGAAACGGTTAATTTTTATGCTATTGTTCTCCTTGACTTGGATAGTTCCTCTGTTTCTTCTATGGTGTTTGCTTCCATTAACATACTTATAGAGAGCAGTCATATTCTCTTAAGACTTCTTCTTTGGCTTGGCTAAGCAAGTCTTATTGTAAAATAAGCGTTCAGCTCCCATGTGAGTTTTCTTTCTCTAGCTATTCCAGTTAGAATTCATCTGTTTATTCAAGCACGGAGAAGTAAAATTTCATGGAGTCTTTGAAGTGAGATCTCACCAATGGTTTGTAGAAGGGCATTAAGAATTCCGTACTGCTTTTGAAATTATAGATTTTGTCTTGAGGCAGATGAATTAGGTGTTTTACTTTGTTCTTTATCGCTCCTTTGTATCTTCTTATTTTGGTTCTATTTTCCACTTTGGTTATGAGTTGCATGTTGGACGATATGTTTATCCTCGTGTGGTGGTTAATTTAAGTGTTTAATGTTATTGGCAATACCATCCACCCTGACTTTTGTTCTCTCAGTGTTATCTTGATTACTTTGGCTTCCTTGTCACACATTGTCCTTTATTTTCTTTGTCTGAATGAAGCAGTTTTGCTGGTTAGTCTTCTCTTTAAAAGGTTTATGGAGTCATTAGCTTCCAAAAGTTTTGATCTTGTTAGCAATTGGAAAAAACTTCGTAGGCATATGCTTATTACCTGGAATGTAAACCATGACCCGCTGCCTGGAGTTGCCCACCTGCTTCTCATGTAAAATTTGTAAGAAGCTTTTATTTGTTTTGTGTCATATTCCCTACATGTCTTCCACTTGCACTCTGGCTCATTATAATTCTCTGTAATGATTTTTATGAAATATGCAAAATTTCTGTTTTGTGTTTGTTCTTGCTGAAATGTGAGTTGTCCTAGATGCTTGTTCTTTTTAACAGCAAAACAAAAACTTCTGCATCTTGACTGCCTTCTTTTCATCAGTGATGTTGGAAACTTTCTTAGTATTCAACATTTATGCCAGAACAGATGGTGAATGGTGGGCTTTTTCTGAAGTAATGTCAGCTAAAATAACTTGTGCTGCTGGCAGTTCTTGCCTGTAAAAGGGTTTTTGCTTAATTGGCATACTTACTTTCTCTTAGGAAGAACTGACTTATTAGATGAATTTTTATTGTGAAGGCATGATTTCATTATTCTGGACCTGGAATTGTTTATAACAGGACATCTTCCTCTGAAAGCCTTTTTTAATACCTTTGGCATCTTCTATTTGGTTGGATTGCTCATGTTTTGGAAACGAGTAAGCTAGTCGTGGTAGCTTTTGCTATGTAGTTACCCAGGAGTTCATGTTGCAAATTGTGCAGCATGGCTTTTAGGAACCTACAGAACTACTTGCATGCTTCACTTCAAAGCTTAATCCCCTGTATAGCAGGGCAACTTGTGGGTTTTTAAGTGGGAAAGTTTGCTGTTTAAGATGGATCAAGTAAGAGCTATGGAAGATAAGTATTTTAGTGTTTTCATACCACACAGGGTGTGAGGGAATGCTGAGAGAGAATCTTAAGCTGATGTTCTCAACATGTGCTTTTCTTACTTGTGTAAATTCGACATGTTCAGGGCATTAGCCTTCTGCTTTTCTAAAGAGAAATGTTAACTTGGGATCTAAGCGAGTGTCATGTAGTGGAAGCCTAGAAAGTGGGTCTGACGTCTTATATGGAACGAAATTGAATTTTGGACTACTGGTTCCTGTGACTAGAGTATGTGAAGTATTTAGCTGTTCCTATAGCTTGAGATGTCAAGATCAGAAGAAACTAGCTACCTGCACCTATGTCAAGGTACGGGAGAGGTTGCTTGTTCTATGGGTGTCTAATAAAGCTGGCTTATATAGATCTGTACTAAAGTGTATCCTCTTCAAAGCTGAGGCATGCTTTGTATTGACTGTGTGCACTTGCAAATAATATTTTTTTCTCCCTGGCAATAATAGTCACGGTGATGCTGGTTTTATGAATCTTTGTGGTTTTTTTCTTAAGTTTTCATGACTTTCATGTGAAAGTAAAGAAGAGAGAGAGAGCCTGTGGAGTTCTGCAGAATGATTTCCTCCAAGTTCTGAGAGTCTTGACTGGCCATGAACTGTGATTCAGTGTGGTTATAAACTTGGGTGCAAGCAAATAAGATCTGTGTAGTACTGCAGTAGGCCCTTGTAGAAATTACTCTGTTGTCTTTCCTAATTGCTAAAAGCTCTCCTGTTTTTTAACTTCTGGTTTCTTTTAGTATTCAAGGCTGCTGAAGCTCAGGAGCTTCCTTTGTCTTTTGTTTTTGCTGATGGTAATGGAATCTGTCATTGATCGTCTGCACTCATAAGCAGCCAGAACTACTGTTGCCATTTCTTTCTCTTACTTTTCAGTAAACAGGTGGATACAGCAGCTCTTTTAGGTATTGAGACGATATCCTTACCAGATAGTTTGGGGCTAAGAATCAGTATAGTTTAGCGCGGGTTTCAGTTGAGGCACTTGGCTTCTAGCAAACTCAGATGCAAATTTCTGCAGTGTATTCAAACGTGTAAGTTTTATCTCTAGTAAGAAATTCTATGTAAGTTTTCAGTGCTTTTGAGTTCAGTGAGAATGTTTTTTCTACAAATTAACAAAAGTAACATCCATCTTTCCAATGTAAACTGCCAGGCTTTACAACAATCTCTCCATTTTAAAATTACCCTAGGTAAGCATACGAGACTATCAGTAATTAAAGAAAACACATTACATTTCAGTTGAAACATACATTCCATAGTCCTGGCAGAAAACAACTAATAAAAAAAAGGGGGTCCCTATGAAAACCACAGCGGCTTAATTTCAGAAGAATTGGAAGGCTGATTCAGCACCTTTAAGGTCAGCAGCTTATTTCATCAATCTGTGGTCACTGTCAGATTTTGAGCATTAAGTAATCAAAGGATGTTGCTGTTATTGCCCCCAAAATCTTTTGAGTATGGTATAGTTTCGGTGATTTTATTATTTTAACTGAGAGGTGAACCTCTGATGTATTTCCAGAGGATTAGAGTGTAGTAGAATGAAGGGAAATGCTAAGTTTCTGACACCTTGAAGAGTGGGCCATTTGGAGAGGAAGCATTTCAGGGCAGAAGCAATCAACATGGGGTGTGTATGTACATAATATAAAAGACTTCAGATAATTTATATCTTTGTGTAAGGAGGTAAATCCACGAGATCTTTTTTTTAATCTATTGTGAGGAATTAAGATTGTGATTCAGTGCTGAAACTTGAAGTGACTTTTCAGAAGCATATGGTGGAATTGGATGATATCTTTCAATGCACAGATAAATAGCACTTACCTTTAAAAAACAGATAAATTTAATGCATCCTAAATATGAGATAGGAAAGCTATAACTACTTATCCACATGTCACCATTTTTGTGTCTTGTGCTAATCTAATTAAAATATCTGAGACCAGTGGTATTGAGGGAGGAGTCAACAAAACAACAGACTCTTTCAAAGCGTTTGAAATGGGTTCTGAATTGGAGCATAATTTTCATGCAGTCTGTGCATAAGCTGGTTATTGTTCTTGATGCGAGTGTAACACCAGCCTGCCCGTGCCCCCGCTCCCCTACGCGGGCTGAATAGCACTCTGTGAGCTCTCTGTATGCCTGCTTTCAGTCTTTAACCATCAAGAGGAGATGAGGAAAACTGAAATAATTGTCTATTTTAAGAATGTTCATAGGTGATGCTGGAGGTAGACTTTTATTTTCATTGGATTTATTAATTTTTTTCATGTTAAGTATATTTATCTGGAACTGTAATTCAGCCATAACCATGAGGTTCTCAGTCCATGAGGGTTAAGGACTAGGACGCTGACTACTAACTCAAAAATAAATAAATAAATAAAAGTCTTTGAGCTGGAGAAATTATTTTTCTCCAGAATAGTTTGCTAGCAACCTTACACTGCTCTGGGATAACAGAGTAGGAGGACTTGTGCGTCTATGTTACTCTAATGAGAGTGGATGAAATGCAACCAAATATCCTAAGAACTATGACTGTATTTTATATTTAAGGTCCACATAATAATTTCAGTGGCTGGCATTTCATTGCCTCAGTTGTGTTTCAAACATTAAATAAATTACTCTCCCCTAAAGAGTTTTAGTATAAATAGTCAAGCTTGTGGAGACCAAGGAAAATCACACACAAATACTGCTTTCAAGAAAACGTGTTAGGTTGAACAATGCTGCACTCATTTTCTCAGCGATTGTAAATAATACAAATCTGTGCCAAGTTATCTTGCCGTTGTACTGCATTATACAGTAGAACTGCCTGTTTTGTTCCTCGTAAGTTTTCTTTATTTTAAGACTATGAGCTGCAAATTCGAGAAAAGTGGATGTTGTATAACCCGTCACACATCTGGAATTAGGCACTGCTGTGTTGCCTAGTATGTTACTGAACAAAAGGGGGAGCAAGACCTGGAGCCATCTAGCTTTGTTACTGAATGAACGTGTCTGAAGTCACTGTTCTGTGTAGAACTTGATTGTGTCAGCACGCTAAGTGTGCTTGTGGCATGCCTGTCAGGTCCTTGAGTGGTTTAAATGGAGGAGTGCCAGTAGGAGAATCCCCATGTATTTCTGAGTATCCGTTGAAGTGGAGCTTTAGACACCCAGGCAGCTTTACTAACAAAAGCTTGGGAGCCTTAAGAATTCTTGGTATGAATTTTAAGATGACTTGCTAGACCTGTCTTGACCTAAAGCTGAATGATATGAGTTTATTTGCTAGCCCTATGGGTGTCCCTTGAGAAACTCATCTGCCATGTACACTGTGTGCTACGGCTTAGATCCTTTGTGAACGGTTCAGAAGTCACTCTAATTTGGAAACATGACCCCAAATAAAAATGTTATATGAAACTTTGTGCTCTTTGAATTGGATGTCCGCTTTCTGCTTGAATGCTGTATAGGTGCTTAGATTCACCTGTGTTTCTCAGGTCTTAAGGTTCATCTGTAATATCTATTAATAGAAGTTTTATAGGGCATTGTGCAGTGACACCAGCTAAACTTGAGCGGTACCAGCTACTTGAGCTGTCCTAATTGTTCTGAACGATCAAACATCATGTGCTTCATGTAGCTTATATGTTTAACAATGTTGTCAACATATTTCCCTCTACAAATTATCTCCAAATGTCTACTGAATATGTAATAGATGCATCTTCAACTGACAGTTCGTTGTCAAATTTCTTCTAATGGGGAAAGAACAACTTTGCTATTAAGTAGTGTTGTAATTATTCACAACTATTGAAGGCGGTATAAAGGTCTTATGACCCAGTAGAAATGAGCGTGTGACAGGTGGGGGACCAGAAGGTCGTTTACTTTAACATTCCTTTTTCTCCCTGCAAGTTTATCCACATCTGCCAAAACAATCAGGTGGGTAGCCATCCTACTGACTTTGAATAAGAGTTTTAACAAAGTTTCGAAGGTTTCCAACATACTTCGCAATTTGTGATATAGTAACTAAATCAAAGTTACAATTCAAGCATTTCATGATCAGCTGAGCCATTTATGTAACTAATCTGAGATGACTGAGTCAAGATTTCCTTCTCTGTTCAGTGCTTGAGATCATACAATTGCCATTACGCCATGTGACGTTTTGCTGCTTGGTTATTTGGTCTTAATGGAGTCAGACACAATTCATTATTTGTGGAAACAAGTTTTCTGTTTGGAGTACTTGCCTGTATGTAACTTAGCATCATGGTTGTGTCTGTTTCTGAGCTTGGAAAGTAGGATAGCTTGATTATTACCCTAGCAACATACATAGGAACATGCCTCAAATCCCAGTCTCAAGTACATCTCACTTGTGCTACTTACTACTACTAAGCTAAGCCAGAGCAAATCCTCCTGAGTTTTTTTATAAGTCCTGTACTTTTTCTTTATTGTCAGGGCCCTCTCTCAATGTTCTTATGGACTGTTGTTTCAACTTGTGGACTTTGTTCTGGAGTTGCTGTTTTGAAGGTTCACCTCCTTTCCTCCTTCTGGCAGTATGGGTTTGTTTTGGGCTTGGTTCTTGAACTGTCTTTCTGTATGTGGCTCCAAGCAGAGAGTACCTCAGTGTGGCAGACGTACTTAATGGGTGAACAGTTATTACAAGAGTGTGTTATAGGCAGGTGTCCTTTACTTCATCAGAATATGTAAGGCAAAGAGGGTATTTTCTAAGCACATCAAACCTGCAGGGCTCAGAATTGAGACAGATCTTTGGAGGTAGATGTTAATGAAATGTTAAGGTAAGAACCGTGGTTCTCAGTCTTTTGGGGGACAGATTATAAGTGAAGTAATTCAGCACTATTTCAATGTAGTGCAATATCACTAATGAGAAGGTTCAGTCAGAATAGCAAAATAGGTGATATTTTTAAGCCTTTAAGGCATTTCCTCCTTGCACCATTTAAGAAAGCAACTGATTAAGACTGGCTATATTTTGTTCTCTAACTTTATGTAATTTTATTGTTCCTTCAAAATCCAGGTGTTAATCGGCCTGTGTCTTCTATGCAGCCACATGCTGTTGCTGTTTGAATCTGCATCCTCACTTTCAGAATGTTTAAATGTGTGTTATTTATCTTTGATGGGCCAACCTGTGGGCAAAGTCCTGTTTTGCTACTGGTGGTTCTGGATACGGTCTGTTTCAGCATAGGCTTCTCATTAGGTAAATGCCGTAAAGACTATATAATGAACTCCACATTAGTTGTGGCTCACTCTAGTAGCATTTCAGTAATACTGATCATACCTTCTGGAATATACCTTTGACTGTGATCTGCTGAGCTGCCATCTGGAGCTATATTAAAGTTTTCACTGAGCAATATGCCACTGAGGAAACTACTTGCATCAATGCTGCTGGAAGGGTGGTTCTTTGGTCTTCTTGATCTAAAACTCTCAAAGGCACTGTTCAGCTAAGCTAAGTTAGTTAAGGGGGACCTGTGTATATATGCAAGTGCATGTAGATAAACATTGAAAGATGTATCATCTGTTTTAATCATCATTCACCACTTTCTATTTTGCCCCTTTTTCTTCCCAAACGGATTGTGGAATTTTCTGGATGTTTTTGGTTTAGGGCTTTTCTAGGTCACAGGAACTGTGTTATATATACTTTTCAATATATATATATATATACACACACACACTCTTGAGATTTAACACTGAAGATACTGATCGGATAAAAAAACCCCATCTGGTTTCTAATCTTTGAGTTCATAAATACACAGTGTGAATGAATTTCTTTGTGATAAAACATTCTGATTTTCTTTTGAAGTGTAAAAGTGATTCTCACATTTTTGTTTGCTCCTGTGTGAACATATTAGACTTCAGTACTTACTATTTCAAATAACGGTTTGTCCAGTGTACTTAGTGTCAAATTTATCTAAAGCGGTTAGTAAATGGAAAGAAATTGATAAATATCTTTGAGAATAACTGCTTTATTACAAATACATATTTTTATTACCTATGGTATAAAACTTTTGGTTAGACTTCATACAACCGGAATGCTAATAAAGAGTGCTTTTATTTCATCTTACATTACCATTGCATTTGGCAGACTAAGTTTTAGGAAGTTGAACTATTCAGTTGGCTTGCTGCTTTGGGAGACTGAGGATGTATTACTGGGATTAAAATATCTTACTTTTTTGGTTCTTTGAGGTTAAAAGCAGATGATACTTTCCTTCCATAAAGGTGTATGAGTGGGTTTTGTGCATAAGTAACAAATATGCTTTTAAAATCCAGTTAGAGTGTGAAGCAAAGTTTTGTGTAACTAAGGAAAGTGATGTAGTGATGTGATAACATGGTTTATAGTTAACTGTCAGTCTAGTTGCTGTGAATTCATATTACTTAGAATTAAGAATTTAATTCTTAATTCTAAGTTTCTTCATAGGGAATAAAAGTAATGTGTGTTTTCTCTATAATTACCTAAGTCTCTCTTCCACCCCTAAGTAAAGTGTGTATCTATCTCCTCATACCCTCCCTTGACCTGGAACGAAGTGCAGTTGATGAGTTAGAGATGTTTGCTTTCGGGTGGCTTGGTGCAGCCATTTTGAGGAGATAGAGAAAAAGCACTGCCTGCCTTTCCCTCCTTGCGAGCAGTAATTTGAGCATTTTGTTTCCCTGGCCAGAGCAATTGTCATAAAAATTGACAAAGGCAATAACTTTTCTACAGGTTTTATTGAAGTTGGAAAGCAGGTTCAGAATATACTGTGGAAGAAGCAGCCTACTTCAGTAACATTCCTTCTCTAACAAATCTGTTTCCTGAGGGGGGAGGAAAAAACCTCTCCTTTTACTCTGGAATAAGGAGACCTGAGGGTGCGTCATGCAGCAGTACTTGTCAGTCCTACTTATGAGTTATCTTTGGAGCAATTGATGCAAATCAGGCAAATAGATTACAATATTACTGAAAGTAAAATGGAATCCAGTTGTCGTTAACAACAAAACACAATCAGGCATGTTATATTTTTAAAGTAAAACAGAAGACTTCTGGATAGAGAGAGCTTTATAAGGTATTAAGCCAAATACTTTGTAGGTAATATATACAATAAATTATAATATACACAACATATACAGCTACCTCATATTGGTCTATAAAATCTGTTCTATTTTAGGGTGACATCGTATGCCATAACAAACAACTGATTTTTATTGTAGGTTTCACATGTATAATTAGGTCTGGAAAATAATGTCATGGAAAAACTTCCAGAAATATCTGGACATGAACAGCAGGTGAAATGCAGATTAAAGTAGTAAAATACATATTAGAATACTGAATGGATCACAATGCTATCTTAATAATTAAAAACTAAAGAGACTCTCGACTGCCTGGTGTAATGTTACATCTGGTTTTAAAGGGTAGTTTTATAGTTGGCTCACATCTCGTATGTGGAGCTTGAACACATCGACTTCCTTGTTCATACCTGAAATCTTTTGAAAATTTTATTTACTTGTTTGTTACAGGTGCCATTCTGACTAATGAAGGAATAGCCTAATCAGCCAGTTTGCTCACCTTTATTTGGATGTACTAAATATTTAATGAGAGTAACTTTAATACGCATGTTATTGTACTGTACAACAAGACCACATACTCAGTATGTTTCTTGTATTCCTTCCCTTAGCAGTTCTCAGCAAGATTCTTTGTCCTTTTATTTTCTTCTCTGGAAGGCTGCCTGTAGTTGGCTGGTATAATCAAACAGTGTGAATTGCAGTTCTTTCAAATACAAATATAGGTATTAGATCCTTTTAAAAAATGAGCAACAATAATCCATATGCAGGAAACATTTTATAGATAGAAATTTACAGTACACAGAAAACATTTTCAAGCATTATTCTATCACTCCTTTATATGGAGCTGAGAGGAAAAGAATGTAAAAGGTAATAAGTATTCAACATCCTCCAGGTTAAGATCAAGAATGTGCTATCTGGAAGCAGTAGTTACTAGTATACTAATATTTGTGAAAGTTCTTAGTTATGAATAAGAATCACACCTTTAAGGAAATATTGCTTTTTCTGATGCCTCTCATAAGCGGAATGAAAATGATTGATAAACCTGACATTTAATATTTGGCAAACTTCAAGGAGTTTCTGCCTTATGTTCAGTGAAGTGATGTTTCTTTAGTGAAGCCATATTTAAACTGTATTAAAATGCATAAAGATATATTGATATTTCACAAATGTGGCATAACTAAAGAATGCTCACAGCTTTAAGAAATATGTTTGGGGGGTTGCCCCCCCTCCCCTATTTTTTAATAAACAAAAGACTCACTTTGACTCAAGTAGGCTCGGCAAATTTTCTCTCCTACCACGTTCCCCGCAAGGAAGCTAAATTAATTCTGTCTGTAAGAAGATTAAAAGCTGATGGGGTGGGCAGATGTTTTCTTTTCTCAAGGGTGAAGGAAGTAGAATCAGGTTCTCTGGCAAATCTGAAGGTGATGGGGGAAAATGTTCTGCTTCTAGTTAAATTGCAAAAAGGCACTAATGCCTTTCTGTAATAAATTTGGGGTTTTGGGTTTCTTTTTTTTTTGTGTTGGTGGGGAGGGAGTGCGCTCCGTCATTTTTAAGCTTCTTGTGCTTTGTGATGTTATCTTGGTGGAGGAAAAAGATGTATTCTGGTTTTATTAATAGTTCATTCACTCTAACACTGATCTGTAGTGAATTTGGTATACTTAAATGTAGGTGTTACTGTGAATTGTATTTTGCTTTTTAATTCTTTTTCACTGTAAAAATTTAAAGCTTAGTACTTCTCTACATAGAAAGATATATGCTTATTTAAATCTGGGTTCTGTTAGTTTTCAGTTCTTTTGATTAATATGTTAATATTTTTATTTTCCATTGATAAAGCCCTGGCTGAAGTCATGCTTATTCCTTCTTACCAAGCTGCTGTAGGAGAGACTCACGGGGGATGCTGTGTGCTTTCTAGCAGTATTCACAGGCCTTCTCTGATACAAACTGATTCTTAACCGCTGCAGCCTATCTTCAGCTGTCGTAGCCTCCAGCCTGCTGCTGAACTGGGAGCTATTTAAGAGTTTAAGTTCACAAGTTATCTGCCTTTTTCAGCATCAGATCTTCCTGGATTCCCATCTTGTTTAGGGATTTTGTGACACATAAATAGACTTCTGGAAGTGCCTTCACACTCAAGCATATGTTAATCGAAGAGCAATAGCTGTGTGTAACTTTGGGGGAGGAACCTCTGCCCTGTCTGAAAATAGATCTTTTTTTCTTCCTGGTAGCCTTTGAGTTTCAGTCAGTCAGTGCCCTTCAGGGATTCAAGGATCTTCTAGAACTTCCTCCCAGCCTTGTCTTGGAGCTGCTGAGCTCCCCAATACAGGATTTGTTTTAAAGGGTTAAAACTTTAAGTGATTTTTCATTTGTAATTAAATATCTTGGGTCTTTCCAGCGTGAAGCTGTTGCCACCTGAGTGTGGCTAGGAGTCATTAGGAAGTTAAGAGTCTTCAATGATCGTATCCATTTTCCTGTTAAAGCAAGAGCTTCATAGTTCTGCCATTCAGAAATAACCTTTTCTCCTTAATACAAAGGATGATGCAATCTAATATGGCAATATACAAGTATTCCTTAAGGCTATATCTAGATCAAGGCACTCAAGCAAATTAAAGCGAATTACCAAAGTGTACAACATCAACACTCGTAAGTTATAATGCATTAAATTGCCATTGGCTGGTGATGTCTTTAGGAATAAAATTACTTTAGTTAGCTGTAGTTTAATTTCCTTGGTTTACAGTGAGTGAAGGCCAATTTAATCCTGCATTAGAAAATTAATGTGGGAATTAAATGCATTTAAATTAATATGCTTTGACTTCTCACCTTTACTTAAATCTTTATAAACCTTTAGATCATTGGTTAGCCCATTAAATTTGGGAGCAGCTTCCCCGGACTGACTTACGCATTTCCTGCATCTCTTGTGCTGAGGTCCCATTTCTTAGTGCTGTATGCATGCACTGCTCGCTCACATAGGATTACAGATTTAATCTGAATTAGAGCCACAAATAAAATTGAACTATTGTTCTTCAGTCCAGGTAGTAATGGCTAGATTATACAGAACTACGATGGTGTTTAGTAAATAGCCTGTAAAAGCTGTGCGTTTTCCAGCATCTTCTGGATTTCCTGTGAATTCAGTACCTTTTTAAAATTTTCATAATGCAGTTATTCTGTGCATATTTAAAAATAAAAGATGCAGAGGTCTTTTTGACCTCTGGTTTTATTTAGCTTGGCAAACCCAAGGGTAGTTGATTTTGCTTTCAGTTTTATGTAGCAAGTTTGGGGTCTTCAAGGTGAGAAGGGAGTAGGAAATTAAATTGCTGTGGATGTTTAATAGCGTGTTTATTTTGGGGCATAGTCACTCCTTTCACACTTCAATTGTTATTACATAGAGAGAAACACTAATTTCCAGTACTTAAACTGATCTGTTGAAGCCTACCACTTAAAATTAATCTCATTTACTTACTTAAGCTGCTTAGGGCAGCATATTTTGTCTTACAGTTCCTTTGGTGCTTGTCCTGCCTGTGTATTTCCCCAGAAGTGTGGCTTTCCTTGATTTTGCATCTTTTGTCTCTGTGCATAGAATTGAGACACTTACTGAAGTGTCTCAATTTTAAAAGTTTAGAATAATGGGCAGTAATTATGAAGTATTTCTACTGAGGTTTTTTTATATCTTTCATTTAACGTAGTTAGGAGCAGCACAGTAAATCTGTAATTTCTACTCCCATACCACATATATGGAGGATGGTTTAGTCTCAGATGAAAACATCCCTAGAGTTGAATCTGTACAGGTGAATTTCGGTGTTCTATCCTTACCCTTTTCAGTAAATGGAGAAAATCAGGTAACATTTCTGAATTGTTGGATAACTTCTATCAACTGTTTAGGGAGGTACTAATCAACATTTATACTTACTGGATTTTTGTCTATTCTGTATTGGTGCACTGGCAAACCATTGAAACAAGTCAATTTGAATTGTTCTGATATCATTTGATGCCACTGTTAAACAAAGAGTTGGTCTGCAATATATGACCAATCCTCTGGTGACATCTAAAGGAGTTAAGCTTATTCGTAAGCTTTGAAAAAATTGTATAGAAAATTGAGAAACTGTAGTTCAGTATTTATGAGAACCAGACAGGCTTGTGTCATCTCTTCTCAATGGGGTCTTAAAAAGTGATGTTTAAGGCGTTAATGTTCACTTGTTTAAAAAAAGACCAGTTAGAAATTTCTCTGAGAGAGAAAGTTTAGCTGTGAAGAGGTGATCGTCAAAGGGAAGTAGGACAGCAAGAAAAGAAAGCTTTATTGACCATTATAAATGGAATTCAATTTCTTTGACTTCCCAAAAGTTTGGGATGAACTGTGAACATGGATTCTTGTGTCTGTATTGGCCACTGAAACCAACTAAACGCCAAATTTATTAGCTTGCTCTCTCTCCTATGGTGACACATCTTGTTGTGATGATTTTTTTTCACTTCAAGTAATTGACAAAGCCAGTGTAAAATATGTTCAGCAAATATGTAAAGCTGTTTTTGCCCAAGAGTCTCTAAGTGTCACAGAAAAAAACCCAGAAATTATCCAGCACCTTACGTTATACATCTGGATATGATAAACAATGTGATGGCAAGCCACTCCACCTTCTGGCATGGTTGAATCAGTCCATCCTTTCAGAGCATGAGCACCCTGCAACTCTGCAGTTTATCTTAACTTTAAACTGGGTCATACTTGTATATGTTGAAATGGCTGTACCAGCTAGTATATTCTTTTCAGCATTTGAAACTGATGGAAAAGTACTATGCTATATCCTAGCTAGAATATGATAGCATGTACTGCTTTATGCAATTCAGTTGTACATGGGTGGTGAGAAAAAAGAAGAGGCACTTAATGCTCATTATGATCAGTTTTGTCATGAACATTCTAGGATTCATCTGTTCTGTGAGTAAATCAAGGTATTATGAATCCCAGTATTATGTTAGTATTTCAGGTGCTAATACTTACTAGTCCAAGAGAATATTGTGTTAAGAAACAGGAGGACAGGGGGACGACGACCCCTTTATTCCATGTAATCTCTTCTGCAATGAAAACTTTTTAACAGAAGTTTAATAGATACTTCTAATCTCGCAGAACTGGAAGAGGTAAAACATTAATATTTGGCTGTCATGAGTCGTCTTAGATGCAACAAAAGTAATGTTTCTCAAAGGCTCGATTTATGGAATGTGTGCAGATGATGTTAGAGAAAGCATGTGTTCATGTATATAATTTTTTTTATGAATAGCAGGAGGGGTAAGGAAGAAATACAATTGTGTACTTTAGTTTTTCCATTCTGCTTTGCTGGTGTGAAATTGGACAACAAATCATTCAGTGTTTAACTTTTACAGGTAGAAAATAAGGAAGTTGTAGAGCAAAAAAAAAAATAATTTAAAAATGGTTGAGGGACCCAGGCAGTGCAAATTTTTAAATGATTATGGCAGCATTGTATTTTACTCCAGCTTAAAGCCCCCAGAGTATTGGCAGAAGGCTATCATTCCTTTATTAACTTTAATGAAAGTTGGATACCTCAGGTTGTTTGTAGTGTCCATTTCTCAACTGAATTTTGATTAGAAAGAAAATCATACCTTTACTGGATGTAGCAAGCTAACTTGCCAACTTCTAAAAAGGGGATAATTCACAGCTGGATAGTATGAAGTAGTAACTATGGCTTCTAAATCTGAATAAATTATAATTTTTGTAAAGTAAAAGAACTGTTACCTATCATTCTTCCTCTAATTGTTATTTATTTTTTACCATTTTGAGAATTCAGGAAAAAGATTAGCATTTTTAAGTAATATGGTTAACTTCCAAAATAGGTAAACCATCTCAAATTTGGTGAAATGGTAGAAGTAATCTGCTGCATCAAGTTCTGAAAATAATTTCAGATTTGAAAGACAGAATTTTCTCATGACATTAATATAGGCATTATTGAAAATACTTTTCTGTTGAAGATAACATTTATATAGAAACAATGTCGTTTCCGTGGGTTTGTTGGTTTTTGTTCTTGTTTTTTTTTCCCCTTTGGTATGCCTCAGCATACACTCAGCATAAGCTTTGTAATTTGCTTTTTGAGGAACAGATGTGTTGGTTGTCCCCTCAGGTATGTACATGATATTTACTTTTATTTTAGAGTCTTAAGTAATGTTAGGAGTACCTCTGAATTGTAATCTTGTTCCTTAAAATTATTGGGACATAAAAATGATACCCTTTTCTACATTAAAAAACAATCAGTAAAATACAATACTTTAAATTATTCAAAGATAATACAATGGGAAATTGGTTATTCTCCTGATTCAGAAGGCTGGATAATTGAGTTGAATTTTTATGTCTACAAAAATCAATGCCTAGGTGGACTTTGGAGGAATGCCTATAAAAAGCCTGGCATTTGCATTAAGTAGCAGTACTAAATTTTTGACTGACTCACAGATGGTGTTTTCCAGTGTTTCGTTTTTGTTTTATCATCTTGCATCAACCTGTGTGTTATGTCACAACAGGCTTAAATTATGACATAGATTTTTTTTTACACTAAATTCATGCTTCTTTTGGAAGTGACAGTGACATAGAAATCCTGGATAAAACCTTGAATATCTCTTATTCTCAAAATATTTTTTAGACCTCACCTTATTTAAATGCAGGATATGCTAAATATTTAGTAAAGGCAGTGAGCAACGTTTTAGTTTTCCTTGGTGACTTTGGTATTTCATTTACAAAGGACTTCGTGTGGCAGTTGGTTTTTCTTGTTTTAAGCTTTGAGCTTACTGAAATGCAGGAACGCTTGACCCTTCCACAAGAAAAGATGTGGTGGGTTGTGGTTTTTTCAAGAGTGGAGGGATTTGGTGTTTTTATGGTGAATGCATGTTTTCAATTTTTTATTTTAATACAAAACTTCAAAAAGTGTTAAGAGGGAAAGAACTGTGATACTTAACTCTCTGAGGACTTTTTATCTTTAGGCATGGCTATTTCCTCTAGTCTGATTTTTGACATCTTGGGATTTTCTAAACCTTTAAGGATTTCACACTGTTCTCAGTTTCCTCATCTTTTTCAGTTGAATTAATTGCAAGACAATATCAAAACAAGTATCCTTAAAATGATAGGATGAGAAACGTGTTTTACACACTGCTTTCTAATGAGGTAAGAAAAAGAGACTCCTCTATTATGCCCACACTGGGCATCTGGGAGATCAGAGTGAGTGGTTCACTGAATATTCCTATTAAGCAGTTGAAATGTCAATAATATTAGATAAAGCTAAATGGGTTAAAAGGAAATGGATGCGCTTGTTCTGATGCATATGCTTAGAGGCATACTTGTATATTCTTCAGTATAACTTGGCCTCCAGTGAGGTAAAGCAGCTTGCAGTGTTTTCTTACTTTAAAAAGTGTATATTGGTTACAAACTGATAAAGACTGTAGAAAAACAGCGTTTTCCTCCTTCTCCTCCTCCTTTCTGGGGCAACTGATATCTGGAAGATAGCAGCAGCAATTCAGTTCACTCTTTATAAGCATATTCTCTCAAGCCTTCCCAGGAGAATGAAAGTCCTTTGAGAAAAATCCTGTCAACGATTTTAGCAGTCTTGACCATCCTGTACACCAACTGTGCACAACTTAAGCGTTCAGATGGAAACCTTTGAGAGTACATAAAGCTTTAAGCCATGAGTACTCCCTGTGCTGGAGGGACTGGGGGTTTTTTGAGAGTGGTAATTCAAGGTTACTGCCTCGGTCAGAATGTTTTGACCACAAGCATAATCTTGAGAAAAGCAAAGGGAATGGTTCATACCCTGTGGTTTGAGTTACACTGCAGTTAGCTCATGAACCAAAATGCATCATTACTATCATCCAGTTAACGTTATCATGAAAACTGTCAGATTTAAATGCTTAAGAGAGCTCTTCTAACTGTTGCCATGGTAATACCAGAACAGCAACGTGGTAGTTTTCATCCATATCCCATGTTCAGCTAAATTCCTTTGCAGTCATTTAACTGTGAAAGGAAAGTATGATATTCTACTAGGCCAGATTTCTTTAGAGTTAACCAGGGACAGATGAAGACTGGAATTAACTCTTTTTTTTGAAAATTAAATGTAAATCCTAAACAGAAGCGTTCTAGTTTTCTTTGCTTTTGGTTTGACTATGCACTGACATTTCTATATGTAAAATACTCTCTGTGGACTTACTGACCTGCTATTCATGCTGTCGTGTCATGTCTTGTAATTACTTTGGTTCAGGCCACAATAAAAAAACATGGACTGCAATCACAAACTAAAAATCTTGTTAGAAGAATGGATTTACCTAATTTTTATTCACTCTGGATTGGAAGAAGTGCAAACAGTTACCACTAGAAATTCAGATCCTGCTTAGTAATTTGGCCTCACTTCAAATGCTTTCCCTTATCACTGAGCCTGCCCTATATTTTTTCAACCTGTGTGGTGTTGATCAGCTGCTGCGTTTTTAGTTTGTCTTCTGTTTTCTGACATTCAAGTGCTTTTTTAACTGACCTGCTGTAAGAAGTTGTTCTGCACAGCCCTCCCCCCACCCCAGAATGCCTTTGACTTCACTCTTGCTGTGGGTACAAAGGAAAGACAATGTTCTCTCCTTTCTGACCTACATTTTCACAGTGCAGCCTTGCATAGCCGGTGGTGCAGCTTCCCTGCCTCCTTCCTTCCCCCCTGCTCCCCTCGCAGAGTGGCTAGGTCTTGCAAAGCAGAGCTGGAGAAGGGAGGCGGGACTGGGTAATCTGTAGCAATACAGCAAGTGCCGTGTCTATTGGGTAAGATCTGCAATCTGAAATTAGTGTGATCAGCAACGGTGAGACTGTGTTCCACCCGAACGCATGCTGTTTTGGAAGAACAATCTGAAATAAAAAGGATAATGCTCTTCAAATTTGATACGTGTAGTTACTGTAGTGTAATTAAGTATTTATTTGTGCCATTTGACATCATAAAACAGGGATTGAGAAATTAGTTTTAAAATCGGAAAAACACGTAAACAATTCATGATGCTTTTGCAAATCAGTTGCAAGCTTGTTCTTACTCATAACGCAAATGTAAGAAGTAGTAGCTTCTATATTAACATCTTCCCTCTCTCTCATCTCCTCCTAGGAAGTTTTCACACACTGCAATAAGTATTCATTCAAGAGATAAGATTTTCTTGCACTGTGGGATTATGTAGGTATTTTAGATCGAAGTATGTTTGGGGATTGTGTTAACATGTCAGGAAAATCAGTAGGGATGAGGGGCAGCCTAAAGTATATGACTTCTAGGTGCTTCCCACCCCTCCAGTGCCTGACTTAGCATGGATTTTGAGGCAGCTAATGCATATTTTAACAAGTTAATATATTCTGAAAA
The DNA here is from genome assembly GCF_949628215.1 of Phalacrocorax aristotelis. NCBI lineage: Eukaryota > Metazoa > Chordata > Aves > Suliformes > Phalacrocoracidae > Phalacrocorax > Phalacrocorax aristotelis. The sequence continues at coordinate 35,883,214 of NC_134281.1, forward strand.
TATTTTGCAAATATGGACTGACACATTTTAAATTACTGCATTGCAAAGAAAGGCAATTTTCAAGTTGCTGTTCTAGTAAGGTTAACCTGAATGCCAGTCTGTCTCCTCTTTTACATCACTGCCATCATATAATTTCAAATTCACAGTATATAAAAATAATTTATAACATTTAAGTGAAGATCTTAATGGATGTTTTTTTCCCCCTCAGACCAACCACTGAGGCTTGGAAGTACCTTTACCTGTAATATTTTTCAGACTAGAACAGATCGTGAACTTTACACATGAAAAAAGCTGTCAATGGCTGGGGGTAGGATCAGTTGTATTACACCAAAACCTGTACTTGTGCATTTTCCAAGGTCACATCTAGTGATGTGTGATCTGCAAAATAACCCACATCACTGATTTAATTACAGATGTGAAAGAAACACTTCTGTTGTTAGTGAATAACAATTTTTTGTGGGACTTCCTTTTAGTCAGCTATTATCAATGTGTAAATCTCTAAATGAAGTTAAATGAATAGGGAAAAATTATAGAATTTCAATTTCTGAGTTTTGTTACCATTCTTCACTTTTCTAGGGTTTTTCTTTGCCTAATGATGGGTACTGATAATGTTGCCTTTTTCTCTATAGTAAGTTTTGTCATGACTTTTTGTATTTATTTTCAACCTGAAGCACAGAGAAACAAAACATTTAAAGCAAATATTATACAAACTTCTATACCTCAATAAGTAAACTACTTACATTCTTTTTTTTTTTACTGCATTGCAGACATGTTAGACTTTTAGACACAAGCTTGTATCCTATTGCTAATGAAAATGCATTTTTTGTCTTGCTTTATAGGGGAAAGGAAGTGAGAGAACTTGTAAGATTTTAATGATATAAATAATTATTGCATTATTTTTAACATGAACCGTTTATAATCTAGTAGAGTGAGCAAATAGCTTAAACACAAGCTAGAAAACAGTAAAAAACATTCAGAGAATGGAATGCAGATCTTTCATTCCTTAACTGCATATTTCATCCTACAAATTGTCCCTCCTGCTTAAAGCTCTGTAATGAACAGAGCAAGGAAACAGTACTTGGATAGAAATTATTTAAGTAGCCTTTGGCTACTGAATACTTGATAGTATTCAAATATAGTTACAGAGTATCTTCAACTTATACCCAAACATTAATACAAATTTTTAAACATTATGTTGGACCCGTAAAAGGGCATTAAAAATGGCTTTTTTGTTTAACATCTTATACTTCTCACTAGTATTTTAACTAGCAAGAAGTGTGATATACTGAACTCGTAGGCATTGTACCATAATTCTGCCAAGCTTGGGCAGATCAGCATCATGCATGAGCTCCAAAGTGGAGTACCCGAGAGGTTGTTTGACTGCCAAACTTTGTGATTCAAGTGCCAAACTATTTAAGGTTTAGTTATTAACTTCTTGGACTATACCCAGAAGCCAGTAACAGCATTTTGAACTAGCCAGAATTGGTGAAATCCAAGCAGGGTACATTACAGTCTAGCTTGAAAATGCTGAAGGCAGGGAAGGACCAGTGTTGAAGTTCTCTCCAAGAGAATGGACTGTGTTCTTGGCCAGCATTACTCCAGGCCACTTATGGGACTGTACATCTTCCAGACTGAATACCCTTGACTAGCAGCTGGCTTTCGACATTCCCACTGGTTGTCTAAACCTTGCACAATTGTGTAAAGTTTGCATATAGTTAACTTAAGCCAGGTGGCTTTCAGCTGGGGTATTAACTGTAGCCTGAGTTACCTGGAAGGAAGCAGGTAGACTGAGTGTGAAGGCAACTACAAATGGGTGTTGAAAGAATGCTCCCAAAGACTAATTCTAATGCAGCTTGCATCGCTGTGTCACGTGAATGCCAATAGTCATCACATGAACTTAAGTGGATGCACTTTCAATATAGTTGGAGAAATCTCGTGTGCAGAGAGTTACTATTTTTACACACATTTACTTTCCCCAGAAACAGACGTTTCTACAAATTGAGGTATCTTGGAAATGCACAAACGTACAATTATCATACCTCAAATACAGCAGATGACAAAATTTAGTGGAGGATCACCATACCCATCTTCAATAGGAACTCCTAGAATTGCTTCAGTGCAGTTCAGTCTGTGTAAGTTCCTGCATACAGACAGTCTTAAGGCTGCTGAGAGTGCTCAGTAATATGATCTGTCTTTTCATTACAAAGAAAGAAAATGTGCTGTGATCTCTGTATTGTGGATGGTATGAAAACTAGGCTTTAAGAACTAGGGAACACTAGAAAAGTCAAGTAATGCTAAAGCTAGAAATATATTTCTTTCTGAGTAGCCTTCCCATAAAAAGTGAAGTCTGAAGACCATAAATATAATCAATTTTATTAAATAATAAAAGTACATCAAATATTTGTATTTTATCCAATTAAAAAGTCCCAGTCAAACAGAAAATGAATCACAGTTGCATCATGTGCTGCTAAATCAGAGGTGGGTATTGTTTACCCTGGCACTGTGACAAACAGTAATAACCTGAATCTGATACAACCTTGCTGTAACTGTTGGAAAATATGCTTTGAGTTCTGTTTGTTAAAAAACTGGAAACCTGTAAATAGCCTACTTCTCAAAATTTTTTAGTGGTACATGTTGTGGCTTTAATTTTTAAAATTGCTTAGGTTTTCTTCTCGCCCATATCACTATCTGGAAATCTCAATCTGATTATGACCTTGTCTTCCCTACCTATAAAGTAAGGTGTGTGGCTTAGTTTTCTCTAGCAGACCTATTTTTCACTAGAATGATCCTTTGGTTTTGGTAGGCGGGGGGAAAGCAAAATCATTGAAGACTTGGTTGGTTTTCTCCCCCTTTCCACCAAACGAGACTGTTTTGAAACTACAGTGAAAGACCTGAAGTTCCATTTTGCATTTTTTATAAACTTTTGAGCTGCCTTGAAGTTATGTAAGGAAATTAATAGCAGATTCAATGAATTTGCATGAAGACGCCAAGATGAATGTTACTTGGCAGTGGACTTTAGGAGCCTGCCCTATGACTTCTAGAGAATAAGTAACTTTTAGTCAGCTCTCTGAGGAGAATCTAGTTGTCTCTACGGTTGAATCTAGAACATTGCTTGTGTTTCCGAAAGTGATGTGCAAAGCGGCAGTTTTTGCAACTTTGATTTCATTTATCCCTTTTTCCGAACCAAAATAAACAACCTTCCTGAAACCAGACCTCCTTTAAGGAAGTACTTTCTTAGTGTTTCAGAGGTCATTGGTGTAGTATCTTACCAAATTTTAAATGTGACATTGCTAAATTTATTGTACATTAATGTGTATAATAATTTTAGTGTGGTATTTGAAAGTAGAAATCATTTGCCCTTTGTGCATTTTATACCAATTCTAGATAACAAGAAATCATCACATTGAAAAGAACTAGAGCTATGAATGCATTTTTTAAAAAGAAAATTTTAGTGTGGAAAATATGCTCAATTATATTTTATTGGCACATAAATCAGCAATTGTACCACCAAAGTGTGCATGCTTATTATTGCACATTAACACAAAAATCTTTATATACGGTCGTCTTTTTTTTCCTAAAATTTGTTGGGAAAACCTTTTGGTTATGGTTTCATAATATTAGTGTTATCAAGAACTATACTTTTTTTAACTTAAAAAAATAATTTTCAGACTCCACTATGTGATGGGGATCAACTAAAGGCTGTCCCATTAAGCTCATCCATTTTCACTGTACATGCGTTCAGCGGTATTTACAAATTGCACATGGAGTACATTTGACAGAGGGAGCGTTGTCCGTCTTTCTAGTGCAGTTTACGATGGCGATACCTGCCTGCTTTTTCTTTTGCTGCATTGGCACAGGCATTGTGCTTATTTTGTTGTAAGTGGTTCCAGTATTTGATCAGTTCACTAGGTTGGAACTGATGGGAGGTAATTAGGTGGCTATATTTACAGCTGGAGTAAGAAACTCGCCAGTGATTGAAGACAAACTCATTGGGTGGAGGCATAGGGTCAATTCGTAGCTTGGCAAGACAGATCCCCACGTATACATCCTCTAAATGTAAACGTCTGATGCTTAAGGAGACTTTAAAGATTTTTTCTGCTAAATCTCCAGAAAAAACATAACCAGTTCCAGAGCAGAATACAGGGTAACGTTCACTTGGGTACAAATCAGGTGGCATATACCACTTACTGTCTTTGTTCCTATTAGGTGCATATCCTCTCATTAAATAACCTGTGAAATACTTGTGCCTAGGAGGGAGCTCTGGTTTCAGAAGCTTGTGTATTAAATATTCAGTATTGACAAACATATCACTGTCAGTTTTCATAACGTATGGAACATGTGGACAATAAGATGCAACCCAGTTCATTCCCATCAGAGTTTTAATGGTTAAATTATAGTAGGTGTCTAAATACTCTTGTTGAATGATGTCATGGTACTGTCTGCTCTCCTCTAGTATGGTACGTTGGAGGTATCCATTAATCTTGATGCTTAACCCCAGCAAAAAAATACGAACAATCTGGATGCCAGGTGTCAGGCTTTCATTACCCCAAGTTTGTCGAATAGCTTGTCTAGCTTCCACTTGTCCCGGCTCTGCAGCTATGAGTAATATTAGAAAAGGGGTCTTCTCTTGGCATTTCTCAGGCTCGTTGATGATGTATTTGAAATGATACGAGGTTGGATGCCCGGTACCTTTTTTGTTGTAAACACTTCCATTGGCACTGAGTGTATTTTCCAAACCAGTTACTCCTTGCAATGACAGGTCCGTGTTGTTGGAGTTGGTGACTGTTTGAGGCCTGAGCGTCTGAGGTACAGCGTCTTTCCACACATTCCTTAGAGAGCTGTGGTTTGTCTCGCTTTTTGTAGACCTAAATCCTCGTATAGTGTAAGCCATGGGATTTTCTTTGAATCCAGCCCTGCCTGGCAGCCAGTCGTGGTGATTAAAGAACAGAAACACAGCAAAAAGAAATACAAGAGAGATCAGGCCAATAAGATGGGTGCGAAACAGAGACCTTTTGGTATTCCAGGTCATCTTTGCAAAGCAGCAGTGTCGTCTTCTCCACTGAAGCATGTTGTGAGAATCCAATGATGGGATATGAGACAATGGCCAAGCAAAATGCTTTTCTGATCGTTTTTTAATCCACTGCTATTCTTTGGTATTCATTTTCTTTTGTTCTTGTCGAGTAATCGTCTGCAAATGGCTTGCTCTGCAAAGAATAAAAAAAAAAAAAAGAAATCTTTACTCTTACATGCTTATAAAAGGTTACAGTGAGAAAGTAGATATAAAAATAAAATGGAGTTCAGTTTGGTTTTTTTTTTAAAAAACAATAGCCCATGCTGGTATAAACAAGGTTCAATTTTATGCTCAAAGCCAACTTTGTTTTATGATTGAAGTTGCCTTGATCTGTTAGTTTTTAAAAATGCTTTTTTTTCATGGTAAAAGTTTTGACAAACATCCTGGGTACCAAAGATAAAGAAAAAAAAAAATTGATCATGTTAACAGAAAAAGTGTGAAGTAGGCATAAATAGCTTCATGTATACTGACTGTGAAATCCTTCTACGGTGTTTGAGAAGGACTGAATGAAAAGGCCTTGATACCAGATGGAAGCTTTATTGGCATTAATTAAAATTGATTTGACATGCAGAGGCTAGTACAGCTCACAGTTTAAAAACCTTTTTTGTAAAATGGTCATGCGTTGATGGTGGGACAGACGGCGCAAGGTTGATCATGGCAGAGTTGCGTTAGTCACAGTACAGTGCTTGGCATGTTTCCACCGGCCCCAACTGTGTTCAGAAAGTCAATGAGAAGATGCACCTGTCAAAATTAATTTTCAGGGTCCAGTAACCTCACTGCACAGCCCTCAGATGGTAACACAGGATAACATTTTCGGTCACCTTTCAGGCACCTTTACCCTTCTGCTCCATGATGAAGGAAAATATTGAATGGAACGCTTGGCTGTTGTGCCAGGCTCATATGCAGTTGATGTAAAACAATGCTGTTGATTTTTTGGTAGGCAGAGAACATAGGTAAATGTTCATATTAACTGGAAGCAAAATTACGCAGCGCTAAGTTTCTGGCAAACTGTCTGATGAACGTGATTTCCCCCCCCCCGCCTCCCCTGTAAATTTATATGTACTACTATCCTTCTGGTATCGTACAGAAATTTCAAGTATTGTTACCAGCAGCTGTAACTGTAGGAAAAAGTGCCAAAGTAGTCTGTGCTTCATTTTCTCTTAAATTTTTTTCATATTCAAGAGCAGAGTCAATATGGCAGCTTCATGATGCTGCATATTAAAAGCTGATCACATCATCTTGTAAATGAACCTTTCACTGCACAGTAGCAATTCGTTTGTGATTCTCAATTTGCTCTAATTTATTTCTGGGCCCTAGGGTTTTGTATAGGAAAAAGGATGACAATTGAACAAGAGTCCATAGAAAATGCTATTTCTAATATAAATGTGCAATTTATTAATTGCTATGCTATCTTCTAGAACCAATATTTGGATTAATTTCTGCATTTTAAAACTAAGTGACATGTTATATGGGAAATTACAGGATTTTACATTATAAGGGAGTAATTGAGGATGAGATGGCAGTCAAATAATATATCATTAAATTGTATGTGTGACAACACTCAATCTGCCTGGTTCATGTAAGGGAAAATTTGTATTTCAAAAGGGTAGGGAGAGATGTATAACCGAGCTTTATTTTAATTACTCTATGTCAGTTTTATATCTAAACAAAACGTGTATGCAGAAGATGCCTCATGCACAATATTTGGAAGCAAGGGGGAAGTAGTATTGCAGAGTCGGAATTGTCTCTGTTGTTAACCTCCACTAGGAGGAGCAAGTAAGTGGGAATTTTAACTATGGTTTGTGACAATGTAAACGTATCTAAAAAGGTGATGCTGCTCCTTAATTCTTTCTGAAATAGCAAAATATTTGTCCAGTGATCTATTAAGCTGTTCCCTGTTGTTGCTCTGTTATGCATCATTAATGAATTTTGTCCTCAAGCTCACTGAAAGTATTTCTGCTTTATTAAATTTTTTTAACTGCTTTGGACTGATGCAACTCACCTGAGACTGTGCTGTCTCTCTAAAAATTATTTTCCAGTCTACAGATGATAAACGTGTGTCTAAAGCATGCAGCTTGAGATTTATCCTGAAATTCCACGCCACTCTTTTTATACTGCTTTAACCTAGACATTATCCTTATGTAAAAGAAAATAAGCCCCGAATGTAGAAGACTTAGCTTATCTGACCACTTGCACCTGCTTTTGCATGCTTAGGAAATAAAAACCTGCTCTCAAAACTGATAACTTTTAGTTTCTCTGCAGTGTGCACTGAGTTTTAAATGAACGCTCAGCTATTTGGAAGAATATCTCTGCATAAGCAAACATAAATGTCACTTCAAAGGGTAGCCTAGATTTCAGGGAAATTAATTGTTTGATACCAGTTTGGAGGGCAGCAGGGGGAATATTTGATTAATTATCATTCCTTTGCATGTGTATGCAGTTTGGGAAGAAAGTCAAAACCAGAATTTCATGAATGTGGAGTAGCAGCTAGAATCTGGATTACTTCTGTCACACTGAATTGTTCCACTTCTAAAACTGCAGTCATTAGATGCAAATACTTCAGCAAATCTGCACTGTACTACTAATCTCTGTTTAATTTTTAACTGAGGTAGTGGTTTGTTGTGCACTACTTCCATATGGCAATACACGACAGTGAGAATCTTTAAGTTATGTAAATATTTGTGTACACTGAAAACTGTTTTCAGGTGCTGTCTTTCCATGATGCACTGAAAAAGTGTCCCAGGAAAGGCAGTTGTAATGGCTGAAATTTTTTTTTTTTTGTACGGCTACATGTGCACATTGTGCATGTTAAGATAAGTTTCACAGTGAGGGACCAGCTAGCATAATAAGACATTTCAAGAGAGTCATTTCTCACTTACATGTTTTCTTGATTTTTTCAAGGTGGGGGTTTCCTAGAAAATCCTCGGTCTCTACCCTTTAAAAAGGCATTTCATGGATAGGGGAAGGACCCACATCTGTTTCTCAGCTTCACAAAAATATTAACTGAAAAAACCAAATAACCTTGTGTCTGATTTTCTTTGTAATTCAGGTGTAAAAGTTCAAAATATACAGTGGGTATTAAACATTTGAAATACAGCAATAGCAATTGCTCCTTTAAAAAAGTACTACATGTTAGGATTCATTGTTTACAAATAATGTAAGCAGTTAGCAATATATATTAAAACACCATCGAATAGTATCATAAAAATATTGTTTTCCTCTCACTTTTTAATTAGGGTTAGAGCATTACTGCTTTTGCCCAGGTATTTAAAATTTCATTTCACAGAAGGCTTATGAACAGGTACCAACTGCAGTAGGTAAAAAAAGCCCAGGTATAGCAAAAGGTCTCTCTGTATAATCACCTTGTCCTCTGGAAGTATGTTGCTGCATGTAGCTCTGCATTTTGAAGATATGATTTATAATAGGTCTACTTCATTTTTGGCGCTTGACTGTGCAGTCACTGATGCATTATCAAATGCCAAATATATAAACTGTGAATGCCTCTTGAATTTTTATTTGTGATCTGTGCTCTGCTGGTGTTTCGGATCCTTGTACTTTCAGTTCTGCTCTATAATTATAGCTTTGCAGATTGAAGCATTTGACTTCCCATTCACACGTCCTGGATTTTCATATTTTGATTAGCTGTGTGGGCAAACTCTTTAATTAGAGGGACGAGTTCAAAAGGCAGCCTGAGTTGGTATTCTGATAAACAGCAGCAGCGGCTGCATATTAGGCCTCACGTAATGTGTTTGAGTTCACTTACAAACTGCATTAACCTTTTGCACAAAACAGTACTCGGGATGAGGTTTGATGCGCAGGTTTTTAAATGTCAGATCCGAAAGTTGCACCACTAGCTAGGCATGCTTCTCTAGGAGCATTGCCTGAGGACAGCATGTTCTGTTTTAAAAGGTCTGGAAAGTGACTTTACCTTCTAAATGTCTTAAAAGTGATCTGAAACCAATGACTGTTGCATGCTGCATCCTTAGATATGTGAACTCTTCCCAGCTACATTTGTTTTATTGCATATTAGCATTGCTTTGGGCAAAGAAAGCACATTTATATGGACATTTAGTGATTTATTACAGCTTATTGGTAGATTCTGCAGATAAGCACTTTCTTTCTGTGGTGTATTAAATTTCTATAGATTTAGGTCTTAAACTTGTATTGCAAAATATTTATCTTGTTTGCCACTAGGGATAAAGTATTTAAATTTCAACAGTAAACAGAAATGAATTGCAATTAGATGGAATATCATTTTACAATCAAAGTTAAACAGTCATTGTTTTCATATTAAACAGAAATTATAATGATGGCATGAGATAAGTTACGTGCTCACCATTTTGAGTGTGTAGTGTTTGAAGGTTTCCTTCTGGGATGTCAGTGGAGCCCGATGTTACTTACAAAATGTGGTGCCTGATTACATCGCTGCTGGTTTAAATCATGTTGAGTCTTTTGCACTCTCCCAGTTTATGCTTGGCTGATGTTACCCCGATGACATTTTGCTTGTGTTTCGGCGGGAAAAAAGCAAGTGTAAAAAGGTCTGAAGGTACTTTCAAGGCAATGTAATTTGACTGTGTGGTCTGGTTTGATGGTTCAGTGCTCTGTGTGTCACATCATGACCATTTTACCAGTGCTTTAAGATTACTTCAGATAAGGATTAATTCTGACCTAGTTTGAGAGGATTTCTAACTGTTTTTTCTATATTGGAGGGGTTTGAGTTTTTAATTTCAGAGTTAAAAGCAATCATTAACAGTAGCAGCATTATCCCTTTAATCCCTCCTCTCTAGCCACACCAACCTTGTGCAGACTGAAGGCAATGCATTTAGTAAGTGTAAGGTAGTGACATTGTGCTGTGGGAGGGGAAAACCTGCTAGAATTCTTTCTGCCCGTTCAGAGACATGTTATCTCTGGGCTCTGCAAATTGAGAACGATCATTATATGTAATGGCTGAAAAGGTAACAGACAATCAAATATCACACACAAGGATTTGACATACCTTCCTTAGTCAGGCCATTTATGGTGCGAGGATTATACCCACGGAAAATAGTTTTGGCACGCCATCACTTCAGCAAAAAAGATGCTATCGAACATGCGCACATCCCCCAGCAGCCTGCTTCCTGCGATTGCTTTTTCACAGTATCCAATCTGTCCATCTGTCTGCTCGTTGCTGCGTTACCTGCCTTGCTCATAAGTGTCGTCCTTGTCTTGGGGCTTTTTGTTCATCCTTCAAACAAAAGGGCAGTAGTTCTCGTTTCTGTTCCGATCAGGGCCGTCTGGCGTTCACGACCGATGTATTGGAGCTTTTACATCTGGTGTTTCCCTTGTCGGACAATGCAGCGCTGTGTTCTCTTCTCCTCAGTATCCATATTTCTAACGGTAATGTTAGCAGGGAGTGCTACCGCGTAGTGGTTCAGTTGCTTTCAGTAATAGGATTTCCCTCTATTCCTTCCTTCATTGTTGCTAGGCAGTAATAGAAATGGTTTTGAGCAGTTTTAACCGAGGATTCTGGTCTATAAAATCCATTCTGTAGTTCTTCAGCTGCTGCACAGGCAGGCAGCAGTTTAAATATGGGCTTTGACAGATGCTGTCTTCTGACAGAGCAGAATTTAACGTCATTGCTTGGCTGAATCCCACGTGATTGTTTGCATTCATTTTGACTAAATCCAAAGGCAGCCAGAAAGCTTTATAGGCTCCTGCTCCTATTTGATAAATGATACATCCTCAGTTCAAGCACAATGATAGGTGAATAGTATAAAAATTGTATGATTATTAAGTGAATGATTGAGGGTTTTTTCAAATTGTTTTAACTTTTCCTTGACACTGTAACTTATGATTCTCTAGGGGATTTTTAACACTAGACGTTCTATTCCCATATTCCAAAAGCTGTTCTGCAGTGCAAAGGAATTATAAGCATTTAAATACTGAAGCTTGATTTAACCCATTTGGCTGTTATCGAGTATAGATCTTTTGTGCCTTTGTGCCACAGGAAAAAAAGTATTTCTTTGCTCATACTTCCTTTACACATGCTTACTCTGTAAAAGCTGCTTTTTATAATCTTAGGTTAGTCAGTTAAGCTGGACGATGCTAATGTATAAGAACATGCTGTTAAGCTGCCTTTCTCCTGTTAATGGCTTGCTTTCTTGGTAAAGGTCGAAGTCTGCTGTTGCAGAATCGGGGGCACTTGATTTCAATTATTGATGGATCTGAAATGTCTTTTGTCTGTTACAGACATACCTATATTGTAATGTTTGTCTTTTTGGTCCTAATGAAACTTGTGGTCGTTTCATTTCTGTCCTTTTAACGACTGACCCTTCCATGCTGAAGCATCTTATTATATTTACTATATGTTATCAATAAAATATCACAACAGAAAGCTCTGAAAATAGAAAGCTACCAGCATACCCAAGTATTCATTAGTCACTGTGTTTGTATACTCTATTTTGAAAAGTTAATTACTACTGGATTTGTGATCTGTTTATGGGTTTTTTTTTGTTTGTTTTTCTTTGTTTTGTTTTTTTGGGTGTTTATTTTTCTGTTTTTTGGTTTCTTTGGATAAAGAAAATGTAATTGCTCTATCATATGGTTTCTGTGATTAGTAGGATTGGGGGTAGGTATATCCTTTACTGGCAAATAAGGCTTCCCCAGGCAGTCAGTGTGTTTTACTATTCTAGATGCATATTCGGATAATTTACTAGAAACAAAATCACATTTGTATTCTCCTAACTAAATCACCTATGTACACTAACTTGCACTATTAATTTAGTCTTGGTTTTAATGTATGCATTTTGTATCCTAATGACAACTTCCACAAGTCGTGTGATCCTATTTGAGGACATTTAGGGAATATGCTCATGTTCCTAAAATATTAGTTATATTTATAATGTGCATATCAGTAAAGACTTATATCTCCTCCACTCTAAAAATTTTGTACTTCAAAAACGGAGGGGGGGGGCGTCAATGGGGTGGTGGAGCGAGAGAGGAGAGACCTGTGTGCAACACCACTTACTGTTCTGGAATGTTTATGAATAATTGAGAATCAGTGCTTTGAAATTTTGCATGTGTGCTCAGTCTACTGAATTTTCCACTTAAACACACAAAGTTTTCTTATCCTTACCCTGTATAATACACAGAACTTTATATAATCTGTTGCTGTATGCATACAAATATGTGACAGAGTTTGGCTAGGAGTATTGTCACTGCTGCATTCTGAGCTATGAGTAGGAAATCAAGTGAGAGATTCATGTAGTTAGTTTACCCATGTTGATTTACATAGATGCAAGTAATGTTTTTTCGAATACCAGCATGTAAATCTCCCTCTGACTTTTGAATTTTCAGATAAGACACATAACATTGCATTCATGAAGAAAGTCTAAATCTCAACAGAATGGTTATTAATATCAGTAACGTTTCCACTTTATTTACTACTGCTTCACTATACCTGAAGTGTATCTCCAAAGGTTTGTGAGCTATATGTGGTATGTTTATATATTGGGGAGGACAGAGCTGTTTTTTATTCTTCTGTAAATGATCATTAGTAAATATTAAAGATACAAAAGTCTCAAGGGCCACCTTTTCTAAACAATCTGTCTTAAAGTATATTTAGAAGGGAACAGATGTCACCTTTTGGCTTTTAATTATATGACCATATCACTTGTGCATAGCTTGTAATGTTCAGGCAAAGATGTTGTCTGTTGATATGTGTAAAATTTGCTACCTTGCCATGTGAACAAACTGAATACTGAATTCTTAAATCTTAATGAACAATATATTTTGTTCACTCATTACTTGATTTTAAAGGATGAGCAGGTCTTTGCTTATCTTACAGAAAAGTAAGGAAAAACTGATTTTTCTACTATTTTCTATCTGGGTGTGACTGACATAGCTTTAGAGAGTCCAACTTTCAGGAAGAAATTCCTTTTCTTTTAGAGGACTTTTGTCTTTACTACTTTTCTGTAATACTGTATGTTTCTGGGTTTTTCAGGAGGGCAGGGCTGGCTTTGTACTGGAAATATGACCTGAAGGTTTCAGTAATCTTGCTGGGCTGGAGGTTGGAATGAGCTTTATTTCAGCTAAATCTCACCGTGAAGGGTCAGTGGACTGCTTGTTCTTGATCCAAGGAGTAGTATGTTCTGTAATGTTACTATGGTTACATCTTAAATTAGAAGCTGCAATGTTATTGTTTGAAATGCTGCCATCTATTAAGACTAAGAAGGAGTTACTCTGATGTGAAAATGTGCAGCGTGTGTGTAAGGAACACTGTAGAGCTACTGTGGCCAGTGAAAGCTTGACTGATCAATGAGTTTTGCAAAGCTAGAAGCAGGTGCAAGGAGCCAGAAAAAATGTCAACAGAAAAGATGGTGACAACCATGAAGGATGCAAAATGTACTTATGCAAAACAAAGGTGTGTAGGTTCGAAACATTTTCTTCAAAAAACTTAAAAAACCCTCTGACATGTCATTTTTAGAGGGTATCAGCAGAATGTTGTCTAACCGGTTTTAAAATAAATCAGACCCTAAGGTCGAGCCATTAAATAAAGTTCTGTCTTGACAACATTAATAGAAGTTTCTCAAATCAATTTAGAGTGGTCATGATAGTCAGGTGTGAACTGCTTGGTAATTTTCTGCCTGGTGACCACAAGTCCCATGAACGTTAAACTAAATATGTACATCATAGCTGACATGTTCCCATGTCAGCTGAATGTTCCCATATAGAGCCTCTTTCTGGATACTCCATGAACACTTTGCAAAGTTTAATCCATCTTATCACAGTAAAATGTAGTATTAATTCAGCTGTAATGTGTTGAAAACCTTTCCAGTGACAATTCAAAATGATTAATGGCAATATTTTCAAGATAGGTTATTTTTGCTATTAAACTTTATTTTCTTCCTTCTGGAAATGTGTTGATACAGAAAGTCATAAATGCTTAGTTTTACTTTTCTTTGTTACAAATTATAATGTATATGGCTAGTGGCCATTCTTTTCTTCAGAAAAAATACTTCTCCAGTAAGTCATTTGTAGTGCAGAGGGCAGGGTTGTAGAACATCTATAATTTGCTTGGCTACTTTGCGATCCCAACGTGTTTCTTGACTATCACAAGCATATTTGTAATGGAATGAAAAATAGCAATCTAGAAATGACCACAAGTGTCAGTATTGCCTGCCTTATTTTCCTTAGCAGATTTTCACCATTGCTCAGTTTGTTGTGAAAGCCAGCTTATGCTTGCTGCATCTTTGTAATAAATGGTCAAGATTTTGCACTCTCTTCTAATCACACCCAAGTCATAAACTCAGTGATTTCATTAATCTTTGAATGTCTTAAATTTAACACAGAAATGCAGCAGTATAGATCCATCTGAAACGGTGACAGAATTAGAAGAGGTTTCCAGTTATCCTGAAACATGCATCTTTTTGTTTGCTAATGAGTAGTTGACAGTTGTTTTATCATTCAATAAGGAATATAAGCCCATCTCCTAACTGCAGAGAGAAAAGACCAAGTGATCTTTTCAAGTCAGGAGGGTGATTCTTATTCCATTTGCCTTAGGAAACATTTCAAGGGGATATTTCATAATTCTAAATCTTGTATTTTTTTTAATTAACTAAACCGATGTTCTAGGTATCCAACTGGAATTCAATCCATTCTTCTATCGCAGCTTCCTGTGAGGAACACAGGTTTGAAGTGCTTCAAAATTCACTTGAAAAGCCAAAATACAAAATGGTTTTGGTCTACTTTATTTCTGTTCTGGTTTTGTGTGTTATGCAAATTTTGCATATTGGACTATTGTCCAGACACGTTTCTTCCTTCAATAATGTGTTGTTTGCTTTGTCACATCTTCCTTCCTTTCTGTATTCTGATTTCTCATGTCTTCCCCCAGGCTTTGCATCCAATTATTGCTGATCTCAAGTGCTAAATGCAGGTGTTTTTTTTTTTTTTCCAGAGGATGGACAACATAATTTCATTTGTATTGTGCAGTATTTTTGGTTGTGTGGTTCTCCCCTGATGAACTGACAATCCAGTGCCAGCAGTAATATTTTCCGCCTGTCACAAGTATTCCTTTTGCGCTCTGAGAAGAGCAGGGACTTTATGAGGCTTTGATTCAGCACAGCAGGGGAGAGAAGGCCAACCAGCAGAAGTACCAAACGCTCACTGGCAGTGTAAAGAACTGTAGAAAATTGGCTTCTGTTTTCCACCTTACCGTATGCCTTACCCATAACACCCACCCTCACACCCCCAGCATGAGAATTTGAAATGAAAACTTAAATTCTTACAGAAAGTGAGACTTTGGGGAAGAACTGATACTACGTATCAAATCTCTTAAAGGAGGAAGATGGCTTCCTATGGGAGTTAATAGGCCACCAGCTCATTATCATCACCACCACCACCATTAGCAGAATGCCTAAGGAGAAAAATGTGTTGTTCCAGCTGTTACCACCTGTCCAGCCCCTTCTCTCTGTGATTCCCTCCTGTAACAGGCACAGAAGGACCCTTTTCCCTTTAGACGATCTTGAAGCTCTTGAGACATCCAGCACTTCTCTCCCAATGACTCAGAGTCTAGGCATATGAGGTTCATCACCAGGATGCAGACCTCCTGCCTCATTCTTCTGATGAACAAGAAATCAAGTTACCATACGAAATGGATGAGCTATGTAGATTTTTTTTGAGAGACTGATTAAGAGATTAGCAGCTCCAACTGTTCATTTGCTATCTAAATTTCTGTTCCCTTTGTATATGGTTTGTGCATGAATATGGAAGAATTTTGCCAGCTTCAAAAGCTCCTGGTTTTGAAGTTGAAAATGGTGATGCAGATGTTCAGTTAATGTTAAATAATGTGAAACTGAAGAGCTGGACTTTCAGAGCTGTCAGAATTTCACATGTATTGGGGTTGAGATGTGTATGGACTGTTTCCATTGTCACATTGCCTCAGCAGCATTAGTACATTAATTCCTGTGGCTCCATCCTGTAAGTATTCTCCTATACAGCTAATTCTGTGGGACATGCAGGGTTTATAGCAGAAATAATGAAGCTTTAGAAGGGTCTTAAATGCCTGAAGCTTTTTCTTCAAGCACAGATGCTTAAACTAGGAAAAAGAACATGGTTTGTGGGGAAGATCTTTCCTCCAGTAACCCAAGAGGTTCTATTCCTGTAAGAAATTTAAGAAATGCTGGTTCATATCCAGCAGAAAACCTGGACCATAAAATGGAGAAAGTCCCCTTTAAGAGCAGTTCCCTGCTGCCCTTTCTTTGCCATGTTGGGGGAGCTAAAATTATTCCAAACACCTTGCACACCACCTAGTTTGATAGAACTACTTCAGCTTGGCCAGCCAGTTTCATGTATCTGTTTTTTCCCCTAATGTTCCATGTTCATGATTCCCTCAACTTAGTTTCCAGTCAGTGTATATTAATGAAAAGCTGATTTTAATATGTGCTGAATTTTATCAGGTAGTGAGTGTGCTTGATATCATTGATCTGATTTCTGGTTAATTCTGTTTTGTGGCAAAAACCCTTTGGAAGTAAATGTTCATTTGTATACAGTTCTGATCAACAAAGAAATCAAGTTATCATATAAAATGATTTTGCATACCTCTCTTTGCTGGTCTGTCCTGCAGACTTTCTCTTTCCGCTTCTGAAATTCTCATTAAATTAAATGATAGCATCCCTTTAGTGACTTCCAAGGAAAAGGGAACTATGCTGTGGAACTCATGCTTTTTGTCTGAATAACTGTGTTCATAATTCCTTCTGTAATCAGTGTAAGATTCAAGATATTTTGTGAGCCTGAGGATTTTTTTTCACATAAATTACTAATGTAGAGTCAGAGACACCAGGGTTCCTAGACCTCAAATACATGATTTAGAAGAAATCCTTAGAGCTCAGTTTGTATTACATTAATTGACAGAGAATATTGGTTCATAACTAGAGAATTTTTATCCTTTTCTGCTATCCTAAGCTATATTTCAAACTTCCAGGTTTTTTTATTTTCTGTAACCTAGTAGCTCTAACAGAAGAAGAAATCAGAGGCAGCTGTCTTGCATCTTGGCCATTTCAAGACGTAATATGAAGAATCATTATTACATACTGCAGGGACGTGTGTGTTTTACAGAAAAGAAAAATATTGGATATATTTAATAATGCTGAATTAATAAAATTTGGCCTGAAATTAAATATTATATTTTTCTGTAATAGAGATTCTTGCAACTCAGCATCTGCAAAGCTTTCTATTACTGATCCGTTTTACTAAAGTAGAGTAAATTTATAGGGAGCATCTGTCATTTAAAAAAAAAAAAGGCAACCTCTAAAAACACACAAAAACTGTCATCCTCTTAAAAACCCCACAAATCTCATGACCTTGGATGATGGGTTATACTTTGCAGGTTCTTTTAAGTCTTCTTCTCTCAAGGCTTTGTGTAACAGAGCATTCAGACCTCTACAAATGCTTTTTCTGTAATTTTTGTTTAATGCACATTTGTGCTTTACTCGTGCAAGTGTTAAGATTTACATTGCAGAAGAAAAGGAATAACTTTCCAGAGACCAAACCTGACCTTACTCCTCCAACCCCCCCCCCACACCTTGCACCTTTGGATCTCCATCTTACTGCTTTCCTTGGAGTTACTTATTTTGCCAACTACAAAAAGCCCTGTAATTCCATTAATATCAGTAAGAAGCATAATAGTGCAAAAAAGACAACAGTCATTTTCTTTCTATTGCATGACTAGGTAAGCAAAAAAACTGTAAAATTTCCTTTTTAATTTAATGAGGCCTGGATACAATATAAAAAGGGAGTCCCCTTTTTTCTTGAGAATCTAGGACACCTCATGGAGAAGATTTCTTTGCTGTGAAAAAATCTTTTTGCTATTTTTTTTCTTTTGCAGTTGACTCTACACAGTGCTGTCTGAAACTCTGCACCAGTATCTGTACTTTTATGCTGTGTTTGCCTAATGACAAGAAGAGTGTTTTTGGTTATGTGTAATTAATTTTCACTTATCTGAGGTGCACTGGGGGAAGGGAATGGGTAAGGAAATATGTCAGTAATGTGGGAAACGCTGGATACAGCAGGGAAAGTTAGAGCAGGTCTCTTGAATCGCTGTACTTCTCTCACTACCAGGTTGGTTGGGACCAATGCCAGATTGAAATTGGATCTGTGTATTCACATGATAATGCACACACTCTAATAAGCCTTGTGGAATGTTGACCATTAGGGAACAGATGCATCAGCCTACTCTGAATGGTCTGGTGGAGTCGGTTCAGGTCCCATGTGGCTGGAGCTAATAAGCTCTGATGACTCTGTGTAGAATTGCTTGCTTGTTCTTGAAACAATGCTGCAGCATACATGAGATGCTTGCAAGATTTATAAATAGTAGCTCCATGCTGTGTGGTGGTGCTGTTTCTGAAGCCCTGCTGGCCTGGGAGGTAAACTAGCTGTGTTTGTGTGAAGCTGCCCTGAGCTAATGAAATCACTAAATCTAAGGCATCTCTGTCATCTCAAATGGAAAATGTGCTACACAGAATATCTGATCCCAGTTGATTAAGATCTGATGGCAGTAATAAGTTGGGGTTTTTTTTAGAACAGCATTCATACTGGTAGTGCCTTGTCATTATTTTTATCTAATTTCCAGATGTTTTTCTTCAAACTAGGCACTAGTCAGTGACAAAAATGTCTGTTTGAGAACATAAGGGGTTTTGCTCTTCCTTCAAAATATGCATATATTCATTTACCCAAGAATATGACAGTGTGGAAACTGAGAAATGAGGAAGAAATATGTAGTCTGGCATAAGCTCGTGAATAGTTGGGTTTTCAGACATTTTCAAAATGTCTCTTTAGAAGAACAGGAATAAATAGAAATGTGTGAGGTTTCGTGCTTATTACCAGCCTTTTGAGCTACATGTAAAATTACTGTGTTGTCCTTTCTCAAAAGGTGACATTGCTATTTTGTTTTGGTGTTTTTCTCACGAAAGTAGAGCACCACCAGATTAAGACAAGGAAGTTATTGGATGAGCTTCTGTGAAATTGAATCTGTTTGACTTGTGAAGTCCTCCTAAGCATGTACAGAAAATTCCAGGGTGTCATAACAGAAAAATCTTATTACACTTTGGGTTTTTTTTTCTCATTGAGATCTTGGCATTGAAAGCCTAACTCTATTCCAAAACATAGTCTGCTCTTAGTGGCTTACTCATTTTTATTTGCTGCCACCTAAGTGCTCAGTTTTCCAGTGAGGGGATCTTGTTTTGCAACAGATTGCTGTAGGAAAAAAAAGTTGTTTATTTTTTTTTATCACTGACAGTAGACTTTTCAAAGGCAAAACAACTATTTGAAGTAACGGGACAGATGTGAGAGCTGAAGGAGAGCTGAAGAGGTCATGCTGCTTAAGGCAGATTTCCTTCAGATAAACTGTGAAATCCACAGGATCATTATGGATGACTGGTATTTGCTAACATGTGAGTAGCAGAAATAATAGTTGCAGTGATCCTCACCTGTGTCTGAGCTGACTGGCGTAGTCTGTCATCTTAGGCATTTATTCAGTGCGAAGTTCTTCACAGACACAAATTTATCTTTTATGTGTGTGGACATACACATGGTGAGGCTCGTATATACAGAGAGAGAGAGGGGTAGCCATTTGAAGACTTCTAAAACCCGTTTTAAAATACACTTAGGAGTCTGCTTGTTTAGTCAGGGGGGTGATTTTTTCTGCAGTTATGGATGAAGACTCTATAAAAGTCATGGCGTAATAGGAAGATCCTAAAATGTGTAGACTTTTTTGTACGGCCCTTATCCCGTCTTCATCTTTGAATAGGGTGGCTCCAGACTGTACAAATGAGACCTTGTCAGTTGGCCTGCATTTCTGCGCTACCAAAAATACTGCTGTGCCATAGCCATTTCAAAGAGCAGTCATAATATAAACCAGATCTCACAATGCATAGACAGAAGCTTGGAGATAGACTATCTAGTATAGGGATTGTGTATAAAATGAAAAAATAAAAGTTGAATGCTGTCTTCAATGCTTTGAGAAGGGCTTAATTTAATCTTCTCTACTAAAGAGAGAAGAATAATGGGGAATTTAGATATAATGCCAAAGGAAGCTGAAAGTAGAGGCAGAAGGCCAAATGGAAAAATTCCTCTTGTCTGATACAGCCAGAATCCTTCCTGTATTTTAACTTAATGCATGATTTATTGCCATTACAGTTAGTTTTTGATCCAGGCATATAACATCATCAGCTTTTATATTCTACGATAGGGTGGTATGAATGATATATTAATTCAGGCTACAAATACCAATAGCAGTTTGCACAATCTATTTGGTATATAATATTGTAGTAATATTACACAAATTCTCTTGCACGCATGCTAGTGCAAAATAATTTGAAGGCAATTCTTTCAACCTAAATATTTGTCAAAAAGCACACAAGTAGAAATCATTGTTGCTATGATGAAAATATGGTTTCTGTTGTTTGTCTTCAACATGAATCTATGATAGGTGACAGATACTTCTGTCCCAGGTGACTTCGTTATATGATAATTAATATTATGATTCTGTTGCTTGACTCACATACATTATTTCTTTCTGAAGTAAAACAGCCCTATCAAAAGGCTGTATAACTTCTGTCAAAGAGTCAGGCTTTTAGAACATGATTAAATGAAGACAACTGAAAGTTGAACACTACATTGTCTATTTGCTCTTTGGGTACAAACCAGAAGGTTTTAATTTGTTATAATGTTTAGGGGATTATTAGGGTTTTTTAAATCTTGTAATCTGTTGGGTAAGCATAAAGGCTTAATTTAGGACATACAGAATTTTGGGTTCAGGCGGCTTCTGGGCTGATTCTGCTGACTTGTACAGTAGTGTGATTTAGTGCTGCGTATTAGTGATTCCTGCAAAATATTTTAGCTTTTTAATCTGCATACATCCATACCTAGGGAGGAAAACTTCAGGCCTCTTGGAGTTACCCAGTTGCACTGAGTGGAAATTTCTTGGAGAAAGAAGGTGGGGGGTGGGAAATAATAAATGTTTTGGTCTAATTTCAGTGCTCCTTCATAATTATAAATAAAAATGTATATTAATTAAAACAGAATTCTTGCATGAGAGTTCTACAATGAAAGTATCTAGTGCAACGGATCTCACTAGCAAAGCTGGAGGGAGAAAGAATTGGAGTACGGGACCATAAACGGCATAGAGCAGTACTAAAAATACTGCATTTTTATCCTAAAGTTTAATTATGATGGGGTGTGTGAAACTTTTGCATAATGCAGCCCAAGCAAAAGATCTAGGTAGTCTAGAAGACAGTTTGTCAGAGCTCCTGTGACTGGTATGAGTGGGATGCTATTACTATAAATTTTGTAAATGCTCAGACTCAGAATATTGCACTGAGAAAGATGTGCCAATGATTTCTACCGGTGGTGGGAGCAGCCGTTTGAGGATATTGAAGATTGGAAGTTTTTTTCCATGATGTTTTATTCTGTTAAATATATAAAGCATGGGAAGCTAGGGGCTAGGTAATTCCTCAAGTTTAATACGAAGATTGAGGCACTATTAATACCCTGCTTATGAACTTCTTGGGTTGGTTCTTGAATTTTGTGTGTATATTCTTTTGTATCCAAAATTGTCTATATGCCCTGGGTTAAAATGGGGGAAAATGTTTCCAAGGATCTATTTTGTTGAAATCTGAATGTCAACATTTTGATCCAGTAACAGATGAGTCTTTTTTCAAGTTAAATCTACTGAAGTCTTTTGTTTTACTTGATAGAAGTGTATGAAATCACCAGGCAGAAAGAAACATTGTAATCAAACGTCAGCTCCTGTCATAATAGTTTTCAAAATAGTGCTTGTTCATAAGGCACTGTATAGCAAGCCCGTACGTAGAAAATACAAGGCATTCTGTGCCTGTCCAAAATAGGTGATTTCTGTTGGGTTTGTTATTTTTAGTGAAATAGAGGTTTACTTGCAAGATGACCAATAACTTTGCGTTTGGGGGCAGATTGTTACGTGTCAGATTTCCCAGCTTCTGGTGATAAAAACCAGGTGTAGGTCAGTTCCTCTGAACACATTATCAACCTGTTGACAAAGACTGTTACATTGTCACATGAGGAAAGGAGATGGGGAACAGAAATCTGGGCTGGCAGTAACGCGAGTACATCCCGTCCCATCTCCCCAGCTCGAGGCACTATGAGTGCAAAAAGCTTCATCTGAAGCTTTTGTTGCTATGCCCATGCATTTTAACCTTGAATATCGCTGCGTTTATGTATAGTTGTCCTGGTTTCAGCTGGGATAGATACCAGCTACCTAGTAGCTGGTATAACGCCGTGCTTTGGATTTAGGATGAGAATGATGTTGATAACACCCGATGTTTAAGTTCTTGCTAAGTAGTGCTTACACTAGTTAAGGACTTTTCAGCTTCCCATGCCCCGCCGGTGAGAAGCTGGGAGGGGACACAGCCAGGACAGCTGACCCCAGCTGGCCAAGGGATATTCCACACCATATGATGTCATGCTCGGTATATTAACTGGGGGAAGTTGGCCAGGGGGCAGCGATTGTTGATCGGGGACTGGCTGGGCATTGGTTGGCAGGTGATGAGCAATTGCATCGTGCATCACTTATTTTGTATGTTATTATTATTATTGCCACCACCCCTTCCTATTCTGTCGTATTTAACTGTGTTTATTTCAACCCACAAATTTTGCATCCCCCCCCCCCCACAATTCTCTCCCCCATCCCATGCAGGGGGAGAGTGAGCGAATGGCTGTGTGGTGTTTAGCTGCCTGCTGTGTTACGCCACAACAACAGTGCATGGCAAACATTTCACAGGGGCTTTTCTGATTTGTACAAACTGTAAATGTAAGGTTTAAATCACGCATTTGAGAAAGGGGAAATGACTGAATTTGCATTCTTGCCATGGAGAAGTGATATGCTTTTGCTGCCATGATGATCAAGGGTGCTTAGCTACAGTGCTAAAAAGCAAACAAAAATCTGTTCACCCATCATCCTCCCACTGCCATCCACCAAAAAACTTCGCTTACATCCCAGTTTGATTCATTTCCCATCTTCATGGTACACAACGTGTTTTCTTCCTTTCAGTCTGTTCTTTAAATGAGTTAAAGCAGTAAGATCTGTAGTGTAAGAGCAGGACAAAATCTGGGATTTTTTTGTGAATATGGTGTTTCTTTGGTTAATTTCCGTTCTTTGGTATAATTTTTTTTTAAATATGACAATTAAAAACAAACCTGTGAATTTATGCAGCTGGGATAGGACAACTGTTTAGAGATAGTATTTTAGTTATCTTGTAAGCAGATTAAAATGTGAAGTATTCCTAGTTTCAGGGGATTACAGTGTGTGGATAACTGCAGCATATGCAAGTTCAGAAATCATAAGACTTTCATGCTGGACTAAACACAGAAATTTTTGCGGTAAATTACTGTTCTGTTTTGAACTTGCTTGTCTGCTGTTGTACAGATATCTCTTGTGTCATCATATTTTGTTGATATTTTTATCATCAGCACCCAAGATAGTGAATCTGCTCTGTCTCAATGGACAGTTTGATATGAGGCCTTAAATAAGTATTATGGTGGAGGCTTACTACTCTGTTTGCAAATGGCACAGGTAACTCGTATAAATATACAAATTTTTTTCCTTTTTGTTGTACTTTTTATTTCCTGTACGTACAGTTGGTATCACTTAACTGCTGTAGCCAGTGTGGCAAGTGGGTGTCCAGCAAGACACTCTTGTGGTGTCTTAGCGTACAACTCACAAAGAAATATAAAAAGAGTTAAGAAAATTTGAGATAGCGTAAATTCATTACCAGAATTACTCAACTGGTTGCATGGGTCTGTACTCTAGTATTACTAGCAGCCTGTTCCAGTTATAACAGGCCTCAAGATCATCACCTTTTGTGGTTTAAAAAAACCACCTACTCTTGCAGCTGCACTTGCATAGTAGATTGGCTGTTATTCGTAAAGGAGAAAGCCTTGAGTGTCAAGACAATCTGCAGTTAGAACATTTTTCTAGACTTTTCCCTGGCCTGTGACAGTTCAAAATAGCCCTTTCCATTTCAAAGTGGCTATAGTCTGTATTCTTATAATCATCACTGTCATCGCTCAAGCCCTATTATCTCTTGGCTTGTTTATTACAATTTATTATAGCTGCAGCTAAAGCTTTTGATCCTGAAAAAGCTCATGCTGGTTTTGAACTCAGCAGTTAGTTTTCTATGCAACACAAACAGCGAAGAGTTCATCACTCCACTGTTCAGCTTTGTGCATTGGCTCCTCAAGGAATACAGTTTCAGGATTTTCTCCTGATATTTTAAGTCTTCTAAGGTGATTATTTGGAAAATTGCTTTCATCTCGCTGGCCATGAACATCCATGATAATTATGTTTCTTTGTAACATAATGTAACGTATAACCATAGTGCTGGGATTGCTAAAGCTGGTATGGTACAGAAGAATAATATTAAAACTCTTTTTCAGTGAATAAAAAGGAGAAGATCACAACAGGATGAAGTACAACTGGGAAACAGTGGTGCTGGATAACTTGTTGAACAAGCAATCACAAAAAAAAAAAACTGAGGTCTTTAATAGCTTCCTATGTATTCGGTTTCTAATACTACAGCATCCCCTGTTCTAGCAACAGGGTTCAGTATAACCAAGGGGAGTCTGGAAAAGCCTCATCAGTTCCAGTTGCATTGAGATGTTGAACAGCATCACAAAAAGTTAATCAATTGCTTGGGTCTTGGTTCAGTTTGGGTTTATTGGAAAAACTTTCACGCAGAAGTTAAAGATCCATCTGTATTCATTTAGGCACCTGCAGAGCTTTTGAAAATATTCTTCTCACACAAAGCATTTCATGAGTCTTTCCAGAAGTTGCAAAGAAGCCTTTTGAGGTCTTTTAAGCTGTTTCCTCTGCAAATTTATCACTCACTGAATGCAGGTGTAAGTGGGATCTTCATGTTGCTCTGTACGGAGCAATGTTTTCTTGAATGTACATAGGCCTGTTCCCTTGAACATCATTTCCAAAGCAAGATCCGGGTAGAAAAACAACAGTGCTTTTCTACTTGTGTTTAGAATTTTCATGTCAGCAGTACTTTTATGCAGATTAATTTTTTGAACCCCACATTCTGTAATGTTTCTAATGGAAAAACCACTTCATATGAGTGGCTAATACTTGCGGTTACAGGTAATATCGAAAGTAGAGATTCATAAATGCATGAAGTTGGAGACTCAAATATTAGCAAATCATAGTAAATTCACAATTATGCAAATTCCATTTCTATTGAATTGATGTGGCACGTTCTGATTTTACTATAGAGAAAACCAGTAGTGTATAGACATTCTCAAAAGTCAGGTGCAAAAGATGAAATAATCCTTTTGTTCTCAAACAAAAATCATAACAATTGCCAAGTAATATGCATGAGGCCTACTCAGATAATTAACCCAAAGGGAAAGAATTTAAGCAAAACTAATGTGTTAGTGACACCTGTTTTTGTCTTTTTGCACATTTCAACGGAATGACTAATTTAAATAAACATAGGTAGGTATATTGTAGACAGGCCTTTATTTAAAAAAAAAAAAAAAACAACACAAAAAACACTAGCAACCAAACAGAGCCTCTGGAGTTCTCAGGATTAAGAGTTGCTTTTTGATGAAAACAGCTTATCCCCAGGAACATGGAAGTGCTTACATGTTTAATCTGGATTTGTCACCAACATTCCTCTTCAGCTCAAAATTGCTACTTGAATAGCAACAGTTTAAAATTACATGACTGATGTAAATTCAAGACACAGATCTTAATTTTACTGATATTTTGGGCAAGGATACAGATGGGAGGAGCTCTAGTACACTTGATTGAAGACTGCTCAGGAATGTTTTGAAAGCTTAACTTCGAGGGTAATGCTTAAGTTTTAAGGCATCTCAGTAATTGTTGCTTTCATTAACTCTTTCCAAAGCAT
Source organism: Phalacrocorax aristotelis (assembly GCF_949628215.1). Classification (NCBI taxonomy): domain Eukaryota; kingdom Metazoa; phylum Chordata; class Aves; order Suliformes; family Phalacrocoracidae; genus Phalacrocorax; species Phalacrocorax aristotelis. The sequence continues at coordinate 35,909,206 of NC_134281.1, forward strand.
CTCCAATAATTTTTAGTATTACTTTAGCACATTTATATGGGTTTGTCCCTACTTGATTACTAGTCACTACAGTATTCATTTAGTTTCAGTTGTGATTTCTGTTGCTTAGATCCATTTTCTTTGCAGAACCAGAATATTGCCTAATCTATCTGTGAGCAGTCTAGTTAATTCAGTCATATTTTTACATGTTTGAACTGAACTTCTTCTAACCTGGTTGTAGTAAACAAGAAATGGCAGTATTTTTCATGTATTTCAATGACACTGATCTCCAGGCCTAACCTGCTTCAGAAGAAAACCAGTCAGTCCTGTTCTTTATTATGTTTTACAGTGTCATTGTTTCAGAATTTGAGCAATTCTGTCAGTTTTAATTCTATAATGGATTAATAAAGGACCAGATTTGTTAAGAAAAGTTTAATTTGAATGCTGTGGAACAAGTATTGGTATTTCTAAATTTGTTAGCCCCTTGATGCCATCAGCATAGTTTTATTTCTGCCGCCTTTCCTTGCTTTTACTTTCTCCCTCTCCTCCATCATTGTAATGGTGTGCTCATTCAGAAGAGACTGTCTATATCTAACTTCCTTACACTTTTGAAGTTTTTTGTATGTACTAACCTTAACGGTATTTTGAAAACTATAATGAAATTTGCTTTATCTTTGTAAGAAGATGGGCATCAAATTTTCTTTCTTGCAACCAAATTTAAGGATTGGCAGTCTTCCATAGGAACGTTTCTTTAAACTGTGCTTGATGATACATGATCTTCAGTATAAGCAATTTTGTATTTTGAAGTAAGTGAGAGTTATATAATTTTTACTAACCCCTTTTGTCACATCAGTTTTATAGTTGTCAAATCAAGAAATAGTGAAGCTGTGGTGTTATTTTCCTTAGGCAGTTGGTATCTGAAGCCTTTGGTAAATAATGGTAAACTTTCCCCTTTTAAAATTCATTCTATAAAAATATCTTTAATTCTGCTTAAACTGCCACTCTCTCCTCTAGACTATGAGGAAGTTGAAACAATGTAAACAGCAGAAATGACCTTTTCATTAATATTACAAGCAACGGAAGTTACAAGGACTGTGATATTAGCTGTATTTGCACAATAGTTAAGATTCTGTTATCAAATTCTATTTTTTTACAGCATAGTTTAAAATTAGGAAGGCACTTAAGCTTGCAATTTATTATTTAAGTATCTGGTTGGGGGGGGGGCTGCATATGCAGCTTTGTGTCTGTATAAGCTATACCAGTTTCATGTGTAAGTAAAGTGATGATGGGAAATACTAGTTAAAATATTAAAATTTTCTTGATATGAGCAGAAGTCAGAGAACTATTGGGAGGACTGCAGAGGCAGAGCAGCTCAGTTGGATTGTTTTGCTTGGTTCTTTGGAATATTTTTCCCCTCGTTCCCCCAAGGCTTTTAAGGGGTTTAAATTTTTAGAACAAAGCCCTGTGTTTTCAGAATCTAAGCTATTTATATGAAATAGATAGATGTTTCTACCTAGCTTAAAGTAGGGCATCTGGACCAGATGTTAGATACCTGTTTTTGCGGTTATCCCATTGTTCTGGCTGTCTGTCATACATTATTGTATACAGGACTTAATTTCTAGAAAAATAATATTCTTTTTAACTATGCAGTAGTTCTAGATTTTGCCATAGTTCTTTAGGTTGGCTTTACTATAATCTTCAAGATTCAATACTTTAAATCACTCAGGCAATGATAGTATAGTTGCTGGTAATTAAAATGAGTTCTTACAGTCCCTTCTGCCCTGAATTGAATAGATAAATTGAAGTCTGTTCTTAATTATACAGGCTTACCATCTACATGTTTTTATTTTCTTTCTCATTTGTGATCCACGTGTTGCAGTTTTGCTACGTTCATTTTTATGAACAGAACAGTCTTTGGTTGAATTGTCTTCCGTCATGGATGGTGAAGCCGAAAGCTGCTTTATGTTTTATATGCAAGCAGTTGCTAATCCTTCTCACAGAATCAAATGTTACTTTTTATTTGTACTATCTCTGTGCAGAGGCATGCAAGTTACCTGATAGTTTTTGATTTTTGGGTAAAGAACTTATACTAATTTAAAGATTATAAAGGAGCAAGACAGAAATTAAATTTGTGAAATTAAAAAAGCCACAAGATGGCATCAAATTGTCAATTCTATCTGTTGCCTCTAATGTTTTTAAAGGTCAAAATATTACAGACTGTATGGATCTCTACAGAAACCAATCGGGATAGTGAATGTGCAATGAAACAGTTTGAGGTTTTCCTTTCCATTATTTGTACCTTGTTAAACCACAATAAGAAACTTCTAATAGCTTTTTTTGTGCTTTGGGTATATCTGAAACCTGCCTCCAAAGAAACTTCTATCAGCATAATATCTTTTATTGCTTAAAACATGAGGGTTCAGTTGCTAAAATTTAGGATGAGTTACGTTCAGGCAATTTCTGATTCCAATTGAGAAATGAATGAAAGTAACTTCACTGTGGGTGTTAGTGCTCATTTAGACTTCAGAAAAGTCCTAGTTATCTAAAATATAAATTTCTTTTTAATTAAAAGGTCAACAAACACTGCAGAAGGTTTTAAAAGCTATTAAAAAAAACCAACAAAACAAACCCACACCAAACAAACCAGAAACAAAACAACACTCACTGCTGGGTAACTAAGTACAGCTATGGATTGACCATAGTTTGCTTTTTTTCTTAGATAATTTTTGATGTTTGCGTAAATGGAATATTTTATTTACTACTGCAAGAAACAGATTCTTCTTAAATTGTTGAATTTTTCACATTAAAAGGGACTGAGGATGCAATATATGGGAGGACTGACAAGTGTGGTAAAAATCTGTCCAAAACAATTTGCATCTTCATAATATATTGCAGCTTGCCTGTATAATGTAGAAGCAGGGAAGGAAAATGAATGCACATGTGAAAGGAAAGGTGTGAAGCAAGCTGTATACAAAATGTACAAATTTAAGGGACTTGAAGCAATAGACCTAAAGCTTCTTGATATTGTAAACATAGTTTACTTCCACAAAACTTAAGAGAGCATATAGCAGTGTCTGAATTTGTAAGACAAACATAGAAATTTTATGAAGGAATGAGGGAAGAAAAGAACATGCTAAAAGCTTCATTACCAGGGCATACAATAATAGTGGAGGTCAGTCATTCTTCAGGGTGTGAGGCTTTTTTTTTCTTCCTTGTTTGACTATAAGTGGGAATCTGGATTTTTTTTTTCATATGTACTAACCTGTTTTCATTCATGCATTGGTTTGCAAACCGAATATTTTTAGGTAGGACAGTGCTAAACAGAGTGCTAAATACACTAAAATTAAAAACCAGTTATTGAGCAGACATTGTGTAAATGTCTAATGTGACAGGAAACATTAGTACTGAAATGGAATGAATTCCACTGAAAGGTATAGAATTGTGTATCTGTAAATATGCAGCGAAATCCAGGAAAGATGGAGCTTTTGGTGTCTGTTTTCCTGATTTCATTCTATGTCAGGGTGTTGCTTCTGGATGGTTAAATACTCATACATTTAATGTAAATCATAAGTAAACTATATATAACCTTCTGCGGTGAATTAACACAACTAAACCAAGTAATTTTTTTGATTAAAATACAATGTTAAGTGGTTGTCTTAAAGATTATTTGTATTTTTCAAATTACATGGGTTTGCTACTAAATTAGTTTCAACTTATGAATATTCATAATATACTCCTTAACAGTCTCAAACAGCTTATGCATAAGAATTAGGTATGTCATCTTTGAGCAAGACTGTTAAGTGTTCAGAAACTTTGAGGAAATGAGTGTTCTTTAAATAGCTAAACAGTGATTTCTGCTGCTTCTGATGCTTAGGGTACAGCTGCACAAACAAAAGCTCCCCTAACTGGAGTTCGAATTTGCAGAGTGGTAGTTACTTAAGAGTCACTCTTACATTAAACACTTCACATTAGATGATTTGAAATACCTTGCTGTGTGCTCACCGAGAAGGAAGCTACTGTCTTTACATGGCGCTAGAGCATGCAAACAAGAAATTGCCTCTGAGCAGCTAACAGGCCATAAATTACCATCACCACTTACCTTGTGTGGTTGAATGAAGCAACAATGAAGTTTACTCCATCAACTTAATTTTTATTTTCTCCGCGAAAGATCCTAGCATGTCGTTCTCTGTGGCTATACCTGCCTTGTAAACAGAGCTTGTATCATAAATTAGTGCATTGTCATGTGAAAAACTTATGCCTCTATCTGAATGCTTTTGAAAAGCATTAATTTTGTACCTAAACTCAGCATGTTAGCAAAACTATCCTGCTAATGACTTCCTTACTGAAAGCAGGTTTTCTTCTCCACTTAGTGTATCTTGTCAACCATCGCTGGTCTGTACCTTTGTTTCTTCCTCATCTTAATAGTATGCTGTTCTCCCTACAAACCATTTAAAAAATGTGGGGTTGAAATATTGATCAAGCTTCTTTTGCTACATTGTCTGCAGTTTTTACATAATAGGAAGGGGTGATTAGGTCACTGATAATCATAGAGATATATATCAGTTACGAAGGATGGACGTTATGCCTTCAGTAGGTGATAAATGAGCTTCTGTGCTAAGACAGCAGAATATCAGGAGTTGCGAGTTTCATCCATGAAATTATCCCAGTCTAAGGCAGTGATTTAGCTGTGACCTTCATCATTTACTGATTTACAGAAGCTGTTTTTACTAATAAAAAGGTCGTAGGTATGGAAGCGGTAGATGTCTTTTGTATCTACTAATTTAAATGAATTCATTTCCTACCATTAATCAGATATTTTAATGTGATTTTGTTTCAACATGTTTCCGTTGTTTTGGGGTTGGTGGGTTTATTTCAGTTACAATGTTCTCAAAGCTCTGCCTTTTCGTTTTAGGCTCCTGCACTAAGTTTCCCACTAATCACTTTAGAGAAGACAGTTCAAAGTATGATAAAACTCCCAAATAGATCATCTGCCAATTATTTTAAGCCTGATTCTAGGTATATCCTGGTGATTTGTGGATGTTTTGGTGAAGAGGGAAATCACAACCACAAGTTATATGGAAACCAAAGCAAGGCTTTGATTATAATTTGGATGTAATTCTTTCCAAGGCTGCAGAAAAACTCCAGAATCTCTGAAGCAGCTCCTGTTTCCTTCCGTTCGCTGCAGCTGCCGTAGGTCCTGCAGGGTTTGTTTAAGATGTGGGAGGCACTGAGTAAGTGGCAGGGGAGGATGAAAAGTTGCATTACTGATTCTGTAGGGGAGGAAAGAGGAATGCAGACGGTAATAGTTAAGCATCCAAGGAAACTGAATTGGATTTAGAAACTTAGCATAGCAGGAAGTGACGTTTCTTCAGCTTGATGGTTTTTTTTCCATTTCATAAAGTGCTTTGAATTTAAGGGAATGTTATGGGAGTATTCTTGGTATTTCTTCAATATGTGTAATTAGTGTACCACAGGAACAGCCTTTTCACACAGAAAAATGACATTTTTCCATAGAAGCAGATGCAAAACGTTTTATTTCCACTTTCTCAGTGAAAAGAAAGGTGGTGATGTTTCAAATCACTGCTCTTTGTCAGTCACAAGGCTTCTCTCAAAGGTAGTCAGCCTTTCCTGCTGCTCTTCCTTTTGAGTGTGGTATTTTGATTTTTACCATTTGCTGAGTAATTATTGTGAAAGGACATTGGCAAAAACACCTTTTCTCAGGTACTAAAAAAGTAAGTCTTAAAATAAGTGCCCTACATAGATGTTGGTATTTCAATAAGCAGAAAAGAATACAGCAAAATTCGCGTAATATCCATTTCTTGCAATGGGGGGGGTGGTTAAATCCTTATACTGAAGATTAATAGGAGGTTGCTGACTGTCAAAGTTACAAAAGCTGCATGCTGTTCGAAATGTCAGCTCCAGCCTATTGTGACTAATCAAGAGTGGCTTTGACTAAAGCTCAGGGAAGAAGTGTTTTGAGTAAATTTGTGTTTCTAAGGCCTTGTCAAGTGATCTCTTCTATTTCTACTTCACAGTTCTTGAGATGAAAGCAGAGTTTTAACTTTCATGGTGGAAATTTAAAATCAGTTTCTTTAAGTGTTATTTAAATCATGGAACTTGAGGCTGCTTGGGTGTAGTCCCCTGCTCATTAGCGTTTTTTATTTTGAATTACAGAACATGTTATTTATGCAAGAACATACAAATGTGATAATACTATACTGGAGTCCTTTCCAACAGGTTTTCCCAGGGTGGGATCTCTGACCTTTCTGAGTGCTTCACAGTTGAAGGATACACTTCACATAGTGCTTAAGTAATTTTCAGATAAATTTCATGGTTTCCTGTTAAAAGGTTTTCTGCAGCCTTGCAAATTGAAGATAGCAGGGTTTTTTTTACAGTGTTAGTAATATTGTTATTAATATGTTTTGTTCAGTGAGGTTTCGCAGAAGTAACTGAGAAGAGAATTTGCTGTTACAGGAATTTAACGTGGCTTTGGAACCATATGTGTGACCTCACTGTTCTCTTATGTGGTGTGTTGACTCTGCAGAGTTAACAAGAATAAATAGTAGTGCAGGTCTTTTGTTTGTTGCATTAAGGTAATTGGATAAGGCATGAGCAGAATTAAGTATCATGAGTGCGCTATTTCTGGGCACTAGAACTCTTCAAGGCAGGAATGCTTGGCGATTTCTTGGTCCTAGTTTTCAATCCAGAGCATAAGCAGATCTTGTTTTGAAATTTTTTTAGCCAGTTGCTTACACTTACGATATTAACCCTTGGTGAAAGTGATCATAGGTAAAATGAGATAATGCTATAGATAGGAAAGGTTTCTCTGAATATAGAAAAACATTTCTGATAGGCATTTGATAGTTAAAATGCAAACCTGTAAAAGCTTATGAGGTTGTCTGTCCTCCCCAAGTCTAAAACAGAACCTACAGAGTTTTGAGTAATTTCGCCGTTTTCTTTCTTCTCTTTAATGGAAACATATTGCCTTCATTTTCATGATACCCTCTGTAGCTCTGTGTTCATTTAAAACACCCATGTACCTGACAAGAAGGCCAGCTGTTAATGTTACCTCTTCTGTCTTTTAAAAGGAAGGTGCTTCTGCTCGAAAAACACAAACTCCAGCAGCACAGCCTGTACCACGACCAGGTAAGGTAGCCTACTGTCATCTATGCTTTTGTTCCAAATAAGTATGAGTTTCAAAGAGGTATTATTTAAAACACTAGTTAGCTGAAGAATGAAGTGGGGGTCGTTTATTTGTGGCCTTTAACTGTATATGTGTTGGATATAACACTTAACTTTTTAGTTAATGTTATACCATGGGGCTTGGGTTCATTCTCTTCAGTGTGTTGCCCAATTAGCCCCCTGAAAGGATGCGCTAGTGAAATTAAAAAGCGAGAAACTTGTTGGTTGTTGGCTTGGTAGTTCACTAATGCCAGCTCAAGTATATAATAAGAGCTGGTTAATACTCTAAGGAGTAACAACCTAAATAGAAAAGCTAATCTTGAAAAGAATTTCATTATTACTTCTATTATTAATATATCAGAAATAAGTCTTTCTCTGAAGGTGTTGTTATTACTTCTTCATTCTTCTTAGTACCTAAGGTATTTGTAGTGGGGCCAGAATCCTCAACTGGCTTTTTAATTCCCAGCTAGTATACTTTAGCCACCAAGTCCATTTTGTATGCCAGATTGAATCTCAAATTGAGATTCAGAGATAGAACGATTAAGTACTTTGTTTTGTTTTAATGAGAAACCCTTAGAGTTTTTAGAAGAGTGGAAGGGTACAGACAGCGTATGAGGGGATCAGTGTCACCAAATAGCTGTGTGCATATCCGCACCTTGTTTATACACTATGAGAATTTCTGGTTTGGTGGAAGAAAGTCTCAAGTGAAAGGTGTAATTTAAGAGCAAGATGATGGTTATTGTTGTCATGAAGGTATTGAGAAAGGAACATTTTGGGGGGGTGGAAACAAAGCTACCTTTTAAAATTAATATACTTTTTCTAGAAGTACTGCTGGAGTACTGTGTATTCTTGTTGAGATTACTAAATGTTTTCAGTGTTTGCCTCTGCTAATTCCTTGAGGTTTATTAGTGGGATTTAATACTAAGACTTAATATTGTAAAAATTATTCTGCCCGTAAAATCTAATCTATTATTGAATATTCTCAGCATACGTAAATGCTTTTATGCACAGATTCTTCTGTTTGGTTACTTTGGTACTTGAAAGGTCACTAGCCCTGTTAAGCATAATAATGCAAATGGACTTGACAGACAGCAGTATGAAAAGGGTAGAAGTGGCAAGAGCAGAAATCTGACTGAGTTGTCACAGGACCCTGCTGCTGGCTGTGACTTCATGAGCATTAACTGGCAGAAGTGTATTTTTTTTCTATATTACAGAGGTTATACTGATACTGTCCTTCACTAAGGCCAGTCTAATCCATTATCTTGCTTCTGTATTGTAAGTTGAAGAGAGAATAAAGAGGGGTATGGTCTGAAGACTATCTGAAGATACTGCTTCATTAAAAAAAAAAAGAGTCTGTCTTCCTCTTCTAGGATATTTTGGGGTTTGGAAATCTTAAAGAATCGGTTGTACTGTTCTTAATGGTCAAAGTATTTAAAACGTGCAATTTCCCGGAGGATGCTGCTTGCATATAAGAAGTGTTAGTTGAATTGGACAAAACAGTTGTGTAATACTGATTTGAAAAAATATCTGAGATGTGCTTTTTATTTAAGATTTTTTTCCTGCACCTTTCTGCGGTACCTACTTTTCTACTAACCTATCTTTGTAAAGCTATCAGATTTCTTACAGATGCTCTCCCTGCCTTTTTTTTGGTGGGGGTGGGGGAGGGTGACAGTTGATGCTGCTCATATATTTCAGGAACTTGTTAAAATAAAAAAAAATCATTGGGTAGGTAAAGTTCATGTAGTTCAATATAGTGTCACCAATTATATCTGTGTGTTTGACAGTGTCAGGATAATTATGGATATGGTCTCAGTATTTCAACAATGGCAACTATGTGCTGTGAATATTTATAGCGTTCTAGGCAGTTTCTGAAATGGTTGTAAATAAACATGAGCAAGTTGGTGCTATGGCATTGGAAGTCAATTAATGACATTTGTCAGGCATAGTAGCAGTTGAGACTTGAGCTAGTCTGCATCAGTCTTTCTGCTATTCACCATTTTTTGGTTTTGTGAATTAGGATAAACACGTATGATGATAATTATCAAGCACACCAGTTCTTTCCTTAAGTTAGGACTCGTGAAAACCAAACTCTCAAAGGTTTATTTGGAGGAGCCAAGTTATTCAGTAACAGCACCAAAGTGAAGAAACACATACCCTTTTCCAACTTTAGACTGATGTAACCTCTTCAATATGGGAGATACAACTTGGAAGACTGAAGTGGAAGCATTTTGGGGGGGTGCTGGGGAGAGGGAATTCTTTGATTTCTATCTGGCCAGTATTGTTTGTGTGGTTTTGTTTGGTGCTGTGGAGTTTGGTTGTTGGGGTTTTTTGTGGTGTGTGTGTTGTTCTGGTTTTTTTTTTTTTCCCCCCTCTTGAGTGCTACTGTATCTGTCAAGTTTCATTGGTTTTGGCACCCAAAAAGCTCCTGTAACGCAAAGTGCAATCCAAAATTAACTTGAGTAAGCCTGAAATTCAGATTTTGATTGTTGACAGTTCTATATCTGTTAGGGATAGCTAAATCCTGCAGATAGCATGTACAATAATAACTACTAATGAAAAGGTGTGCGTCTGTAAAGATCAGTTTGTTGTGAAACAATCTTCCTGTTGGTTCAGCACTATTGAACTTAAGATCTACAAACAGCTTTTTTTCAAGATTGCTGGCAATTTTTATCAATGCTGTTGTGCCCTGACCTTTTGAGGAGGATGGAGAGGGATGACTAGTTTCAGTAAAATTAGGAGAGATTGACTCAACTCTTCTAATATCTGTTTCAGTCAAAAGCTATTTGTCTTCTGAATACTGAGACCCAAATTATAAATCCCTTCTTCAACTTTGTGTATTGCATCTGTGAAAATGGTCTAATGACTACAGAGTGACTCCTCTCTGTTCACTCTTGCAACTAAAACCATTGAAATGTTGCTTTACATTTGTATTTATGTATTAGTCATTCTGCCATATTTTGTGTTTTTTTCTCAGTTTCTCAGGCAAGACCACCTCCAAACCAGAAAAAAGGTGAGTGAATTTTAGTTACACAACCCTTCTCATTTTTGTGTGAATTGTGCACGCTCTATCTTTTGCTGGAACCACAAGCAACAATATAAACAAGCAGTGGAATGCAGACAGCATTCTGGTTGGTTAAATATGCGTCCTACCCATATTTAGAAACTCATGATATAGGGGTATACTTTTTTTGATGAATGAAAATTTTCAATTTATTCATTACACTCACTACAATTTTCCTTGAATACTTTTCCATGATTTTGATCTGTTAAGCAAGAGTTTTGTTTTTATGTACAGTTCCTTTAATGAAAAGAGCAGGGCAGGGGGAACCAACCAAAAGCACAACAACAACAGAAAAGGCAAATGTAACCTTATTATCTCTACAGGATCTCGAACTCCCATAATCATTATTCCAGCAGCCACGACCTCTTTAATAACGATGCTTAATGCAAAGGACCTTCTGCAAGATCTGAAGTAAGTAACTGATTAGAACATACTGTATAAAAAACCTGTTTTCAGATATAAAGGTATACCAGTACCAAATTAGTACTTAAGCAAGGAGTATCTGCTGTCTTTTAACAGGCTAGTTTTACAGACCAGAGTATAAAAAAAATTAATGCCTCTTCAATAGTAGGACAAAAGCAAAAACTTGTTTTCAGAGTGTTTGCACAGTTGTGACCTGGGGGCGAAATGGGCAGATTAAGAAAGTCTCACGATACCATTTCTAATGTCTGTAGTAGTTTTATTTTATAACATACATGCGCACATGTGCAACGGATTCAGTGAACCCTTACAATGGAAGAAGGCTTAGAGGAGATGAGCAAGGGCAATCAGAAAAGATTTCTGGGAATGACCACTGTATATCTGTGCTAGGAGGCTTGCGCTGTGTGCAGCTCCACTGGGGTAGAGGTACAGTTAAGCTCTCAAGACCTGCCCCAAGAGGAGGCTGATCATTAGAGTACAAAGAACATGATCCAGAAAAAAATTAAATTAACTTTATGGGGTCAAAGGAGGCCACTTATGTAGTTAACAAGTATGAAAGACAAAGCAAAGAAGCAGGGTATGATAATGAATCAGAAGTGCAATAGCAGAATTCAGAAGAGCAAAATATTTATTTAGCCATGACAGTTCTAGCACTTTTCTAGAAAATACGCCACCTGACCTGTATTTTTTTGCCTTCAAATTTATTGAAGTAGTTTGTTTAGGAATGGCTACAGGGATTGTTTTTACTGTTCAGGTATGCAGAATGTAGAACTAGCCTTGATGTAGAGTGTGATTGATAGATATGTGATGGCTTTCCAACAAAAGACTGATTTCTGCCTCTTAGTCACTGCCGCCTTTAACTCACTCCCCACTTCAAGCTAAATTTGACAGAAGAGTAGATATTTGGAAGGCACTTGTCATCACCACAAGTTTTTGAATGAAGAAATATTGTCCAGATAGAAAAGAAATTAGTGGCCCTTACCCCAGCTGAGGAAGATGCAGGCGGAATTGAATTTCTTGTAGTTCTAGAGGTAATCAGCCTGTTTGTATTAGTTGTCAGAGGAGATACGATATAGCACAAGGGGAGGTGATTTTTGGAGCTGGAGGAGTAAGAGCCATTGTGGGCGAGACTGCTAAGAAATGTGGGAGAATCCTGGGAGAATGATGCCCCCCAGGACAGTTGGGGTATGGAAGCTGTGATACACGTGTGACGTGGGCTGTTTACAGGGCAACTTTCTTCCATGCCTGATACCTGAGGCAGCACACTTCTGTCAAGTGTGTAGTAAGAAAGAATGAGTATTTGGGTTTCATAAATAAAACCAACTTTTAGGATACCCTCTATGCAAATATTTCTTAAAACGAAATAAGGAACACAGCTGAAATTATAGTTAGAGATCAGACGATGTAAAACCAAAACTTAACAGTCATAGCTGGGAACCCCTGTCTTTTACAATACTTTTTGTCTAGGATGCTGGATTTTTTTTTTCTAAGTAACTGGACTGCAACACATTGTCACTTTGGATATGAGAAAAAGTAACTGTGGTATCATTGGGAAATATTTTAGTTTGTTTGTTGTGAAATAAACAGGACAGTCTTTTTCCAGTACTTTGGTAGGCATTAAATTCAGTTGTGAAGGACTGAAAGAAACTCAGTAACTACACCTACATTTTTAGTAACCCTTTTCATAGTTCTGCATTGTGTTGGGTTTTTTTCCTTGCCAAATTGGGTTGACATTTGTATGATGCTTAGCATGTTTAATTCATCACTAATGTTATGCTCTCTATTGAGGTAGAGAATATGGAAAGCAGGGAAACTATCATGAATAGAATGAAATTATATATAATGATAAACCAGAAGCATGTTACTGGTTTAGGATTTTTTTAAGTTACCTCATTTGTCTGTTGGATATATTGGTTGCAACTTAGATTTTGTAGGGGGACATTTCTATATATATAGTAACATATATAATTCACAAGCTGTATAATATGCAAATGTTCATGATAACCTTTTTTGAAAGGTTATTTTTCTAAGGAGCCAAGTACAAAAGTGCCTAAATTATTAAAAAGATATAATTTCATTTAAAATCAGAACTGCAATACTTCATATTGTGAGGCTTCTTTAAAAGTAGTTCATATAGTACTTTATTGTTATTCACTTACCTGAATGCAACACTGGATATCATAATTATTGTGTAAAATCTGGCTTTCCAGACTAAGTATTTGGGAATATCTGAAGTTAAGCTTTTTTGGAGGCAATGCCTCTGCTTCACGTGGAACAAAAGCAAGGCAGGTATTTTATCAGGCAGGTGTAAATGATTAGATGATTATGTGTTTTTATTATGATGATGCTTTTATTCATGGTATGTTTCACCATATGTGGCCAGGCAACTCAGTGACATTTATCCTGCTTTGATATTGAGCAAATCATCTGAAAGATTCAGGGATAATGTATTACAAACAAAGCTTTGCTCTCTTCAAAAATAGGTGTATGAAGCTTTTGATACTGCAATCTAACAAAAATATTGAGGGGGTTGTAAAAATAAGTCTCCAGTTCTAAACACAATCAAATGTATATTGCGGTGATCTCGGTTACTGTCCAGCAATGGAGTTGCCTTATTCTCTGTTCATGCATTTTTCAGTATGCCAGAAAGTGCTGACCTGAACTCAGTGAAAGTGTTTTAAAGTCAATGCTGGAAATTGATGTGAGTTTAGAGCATAGGCATGAGCAGCTCTGGCAGTTCGGTGGATAGTATCTTACCAATTACCTCCCATAATTTGATCTTGTTCAGTCGCTTGCCTGTTACCTTAGGAAAGGGACCTGCTGCCTTTGTAAAGTGAGAGTGCACCAGTTCTTGTGAATAATGATTTTGGCAATTAACAGCGAGAGAATTGAGTGCTATTAATTTCCTAGTAGGGGTACAAAAATGGATTCTAAGTAGATATGAGATTTTTTTTTTTCACTAGGGAATAATAATCTGGAGAAGGAACAAAAAAATGTAAGCTCCTGCACAGTCAGGTTTCAGACACGTATCTAGTGTGTTGGGTGACCAAAAAGGTGTCAAGTACCAATGTGTAGTTAAGCCACCAGCTATAGTACTGTGGCAAATAATTCCCCTGAGAAGATGGGTTTTTTTTCTGTTTTCTTTAATACTCAGACTTCTTAAGCTTGTCCTTTATGTCCAGGTAGTGGTGGAGTAAGCCATGATTATATTTATAATCATACAGTAATTTCTATTGATTCTCAATTCTTGAGCAAATAGCTTTTATTACACTCACTGAATCGATGGTTCCTGGAAATGCAAGCATACCATTCTTAAACTTCCTGTAAGCTGTCATTTATTCCTGCAGTCTGTGTGTGTACATATATGGAAGCATTTCCTTCAACGCTTTCTTTGTGACAGTCGTCATCTACTGTTGCATGTGAATCTGCTCATTGGTATTTTTTTCTACATAAAATTCAACAAAGTATTTCATTTTCTGCCCTGGAGAAATGTGTTCAAAAGTGTTCAGACTTTTACAGTAAATGAAACTGAAGCTATTGTCTAGAAGATAGGTAACTGAGGCAAAACCAGATGGTGCCTTAACAACTATAACACAGTTTCTAGATGAAATAGAAGGAAACTGTCAATTTAGTAGTGTTGAAATGAATTCTTAAATGCAGAAACATTTAAAGCTAGTGGTAGAATTGAAAATACCTTTTTCAGCCAAATTTGAGGGGTCTTAGGTATAGTGGTGAAATTCTTAGACTCTGTAGAATAGCAATTTGGCAGGGGTGGCTAGGTTTCCTGTTTCCATTTAAAATGTGTCTGCTTCCTCACATTTACAAATTAAATGAAAAATGTGACCTTTTAGATGGCTGTTCATATGAATATTTGATTACCCCTGTAATATATGTGTGGCTGCTTGTTTCTTATTTAAATGTTCTGTAAGAGTTTGTTTTCATTCAGTGCATGGGGCATGTAATAAAGAACAAAATTATTCTCAAGCCCTCCACCATTTTAGGTGATCTTGGCTTTTCGTGTAGGCCTTGCCACTTGGGTAAAAGGTGTTTGAGAGGGGGTTTTTCTGTCGTTGCTAAATTGTGGGGGGAACCCACCAAAAACAAACAAACAAAAAAACCCACAAAAAAAACCAAACCAAACCCCAACAAACATAACAACCAAAAAAACTCACCACGTATTTCCATCTTTCCAGACCAGATTCCTTAGTTCTGAGAGGTTTGGATGCGTACTTCAGAAATTGACTGTGACTTTCTGTTCTTCGTTCTTGAAACACTGTTAATTCATGAAGGGTGTAAGGGGGCTTCATCTGTTTATTTACATTAGGAAAGTAAAATAGTTTGCTTTAGGGTTTATTGACAGTTTCTATGTGCTGCCTTAAAACATGTTTGTTTGGCCTTTTTTCCCCCAAAATACCATTTTCTCATTGGATACAAGGTGTTAGTAAAAACTAGTATTTTCAAGTTGACTGAATAATGAACTTTTCCTCATATTTCATTTTTCATTCTATTTTTCTTTTTCCAGCAATAGGAAGTGCAGTCTGCCTGTTTAAGCACATTCAAATTTGGTTTTAGTATTCAAATAGGAATAGGTTGAAGAGAACAAATAGAAATGGTGCAAACAACTTACCCAAAAAATGCAGTAAACTTCTAAAAAGCAGCATGTGTACTATAATGGAGAGAAATATTACCAATTATGTGGAGTACTGTGTTTTTAAAATGCAGCACCAATAATCCTGATAACTTTTGCAGTTAAGTGAAACGTAGTGTTTCTTTTTATTAGAGTTATTAGAAATGAAATATCAGCAGCAAACAGTGTTAGTAGTGCAGCTGGGTGGTTCTGAGTAGAACAGGTCTATTCTATAGCTCAGACGTGGGTCTGAGCTCTGCTCTTTTGCTGGCCTGGTAGGTGATACTGGGCACATCAGCTTACGTTTCTGTGACATAGTTTTAGTTCTGTAAAATGCATCATTTTGTTATCTTTTCTTTTGACAAAATCCACTAAGATTCACCAGTAAAAAGGCTTGCACTAATATCACATTTATGATGCCAATTTTGAGAACTGTGTATTTTTTTATTGCCATAAAGAACAGAATCTTGAAATGGAATTGTTGCTTTTTTTTTTTGAATGTGAGGGGCTGAAAAATCAAAGATCTATAATTCATTCTGGGGTGTCACAGCTTAAGCATTTATTTTTGTCACACAGAGATTACATAAGACATGAGGACCACATTATCCTTATTTTCTGAGCATTTAATCTATCAGAGAAGCTATTCAGGAAAAATCCAGAATCATAGTATCATGCATCATAGTAACCAGATGAATCATTGATAATGTAAAATCGCCTCATCCAAAAAAATAAAACCGCACTCAAAGACCTTTTTGACCAAAAATCCCAGCTTTCTTAAGAAAACATAATTCTGAGGGCTCCAAGGTGAAGAGCTCTCAGATTTTCTCCAGGAAGCAATTGCTTCTTAGTGCCCAAGCTTCCCCATGTTACCCATGATCACTAAAAAGAAAAAGTTACGGCCATTCAGCAGATTGTGATCTGCCTTCTTATCTGCAGATGTGTTGGGTAAGGTCAGCAAGGAATGCCACGAATGTATAAGAACAGGTCTGCCTGTAGTTTTGAGGGGCAGAGGACCTTTTAATATGACTTTTATCATAAGGGCTTATGAAATATTATTCTTGCGGTTTTTGTTGTTCTGAACGAGTAGCGGTGGAGGCTTAGCATGGTGAAAATTAAGTGGCTTCAGTGACCATTGCCAGTAATGCAAAGTTCTGATAAAGTTGTTACTTTTCCTGGTGATTACACAAAATAAATTGCTTTTGTCTATTGAATTTTTTTTTTATTCCTCAAGGTTTGTACCATCAGATGAAAAGAAGAAACAAGGCTGTCAACGAGAAAATGAAACTCTAATACAGAGAAGGAAGGACCAGATGCAGCCTGGGGGAACTACAGTCAGCGTTACTGTACCTTATCGAGTAGTAGACCAACCTCTGAAACTTATGCCACAAGACTGGTAAAAGAGATTTCCCCTTTACAAAATTGCTTAATGAGGAGAATGCAGAATTTGGAGGGGACCAATGAAATTCTACTAAACCGCATTAAAAGTTAAGAAATGGATAAAAGAATGGATTTGATTGATAGCTATATAGGAGTATTTTCTTCAGGTGATGAAAATAATACAACGCTAAACTTCTTAAAATAAGTTTCTTAAGAAATCCAACACTCCACATCTTAACAGCATGAGCAGCACAACTATTTTTATTAGGTTTGCCTGAAATGTTCCAGAAATTCGAATGGGAATATTCATATGAGTTTTTCAGTTCATGATACTGTAGTGTGCAAGTCACTGAAACATCTGAGAGAAAATCCTGCTTTCTTGTCTGCTTTCTGAGAGAGACCTCTTAGAAAGATACATTTGCAGGCCTTCATCTGACATTCTAACTTTTTTTAATAGTTACAGAAAGAAAACACATCAGACAGTAAAGACTGAACTGTGGTTTCAGTATTGAATCAGATGCATTGAATTGGAATCCATGATGGAAGCTCACTTCTGAAGGGAGAGCCCCGGCTGGGGAGAGGGAATCAGAGAGAGCTTTTATGAAAAAGCTGCAGATTATTTTGTCTGTAACCCATTCTTCGATGTTATGAAAACATATTTCTCTTTCAGCAGGAAAATTCTAGGGAAACATCTTTTTCTTATTTGATGTAATGAATTAGGCAACATTTTTACTTCTTCCTCAGAAGTGTGAGGATTTGACACATGCACGACGACATTTTAGGTCCTGTTCCTATACTGTTTGCTCTCTGTATTGAGAACTCAACTATTCAGAAATCTGTGGGCTTGAAATTCTAAATAACAAATATAACTTAAATTGTTTAATGATCAAACCTTTAAGAACCATCTAAAATGGTTCTGACCGAAGAGATGAAGTGGTGTGGGTTTTTTAGCTTGTTTTTATCCCAGGGAGAATCAGATATCAGAATCTAGAAATTAACATGTTGCTGCTGTTTGTTTTTTTTTTTTTTTCCTGTTAGCCATTACAAAACCTGCAACATCACTTGAAATGGCAAACCTTTAGTCTGCCCTTAAAAAAAAAAAAAAAAAAAGGAAAAACCAACAAAACAACAATAACAAAAAAAACAAACCCCAAACCTCCACCTTGATTATTCTTTTCCATTTGGGATTTGGTAGACTTTATGGTGAATTAAATTTGGGGGTTAGATTAGGGAGGTTATTATTTGTTGTAGTAGGTAGGAACCATGGTTGGATGATGTAAATGTTCGAGAAAAAGATAGAGCATATGTGGGAGGACATTTATTCTCCAAGTTGGTGGGATTTTTAAATTCTATTAATGCAAAAGCTTCATCTTAATCATAAATTCATTTTCTTAGACCACAGGTAATGGTTACATACCTGTAAAATAAATTATGCACTTTGCAACTGGAGGCAGAAATTTAGCAGGTGTCTCTTCTAATAAATTTTTAGAATAGAAATTAACACTATTCAGAATAAAGGCTTTTAACTATTACATCTCAGTTTACAGTGTTATTCATAGATTATCTCTAAAATGTTGGAGCAGTTTTAAAAGCAAAGTGATAATGACCAGGAATAAACACTGACTTCGTATAAACATAACATGAGAAACTGGTGTGTTCTGCAAAGGGATGGAGCTAAAAGTCCAGAAAAGTCACATGACATTTTTTAGCTTAACAGAGAAAAGAGAGTTGCACTAGAGGTGTGGTTTTTAAATGTGCTAAACTGCTGTTACTATAACGAGAAACTATGCTAAGATGTTTAAGAAAACATGTAATTTAAATGTTCATGGCCATCTCTTTCTGTGTTTGTAGGGATCGTGTGGTGGCAGTGTTTGTACAGGGTCCTGCTTGGCAGTTCAAAGGTTGGCCTTGGCTCTTGCCGGATGGATCACCTGTTGATATCTTTGCAAAGAGTAAGGGTGTCTTTAGTTTTGGTTTTAAGTGTTCGGGTGTTTGTTGTTCTGTTTGGGTTTTGGGTTTTTTTTGTGGGTGTTTTATCCTTATGGCAAAGTATTGCCAAGTACTACTAAAGTGCTGTTGGACTAGGGTGGTTGAGAAGACAGGTGCTTAGGTGTTTGCACAGATGGCAAGTTATTAATGTGCCCTCTGCAGTTCTTCTGTTCTGACCTGTGGAAGCTCATGAAAAATCTTCAGAGCTGTTGTCTTTACAAGAGGTTCAGAAATAGCTAGTGCATAAGTTTACTTCCCAAGCTTCTAAAAAAAGGTGAAAAGACAATTTATATTATAACACTTCATAGATAAGAGGTTTACAGGCTGTCTTCAGATTCCATTACTACTTTGAACAGAGGATTAATCAGCTAGTATTTCCCTAAGAGAGCTTTGCAAATGTGATCTGCTATCTGACAAAAATTTGGAAGTTTAACAAGATACAAGGACTTTTAAGTTGTGAGCTAGGTGGTATCACGGTATAGATCTGAACAGGAGTTATCACAGTTGTGCTCAGTGTGTTTGAGACACACTGCACTTCTCTCGCACAGGTTACTCTTCTGACTAAGACGTGTGATAGTACCTAAAGAAACTGTCAGATTCTGTTCTCTGTTGCTTAATTGTGAAGCTGCCTTAGAAAATTGACCTTTTTATAGTGTCCAGTAGTTTCTGAGCTACAGATTTAAACGAGGGGGAAAAAAAAAAAACCCTACCCAACACACACAATGGGAAGAAGAAAAAAAAACAAACCACCACCCTATCTTAGTTCAGTCTGTCGTCTTCCAGTCAGTGTAATGAGGAAACAAGTTTGATCAGGTTTTATGTGTGCACGTATTTGGTATGAGAATTAGCAGCTGGAAAGAGAATGCTAGCCTGGTTAGGAGCAAAAAAACAGTTGGATGGAAGGTTAAGGATGTATCTATGAACAAGAAAATAGAATGAGTTGCTTAAGGGGGGATTGAGAATGAATAGAGGGTAAAAGAACCTGAAAGTTGTCATAAGAAAAAATACACCGCAAGAGAGAGTTTAACAAGAGAGACTAATGAAGAAGAAACAAACACTTCAAAATGAAGGTACAGAGAAAGCAGAAATTTTGAAAAGCAAAGCCAAGAAAAATACTGCTAACTATTTAAGGTCTAGCTTGTAGTTGCATGCTAGTTAGTTCCCATTAATTTTAACTTTATGTATATATAAATAGAGGGCTATAGGAATTGTTATGACATGTTTTGATGTTTTTGAAGTCTTTGCTATGCCAAAAGATCAAAATCATAGCCTGCGTAGTTCAGTCAGAAGGTGTACAAATTCTTACATTTTTCAAATGAAAGAAGGATATCTGTTCTTACTTGACTCATAAAGATACATTGAAATGGACCTTTTCTAATTTTAGAAATGCATTCTGTTATTGTAAAAAAACCCTTGCTTTGAAACATTTTTCTCAGAGTATCTCTAGGGCTTTTCCTAATTACTTTACTCACTCCTCAAAATAAAAACAGTGTAAATGAAGAGGGCACGGCAATGTCAGTCTGGTTGTACGTTTACCTTTTCCTGAAGCTATTGCTTTGTCCATATATATTGTCTTTAACAGTCTTCATAAATGTGGTGCCTGGCTTCTGCAGTGTGGTTCATTGTTTCATCTGCAGTTTGCATCTTTTCATGTAAATTACTGGGTCCGTAGTGATTAACAAATATTCAAAGCTTATCACTGTCATTTTGGAAAACAAGCAGGTAGATTACTGTAAAGAATTCTTCAATAAAATCTGTATTGGACCAGAGCCTGTCAAACTAGTTTTATTTGTTCAATTGCTATGTCATGTAGCATTTTGTTAGTTGAGTCTCCTAAATTGTTCTCCTTAGTTTTCTTTACAAGTGGTGTGTGTTTAATGTTCACATAGCAAACAAGCTTATTTTTGCATCTGCAGGTGAATGCTTCAGATGAAATTTTGAATGATGTCACTTTAATCAACAAGTATTTGATTTCTAATACCATTTTAAAGGTCTTGCTGCTAGAGCACATTAGCGTGCTTTAATCCTGATTTGTTTCAGATTCAGAAGTGGATTGTCTTCGGCTCAATATTATTTAACCTTATTGCAGAGACTCTGTCAGGTGTTGATTAAGTTTTCTGTAAGTGTGTAGCCCCAGTATCTCTTTATTTGCTTTCTCTGGAGTTAGTTTAAAACCTTCAACATTGTATGGCAAAGATAATGTATATGTATTCTTAGTTTTCATTCACAAAGCTTTGAGATCTATCAGGCGATGGTACAAGCCAGATAATCACTTTATTTTTTTTTTTAAGGGGGGGGGGGAAGCTAATTTCAGATACCAATCTTTTAGAAAGCTCCTAGATATATATCACTTTATAGATTTCCACAAGCCTGGTCAAATGCTTCTGCTTTACTTCTCTAATAATATCCAAAATAGAAAATGCATCAGATTGGTTACTAGATAGGAATTGTAGAAGACTTAAACACTTCGCACTGGATTGTGTCAAAAGTATGACTTGGCTAAGGAAATGAAGATGAAACGCAAGAAGATTTTAATACTCACTGTGTTAATGCTTAGGCTTCACCTAGTTTACATGTGACAGTACTTCCCAAGAGCAAAATAACTGTTACTATTTTACCATTTTTATCTGTGTACTAGATATGGGGAAATTGGCAGATACTAAATTTCTCTGAATGCTTCATGTAACGTTTGGGGGTTACTCTGGCATTCTGCTATCATCGGCACAGACTTTCAGGAAATAGCCAGGCTTCCTTCTCAGTGGTCTCAGAAATGTTTTTGGGTTTGTTTTTTTTTTGTTTGTTTGTTTTTTTTTTTTTTTTTGTTTTTTTTTAATTCTTGGACAGTTCAAAGATTTTTGAGAAAGAACATCTGTGTTCCCCAGAGAAAACATGCTTGAATTGGCAGTGAGTTTCTGCTGTTATCCTGGAATCTATGCATCTAAAAATAGTGGCTGCCCTTTCACTTAAACCTGTAATAGTATGAGCGCCTGGTAGTGGCCACCAACTGCTATATTTAGCACAGTGCCCTTTATTAACTAGTTTACTTTCATGAGGGATGGGCTCATTAATTTTGTTGTCAAGCTCTATTCTGAAAAAAAGAGGGGTGGGGTGGGAATTCACTTTGATTATTAAACTCTGTAAAGTTGTCATTTTCGTATACTAAATGTTTTCCTGTTTCCTGTAGTTAAAGCTTTTCATCTCAAATATGATGAAGTACGTCTGGATCCAAATGTACAGAAATGGGATGTAACAGTGTTAGAACTAAGCTACCACAAAAGACACTTGGACAGGCCAGTATTTCTACGCTTCTGGGAAACTTTGGACAGGTATGTTTCTGGTTGAAAATCCCTTATGCTCATGGTTTTATGATGTCTAGTGGGAATGAAGAGTTGTGGAAACAAGGTAATTGTATAGAACTTAAATATCTAAACAATATTTTATCTTGAAAATACTGCTTGTTTAGATATATACCACTATATTTTATTTTGTAAACTAGAAATAATCTCTAAAGTGTAATATGCATGGATTTAAAGGAAGGGTAGTTACCGTTAATCAGCAATTAGTACTGTGATTCCCCATCTCCCCTTAGGCAGAAGGAAAAGAAGGGAAAACAAACTAGGTGGTGTAGAGTTTTCCTTTATTCTCCCAGCATTCTTATTGGACTGCAGTTCTGAGCCTACGAGCTCGTCTCCTTTCTCTCTCCACCTCACTAGATGACAGTCTAGAAAAAAGTGAAAGACTACTGTTAAGATAAAGAGCCACAAAGCATTATCTTATCCCCAATGCCCTTGAGTCCACAGCACTGGGTAGAAGAGCAAGAAAGTAAAAAAAGATACAGCACCTAATGAGTTTTGGACTGGTGATTCTTGTGTATCTTAGGGGCCTTCCAAATACTTAGCCCTGCCTTTTGTGAGAAGTGAGGGATAGAGGAGCACCAGCAGCTCTGTGAAGAGCAACATTGGTTCTGACTCTGTGGTTCAGAACCTTCTCTGAATGGGCAAGTTGATTGCAGTACCTTTTTCGTGTTGGAGAGAAGAAACTTTCTTATCAAGAAGCAGTTGAAGAAATATTGAGGGAAGGGAGAAGCCCATGCATTTCATGAATGTTTAATCTTTTCATGTTGATTGCGCAGCAAATGGCTTGAATGATTGAGTGAACTTCAAAAAGAAAAATCCCATGGGAATTGTCAAAATTATTCCAGGCATCAAACTTGCTATGGCTTCTTATTTAAAAGTCTCAGCTAAACTGTATATCTGAATACCCAAAATGAACTAGAGTTATCTTTAACAGCAGTCTTCCAATGTTAGAAATTCTGCGATGCCTTGAAAAACATGAATTTTCTTCGAAGCAAATGTTTTAGCTGACTGTCTTTTAGTGGGACAAATATTATGCATAATAGAGAGCTATATGGCATATAAGGCATTGCATCTCTTTGGCAATTTGCTGATTCTCTAAGAATTTTGTTTTAATGAAGTTGTTGCATATTATTCCTGAGAGTAAAATTTCTATAAATACCAAAAGAGTAGTAATGTTGTTTTTCTGCTCTTTTGTTTTTTTTTCTTTTTCCCCAGGTATATGGTAAAGCACAAATCTCACTTGAGATTCTGAATTCTTCAGCTGCCATGTATTTCCTGAAGAATGGATTAAGAAAAATGAAAGGGGCTCCAGTTTGGAGACTAGAGCTCGCACTATGTGATAATCTGTCAAGAACTTTGCAAATGAAGAAGGGTCACAGTTTAAACTTTTTATAAAATCTTGTTTGGATGCTTCATTCTATGGCAGGTTGATACCTGTTGTTATTCAGAAGCAAAGGGGTTTTGCTTAAAACTATTTTTTTAATGTTGTTAGCCTTCTAGTCTGCAATCCAAATTGTATATTTTGATAGCAGCTGTTTCTTCTCTGTTTTGTTAAATTAGCCACATTTTTAAATAATGTGTTTTGTTCCTTATTAGAAAATAGATTTATCTTCACTGCAGGTTACAGGTGTGTGTGCGCACGTGCGCACGTGTGTGTGTATATATGTGTGTGTGTGTCTATATATATAATGTATAAAAAAAAATTATAGACACACTTACGCGCACATAGATGTTACAAGGCTTTCTAAACCACTTAGCTTCTGAGCTTAGTTTTGGTTTTCTTTGCTTACTGTTTCACTTACTGAAAATATTTTGTTGTGAATGATATTACATTTTAGTCAATAGACTTGCAAACTGAGCAAAGTGAAAAATGTTTTGGATAAATCAAAATGTCAACCTGTATATGTATATTCTGTCAGTCTTTGTTGAAAAAGGGAAGATGAAAAATCTAGAAACATTTTTTTGGATTTGTAATGTCCCAGTTTACTAAATCTTTAAACTTTATTATAGGAATATCTTCAAGTCATGTTAACTTTAAATTGCCATTCTCCACACAGGTCTCTTTATTTAAACTGAAAGTGTGCATGTGTACATTCCCATCTATCAAAATACCTTTACATATGAGTCTAAATGTTACCTAGATTAAACAATGAATAGAGAAGGTTTGGATTTTTTTTTTTTCCTGAAACAGCCACCACAAGCAATGAGTAATTTTAACTTTTTTGCATTTAAACCTCTAATACTATTTTCTTGTGGCAAAAGTAGCCCAGACTGTGTCTACAGGGGTTGTAATTTCCTGAGATAAATGGCTAATATGGCCTCCTAACAGTCCTGCATTGGAATGGAAAATGAGCCTACTCCAGTTACCAAAGAACAGATTTGCTTGATCTACAGTATGAGTATAATGGAGGCCAGAAGACCCTGGTATTTATATGAGTTTATGGTATCTCTGTATCTATATAATAACATGAAGTTGATGTTGCATACCAGTGGATGTAGAGAATGATCAAATACTGTAACACCCGCATGAATTGTTTTCTGGGATAGAAAATACATGTTTATATTCCTGTTCTTGAAATTCCAAACTATGTTTTTTTAATATACTTTACATTTAAGGTTTGACGAAAGTAAAATGTTCTACCTGTTCTTCTTTAGTTTTGCTTTTTATTTGATGTTACCTTCATTTTTAATAAAACCAGAAGGCACATCTCCTTAAGAGGTTTTTAAAACTGTCTTAAATTTATGAGGGCTGTGAGGTCTGACTTCTAATTATGTGTTTCCATCCCTGCTATATCGAGACTACTGTTTATAAATGGTCTTAATGGAAATGTTAAAAAAAAAAAAAGACCAAAAAAACCCACCAAAAAAAAAAACCCCAAACACAAAGCCCCAGTGACTCCAAGATTAGAAGTTGAGACTGGAATTTTTATTGGATCCTGCCAAGTGAATGAGAAGAGCACAAGTTCTCCTATATGTATGGGCAGTTGGTCAGTACCAAATGACTGTTTTTTCTCAGTACTTAAGCTTATTATAAATGTTTCTGTCTTACATGAGTGAGCTAAAACATTCAATACTTTGTTTTAACCTGTATTACAATTAGGAAATGACCATTATAATGGCTGTCAACAGCAATTGCTACCATGAGGAAGTGGTTCAAGTTAGGGTTCATTACTGCTTTAAATACTGGGATATCATGTATGGTTTCTGTATCTCTCAAACATTTCCAATTAGAAATGTAATTTTTTTCAGACTTAATCAGTACTTCATGGCCCATTCAGTTCTAAAGGCACTTCTGCAATGGGCAGCAAACCTAAAAAGCAAATTCTGAAGAAACGTGTGCTTCATTTGCACTGTGATATACAGGCTTTATTGTGGTTTTAAAATAGGCAAGGCCCAATTATCTTTTGTGTTCTGTATTTCATTTGTGTTTGAAATGCATGTGTCCAATATTGTATACAGGAGATGGCTTGATTTAGATGTAAATTTATGTGTGTATTGGGAGTGACTCCTCTAAAACTGGTGAAGTTACATGGATGTGAAACTGGCAGAACAGCAGAATCCATGAAACCTTTGTATGAACTGCGCCATTTTTTATGGATTGAACATAGACCTATAACACCTTAGAATTTTGTACTTGCAAGCATTTTACGACACATAGTTGTAAAATATCTGCTTGTGGAGGAGTTAGCACCTGATCATGCATATTTTTGTCAGTCATGAAAGTAGTGATGTTTATAAAATGAGCCGTTTTGCAATCAGATTCCTGCTGACATTATTGGAAGTTTAATTAGGTTGTCAGAATAGCATTTCTGCTGCCTTCATAAATAACTGCACCTAGATTATGAAACTACTTGGACTTAAAAATTTAGCCTTGCAGTAACATTTTACAACACAGCTGGAATTTTAGACACTTATGTTATGCTTAATTTATCTACAAGTTAATGTAGAGTAATAAAGAAAACCGATACTAAGAACTGGGGAAGCTGGAGGATCAGACATCTGTTTCAGTGAGCTGCGTTCTTATTGTTGAGCAAATTTGACGCACTACTTAGAGGTGTATAAAGTGTGTAAATTGTACTCAATTAAAAAGTATAACTAAAACTGAGCTACTTCACTGCCTGTAGTTTATTGAACAGTAGAATGATACTAGCATGGGAATCGGATACCAAATTGGCTGTTTCTATTAAACATCTTCAGTCTCCTAACTCTGTGCTGTTTCATAAGTACAAGATGAATGAGATGAAACAAGATAAAACAAGATGAAAACTGTTTTGAAGTCTGCAGTTGGGCTCCCGTACTAACAGCAGGTGGTTATTTCTTTTAGTAGCAGTGTTATGGGGCCAGTAGATATATCTGAAGTAATGATTTTATATTAAAAACTAAAATACCTATGATTTATACTATTTGAGCTTTCTGAATACTACCTTGAACAAAGCAGATAAAGGGGGAATTTTTTGTAAGGTAAAGTAGGGCAACCATGGGGACTTGCACACCTGAAGAAACTGCAGATCAGCAGCCTCAGTTGAGTAGGCTCAGCTATGTAGTTATTACCTGGAAATTTTTTTGTAGCAATATAGTTTCACAAATAGGTACTTAAGTCAGTGCTTGAGCTAGACAATTTATAGAACTGTTATGCAATGCTGCAAACCTTTTTATTTCTGAATATATAAGAAAATGCACATAGATTGTGTGCTAAGTTGCTCCTCATCATAAGTTGAACTATTACGTGATATTTAGCATATGTCTTAATCAGAACAGTAATTTTGATTTTGGCTTTAATTTGATATGCAGTCACTGTATAAAATATTACCATTCTGTGCAGGGACCTGCAAAAATAAGGTTTATTAGTACAGCTTTCATTCTTCTCCTGGTGAAATATGCACTTAGTTGCTAATTCTTGCAATTGCTATACGGGGCGGGGGGAAGCTGGTCAAAATTAATGGCTTAATGATTTTAAAATTTAATGTCATGAATGCATTTTAATTCAAAAGCCATAACTAATGCCAAGTACTTTATTAGAGCAATGTGTTCATGAAAAATTAAAATCAGTGCCTGAAGAAACTGTTGGCCAAGTGGGTTACAGTTCAACTAATCTGTGGAAAATTGTGCCATAAGCTGGAATCTCTGAATGTCACTCTGAGTTGCTCATTTGTTACTTAACTGATTTTTTTGAAAAGAGATGGCAGGTTTGGTTTCATTTGCTGAACAATTACATACTTCAATAGCAGCTGTGCAGTTTTCCACCTTTGGTTTGGTTTTACCCTAAGACTGTTAACACGATACAATTCTGAGGCAATGATTGCAAACAGATCACTTTAAGCATGAAGTTGTTTAAATGGAGCTCATGCACTCAACAAAGATAAAGATGGTTTCTTAATGGAGCTATGATCCAGTGGGTAACATCAAGTCCGTTGTTCAGCTGTCATTGGCTTGTCATAATAATTCATCTCAGTGGTGATGCCATCACAGAAGGCCAGCTTAAGAATGAGATTTAATCAAGCAAAAATCATCAGTAGGTAGTACACAGTGACAGGCCGTGCATCCAGACTGATTTAATGTGTTAATTTCTCTTTAAACAAAAATTTTATAACTTTTTAATAAGAGTGCAAATGCAAAGAACAATCTGAAATATTTGAAACTTTATTGCAGAGACTAGTTCACATGTAAAACAAAGATATGAGGTGGTACATAAAATCTGTAAGAAAAATATCTTGGGTTATGGATTTTATTTGCATCTGTAAGTTCTTTTGCTCTAGTTCATTTTATTTCAAATTCAGAAAAACTGGTTACTTCCTTCACAAAGTTCCTGCACGTATCACTGAAAACTGTCAGAGGTAAATCTTTAGCTGCAGTTGCTTGAAGGTTTGGTTAAATGAGTTTGTAGGTTATAAATTCTGGCCTGTCTCAGTGGGCCCAAATTTTAGCAGTGATTTTGAAGGTTCAAGTTAAAATGAAATCTTATAAGAACCTCGTGGGGACAGCTGCTGTTGATTGAAAGAAGACAAACTTCTCATGAGGTTAAACTTTTAAATTCTCACATAACTGTGTCATAAACTTGTCTTTAATGACTGTTTTGATAAATCTTAAGCTTTTGGATATATCTTGTCACGTGACCTATCATTTAACATCTGGACTATATCATTGATGTTTTTCCGGAGCTAATAGTTTAGTATCGGCTCAAGTCCATCGTGTGAAAATTCTTAGCAAAAATATCTTGAGGACTTGCGAAGGTGGGATGTCTTTCTAAATGCAGTAGACAACTTAGCTGTGAAAGAAGAAACAAAAGAAAGCATGTTTCGCTTGTTCCTGTCAATCAAGACCAACCTGTAGTTCCATAGTACTGAATGGATTTTTACTGGTGAAATAGCATGTGAAAAATACCTCCAAGAAACCACTTCTAATTTTTCACTTGTTCCTGCCCTCTTGAATCCTATCCAGGAGACCCATCCAGCCCCTCGTCTTCTTCCCTGGCTCATTCTTTCTGCTTGTGTCTCCCAAACTGGGACTGTTCCCAAACCTGCAAGCTTTCTGAGGACCTCAGCACATGCATGAGTTGTTCCTCTGCCCCATCTTCATCAGTGGCAGTGGAAGCACAAGAAGCACAAGGTCCTCCCTGTTACACGTCAAAGTTGGTTACAAACTTTAAGAGAAAAACACTTTAAAAAAAGGGAAGTATGACCTACTGGACGCTTCATCATGCTCTCTAGTTTAGTATTGACCTGTATTTATGAAGCTTTGAAGTTTTGAACATTAGAATGTTGAAGGCGTATTAGTTGTTATTTCCTTAATTATTATGTCTCTAGTTATTCTCCAAGGATCTTTACCTGTAGGTTTTTCTCTGTAACTGCAGGTAAGTATTGGGACCAGAATGGTGAATTATTATCTTGAGCTCCACTGAGTTGAGTCAGTCTTAACCTGAGAGTGAATGAAATCTAAACACTTAATTACCTGACAGCCTTTTGCTCAGCAGCTGGCAAATGATTTGGGACCAGCATGCTAGTTTTATTTGTTATTGGTTTTGTGAGAGACAGATCTAATGTAACCAAATTATGAGCCCCGAAGAAAATAAAAAATTGGTACTTGTTTTTCAGATGCTATTCAACGCTTGTAGTAGAGCTGTTGACAATTTTGTAAGAATTGTGAGGTGACCACAGCAACTAATACTAATCCCAAGACCAGAAAGCATGGATTTGTTTTCTAGGGCTTTGAGTTACTGATAAACTTTGGAGCATGCCCTTAAAAAGTTCAGATGATCACAGAAGGAGATGATGATATCTCACCAGCTGCCTCTTTGTATGTAGTGGGACATCTCAGCTGACCCCTTCCTCAATTCAAGTGTTCCTACTCACGATCACTGCAGTGAGGAAGAAGGTGGTCTTGTATGTATTCAAATCCCCTGTTGTGGAGCTTGTTTTGGTTGTCTACCAGGCATTCTTAATTCTGGTTTTCTTAGGAACAGCTGTCATGGTTTTATTGATCCTAACATGCTACTGAAGGTATGTCTGTGGGTTTTAAAAAGATATAACCCAAATGAAGAGAATAAAATTATTTAGCAGTGCTCCACTTGTTCTTATGACAAATATCACTGCTGAAAATCCTGCGAGTAACACAGGTGTCAGAGTGGAAGATTAATGACTTCAGAATGTCATGTATAGCCACTTCGTATGGTCGGTATTTTCAGCCATTCATTGATGTAGCTTTGTTTAAATTCTCTTGTTGCATCTTGTGTGAAACTCAGATTGCAGTCCCACTGGAGAGAGGAGATCTTTTGATTCTCTAATAAAACTTGTATGAAAGAGCCTCTGTTTTATGCATGATTGAAGCAATTAGTCTGGTTACTGAAAAGTTGCTAAAAAGAGAATAATGGGATTAAAGATGAAAAAAAAAACCCAACCCCAAACCCAAATATAGAAAATCTTCCTGATGTGAGATTACTAAACTGAAATATGTTTACAACAATTTGTTATGAAGTATGTGTAGAGCAAATTTATTTCTGTGTTCAGTGGATTAATGTCCTAAATCACCTTCCCAATAATCTTGTTCTACTTTTATCAAATTGGATGGTCCACAGATTCTCTCAATGATATAAAATATGTCTTGAACTCGATTAACTTTCACTTTTAATCTTGATTTTTCTGGCTTTGGTCAGTAGCTGTTGGTCTGTTCGTCTAGCCTTTTCTTTCCCCCAAATATCAAGGCAGCTGGATGATCTTGTAAATACAAAATTAACTACAAAATTACAGTTAATTTTGTATTTTTATGCATGTGCATTCATGTTATTATTCCACTGAAGAAAAGTGCATCCCTCATGGTGCATGTTGTACTTTTTTACATCATTACTCCTACAATGTATCAAAATTGAAGTGCAGCGCTCTCCATATGTTGAAATTTTTTTCAGAACAAATTTGATATTTGGCTGTACAACATGAGGCAATAATCAATATGGTAACTAAGCTACATAAGAAATTGTGGGTAAGGAGAACTCTGCATTTAATAATTTGCCTCTTGGGAGGCTTATTTTTACCCTGATGTGAACTAAAGAAGGCTGTGTTCTTCAGCCATTCCCAAAAGCAAGAAGTAGCCTTTGAGAAATTTAGCAGAACAACATCTGCCAAAAATCTGTTAAATTCATTGAATATGTCAGGGATTTATCCCTTTAATACAAGATGGGCCTGAAATGTCACACAGGTATCTTCAAAACATTCTCATCTTGCTCACAGTCTGCAAGCCTAAATGGTAGTAAATCTGCCATTGCTAGCCCAACAATTCTTTGTGCATCGTATCGTGCAAAATATTTTTTAATGTTTTTCTTCATATATTTTGAAATCGTGATTTAAACTGTTATTTCTGGGATTAATGCCTTCAGATGTGTTACCAGTCACATCAGGGGAGGGGGCGGGTGTAAATATTTTCTAATTTTTAGCTCCTTAAGTATACAGTATTGCAACAGGAGATAATGCCCACTGAGGTGGTGGTGTGTCTGGGAAGAGATATAATAGAAAAATGGAAAAATAAGTGGATTGTGGTCATTGGTTAATAATGGCGTTTGGGGGGGGGCACAACAATACAAATCCAGCATAAGTCGCCATTCCCACACTATCTGAACATGTAACAGAGTTTTCTTCCATACTGTCCATTGGTTCTTTCACAGCATTTACTTCCAGTTGTTTTCTGTCTCCCATCTTTCTACCCTATTGCAGTACCTGCCCACTTTTTGTTTCTGTAAAAGTAATTCAGCTGACCAGTACTATATTGCTAGCCTTGTAAACAGTCATTGACCGTATCATTTCAATGCCGAATATTTTTTTATAGTAGTAAAACATGAGATAAATTTTATGTCTTAAATACAGAGATAAATGTCTGGTTTTCTTTAATGCAGCTCTTAATGTTCCATACCACACCTGGCAGTGCAGTGTATGGCATTGTCTGCAGACTAAAAGGCTCCTTAAAAACCAGCAATAACCTTGAAGCTTTTAGCAACAAGACAGAGAAATGGGGGTTCCGCTGTGTCATAAAATGATGATAAGGTGAGGAGGTGCAGGACCATCAAAGGAGTCATATTTCTCTAGTGGCTACAGGCAATTGTGATTTATCTTGCCTTAACTTTTTTGTGTGTTTTGCTGTGCTTTTAGGCTCTGGAGGTTAGAGGAAGCGATATGTAGTTTCTCTATTATCTGAAATGTCAGAAAAAGTCTATATGGAAACTTTCAGGTTAAGATTTACATGATAAAAAATGATAGAACTTTTTCATCATGCCATTTCCTTTATTAGAATGTGGAACTGAAACAATCTTAATGAAGTAGTTGTCTGACTCAGCTAACTTGCATCTTTCTTCCTGGGTAAGCTAGCTGACCCTGCAAAACCCTAATTTAGGTCATGAGGTAAATTGACACAGCTTTTACATTAGCTGAGTATGTAGCTAGTAACTGCTAAAGACAGCAGTTTTTCTGCTATTGGAAATTGATCACAACATAAAAAATTTCACTAAGTATTTTAAAGTTAGGAATAAGCTGTAAGTCCACACCTGGGTCGGAGAAACCAGCTGCTTGCATAGCGCCAGATTAATTTTGCATCAGCAATGCCATAACATGATTGATATAAATTATATTGTAAAGTATTGATTTTGAGATGGATTACTTTGAATCTTCCAATTTCCTAGAAATTCGTTGCTTTTACCCAGTGACACCAGTGCTTGACAACTTCTTTGCCTTCCTGTGAAGGTAGCAAATCCAAACATCATATCATATATATGTGCCTGAAAGGCAAAACTTCTGCCGGCTGTCTGCAGGAGAGTATGAATGATTGCTGTTGACTTATGCTTCTAAATGGCATGCCTCATGCACTTTACAAAGAAATTCTGTGCTATTAACTTCTGCCTTCCTGTTACACCCCTTTTAACTCCAATTATTTGAAGTAATATGTGCATCTTTCAACAGAATGATAAACCTGGTCTACCAAAGTTACAGGATAAAGTGCAAATGCTAATATCATTATTTGTGTCATGCAGAGCTAATACGATTTTCCTATAATTTTCCACAGATGTCTTTTTAACTATTAGGCTTGCAAAAGAGCACGAAGAAAGAAAAATAATGATTCTACATAAAATATTTCCAGTAGTAAAGTAAATTTATCTAACTAAATTAGATGTGGAGAGTCTACATAGCATGCAACAACAGAAAGCGCAAGCAAACGAAGTGGGGAACATTCAGGTTTGCTGTGGGAACCATGTTCCTCATCCAGACTGCAGCACCCAATGTAGGTGCACCCTTCGAAGCTCACTCTAGATTCTGCATAAAATGGTCAAGAATGACCTACATGCATTTCATGGAAAAAATCCATTAAACTTAGGCTCTTGCTACTGCTAATTCAGCTGCTGTGGAAGGATCTTCTAAGCCTTCAGAATAAGTGAAAGTATAGTCTTAGCCTAAAAGTTGTATTCATCTAGTAGCCTTCATCTTGAGTTTGATCCTGCAGTGGTGGGGTTTGCTTTGTGACTAATGTAAGCCCTGCTAACTCGTCCTTTTGGGGACTTCTCTGTTATATAAAACATTATTTTTAAAATGGAAGTTGTATTTAGATGGCTCAATGTAAACAGATTCCTTTGTTTTCAGTTTTGGGGGCACAGACAGATTTTGTCAGTGTGTTTTCTAAGAATGCAATTTGTTCGGGTTTGTTTTGTTTAAGTAGTATGTTTCTCCTGTTTTGACTCGATTCTCCATCTGACTTCAGTGTTGTTTGTTTCATCACTGGAAGAGAAATTAGCATGGCTTTTTTGAAGTTTCAGGGAAGAGGTACTTTGTTTCCCAGTACCTAAAAGTAGCTATGGAGGAGACAGTGGTTCTTTCTTCATGAGGATGTGTGGTGGCAGGACAAGAGGCAGCAGGGACAAGCTACTTCAGGGGAAATGCTGTCTGGACAAAAGTAAAAAAGATTCATTAAAGCAACTCAGCATAGGAATTGGTTGCCTATGAAGTGGTGGAAATTTATTTCCTCGCTGGAAATAACTCAAGACTTGGCTTAATTGGGCTCTGGATAACCTAGTCGATGTTTTTAGGAGGAGGTTGCACCTGGGGATCGCCAAAGACCCCGGACTTCTGTGAGCGCACAAATCCCCTGAGTTGTCTCCTTACCATCTCATGGTGTTTCAGGGCCACTGATCATTCTTGTCTCTGGCATGTGCAATGTGTCATTTGATGTTAGAACCCAGTTAATCATATATCTGTCTTTAAGTAGAAGCACCTGAAGTTAGTCACATACTGTTCTTCCTTACTGAGTCAAGGGCTTCCATGACAATTGGATTACTGGTGCTTTCCAGTGAAGAGGAACAATAACCACTGCTCCGAAGCGGCGCTGACTCCCTCACGTGCTGACAGCAGCAGCAGACTGGCTGCCTCCTGGCAGGGCACCACTGCCCGCGCGGGGTCTGCCGGGCCGCCGCGAGCGGCACCTCAGGAGCTCCCCTGGCCCCAGGAGCCCCCCGACACAGGCCCTGCAGCCTGGCCCCAGCTCGTCCCCTCTCACAGGCCGCTGACCCTGCCGCCCCCTGGCAGTTTTAACAAAAACAGAGTTACTTTCCCCTCTCTCTCCCATCCTCATGTCGGTGTGAGGTACCTGGCGGGAGGAGCAGAAGGCTCAGGGGCGCAGGGGAAAGCGGTAGGTTTTGGCCTTCACGCCTGTTACTGCGTTTTCATTTGTCGTCTCAGTTTAATCAGTCAGTTTATAATTAGCAGAAGATGGTGTTATTTAAATGTTGTTGTTGAGTAATCTTCTAATAATGGCCAGGATGATTTTCCTATGTAAATATTAACAAGTTTATTTGCTGATTGTTTCCCTTGCCAATTAGTAGCATTGTTTAATTCCACACCTATCTTGGCTTAAGCAGAAAAGCACTTAGGAGTTGCTTTGTATTTTTTTCAGATCCAGACTGAGAAAATTACTTTTTGTAATTGTTAAGTACAAACCTGTACACATAATATGAGGGTTTTTTTTGTGGAAAAATGTATCGCTGCCTTTCTTCAAGTGTTAGCTGTGATATTTTTTTTTTCCCCTCCATTATCGAGACAACCACATTTGTTTTAATTGATATCCAAATATTTTAAGAACAATCCCAGTGTTTTTAGTCTCATCTGTATTGTTTCTGCAAACCTTCCCTCAAACCAGTGTGGCACAATTTTACATGTGGAAATCAAAACCATACCATGAAAACCCATTTTTTAACAAACTCTTTATAGAAATTTCATTTATTTTCAGAGTTGCCAAGATGATTTAGATAGGTGACTTCCAATATAATTACCCCTCATTTATTTTCATAACTATTACATCTGAAACACTTCATAAGCAACTTGCTAATAGACTAAAATGATAATTTGTCACAGAAATGGTAGAGCTGAACCAGGTAGTACTGCAAATTGGTGTGCTTCTGGAAGTAGTTGTGGGAGATGTAAGTGCCCTTCACAAACAATGTATCACAGGAAAAATAACTCTTTCTACATGACCACTAGACTGTTTGGGCACAGAAGTGAAGTAAATTCAACTTATTAATTTGAAGTCCAGATTAATGGTGACTGCATTTTAATGAATAATATACTCCTGGGAAAAATGGCACGTGGTGGGAGAATGAAGCTAGTTGTGAATCAGCGTGGAATCTGGAGAACTAAGAAGAAAACAAAGATTGGAAGTGTGACCGGTTAGGTGAAACGAAGTAAAAGATTTCATCTTCCAATTTCTCCCCCCAATCCATGTACATCAAGTCAATATGAAATAACTTTTTTGCTTAGAGAGAGACTTAAAAACTACAGAGACCTGTTGAAGTGGAAACCTTCATACATATACCTGTATTGTGGACCTGTGTGCTCAGTATAGCATTGAACATGCTAGTGAGAGGGCTGGAAGGCCACACTGCTTGAGTCTAAGGCTCTTCACCAAGCTCCTGGCTGTTCTAGTGGCCCACTGTAATGGGAAGGGGTTAACCTGTTTCTGTAGTGGCCTGGCCAATTTGACTGAAAAGGGAGAGCAAAGGAGTCAGCCTTTTGAAATCCTTGACTTCAAATACTCCCCAGTACCTTTTCATCCCATTCAGTCTCTTAACTTTCTTTAGTGCCACACTGCTCCCCATGTTTGCAAAGCTCTCCCTACCACCCAACTGGTTGTGTGCCTTGCCACATTACTGTACAGCTTTGATATTCATTGAAATAGTGATCTGTCTGAAGTGTCTTGTTCCTTACTAGGTACTGTTCAGAGTTTCTTGTCACAGTGGTGGGGCACATCCAGAGATGGTGTCCTTTCACCACCATTCTTTATCCAAATCTGTTTCCATGGCTGCATCTGTCCTGGGATGCAGAGAAACCTCTTTGCAGCAATCAACACTGTGCAGGCATTCTCAGGTGAAATCCAAACAAATTGGCCTGAAACTATTCCCTCTGTCAGAAAGTAGCTGAGCTCTGAGACTCATGCACAAAGAATTACACCCGTCTGCCTACCAGTTTACCATCTTGGTCCTCTAACCACTGGTGAATGAGTTGAGTCAGTCTATGCTTTTTCATAAGTGGGAGATTCTATTATCTTGAGGACTTTTATTTTCAGGTTCCAGGTTATTCTTAGAGATTTCTGTTTGTCTCTGAAAGGGTAAAAGGGTAACCAGATTTATTTTTTTTTTTTTAAATCTGAAGCCTGGTAGTCAGTAGTCTCTGCCTGTTATCTTCCTAGTTTAATTTAGGGTATGTGCTGCCTTCCCCTCCAGCTGAAGATATTGAATGATGCAAGACAGAAGGTGGCTTTGATGGTTAGGGTGAGACACAAGGGAAAAATTGCAGAATCCCAGGTTGGAAGGGACCTCGGGGATCATCTAGTCCAACCTTTCTAGGAAAAGCACAGTCTAGACAAGATGGCCCAGCACCATGTCCAGCTGAATCTAAAAGGTGTCCATTGTGGCAGAGTCAACAACTTCCCTGGGGAGATAATTCCAATGGTGACTGTTCTCACTGTGAAAAATTTCCCTCTCATGTCCAATTGGAATCTTCCCAAGAGCACCTCTGATCCAGGTAGTTTTATACATCTTATGAACACTCTAAAATCTTATTTGCTGATCCCAAATCTCACAGAGGTCTGGAAGTTTCATTGATCTGGTCTCACTGTGGTTTGTCTCACAGAATCAATTTTTTTCTCAGTATTATTGCTCCTCATCAACAAAGGTACTTTCCACTAACAGTGAAAAGGTCTCCAAGATGCATGTACCTCACAAAAGAACCAGGCTTTCAGTATTCTATTACTGGAGCTGAGTACTAAATATTTTGGATTAATTAAGTTTAGAGATCTGAAATTTATCCCTTGTATGCTAAGTGAAATTTAATAGACGTCTTTACCTATCAGCCTGCCAATCTCAGGAAGCATCTGGTTTCTCACCCTATTGTTTTACAGTTGCTGAGAAGGTTAACAGTAAAGAGACCTCTACTAAGGCTGTCTTGTGAGGGAACTCAATCTGACTACACTTGTTGGGCCTTCATTTTAACCACTGGTAACTTACTTGCTTACCTTGCTATTGCACTTTTCTGTAATATTTCCCCATAGCTATCACTTCTAACAAGGTATTGGAGGCAAGTTAATCCCGTCTGAAGAAATATCTTCATACAAAACATGGGGGTGTTTTTGTGCTTTGGTTTCCCTCTGCTTTTCCTGATTACTCAATAAATTAATTTGGCTTCTCTTCCACAGAGTATGTCTTTGATACTCAGTTCTTCATATGGGGAGGTCAGGAAGGCTTTCTCTTACAGAAATAGGCCTTTCAGACAACTGTCTGTGTTGCTAGCTGATAAATCCAAAACTATGGCCATGTCACAAGCCTGTTGCAAGTGCCCAGCAGATTTTTCTGGCCTGCATCAAGGCTGCCAAATGGAACCTCCTCTTGTCTTTGTGGCATGTTCCAGCTGAACTCAGGCAAGGTCATGAACCTCCTGAGAAGTATCCCCTTTCCTAACATATAAGGAACTATTCAGGATAAACTTAAGGCTTTCATGAGGCTGCCTGCTATTGTTGAGGTACCAAAGACTGATTCAATGCTTGGTAGAGTAGCCCTTCAAGTCTTGTTTGTATGAAATACACCAAGAAGCCCTGTCCAATAAATATGAGGGTGTAGGATTCTTGCTTGCAATGTTCTGTAGTATAAATGGTTATGTAAGCTATTACTCAAAGTCAAAAGAGAAACTCTAGATGGTTGCTTATTAGACACTGATATTCTTCAAGATGCACATGGAATAATGATTTTGAGTTAAGTGAGATGTAGGAATTACAGGATGAGATTCTCTGATTTGTTCTGTGGGAAGCTGGGTGATCATCAGAGTCTCTTTCAGCCTCAAAATGAAGTGATTTTTAGAGTGGTTTGCTTTACTGTAGCAAAAAAAAATTTGGAGAGATTTGCTTTCCTGTACCAGAAAATACAATCTGCTGTAACTGTCACAAGATCTTCATTTGCTATCAAAGTAGCTCAAAAAAAAAAAAAAAGAGAAAGATGAACATATGAAATATTTACATAATCAGCCAGGTTTATTTGGACAATGCTAGAAGGAAATAAAGTAGAACAGGTTCATACATGTTAAAAATAACAATTGCTGAAAGAGTCTTGCCCCTGAAAGATGTTGAATCGGTTCCAAATTTCGCTCATTTGACTAAGGCAATCTGTTCTCTTTAGAGGGAAATGCAAAGGATCGAAATGAAGACGTAAATTCCTGTGTGGGAGTATGATATGTACCCATCGTAAATGAAGGGACCATTATCTGGCTTTCCAGAGCACATTGTCAGCTAAAAAGCAGTTTCTCTTGGGATACTGGTTTTGATTCTGGACATTAGCTTTTGGGTTACAGCTGGTACCTTAATATGATTTGCTTAGTTCTTAAAGCAGAAGTGTTAAAGGTGATAAACAGATGTGCTCTTTCCCAACAGTGTTTGCAGTTGTCATCAATGTATTTGCATTAATTAACGGACTGATATCTTTGTATGTAATATTTAAAAATTTACTCCCAGAGCTTTGCAGAAGCATTTTTTTTCATATTTCTAATTGTTCAAAAGCAGCAGTCAAGAAAGTTTTAGTGCCTTGGAATTCTGTAGTTATCATCATGCAGGTAAACAACCAAACTGTAATAATCAAATTGTAGCACAGATTAGAGGACATAACCATACTTTGAAAACTGCCAAATCTGAACCTAACCCTATCTCTGAACAAAGTGAAGACTGTAAATTGATACAGTCCTGATCTGTGCTATACTTCAGAGGCAAGCAGAATTTATGAATAACTTTTAATGTCTTACTGATGTTGAGTATTATTAGCCATTAATTTTGAGCATCAGGATTCTTTACAGGTGTATACATTACCTTGTAATTGCTTCATTATTTTTACCTCCAAATTATTAAAGGACATGCCCACACAATCTGCTGTATTTTATTGATGCAGTAGCATCATATGTGAAAGGAGATTTCTATGAGTAAGGGTAAAGTCCAATGGTTTTTTTCTCTGTAAAAAATTTCGTCCTTTCCCAAGTATTCTGGTAGAATAAAGGCTTCAGAAAAGGTGTGCAAGTCAAATTCTTCATAACATTTGATAAATGCAGCTGCTAAAAGCTCTCGGCTCCAACAGTGCTTCTTTTGTTAGACCCTGAAGCCTGCTTCTGGTTATTCAGTGCATATGTGTTGCACATGATCATTGAGCAAGTCAAAGGAGTCAGGAGAGACATAGAAATATGTGACAGAGATACATAACATCTGGAAGGGCCATTTCAAAGCTAAAGAATGACACAGGAATTCTTTAATAATATCTAATTGCAGGAATAAAATACTTCTGTGCTGACTTTTCTGGGGGAGATGTTTTTGTTGTCGTTTTGTAACCAGGAAGATGTTTCCTAGCTGGGTCTCCCCCCTCCCCAAAGTGGATTCTGTCTTATTACTCAGATCAGGGGAGGTCTGCATCTGAATAGAGATGAAAGAGCTTCATTGGCAGCTAAGGCCAAAGATGGGTTGCAGCTGATCCGTGAGGTAAACGAGCTTTTGTCCTAGAAACAGTTCATGCTTTTATAGCAATAGGATCTAGTGGTCATCAGGGGAGATAGCAGCAGTTGGTGCTATTGTACTTCATTTAGGAGATCGAAAGCAGTTTTTCCTTCAGAAGTAAAAGGCAGCGTTCAGAACCAAATCTTTAGTGCATGCATATGGCAATATTGGTAGTTCTTTGTGCAATGCGGACTGCCTCAGATGCACCTCTTCCTAAAATAAAACCAGCACTTTATGGTAGCAACATATGTTTTAAATATAATTTCTGCCAGAGACAGAGGCTCACAGAGACTAGTGAGTTGATGTGACTCTGTTTTCTCAAGAAGTGTCAGACTCTGAATGGTATCCTAACATGAGTGCCCAGAATCAACTTTATAAATATTTTGCTATCCTGATAGCTGGAAACAGCTCAGCTGAAATCTCTGGCTGGTCTCAAATTGAAGAAGGGGACTGGAGAGGGGGCTGTACCTTGCTGTCTACACAGGTTCTTTTCCCTGTTTGGGGTAACTTTCATCTCCTGATCCCTAGGTCTGCCAATCCAGGACTGTAGTGCTTTTCCTCTGGCACTGTGTTCTCGGGGGAAGGCTGAAGAAGGGGGGTATACAGGCAGCAGAAAACACCGTTTAAAATGACAGCTGTTTATCTCATGAGCATTCCTCTGTGGAATTAAAGGCTGATAAAGCTTTGCTGTCCCTGCAGTCTGAGTACATTAAAAAAAAAAAAAAAAGACAAACCACCAACAACAAAAAAACCTCCCAAGAAATAAAAAATCCCCACAACCAAAACACAAAAAACACCAAACACACAACTTTGTGGTTCAGTCTGTGTCCCAGTGCACCTCAGCTTCAGAAGCCTTTTGCAGAACTTGCAGATACTCAACAGTCCTTCTATCTTTATTTGTGAGCTATTTCTCTACTGCAAGGATAGTTTCCCTCATTTTTAGCTTCAACAGCTTTTAAATATTGAGTCTTCACCTTCATCAGACCACTGCCTTTCCTCAATGTAGATATTGTGTGCTTTGCATAAATACGTAGTCTTTTACATAAAAGAATTCATGTTGAGGTGCTGGTTAGCTTCTGAAAGTTTCAGCTCACAGGCAGGATCACAGAAAAATTCTATTTAGAAGAAAGAAGAGTGAATAGTTTTATAGGGCATTTTTAATTTGGTTATTTCTCCCTGCACCTCCAAAAGAATTAGAACAAATGGTTTTCAAACTCATTAGCTTCTTAGGTATGGCGGCAAATAAAAACCACTCTTAGAACAGTTCTTGTATCTGTTTTTCAATGTCTGAAAATATGTGTAGGAGTATTCCTAACAGGTGACTTGTAAGGGCATTAATTTTTGGCATAAAATGATAAAACACAAGCAAAACATCAGGAATTAAGGAAAGGGGACAGAGAAGGAAACTAGGCAGGAAAAAGGGAGAAGCAAGGGAAAATACTGAAATAATTTCACAAGGTGCTTGGATCTTAGTCATTACCAATAATTTGGTATAAGCAATGCTATTTTTTATATTTGTTGATAAATCTAATATGAGATAATTCTTTAAGATTTTAAGATCTTCAATAAGATAAATTGATTAACTTCACATTGGTTAGGACTGACTAGATCATAACTCTGTGTTTCCAAAAAAGGACAGGAGACATTATGTGTATGTTGGTTTGCAGATGCGGGGCTTCTGAAAATAACATCATGAGTCTGAAAAAGCAATACAATTTACAGACTAGGTTGCCAGTTTCATAGCAATTGTCTTGCCTAAACAACAAGTTACGGCTGCGTACTGCCTGCCCAAAAGGCGTGGTCTGATGCAACGCAGTGAGGGGATGGAGCCAGCTCAACACACTTCACTGTTCCATGTGTAAGATGAAATGTTCAGAGAATATGTTTATATGTTTAGAGAATATGCGTTTAAGCTCTTTGCAGTGACAGGCAGAGCTGTAGCTGGCAAAAGTCAGGAAAGATAGCGTAGGGTCCAGCGCTGCATAAATTTCTCTCTCTCCTCAGCCTTCCTTAGCAGAGCCTGCAGTGGGGCAAGTTCAGCTAGCACCATTAAGGACTGCAGTGTTAAGAACAGCTCTGTCAGACAGAGGTGCTTTTTGTTGCTTTATATTTGTAAACTGAGGTCTCTTTATATTCCGCGTATGTTGCTCTTCCTTATACCTTTGTTGTACACACCTGTATCTAATGTCACTAATTTCTGTGGAAGTTAAGCAAGTCTTTCTTGCTTATCGGAGAAGTATGACTGTTTCATAACAGTGGAAAACAGTTTATTTGAACAGTTTATTTTCATAAACTGAAGGTGGTGTCCAGAGGGGGAAAAAACAAACAAACAAAAATAATATTTTCTCATCCAGTTTCTATTCAGCAATCATAGAACTAAAATTTGCCTTCCCTTTACTTGCTTCTTGCCAAGAGTATTAGAGCTGTGGCTTTTTCCATACCCTTTTCATATGGAGTGAAAACTTAGCACACCACTTTTCAGTCACATATAAATATGTTTTGTCTTGTGATCATGAACTTAAAGCACTAGAATGTGTCAAAATTTTGAGCTGCATAGAAATTAGCATATGCAAAGAATAGGAGAAATGAGGGACATACCTAGTTTGATAATAAATTTCACCTTGAGATTTAGGAAGAGAAAAATGCATGTTTTTTTAATAGCTTTATTTATACTCCTGTAAGGCATAATAAAACTCCCAGTATTCAGACAAGAGTGAACAGACAAATGTTCTCTAAAACCTAAGAAAACCTAAAGAAAGAAGCAGTATAAAACAAAACAAAACAAAAAGCCCTGAGAAGAAAAAAGGCAAAATTGTCATCTTAATAAAATCAGGCATGGGCACTAAGCTTGCTGGAGTTGGAGAGATTTTTCTATTTATTTGTAGGGGTTGTGCATAAAACCTTTGCTATTACAGTGTGTATGTTTCTTTGCTGGACCTTCTAGTGAGTTGCCCTTTCCATTTTCCAGCACTTAGGAATAAAAAACCCACAAGATTTTAAATATGCAATAAGTTTAACAGGGAAGTTTCTTTCTTTGCCTTCTCCTTTGAGGTTTTTAAATGGAATTTGGAAACACTTTTCAATATAAGCAGAAATTCATTTTTAAGTTCAAATCCTTGAATATGGGAATAGTAGGAAAATGAATTAATATAACAAAATTCAGAACTGTTGAATGACATGTTAATCTAAAATGGTTGAGCCAACACTGGTATTGATATTTAAAGTGTTCACAATTGTTTTGAAAGAATGCCTTTCTTCTGGAGAACACCATGTACTTGAAATTTTAAATTCCTTGAAAGTTCACTAGGAATACTTTGGTTTTGTCTGAGCTTCTGAGAGAAATCAGGTGGGGATTTGGGTAACTTTGAGAAACTAGCTTTTGAGAGGCTTAGATAGAATGTCTTTGATTGGAATGAGATGTGTTGTAGGGGAAAGAAAAAGAAACAGGTGTGTGGGTTTTTTTTTTTGTTTGTGGTTCCCCCCCCCCCGAGCTCTTCTTGCCCCTTCTTCCCATGCTCAGATTTGCCCTTTTGTTTAAGACTGTTTTTCCTGCACCCACTCCAACAAAACTGGAAAATTCTTACAATGGAACCTCAGGGTTTCTTTTTCTACCTTCATCTCGTAAAATGAAATTGCTCTTTATCAATTCCCAAAGTATAAAATTGTATAAACTTCAGCTCAGCTCCCTAGTATGTTAATGGAAACAAATTACATAGTATTTCTTCCAAACTTTTCTTACTTGCAATACAGACTCTTCAAGATCTAGAAAGTCACTATCGAAACTTTCCCATACGTATTTTTTAAAATGAAAACACTGAAATATTTCCCATAAGTTTTCTTTTTTTTTTTAAGGGAAAAAAACCAGCCATGATTTTACTGCTTTTTTAAAGAATTGCAGAGAAATCTCTGAGTTAAAACATTAAATAAGGAAAAGACAAAACAGGTTTGAGTGTACTGGAACGAGCATGAGAAACTTAAAACCCTCGAAGGGATTTCAGCAGAAAACGCAATGGTATGACACATCCTACTCAATGGTCAAGGTTACAGCCCGAGTCCTAGAGAAAAACAAATTCATGGGATCCCTGCTTACTTTTTTCCCATATCTGTTCATCATGCTACAGACTTGTGGTTCCTAGGAAATTAATGATTTTGATATGGGCCTCATTGTATTTTAGTAACTCTTAAATTTCCAGAGCACATTCATGAGTGTTTTTAAACATTGTAACTCTGAGGATAGTGTTGTAGATGTGACCCAAGCATAATTTATAGGATCACAAACTGCACAGGCAGAAAAATCAAAACAAGCTTACTCAGTTCCAGTTTTCAGATAATCTTATTCTTTGTTAGTCTCACTCCCATTTGTACTATTTGGAGGTGACAAACACTTTGATTACTTAAAAAGCATATGCTTGAATATTTACACATTTACTCAGAATTTCTGTATCAAATGTAGATTTGGAGTTTAATCTTCCATTTGTGAAAGTACAAAACATTTTTATCCTTGAATGATGAGAGACTGCTTCAGATATTATTTAACTGGGCTTTTGGAAATGTAATTTGTGTCCTAATGGACTTGAAGAAAGGAAAGCTAGATATTAATGGAAAAAAGATGCAATCAAAGCAGATATACAGATGCTCTTTAGACTAAGCCTGGTACTTAGAGCAGAAATAACAGCTGAAATCTTACCTAAGCTCCTAATATTAAACTGTAAAGCAACAGGAAATTGAAGATAGGAAGTTTACTGAACAAAGCAAAGTTCTGTTATCGTTGAATGAAACCATATCAGGTAACTAAGTCTTGTTACAGATCTGCACACCTATCCAGGAAAATAGGGCTGTGTAAGTCTTTTTACTACGATGGATACGTTTGTATGATCTATGGTGTAGTCTTGTAGCTCAGTAAGCGTGGAGTTGCCATTGCTAGTAACTGGTCACAGCGTTGTGTTAAACTAACAGTGCAGACTTCAACATCTCTCAGGCTTTGTCTGGGCTTGTCTTGGCCAGCCTGGAGATTACTTTTTTTTCTTAACTTGTTTAGCTGTAGTAGCAATTACCAATTACCTAATTGCTGCTAGGTTATTATCTACTGATGACCAGGGGACTATTACCTACTCCATTTTAGCTTTTGCTTAACTTTGTACAGTTGCGAGGCATAACACTTAACATTACGAATATTTTCCAAACTAATGCAAAATAATTACAACTAGTTATTCTGTGGAGACTGAGCTATCTATGACTGTAGACCAGAGCAGAGGAGCACAGGCATGGACAGAAGCTTTGAGGTACAGGTATATGAGGATACAAGAGACCCCATGGCTAAAAACTAACTAGGCCATGGTCAGATACTGGTCAGCAAAAGAATGCAGCCTTGGGAGCTGTGTATAACCAGT
Organism: Phalacrocorax aristotelis; assembly: GCF_949628215.1. Lineage (NCBI taxonomy): Eukaryota > Metazoa > Chordata > Aves > Suliformes > Phalacrocoracidae > Phalacrocorax > Phalacrocorax aristotelis. The sequence continues at coordinate 35,954,122 of NC_134281.1, forward strand.
TTTTGAGGTAATAAAGACCAGAAATTATTCAACATATGTAAAACACAACATATATAGTAAATTCAGTTATAATGCAGATGTTCTGACCAATGAAAATAGAGCAAGGTATAGGGCATAAAAAATCTTGCTTGTGACAGATTGGTAGCAGTAGGGAAATTTTAAAATGAACAGACAAACCAGTCCTGAGGTGACTTTTAAAAGAAATAATTAGTGACCTAGGCATACTTTACACAACATCAAATGACATTGTTTAGTTATATGTTTCTTTCTTTTTCAAATACTCTATTATTAAGCCTTTAAGATATTAGAAGGATATTAAGGTTGGGCATCCGTATAAGACAACGGCTCGCACTGAGCACTATGGAGGGGTGGGTCAAGATAAATTTAGTTTTGGAGCGTACAGTGTTAAATATTGACTTGACATATCAGGCACCTCTGAGCTCAGGTAAAGGTGTTCCCCGTGAGGTTAGAGAATTGCTCACTTATGTATATTCTTGCACCAAGTGAGTGGGTTGGATTGTGTGGAAGTATGCAAAGCAGGAGCCTTTGGACTTCCAGTATCTTTCCTGGGCTCTGCCTGCATGCCCTCTGTTCTCTGACAATTTATCATGTCATCCAATCCTTTCTTTCTCTCCCACTTTCCCAGTCTATGATTACTTTTCATATTGGTTTTGCTCCACGTTTGCCCTTCTTACTTTCTCTCTCATTGCCTTTAGTGTCGAGGCCCTCTTTCTTCACTTCCCTTTGTTTAGTTTATTCCTAGCTTGCTAACCTATTCTTTCTTCCAAAGAAATAAGGGCAAATCCTTGATCACTCTGCTCTGTGTTTATTTTCCTTTCTCCACATTTTATCTGTTTAGTCTGCTCAGGCTGCATGCTCTTTGCTGTAAGGTACTAATCCTTTACAGCTTTTACAATAGTCAGTCCTCACTCTAGGCTGGCCATTTAGTTTTATGGTTACGCTTAAAGTAATTAGAGAGAAATTGCTTAAGGGTATATGTAAGTGCTAAGTGCTTAAGTGTCAGTTTTGACTTTAAAGAAATCGTTTGCATAAATGAATATTCTTTAGAATTTGTATTGACATAGTGAATTAATCACTGATATTCTGTGCCTTAATAATGAATGCTGTGGTTCTGAAAAACTGATTTTACATACCTAACTTGGAAGTAGGAGCCCTGATTGTCAGAAGTCAGATGTTCTGTATCCTCTGGAAAACAGCTTTTGGGGGTCTTAATATTCCCAAAATCAAATTCTATCAAAGTTACACTTCTCTGCAAAGTGTTCACCTACAAAATCGAATCCCCTTCAACTTCTGTTAACTTAAATATAACAATGACAACAGGTTGTGATTTATTTCCCCATTTTCCCCAATTCTTTCTTTAGGAATTCGAAGTTGCTTCCTTGCTCCACTGATTTAATCTCTACCTTTTCTGTTGGTGCTGAATTATTGTTTCTCTAGTTGCAGAGCTGTATCTTTTGCAAAGATGTTGAAGGAATTTGCTGTGTGGGCCTTGTTTATCTAGATACTTACTGCATGGATGCCAGGAATTATTGGTGACCAGGGTGGTCCCTTCTTGATTCTAGGCTGCATTGGACCACAACATACCATTTCAAAGAGAGGAGACAGTGATGCTTCCTGCTCAGAACGAGGTCAAGCACAGCAGCATAGTGCTGAAGGACCCTTACAAAAATGCTTATTTTATGGCAAAACTCTGGTGCTACTGCTAGAGCTCTGTTGTATATCTCTGCTTACTGTAAGAACAATTGCTAATGAATCTTCTCTGGCAGGTGTTTCTGCAGTGTAAATGGATCCCAGTCATGTTTTGGTGTTGCAGGAAAGTGGAAAGCTGAGAAACAGGACTGACTGAATTGATGTGTGATCTGAGGAGATTAGAGCAATAGGTGATATAGGCAACAGGGTTTTAATTTGACAGCTCCTTCTGGAATTGGCTCAGCCCTGTATGACTGCATTAGCCATGTGCAAATACCCCAAACCATGAAAGCATAATTTTTTATATCAACATTTATGAGTCTTTGATAATGTCAATTAAAAACTATGCTTTATTCACTCTTTTCTATGTAATTTATTCCATCAGGGGAATCTTGTTATGATCCCAAAAAGCAGAATCCTGTGTGTCTTTCTGCTTTCCCAGTGAAAGATAAAGTGATTAATGGTAGCAAAGAAATGAATCCTGTGTGCTCAGCCCTTACACCACTAGTAAATGGGAAGGGAAACTTTTAATCTTCCTCATCTTGAAGAGCCTTGCTTCATCATCCCTGCTTGTTTTCATTGCAAAATTCTCATTACAAGAAGTAAGAGCTGACATCTGCTGGAGAGAGTTCTTACGGATGACTTTTTTTCCTGTTAACAGAGGCAAAAACCTGATGGAGCAAAAGGGAGGGAGACTATATTAAGATGCCGTTTTTCTTGTACTCGAAGTGGGGAAACCCAACAATACAAATTAAAATACGTCTTTATCCTTTGTTCAAGGATAAATATATGTAAAAATTCTGATAGCTCCATCCCTATCCAAGGGAAAGTCAGATCTGGTTAGATTTCCTGAATCATCTAGTTTTTCTCTGAATATCCATCTTCAGAGTTGAAGAGAGATCAGAAGGATGATAACTGGGATGAGCAATTGGAAGGATAGGCAGGTTTAGAGGAAGAGAAAACTGAAAGCATGGAGAGGTGTGAGAAGGGTTAAGAGCAGAAATGAGTAGAGGGAAGGTGTGTGCTAGAGCAGGGAATGGTCAGATTTCACAGATGGCTAAGGAGAAATTACATGAGAAATATCCAAACTTCACAGATAATTGCAAGGGGGACCTTTTGGGAATCTTGCAAAGCCAAGAGTACTTAGGTAGCCACATCAGTAATACCATATAAGATTGAGATGACCTTAGTAATGGGATCAGAAGTACCAAATTTGGGTACAGAGAGTGCTGTGAGCTTAGCTGGATTTCACTGGTGATTAATGGGGAATTAAAGGAGAGCCTGAACCTCACAGATAATTGGAGGGCAGTATTAAGAACCTTTGGGGAAGTGAAATCTTGCAATACCAACAGAGCTTAGGTAACCCTGTCAGTATACAGTAGAAAGCATAGATGACCTAGATAATGGGATCAGAAACACCAAACGTGGGCATGCATGTAGCAAAACTTAGACCAATGGGAAAAAGTATGTAGGGGTGGGTTGTTCTCTGCCTGTGATGGACATGCTCAGCCCTGCCCTGCCCTGGCCAGACCCTCAAATGGGAACTTCATCAGCCACCTGTGCCTGACTGGGATGGGAGGAGTTTTGGGTTGGAGCCCACCAAGCCAGGGAGCTGGCCCACCAAGCTTGCATCCCCAAGCCCTCCAGATTCATTGTCACTTCACAGCAGGGAAAATGTAACATGTTGTATGGAGACAATAGGATTAAACGTGAATAATCATCCCCTAGTAAGTTTCCTGTCTCCTTGGACAGTGTGCTGCATGCATCAGTAGTGATTGCCATGGCATGTTACAGAAATAGCTCCCCTCCCTCCCCTCCAGGAACTTAAATTCTTGTGGCTGGGTGCATAGGTGTAACAAACTAGCCTCAGGTCAGCTCCTCAGGGTGGGCAGCCACAGGTAGACTCATTTCTCGCTATTGCTGTCTGTACCACTAGTCAGAAGGGTCTTGAAAGAGCTGCTGCTTTTACAGCCAGGACCTTTTCTCTCAACAGCGTGGCACAGGCACAAGTCTGTGCTTTCCCTAGATATGCTCTGACAGAAACATCTTGGTGTGCTGGAGGTGAGAGGAGCACATGAAAGAATTAGGAGTCACCAGAAGTGAGCTGAGGAGGCAGGTAGGCGTGTTATGGTGAGCGCTGCGTAGGCAGAGAGGAGGTCTCCCCAGCAAGAGAAACTGGGGCTGGAAAAATGCAGGAGTCTGAGAGAGGATATCATGCAAGAACAGCAGAAACAAGATATGAAGAATTGGAAGGTAGGTGAATTAAAGCAGTGAGAATTTGGCAATGCCAAATATTTTGTCTTATAATTCTATGTGCCCTAAATGTCAGAATCAGAAATTTCCATCCTCTGCAGAGTGAGGACCATCTTCCAACCTTTTTTCTTTATAAAGTTCCGAAGCTTGTTCAAAATGCACACACAAAACACGCTAAACCACAGGTCCAAGACTACTGCATTAATTGCATTTCCTCTCCTTATTTCCTTTGTTTAATTCACCTGAAGATGTTACATGATGTGTTTGCTACTCAAATATCATGAAGAACTGGGTACTTATTGGAAGTGCTGTGGTATCCTAGTTGGAGGAATGAATGATATCTTGGGCTTTTTTTGAAGTGAGGGGATTCAGTAGATGTAAGATCTATTCTTGACTTTTTGACAAAGACTTATTTTGAGACTTAAAGCGAAACATTTGGATATGTTACCTGCTAAAGCCTCTCATCTGTGAACTAGAAGATGATGGGAAAGAAGACTAATGTTTGGTAATTGTGTTAGGGGTATTGGGTGAATATGAACCATAAAGGCATTATTACCTTATATCTAACGAGATGTGTATTTATTTTTTTCATGGTAGTAATTCACTACTAAAGTAATATATTTCTGTAAGTCAGTAGCAGCAATACTTGGTGGTATTACAATCTCTTTATATTAATTTCTGTTACTAGTATCTCTCTAGTAGGAGTGATTTGTTACCTCTGTTAGGATTACTCCAACCATCCTAAAATGTATGGAACAATAATTTTTAGCTCATTCAGTGATACAATGCGACTTGTTAAATGCACCAAAGATGTGGTGGTATGCAAGCTTCCTAATCATGATGTCAGTAAGACAAGAAGAGATATTTTTTTGACACTATAAAGAAAAATGACAGCCCAGTTAGATTCTTTGCATGGTTTGTCAGTTCCAATTCTCATCCATTTTTCTAAGTATTCTCAAATATGTCAGGATCACAACATGCTTTGAATAACTTACAAAGTGTGATTTTAAATCTAACAAAATCTAATAGAGGTCTGCACTCCAGGCTTACTGCATCTCGTGCTTTAAGTATCAGCTATGCAGAAAAAACTCCTGACTATCCATGGACCTGTACTTTTTCTCATTGATTTGTACACATACAATGTTGATATAAAACTATTTCAAAACCGATCAGCAGAACATTTCCACCCATGTTCTAACTTCATAAATATTACTGTAGCTGCAACATAGTTGAGAAGTAGGACATTTCCCTCCATGTCCTTGAATTTTGATCACATTATTACCATTAGTAACAATAAGGCGTTTTGTTTCTGGTGTTAAAGGCACATAAAGACTGTCATTTGTTATCTAGGATAATCCAAGAGGCAACATAAGCCATAGCCTTTCCCTTCAACTGGTCTGGGGGATAAATTGGAACATATTTTTCAGAAAAAAACCCAGACTTGATTTATAAAGTCTGAATAATGGAGATGCCAGGGCATGCCTTGGTAAGGTGTTTCAGCAGCTGTTTTCTTCTTAGGAGTAAAGAAAGTGTGACTTTCTTGTCATTAATTTTGCTGATGCTAGATATTGTGGTACTTGAACACGCTGATTGTTGCAATGATGCTGAATATTGTCTACTAGATTAAGTGAGCCTTTTCATTAGAAAACCTCAGTGTTTTGCTTCTTTAAATCTGTAAAAGTGTTACCAGCTTTTACAAAGATTTCATTTTCTTTTATTCTCTCTTAACAAGTTAAGAAATGAGACTAAATTTGGTATATTTCAGTTGAATCAGTGTTTTCAAGTGACTCTGCAAAACCATCCAAAAGTTGTCTTTAGACTGTGAGATACTTATGCTTTGAGCAAAGAAGGTCCTTACACTGTTCTGAAGATGCTGTGACTGTTTTTTTTTTTCTTGCTGCAAAATCATTTTTTGAGGAAAAAATATAAAGGGAGAACAAATTATTTAAAATGTCTCTGATTAATTATCTCCATTCTACTTAAGGGTAGAATACAGGCATTTTTCATAAGAGTAAAGTTCAGAATAACATATACCACAAACCTCTTGCAACTGTCCACAGAAAGCACTAAGTTCAGAAAATCTAGAGGCAAGTATACCTTTAAAATAAAGTTGAACTTATTAAAGTAGGCATTATTACAGCACCCAAGCAATCTTATTTTTCCCCCTCACTAGTAATTTAATAACCAAAGGATTCATTTTCTTAATGTTTTTAAGCTGGCTTGTATGACAGTAGCTCCAGTTAAATACTGGCTTTTCCTTCTGTACTAGCCATAGGTCTGAAGTCAAGCTGTCTTTGGAGAAAACAAAGGCTGGATTACAAAGAGGAGGGGCAGACAGAAACAGGTAAAAGGGGATTAAGGCGATAAATTTTCAGGATCCTTTTAGCAGAAAACAGTAAATGTTGGTAGCTGTTTCTAAACAAGGTTTCTTCTGTTTGGCTGCTGCTGCTAATTCTATTATCAGCCAGTGGTCATGCAAAAATATCAACTAATCCAAACATAAAATGTGCAAGAGAGTGAGTTCTAATTATATACAGGCTTTCCTGAAAAATGTGTTATTCTATTATTTAAGATTAAGAAATGGTAGTGAGTTTGACAAGCTTACTTCTGTATTTTAAAAAATAAATGCGTTAATTATTTTACAAGTTATTTTTTGATTTCTCCTTGAGAATGGGAGACCACTGAATTTTTTAGGCCAAAAAGGAGGACTAAAGCATTGCCCTTTGTGCAAAACCTAACTCAGTCACAGATGTAAAACTCCAGATGACAACTTGCCCGTTCCAGAAAGGAAAACGGGGAACGAAAGATTTTAACATCATCATCCACATCCTAATTGGATGGGATTCAGTGCTGTCTTTATTGGCTGATGATGTTCCAGTTCTGCTCACCCACCTGAAATGGTTACCAGATGACACTCATCTCCAAGATAGCTAACTAACTTTAAACATTCAACTTTCCTCAGCTGTAGTTTGTCTTTTGAATACTTGAAGACATGCAACAGAACTAATCAGGAACAAACCAGTGTCAAGGCACAGGAGGACTCTCCCAGAGCTGGATAGCTGATAGGTTTGGAGAAGCAAGGCAGCTGAGTTAATGAGGCCAGCATGTCAAACTGGGAACTCTGTGCATACAAGTCTCTTAGACTTTAACTGCCTAGGTAGAATGAAATAATGGTATCCAAGCAATAACATTGTAGCAGCTAATAATTTGGCAAACAGTGAGTTAGATCAACTACTAATTTATTAGTGTGTCAATGAATGGACTAGTCTGATTGTGCTCGGTCATGGCTGTGTATCAAAAGTTCTTCAGATGAGTGAATAAAAAAAGAAAAAAGTATTAGGAGACTCACAGTCACGAGGGGTTAGAATCTCCTTGGTAATGGGTGGAGTTTGTTTATAGTGAGATTTTTTAATTAATGAACTTTTGTATAGCTCTTTCTGCTTTTGTATAAGTACTCTGCTTTAACCTCTAAAGACAGAGCATACTAATGTTCACTGTAGTTGTAATACAGAAATGTAAATTTAGAAAGTTAATTAAATTAAAATTACCTTTATGACATGAATGAGGTGTTCAATAATGGCAAAAATGGTCTCTATGATGTGTGATGGAAGGTTGCCTGATGACTCTAGGGGGGAAACTGACAACTGTGTGCTCTAAAAATATAATTTTATTATTAGTATTTAGAATTATTTACTTTCAATCCTAAATGCAAAAAAAAAATTGAAGTATGTAATGATCACATTTTTCTTTATTTAGACACAATTTTGAACCGGCCTCTGTAACCCACTCACCCCGTAACCCCAGCCGTAGACTTGCCATCAACCTCCTTGGGGATTTGCTGCTTTTGTACATAGGCCTAGACATTAACATTTATTGCTGTACATTTTTATTTCAAAAGTAGCGTAGCTTAGAGAAGTAAGCAATACAACAATAGTATATTGCAAAGGAAATTGATCTTTCATAATATTCTGTCTCAATTTGATTCAAATAAATTGATAATCAGGGTCTTTTAAATGTGCCAGAGCAGAACTGGGCAACCGAGAAGTACCCTATTACAATTACAATGTGACTAACAATTCCAGTGAAATATGATTTTTAAAAACTCAACATTACACAGTTGATTGTAACTTTTAAATGCACCTGTGTTCTTGCGATTTACAAATAAGATCTTATACATTACTTAAGTTTTAAAACTGATACTGTACTTGATAATGGAAATTAAAATCCAAAACTGTAGCATGGTGAGTGTAAATTGCTTTTCTTGTTCAAGAAAATTCTGTGGCAGCACTATGCTCAAACACTGTATAGTTAAGTATTTCAGATATAATTTAGGTTCTAAACATAATCATTTTAGACTAGTTGTTTCTTCATGTCTGCATGCGATTGATTTGTGTGTGGCACTAAAGCCTTACACCATATTTGCAAAGTTCTTGAAAAAGTAGGACTGCTCCAAGGGCTACAGTAATTATCTTTTTTCAGAATTCATTTAAGTGTGAAAATAAAATATACTTACATGTGGAAATAACCTCTTTTGTTTTCAGCAATTCTGTCCTATTTGGGCTAGGCGTCTGCTGTCACTTAGCAGGAGGTTAATGCTTGCTGTTAGAGGCAAAATGTGATACCAAGTGCATGAGAGTCACTTCATCATTCTAACTTTCATCTGGGCAACATGTTTCTGCATTAATGCAAGAAAACAATAATATTTCAAGATGTCTATGTAGCTGCTTAATTATCTCAATTTGATTACTTTTACAAGTGAAGTGTGTGTTTTATTCTGTTATCTCAGAGAAAAAGCTCTGGATGGAATGACTGATAAGTAGCTAACTTTCAAGAAATAGATCATTCCGAGCAACCAGTAATTTTAATAGATACTTTTTTGATCATAACAAAGATATATTTTATGTCCATACGATTTTAACTTTTCATTCTCATTTTCTTCTGAAAAATGGGTTATCTTTTTGACTAAACTGAAAAGCAAAAAGTAACAGAAAAGAACTGCTGTATATGTTGCATGTATAGTCACATACAGACATTCAAAGTACTGCAGCAGTTTCTACAAAATATTCATCACCATCTATGTTCACATATTTCACAGAGGTATTTTTTTGATAATCATGTCCCTGGTAGTAAAATCTGGACTGCTGAATTGTATGCTTACACTGTTGTTATCTTCCTTTGCTATAAAGGATGTTCTTTAGTGGATAGTCTTGACTGAACTTCCTACTGATTGTAGTCCCTTCTGATTGTAGTCAATATGATCTTAATATATTCAAGACACTCCCCCACATTTGTCAGCTTTTATTTTAGTTTAAGCAGGCATTACTATGTGGAGAATACTGTTGCATTTTTCAAGCTGCTTTTCAAAGAGCCAATAGAAAGAGAAATACAGGAATTCTTAAAGTAAAATGTGGAAATGCTTTTCATTCTGTAGGTTTTTTCAAAAATGGTTTTCAGCTATTTGGTTATTTTTCCTTACAAGCTCGTATGATAGATTGTCATATCTCCAGAATAAATACCTGCTCCGCGCATGTGTTCATTTGTAACTTCTGCCATTTTTCCTCCTCCATTTTTCCACAAGAATGTAGAGTATGATACAGAAATTAAGAGATAGGAGATCGTTTCGGGGAGCTTCTGGAAAAAAACATTTGTGCTGTCAAGTAAAGACTGCCTTTTAACAGACTCTGTTTGTCAGTGATATAAATTACGTTTTCTTAACAGTAAATGGAAAGTTTTGATCCATCTTGATGAAAATAGGGGCTTTTTGATCGCTGTTGGGAGCCAAGTTCCTTCAGTTTAGGTAGTGTGTTGGGCTGATACTGCTAAACCATTTCTAGGACTTGAGCTTGGCATCAGTTTGGATCATTACTCATGGCATGTTGCTATGCAGGCTTTAGATTGCTTTTGACTTCCATCTGCTTCCAGCAGTGTGCTGTAACCATAACCAGTACAAACTGGAGTTATACTAGTACTTACAGAGAAATTGGCAACTATTGCTCTACTGGTCGTGCTTGGATATCTGGTCACAAATACTAGCTGATACCTCGTCAGAGATCTCATTGCTGCAGTTTTTCAAGTGGAGTAATTGGAAAGAAGGGTAGGGTATTGTAGGGAAAATTATCCCACAAATGAGGCCCAAACAATGAGCTATGTATGAACTAAACAAAATCTACATCTTCTCCTGCATGTTTTCTTGCTTTATTTGTGCTGTCATTGCTTAATAGCTGCATTTGACTTTTCATCTAAGGGCTTCTCATCTTTTACATCTTCATTGTAATGATCAGTAGTTTTCTGACTTAAAAAATAACCGGATTATTGTTTTGTACAGGAAAATGAACTGTTTATCAGTGAGGGAATTAATTTAGCATCTTCTTCCATCCTTTTAAGAGAAAAATAACCCTATATCCCTATACAGAAGAGGCATTTTTATGCAACGTAAGTCATTAAAGATTACTTTTCAGTTTAGGTGGAAAAAAAAAAGTGCTGGTTGTAGGTATATGTACTAGCCATTAATTTTCATTCTTAGGTTATCCCCAGGGAAACCCTTGCAAGTGAAAATAGAAATGCGAGGGTTTGATTTGCTCTCTGACAGGTTCCACAAGGTGCTACAGACGAATGTCTCTAGCAGGATGTCAGCTGCTTATGGCTTAGACCTCCCCCTTTGTCTCCTCTGGAGTGGATTACTGCTTATGCTGTCAGTGAGCTACACCGGATAGTCATTTAGAACTTGCAGTGACTGCAGACTGAAGCAGCTGTCTGCTTAGCGGGTTGTCTCCAGAAAATACCACTTAGGCCTGCATTTCCAGGAATCATGCCAGTTTCTTATTGATTTGTAGGTGAAGTTCATGGCATTAGCTGGTTCTCATTCCTCATGACAGTTGTGAGCACATGGTGCTGGAAGGAAGAGTAGATAGGAGCGTCCATTTACTCTGGAATATGCTGTCTGTGCAGCCCACTGCCTTTGTTTTCTGGGGAATACTTTCTGAATGAGTAAAGAAGTGGTTTTATATTCTTTTGTTTCCAATTTGGGATACACCAAGGAGTAAAAACTCTCGAGTGTTTGTCCTAAATTGTATGTATTTTTATTAATACTTTCTGCAATGTCAATGGGTTCACCAGTGCATGTGGGATAACTAGTTACACACTATGAATATCTGTGACCTAGAACTATGAAAAGCTTTAGTGATAATGCCAAAGTTACCTGTTGCCTTCTTACCCTAGGTTCTGACATCTTCAGATCTCAGAAACAGCAGGTGTGTCAAGCATGAAAAGTATATAAACAGCAAAGTCCAGGGTGTGATAAACTGGTATCAGACAATGTTTTTCTCTTTGAGGCCATTAAAACAAAATGGGAATTGTAACACCCCTCTGACGTTGAGGTGCCTGTGCTCCCAAAGATACCATTTTCATTTATCTTCTCAAATTACGAGGCTTTGACTCAATGAAATCAGTCAATATCTGATTTCACCATAGAGGAGTCAGATATGAGCCCACTTTACTTACCCATACCACTTCTCTGTTTCAGCTGACCATAGTGTTTTTAATTTCCTGACCTGAACTGGCACTTTGAATTGCTTGAGTGCTGCTAACTCTCAAACCTGTTCTTCACTTTTTCTAATTTAATTTCTGACTTTTAATACCATAATTATCCTGAGGATATCTAAGTGAGTAATTTACAGAGGCAAATAGGTTTCTCTTTTGAATTAAATCATTCAGGTCTTTTGGCACATTGGGATCTTCAGGATGCAACACAAGGATAGTAATGCATTCTGCCAGCAGTGGTATTTGATAGAAAATTGGAGGATATATTTAATAAAAAGCAAATTTTCTGGTGTGACATGGGTATTTTGCTAATACAGTCAACAAGGCCAGTACAATGTTAGAAATTATTTGGAAATAATGGAGAAGAAAACAGAGAATCTGCCATGTTATTGTATAAATCTGTGAGTGTCTGCTTAATCCACCACCTCAGAATGTTGACAATATGGACAATATGTAGCAGTGAACTGTAAAGTATAGAGAGAAGTGTAATAAAGCAGTGAATGTGTGGAATAGCTTCTCTGCTAGAAGAGATAATCATTTGCAGAATTTCCAGCTTGTGGGGGGAGAAATTACCAGAGGGCAAATAATGCAATGTTATGAGTTGCCTGAAGAGAGTGAATAGAGAACAATTATTTCCTATTTCTCACCGCACAAGGTCTAAGGAAGATGAAATAAATCGATACTGATGAAAACCGGCAAAATACAGTGGTGAAACATGTTACTTAAGCATCTGCTTCTGCTATGGTCACAGTCAGGATTCAGGGCTTTCGTGTGGCTGTTCTAATATTATATTCCCACTGTGAGGCAGAGAAGTGATGCAATACTCAGTTTAAACAAGCTGTTAGGAACTGAATGCCCAAGATCGTGATGGACATTTGAGACAGTGCAGTACTTTTAATCTAGGTCTTTCTAAATCCTAGGTTAGAGCCTTAGTTATTGTATTAGTTTTTCTTTGTGTTTGGAGGAAACCAAAGGACCCCAAATCCTTTGTTTGAAAAAATGTCTTTGCTAAAAAAAAAGATTGGGTGGATCTGAGCGCATAGCTGAGCCTTTCAGCCATGTGGTTTTAATTCATCAGTTCAAGGGTGTTCAAACACTGTGGGTTTTGCAGGAGGCAGAAGCTAAGCCCTGTTCATACTATTCATGGCTTTACACAAACATCTGAGAAGATGCTTCTTGTGTGATGCTGGTCTCATCTCTGCTAGCAACTTGTTTGCCTAGGTTGTTGGGCTGCTCTGGCTGCTATTGTCTGAGTATTACGAAAACTAAGGGCTTAATAATTAACTGCCTTTAATTATCAAAGTACATGAATGGTAAAGAATCTAGTGCTGAAATCTATAATACTTCCTGTTCCAGGTGAAATCGTGACACACAAGACTGAATGCCAGAAATCAGGCTAGAGCTCTAAAAATGGTTTTTAAATATATGAGGGGAAAGATAGTTCAGTGAAATTTTGGAATAGATGAAAACTGTGTTTCTTGCCAGCTACTTAAAACCAGGAATTTATTTATACTTGAATTTATATGTCCTATTTGTGTCCGATGGGAAATCAGTTTGCAGTCTCATTTTTTTGTCTCAGGGTTACTAGGCACCTTTGTTAGGAGACTTTTGTGTAGGTATACCTGTTCAGAGTATTGCAGACTTGCCTGGTACATTTTGGAGCAGCTTTGTATTTGTTTTATTTTCACATGACAGTGTCTATTATCTTAAAGCTACAGATTGTTGTTTACTGGTATAAACTTAGTCTCACGTGAATTCGTCTTGAGGGACCTTTGTGTTTGTGCAGAATGTCTGTCCAGGCATTCTAGAATAAGAGTCTCTAAGGGTAAAGAAGAGTCTGGCTTCCCCTAGTGAAAATGTGTGTAAACTGTTATAGCTTCAAAAATCAGGAAATCATCGAGAGAGGCTAATTTTGCTGACAGAGCCTAAGGCAAGTAATATTTTAAGCATGATCAACATAACACATTATCATTTTTGATGTTTGATTGTCCATAGGGATTTCACTTCTTTGTACAAGAATGTGAGAATGATTATACAATGATAGTAAAAACATCTAGAAAGCCTGAAAGATCTTTCCCCTTCCCCCCCCTTTTCCCCCCCCTTTTCCCCCCCCTTTTCCCCCCCTTTTCCCCCCCTTTTCCCCCCCCTTTTCCCCCCCCTTTTCCCCCCCCTTTCCCCCCCCTTTCCCCCCCCTTTTCCCCCCCCTTTTCCCCCCCCTTTTCCCCCCCCTTTTCCCCCCCCTTTTCCCCCCCCTTTTCCCCCCCCTTTTCCCCCCCCTTTTCCCCCCCCTTTTCCCCCCCCTTTTCCCCCCCCTTTTCCCCCCCCTTTTCCCCCCCCTTTTCCCCCCCTTTTCCCCCCCTTTTCCCCCCTTTTCCCCCCCTTTCCCCCCCTTTTCCCCCCCTTTTCCCCCCCCTTTTCCGCCCCTTTTCCCCCCCTTTTCCCCCCCCTTTTCCCCCCCCTTTCCCCCCCCTTTCCCCCCTTCCCCCCCCCTTTCCCCCCCCTTCCCCCCCCCTTTCTTTTCCCACCCCCGCTCTTTTCCCACCCCGCTCTTTTCCCACCCCCCCTCTTTTCCCACCCCCGCTCTTTTTCCACCCCCGCTCTTTTTCCCCCTCTATTACTGCATAAATATAGCAGGAAAAGTACGAAAAAAGAACACGGAAAAGAGAATTATATACATTTGATAATGTTCTGTATTGCTAATACTGATAATTGACTGACATATATATGTATGTACTGACAATTATTGATATACTGATATATGTATATATACACACTGATAAGTATTGATATATACCGATAATTATTATCAAAGTAGTAGTTAAATGCATTTAATATTGGGCCTGAATGGATCATTAATGTCAAAGATACCTGAAAGTATAAGCCTTTCCTTTTTTTAGCTAAGAAATGTAATTCTGTTAAATAAGGAAAAAAAGTAAAATATACCATTTTTTTAAATACAGCGGGAGAAGGTATGACTTGAAGTGGATATGGATCTGTTATATTCTATTGATTGTGCTTCCCAACCTGTGAGCAACATATTTCTTATAAGGTCTTATGATATTATTTGCATCTAAGCAAACCACAGTTTAAAACTGAGCATCTTATTGCTTGTAGAGAAAAACCTAAGCATGATGTAGCTGTTCAAACATGTTATTCTCAGTCTGTGGACCAATAAATGTTAGAAACTATTGTAGCAGATCTTGTTACAGACAAGGTCTAACTTACAAAAAAATTGCCTGACCCAGCAAAGGACTGAAGTATATGCTTTAAGCGTGTGAGTAGTTTCATCCTGAAATTCAAATTTAGCAAAGACATTAAACACATTATTTAGAGTTACGACCACAGCGATTTGGTCCCTTGCTCTATTATATTTCTATTGTTGCTTCATTTGCACTGTAGGGATAGTATCTCACTGATCAAAATCTGGTGTTAAATGTTCCTCCCTCCCCTTCTCTCATTTTTCTGCCTCAAATCAATGTGTGAGTAAAAGACAAGTAGGGAAGATGGAAACAAAGTAGCTTGAAGTATTTCAAGTATTTCAAGGTTATTTTGACATCTTAAAACCTTCCAAGGTGTTCGGTATGTTGAAATTTGCACAAGAATTTCATTTGAACAGCTATGGCAGTTTTATTCAGGAGATTATTATTATGAGAAGAAAGAAGAAAAAAGGAGAGAATGGGAAAGAAAAGAAAATCTCTGGGCTATAACACTCTCTACTTCATCCTGCATTTCACTTGCTATCTCTGACCCTTGTAGAGAAATCTTCCTCTGAAGTTTCTAGTCATGCTGCCTTCATTTTCACATTAAAGCAATCCTGTAACAGTCATCATAACAATAACAGCATCCACGAAGAACATTACTATACTGGGAAAATATTAATTACTGCATTCTTTGAGATAGGCAATAAAAATCTTGTTGCATTTTATTTTTGCCCCCAGGAATTCAGACCCTGAACACCATAAAGCTGAAAAGGTTGCATGGTAATCGTAGACTTTTTTTGGCTGGAGAGAATGGCTGGAAGTCCAGGTGTTACAGACTTTGCTTTGTGTTTTAATAAGTGTAGCCTCATTTGAGGAAGAATTTATAAAACAGATTGCTGGACAATTACAGAAGAAGGTAAGAAAGTGCAATATCATATTTGAAAACAGAAAACTCTTCTTATACAGCCCACATAAATGGCTGCATCAAGAGTTTTAATTTTTATACTTTAAGTAGAATTTGCTAGGGTAACCTTTTTATAAATGTAATTGTACTTGCATGTAAGATTGAGTCTCAGTTGCATAGCAGGAACGAATCGCAGAAGGAATTTGTATTTTCTTCTGAAAATTTGAAATATCAGATATGGCACAACAATAGTAAATATGTTAATGAGGAGGGAAAATCGCTGTACTTCAGAACTAATTTTAGTTGCTGGAAATAAGCGACCTTTGAAGCATAAAAATTGGATTATTAAAAAACAGCAAAATATATACCATTTCCACTCATCCTCTTGTGGAAATTAACACAGAACCCATTGTAGTATTAGTGAACTCAATGGTATTTGTAGCATGTAGACTTTTATTCAAGACAATTTCTTATGTAGTTTACATGTCCATTGCTTCAGTGAAAAAAGTAGATAGATGCTGAAAACAACATGCAATGATGTATAGGTTTCATATTTGTGTAGAAAAAATGAGTGATCTACTTCTTTTTCCTGAATCGGTAGTTTTACACACGTCTTTACTGCTGTGCCACTGTTTGACCCTGTACTTCTGAATAGCATTATTAATCATATCATAATAAAACCTTCATTCAGGCAAGTCCACCACAAGTTTGGGGAAAGTTATCTTGGCAGATTAATTTTTGCCATCTGTGTTTCTGTAAGTAGGCTGTAAATATTGTCATTGTCATAAGGCTTTGAAAAAAAAATGTTAAACTGCTCTTTCATTTCCTTTCATTTAAGACTGCTTTATGGTCCATTAAAACAGATTGCTGCTTGCTACTGAAGACTGCGACTGCAGTCTTGGCTTGCTTGGCTGAACTGTAGATTGTTTATAGATGCTATATTTTGTGAGACTGTCTTGATACATATATTAATTCAGGCTAGGATTTTAAAGGACGCGGAGGTGGCTAATTCCTGTTAGTGTTATATTCATAGTTGATCATCTAAAGGTTTCAGTTGTTACAGAGCTACACAGTGAGATTTCAAATTTTAGGACTGCCCTACAAGAACTACTTCTGGTTTTGTTTGCATGGGTTGTTTTTTGTGGGTGGTGGGTTTTTTTTCCCCCCTTTTTCAAGCTAGATGAGTGAGGTCTTGCTGCACGAGCAACAAACTAAAGGAAAAAAATGAGCATATGAACCTGGCTTATGGTCAATACTTGCTTGGTAGAAGCATTTTAGTTAGTCTGTACTCTATACTGTGCCAATTTTCTTTTTGGGGAATTCCGTTATAGATCATTCTAGTTCACCTAAGAGTGGCCTTTACAGGCGTTGCAATCAGGTCTTGAACAGCTTCTCAGATAATGATGCAATCTTTTGTACAGGTGACTCAAAGGCTTCAAGACT
This sequence comes from Phalacrocorax aristotelis, assembly GCF_949628215.1. Classification (NCBI taxonomy): domain Eukaryota; kingdom Metazoa; phylum Chordata; class Aves; order Suliformes; family Phalacrocoracidae; genus Phalacrocorax; species Phalacrocorax aristotelis. Next base: position 35,971,171 of record NC_134281.1, read on the forward strand.
TCCCAGCAGTCTGTTCATACTAAAGTCCTGCAGTGTAAATCAGCCTGAAATTGGCAAAGGCAATTAAGTGTTAGCGAAAAATTGTTGCATGTCTGAGCTCTCTGTAAAACACACATGCAGATGGTTCTTTTGAAGTATGCTTAATGCTAACGTTTGACATGACTGAATTTACTTTTACTGTGCCTTAGATATAGGAATATTACTGGTTTTGAGAGAGAAAATATTTCATAGGTTTAAATTCGTCAGAAGTTACTAGATGTTGGAGTAAAATGACTTTCAATATGAAATGATTGGTGAAACTTGTCAGAAAGGAAATTATGAAAGTGGTACTTCGCTGAAATGCTTTGTATCACCTCTCTGCTGGCTGCATCATTGTGAGTAGCATAACGTATTACATTTTTACATGTTTATTATCCATGACAGTAACTGTTTCTTGCATGACTTTCTAACTGGTATGTTTTGTGATGATTCATGCTGGGTTACATCAGTTTTACTGTGTCACCTCAGGAAGGTTTTGTATCCATAAGGTGGAAAGGAACATGAAGGAAGTCCTATACAGTGACTAATTAGTTTTGTCTTTCTGTCAGGTGTTAACTGCTGTTAGATGTTAATGCTTCTGGACTTACTGTTTCTCTTTCTTGGAGGTAGGCTACTCTGTACCCAAAAGTGAATGCAGAAAAATCTGTGTCAGTAGTAGTGATGACAACATATCACAATCTTCCCTGGGCACCCCACTGGGTGTTGCTCTTTGCAGCTTTTGTTACACATAAAAAGCCAGGGGTGAATGAGAATTAATCTAAGGTTTTAGTGACAGAGTAAAGAAGGCAATTGCTACTAAAAAATTTTCTAAACTCCATGTCCTGTTCTGCTAGGAAATTTCAGACAATCCCCTGTGAATAAATGTGAGCTGTGAAAGAAATTTGGATTGTATGCCTATATTGGACTTTCTTTCAGAAACTGGATGTATTTGAACTTTGAAAATATAGGAGTACAAGCAAATCCAAAAATTCTGTTGAGTTTATAAGTCTCCTGAGTCTGTGTTGTTCTACACACTCATTTTATTCCTTCTAGGGATACATAATATGAATAAAAATATCCTTTGTTCTTTGTTAAAAACATTTTTTGATAAAGAAGGAAAGGAAGAGGCGTCTCTTCTATTATTGACAGCCCAGCAGAAAGTGAGATACTGCTGCTTTAGAAACACCAAGAGGTATGAAAGGCTCTTATGAATATTCTTTTGTCTTGGAGAGATAGTAAACCTCTATCCATATTTCTTCCCCTACCTTTCTCATATTCAGGATGACAGCTTCATCATAATGTGGATGGGAAATCTGTCATAATCAGAGAAACTCATCTCATGGCTCAAAACCTTTCATAAATATTTATTTACTTTCCAGTGGAAACTTCTGTTTCTCATCAAAAGGAGAGTTAAGAATCTTAAATATCTCTTTCTGACATCTTGATATCTTTGTTCCCTTCTTATTGTAAACTGTATTTTGTTAGCATACTGCTGTTATCCCTAGCTGACCTCTTAAGACTGGTATCTTGAAATTTTATTATGCTACGTGGGGTTCAATTTGTCAGTCTGAGCTTGACCTTCACACAAAGCAGAGAGAAAAAAACTAGCCTCTAGCCAATGCTAGCTTAGTTTAGTAAAATTAATTTTTAAGGTCAATCTTTTTCCAGAGCTATCTTTATTCCTATAAAAGATTCCATTAGGAACAGATTTCTCTATTGGTCATGTTGATTTAGTGCTTCATTTTGGTTTTACATTTTGAAAAAAACTATTTTCTTTCACTTACATCTTAATTTCTATTTTGAACTAGTAAAATTCAGGTTTTTATCTTATCACAATTCCTTCCCCCCCCCCGATGATCAAAATTCACCATAATTTGTCAGAAGTCCGAAATCATGTGGAATGTATGTTGGTAGCCAAAAAGGATGAGCAGGATGACATCATTGGCTGTCACTTAATCATTGCTCAGCAGAAACTATAGCAAGAGGATGACTTACCTCACTGTTATTGCCAGTTCCCCAGTTTGGATATTTGCAGCCCTGTACCTTGTCTAGCTAAATCGGGAACCTACCTGTTACTTCACAGGGTACATAATGGCACAAGGAATTTTCAGTGTAATTTATTAATTATCTGTAGATTTTACCAATTCATCTCCCTCAATATTTTTCTAAACTTCATTATTTTTAGTAGAACTTAGAAGGGTCAATCTGCTACCTTATGTCATTCTGAAACAGGTTGCTCATCATTTCTGCTGCAGGAGGCCTCACTGGATTGCAGTTCCCTTGAGATTTCTAGCACTGGACTGAGATCCTGACTTATGGAGCTAAGTGACAAAATTCAGTACAGTCCATGATATTATCTGTTTCTAGGAATAGTTTCAGAAAAAATGAAATATGCATTTAATGGGACATTGCAACATTTTAAAATAATTATTTTTCTAATTCAGAATAAAACCTGAAAATTCTGTAATTTTAGGCGGAACAGAACTCCAAAAGGAAGAAACTGAAAGTGTAAAAATGTTGCATTTTTGATAGCATCGACTACTATGATAAAACCTGACTCTAAATAAAGCTTTTCTCTTTTTGTTAAGGTGAATGATGTTTGGGGTGGGGGGAATGTTAAAAGATAAAATGGTTTCCTTTAACATGGTCATACTTAAAAAACGTTAGCAGATTTTGAATATTTCCATAAGGTTAAATTTTTATAACCTGAGGTACTGCTTTTCAGCATCCTGTCTGGTTATTGCATAGGAACAATAATGTAGAAAGGAGTGTGTATAGATTAATTGATTTATTTCGTGAATCACTAGATATAGCAAAGTGATAACTCTGTTTTCCGAATACGTTCTTTGTATTTTTTTGCACCCTGTCAGACTTTCTGTCAATATTCAATCTTTCATACATAACCGTTTGTCCATCCTGTTTAATTCTGGATGTTTGTTTAAAACAGTTTTTGTTTTAAAACCGTATTACTAAGCCGTATTACTAACCGTATTACTAACCTTGTATCTTTTATGTTTTCTTTCCTTACCAAGTTAATTTTATATAAAAGTTATATGTAGCTATCATAAAGGTAGTTCATGTGCTAAATGTAACCTTATTCAACATAAAAGTGTTATGGACTGCCTATGAAAGAACATTATGAAAAGCAAATTTTATCATGATCATTAGAGGTCAATGCAGCTTTGGGTAGTGAGCTGACTAACATTTTACTTAGAACTTGCCAGAGATGGAATAGAACTCAAGGAAGGCTTGTAAATTAATATTTATTAATGTCAAACTTTCATATTTTATTCATGTTTTATTCTACAAATGTAGGAATATGATTGGTATTCTGCAAGGAAATTTGAATCGGCCAACAACATAGCAAAAGCTGTCATAAAATTCACCAAATGTGACTTTTGATGTTAGTACAATTTCCATATAACCTTTTCAAAATTATCAGTACTGTTATGTTAGTAATTTATATAAAATCTATTTCTGTGACAACTGAAGGGGAAAAAAGGAAAGAAAAACCTTGGCAATGAATTTTTTTTATAAGGTATTTTGTTTCCTGAAAATATCAGGGAAGAAGCAGAGCTGACATTCTTCCCTGTCTAATCACCTCTATCCCCTCCCAAGTTTGCTGGACACTTGGAAAAGGATCCAAATGAGCTGACTTTAGTGAGAAAAATTCTTGCTAATGTAAATTACTGTTTAGAAATACCTTCTTTTTTAGAAAGAACACGTACCAAATGTTATTCAGAAAGATAAGTAAATTTGCCTAATGACAAGGTAAAATAAAAACCCAAACATGACCTTTCATAAGGTTTGTATATTCCAGTATGTCTTTATAATGTGCCGTTACACACTATGTAGAATTTTATTAATATAGATGCATAATACTAGGTGAATTGATATTACCGGGCTTTCGGTTGAAAGAAACAGAATAAAAATAAGATGAAAAATAAAAATTGTAAAGATGCTAAGTTAAAAAAAGAATCTACTTTGCTTTAAGACACTAATTTGCACTTTATAAATGGACTGCAGGCTACTTATCTGCTCCTACACATGCATACATCTTTTATAATATTTAACATGGATCCGATCACTCTAAGGTTTGTGTAGCACTTCGAATAAGATGGCTCAAAGTCCCAAGAGATCCTAATCTTCATGCTTTATAAAAATAATTTTTAGTTTAAAGTGCTTACAGTGAGATGAGGCAGGTGATGAAATTAGTAACTCCTCACGGTTTACTGTCTTTTATGCAAGGAAGCTCAAATTTTGGCAACTGAGTAAACACTGGACTTATATGCAGACTGTCGATGTCCAACCTGAAATGCAAGACTATGCTCAGAAGAAAATTAAAATGCAATGAGTTTGTATCAGCAATTCAGAAGGCAAGATTCCCTTTAATCCTTGAAGCGTATCTCTTAAACTGGGGACCTGTGCTTCTCAGCAATTAGTATGGATGGTATTTGTAATGTCTACTAATTTATATCAGTATGTTTGATGGTAAGTCCCTCTCTTGTGGTGTGAGTTCTAAATAACAAGCTTTCTTAAGGAAAAAGGGCTGCTGCCTTCTCTGATATTTTAAAAATCAGTTTTCCTAAGAATTTTGTTTGAACTAAGTTTATTTAAAGAATGACAATTCATTGGTTTCTGAAGTAAGGAGGTGGATGTAGTAACTTAATTTAAATGCATTAGGAGATCCAATGGATCTGTAGGGAAGCCTTTGAAAATTCATACACAGGGCTTCCTGTCAGAATAGGGCAAATATCATAACTTCTCCACAGAAGTATATTGTAACTTCTCGTGGTTTCTTAACAAGTTATTTACCTGGAAAGATCAGCTCTCATAATTCGTGTTACTTTCTTTTAAAGTCTTTCAGAAATCTAGGCTGACTCTATCATCTTGTTCTGCCTTTTATACCTATAGACTCATTCAAGTAACTCCAATGCATTTGTGAGACAAGATTTTGCCAATGACTTATTCCTTTTGGTATGTCACCTTTGTCCATATATCCATGGGCAAAATATGATATATTTTTTATTTCCTATCCCTTTTCTGAGTAATGGCTGATCCATTCTCTGTAACTGTCTGAGACTGTTCTCTAAATCAGGCATTACATTTGCTGTGACTCAGAGGCAGTTTTAATGAAAAGGTTATTGTCAGTTGTTCAAACATTTCATCACTGAGTTCCTTTAGATGTCTTGGATGAATATCATATGGTTCAGGCAACTTACTAAACCTGTTCTCTGTTGGAAAGCTTGTCACAGAAGAAAAGAAATATTGGATTAAAATGTGTTTTTTTATTGTCAAGGATCCAGATACTGCATTACTGAAGAGAATGGGAATTTTGCCAGTAAATCTGGGAGGACAAGCTAGAAGTGTTTAAAGAGAAAAATCTCACTGAATAAATTTAAAGAAATTTGAAGTAGAATACAAGTGTCCAGGTCTGTGACAAGAAGGAATAGACTCAAATTGCGTAAAGGGAAATGTAGTGCAACAGGAAATGTTTAGGATTTCTAAGGGATAGATTATTTTGTCCTTGAAGGTTTTTAAGAACAGAGCAGACATATGTCTGCTGGGGATATAACAGGTAAAACTGATCTTTCTTGAAGAAGCGGAGCAGGGAGCACTTGTGGAAGCAGACTATGTTGTTGTTGCTGAAAGTGCTGTGAATGGATGTAAAGCCTAAAAAGGTGATCTGTAAAACTGCAAAAAGTTGTGAAATGTGCATGAAAAGAAGTGTAGTGGATAGATGGCTAATGGCATACTAGGGATCAAGCTCTTGACTGTTAATGCCTGATTGCTGTGTCATGACAATAATAACAAAATATATGATATTATAAAAGCAATAAAGTTGCATGGACTGATATGCAAAGTACTGATTTGTTTTTCATAACTTTCTCAGCCTTCAGAAAACATGAGATATATAGTATGGCTGTAGATCTTTTTACCCCCAAAAAAGTCACGTGATCCATCAAACCAGTTGAAAAACTCTGATGTAGACTATTTTTAGAGGTGATCACTATATACTATAATTCTGTCGCATAGAACATAGAACCAAGCAATAGAGCCGATCACTTGTTTTTAATTATAAATTTTCATGTATTTCTGATAACAGAATACAAAATTTCCCCAAGGATTATTTTCCACTGTGAGGAAGCTGATTGTTTCAACACTTTTTTTTTTTTTTCATGTTTCCACTTTCTCTTCTTATTAATAGTTTTTGGATTCTGACTTGAAATGCACTCATGTTTATATTTAAGGTCTGACTTTGAGGTAGGTAGAATTATCTGGGAGATAATTAGTCTGTCTTTGTACTATCATTCTTTCCTGATGGATGACTGAGTCACCCACTCAAACTAGTGAATCTAAATGCATAATTTCCCATTTGTTGAGCTTAAGGTTTGTGTTTAACTGTTCAAAACCAGTAATAGTCAGATTCTAGCAGCAGTATTTTAAGCACATTACTGGGTAACTAATACTTTTTATATATTTATAAAGTAAAGCATATGTTATATGTTAGCCTTGACAGTTGTCTTAGAGCTGGAATGGGGAAGTTTCTGGTGGAAACCTTCCTAGAGGAAACTTGTAAATCTTTTTAACCAGTAAAAAGAAATGGATTTTTTTTTCTTTAAACACAGAAAAAAAAACCATCTCATCCTTCTTAAACCCTAATTTATTATCACAAGACTTAGAGGGAGATATATTTTTAATGCCAAGATGACATGGTCAGTCACTCTCTAGGAACCTTCAGCAAAACACTGCCTGGTTTTCTGGCCTCATTAAAAGCCTCATGTTCCTCTTTTGCAAGCAGATCAGTCCAGACAATTACACAGTCCTGAATTTAGGCTGCCTCCCAGCTTATAAGGGCATCTTCCCATGGTTGTTATAATAGGGATAATTGGATCCTTTTTGCTTATCTATCATTACAAGAGAGAGTTTGCTTGGAGGAGTGTGGAACTAGAGGAGTGTATGGTACAGTTATTGCTATTAGAGGCAGCTTAATAAGAAGCAGTGACAGACAAACAGGAAAAGGATGATGTACTAAACCAATGTTCTTTGGTGCCATAATTATTTCAAAATGAGCAAAAGAGTGTAATGATGATGGGACATTTACGTCAAGAAGATAGTGAAATTCCACCCTGTGTAACCAGCCATTCACCCTCCCTGTAAAGAGCAATTGCCAGGTACTAGTAGGACTTCTGAGTTTAACAGTAATGTCAAATTTATTGTCTTTCTATAGAAATACTTTTCAGTTGTACTGCATGACATCTTCTCCAGCTAATTGCTGTCATGTGTTCCCCATAAATTACTCCACAGTATGAAATAAAAATCCCATAGACAACTGGCCATGACTTTTTGAATATATATCTTATGTTTGAGAGGTGAAACCTGTTGATATAGTAAGATCAAATCTTTTTGCAGAAATGCACTACTTCAGTAAAGGTTTTACTGGACACATGTCTTAAATTCAGGAAGGAAGGAATGATAATGCGAAGGTGGACTAGTTCACTGTAGCAGGAAGAACACCTTCCTGAGGTGTGTAGATCCTGGTTCTGTCTCTTTTAGAATAGAGACTTCAGTCTGAATCTCTGCACACTGCAGCTTTCTCAGGGCAGTATAGTTAAGGTGAAATTTCAAGAGATGGCTGATAGCCCATGACTGAGGATAGGGCTGGCCTTCTCTTCTCTCCTGCTTCTGTGAACCTAATCTGTTATGAGAGCTTTGGTGCTCATCTGACTCCTTGGAGAGCCTGCTTGGAGCGTCTTCCTAAGCTAGAAGAAAAAGACATTATAAAAAAAAAATTATTTAGCTGAAAGGGCTCACTGAGAAGCCAAGCAGGTACCAGAAAGGAAAGGAAAGGAAAGGAGGAAGTTCAGACCTGGGAGGATTGGGAAGATGGATTTCCCATTTGGCAGCAGCAAATCATTGGACCAAAAGTGAGATAGCATGAGAAAAACCTGCTGATTTGCTCTTTCGTGCAGTATCTCCTATTAACATGGCCCTATTTTATATAAACAATCAATCATTTGTCTAGAGAGTTTGTCTAACTCTAAAAAAGATTTGGTTATGACATTAACCAGACATGTAGAACTTGATCGATAGACTTCGTCTTTATATCTTTTTAAAATTATCTCAGTTCAGTTCCAATAAAAGAAACACACATTGCATGTATTTCAGATGTATTCTTCCTTAATCGTGCCAGTGATGGGGCTGCTCTAGTGGAGGAAAATAACATTTTCTAAGCTAGTTGAATGATTTTGGCCTATAAATATGTTCTGAATCTCTGTGAAATACCCTAAGACAGGTACACAAAATGGCATCAATTTCCTCTCATTCCTTCTCTCAAAATTCACAACTCTGTACCTGTCTGAAGGTTCACATTTTTCTGTCTTAATGCAAAACTATATTTCTTTGGTCACATTTCTGCTTTTCAGTATATCCTTTCTGGATACATTTTTTGCACCTGCACTTTTGTCTTGTTTGTTCCAAAATAATTTGAGATTCATTTATGGTAACACCTAAAATGGCACTTGTTTACGTGAGACTGCTGACTGACATTGCTTTTTCTGATTCTTCTTAAACATAGCATAATAAACGGGATTTTTCCTTTTATTTATACCATCCCTCTCAATGCTGTCACGGGAATTTTGTTGGGGTGGCCACACAAGCAAAACCACACCACTGAAGGTCTAGAACAACAGAGGCCTTTAAACTAAGTTATCAGAAGAAGAATAAACTCTTGAAATAAAATTACTTTCCTGAGCCTAACTTAATCTACTTTTGTTAGTCTACCTATTGAGATGGTGATAGTGTGAATGAATCATGCCCACAGCCCAGTACTGTAGATGATGGTCTATCAAGACATTTAAGCCTAGATGAGATGCTGAGGCCAGCTGCCGGCAGTGGATGCTGAGTGAGATAAAGTCTAACTCTTCATTGTGGAGGGATGGGCTTTTTTACTTATTGCCCCTCACAGGGATTTGTACTGATGCCTGCTCCACTGTCTGAGGTGAATTAGATACTGCAAAGATTGTATTTTAATAATTCATTTTCATTTTAACACTATGAGCCACATTCTGATCTGAAACGCATGACCACTTCGTTCACTGAAACAAATACAGGCATAGAAAACATTCTGGGACAAGAGTTACCTAATCTAGTGTTTTAGCTCAGAACTTGCAACTTCCAACAGGATTCATTTACTTTATACTGTCTGTTTCATTTTCTGATTTGGTGATGTTTTTATGTGCAGGTCACAGTGGTATGAATGACCTGAGAATCATAAGTCAGAGGATTTGACTCTGGGAGGTTTGTTGGAACAAGGACTGAATGATTTGGGCTATTTCCTTTTAGATAGTAATCACTACATTTGAGGGAAAAATCCCCTAACTAACCCCCAAAAGAGGATGCCATTTTTGCATACGGTATACATGAGCTTATTTTAAAACACAATGGAAAACATTTAAGACAAATGGTGAAGCAGTGTTTGGATTGAACACCAAATGGTGTTTGGATTGACAGGAAATCAATAGTCAACTAATGAAGGGAGACCAATTTCTCAGCGGCCACATAACCAACATATTTAAAGCACATTATGGCTGTTGTAAACCAGTTAACACTGGTTATAAAAGAGCTAATCCCCCTGAAACCTAATGATACTACATATAACAATTTGTTTTAATGTTGACTGCCTTCTGGTCAGGTAATTAAAATAAATAATAAACCAGTAGTTAATTGTCCATAGTGGCCACTAATGCAGGGATTTCCACTTTAATTATTAATAACATACTCCTTGCTCGTCACCTTGAATATTTTTTCCTTCCTGATTTTCCTTCATTCCACTTGTCACCTTCATTTTTCTGCATTTTTGATAGAGAGCACAAGTTTTCACTAGTCGCTTACTTCAGTTGGCATTATCTCCACAGTATAGAGCTATTGCTTGTTCACCTCTTCCAGTGGAACAATTGCTATTGCCGCCTTTTCTTTGTATTCACTGATAGTTGTCACAACTTTTTCTGGCAGGTAATTACCACAGATATGTCACTGGATATCTCTTCTCCTTTTCCAGCATTGTGTTTTTAAAAGAGTTCTGTATTATAAAATCTTTATTTGTGGACTTTACTGGGTCCTATAATAGACATCCAGGACTGTTATTCACAGCCTGTGTGCTGGAAATTTCCACTGGGCTGTTCTTAGCCTTCTCTACAAAGCCAGAGGGCTGAGGCAAGGGGATAAAAATTACTACATAACAAAATGAAAATGTTTTTTTTACTAATTTATTCCAGAAATCTTAAGTGCTGTGTTTACAATTGCAGACCATTGCATGTTGCTGTGGAATTGATTGCCCTTGACAGGGTGGAGGAAGAAAAAATCCTTTCCCCCATCTTATACATTCATAAATTAGAAAGTCAATCATTGATTCTGTATTTTCTGTTTCTGACTTCCCCTTAGCTTTTTATGCCTGTGTAGTAAGCCATGTGTATGCTAACTGTGGAAGACAAAAACTTGTATAACATTTGTGGTGGCACCAAGTGGGTTTCAAGGGTGTTCTGTTTGTTTTGGTTTGTTTTTGGGGTTTTCTTTGCTACAGGTTGCTGATGGTTCACATCCTTGGAAACTGTTAGAGGAGTAAGTAAAATACTTCTCATGCTTTCTTGATGACCTGGTGTGAAGAACGTGAAGAGGCTTAAAGCTTCACTGACACAGGTTACCCAGTCACCTTTCTAGTGGCCTGGAGTATCAAGACTTGTAAAGGGGTCCTTAATGTGAACAATTTCTTATGGCTGTGTCATTTAATGAGCATATTTTCTATAGGAGTGTCAGCTTAAGCAGAATTTATATCTGCATGCATGTTTTGACCTTCTGAGCTGTGCTAGTACAATTGTTTGTGCAGCTGTATTTGAAAACAGATATGGGAAAGCGTTGGGGTTAATAGAAAAAAAAGCCAGAGAAAAAGGTTATCCCAGATCTATTTCACATCTATTTTCATTGCACAACCGCAGAAATTGTTGTTCAAGTAAGAAGTAAGAAAGAATATACTTTGTGGGATGGGGATTGAAGTAATTTTCACCAGTGCTGCAGCTAAAACAAAAGCTGGAAAAACTACAATTTTCAGGCATTAATAAAGTGTGCTGCAGTACGTGCTCTCATGATTGTACATGCGCTTTGGATTACCTTTGGTGGAGTGGTGTCCCGCCGTCCGCAACCAGTATGTGTGAGTAGCTTTGAATAGTCATTGGGAAAAAGCTGCAGACAAGACTTTGTTATTTCTTACTTCTACTTACTCGATAATGTCTACCTGTGTTCTTGGTGCTACAGATCATTCATGCTACAGCACCTTTGTGCCAGCAGTCTTTGTTTACAACAGAGTAGAAAACCCCACACATTTATCAGTTACTTGTGATACTGGTTAAACTATAATAAAAGGAGGGAGAGAGAAAAAGGAAGCTTTTACCTACAAGATTTTTGACTATTAAACACAAAGGCTTGTGTAATCCTTTTATTTAATAAACCCTTCAAATTTTCACAAATTACTATTGTCATTAGACTTTGCTTCTGTGATCTGAAACCTGAACTTCTGAAAGGAGATGTAGCTCTGTTATCAATTGGCAGGTTCCAACATGAAAAATAAGATAATGAACGTTGCAAAAAGTAAATGAAGCATCCATAATACACCCAAGATTATATATAATTTTGTTAAATTAATCCACCATGTCTTAAAGGTAGCAGAAATACTGTGAAATGTCTTGATGAAATTGAAAAAGAAAATGTTTCGTATTAATGCCATTCTAATGGAAAACCACTTAGAGCAAATAACTGTAATTTACATTCTGATCCCTGTTCTGTGAAGTGGCTTATCAAAAAGAAATACTCCATTACTTGTCTATAAAAGTTCTAATTTTGAATTAAAAAATACTTTCTCAGGTGGATCATTAGAACAAATTCCATCTTTTAAAAGCCTGTCTCCCTTATCAGAGTGCAACTTGCAAAAATGCATTTTGAAAAATTTCATTCTGTACGTGACAGGCTAATTTTTGTGTTCAGGTGTAATTATTTAAACTTGTAAGATTCTTGTCCATTTTCTTCTTTTTTGCACACGCAGACACTAAATTACTTTAGGAACAACCTTGTTCTGCTCAGAGAAGATATTTGTAAGAGAGATTTTCTTTTAAAAAACCTGGCCACAAAAGTATGTTCTTCAAAAAAAGCGTGCAGAAACATATTAGTGGAGACAATACTACAGCTGATAAGAATTTAATAATTACCTGCTCTTCATTTATGAGCACATTAGAAATTTATGCAGTTCAGTTCTTATACAGACTTTAAGTCACAGAGTTCCCCCTCATTTTGGTCCTGTGAAATAACTCAGTGCTGATTGTCTCCTTTTTTTTTTTTTTTGTTAAAAAAACACTAGTGGTTTTGGACAGGAAAAAGTAATAGTTTAGATGGTTCTGATTTGGAGAAGGGGGATAATTAGCAAATGATGTGGGCCTTAGGAAAGCTGCAGATGAACACCCAGAAATGATCAGAGTAACTGTGCATCTGAAACTTAATAAAACAGGTATAATTCATTATGGATTGGCTATGACATGGAACATTTTAAGAATTTTATACCATACTGCATGAACAACCACAAATAGACTTTATTCCAGCTGCCTCTATTTCTGAGGAGCTGAAAACCTGCTGTGCTCATCTAAGGGCAAGGGCTTGTTATTACCATCTCTTGTTTTGACAGGCATCATGACTTAAACAAATTTTTACATTTGGAACTAATGAAATGGTGGGTAATCACTAAAGATGAAAGTGAGAAAATCAACCTGTTTAATTTCACTAATTATTGGTAGGCAGCAGTGGAATGTAGCAATCGATACTTGCTTTGATCTTACAGCACGGAATGATGTTGTTGATTTGTTTACTTTAATGTCTAGACTATTTGTGATGAAACAAATCTTACCTGCTCTTTCTAAAGTAAAATAAGGTTCAGCCAATGCATAAAACATTTTAAATGCTTGGCTTCTCTTGATAGTACTGTAATGAGGCTGGAAATGTACTTATCATAAAGCGTAAGTATAGCTGTCAGGGTACCGGCAATTGCTTTGGAAAACAGATTTCTGAAACATTTAAGGCTCTGCTGAATGCTGAATCATTTCTACTTTCTCTGTGAATGAGTGTTAGAGACTTCACTAGAGCAGCCAAGTGGCCTGTTTTATAATAGGAGGGACCTGTGGCTCAGCATAGTATGAACTTTTCTGTACCAAATTAATGACTTGTGTACAGCACGCTCATCTGGGAGAAGCTGCGTAATATGGACTAAGGAAATGCAGGGAACAAAAATATGTTCTAAATTAATAACCATGTCCTAAATTAATGACTATGAATCAGTTTCAGACTTAAAAGAAGAGAGGGAGGAGAAGAAGCAGCAGTAGCAGTGGATAGATGATTTAGAAACTCTTCGGTTTCCAAACAGTTTCTGAACAGTTTGAAATAGTTTCTTGGAGAAGCCAAATTTAGATGCACCTCATGTAGTGTGCTCAGTTGAGGGTCACAAAATTTACCAGCGCCTTTGTCAGCAGCTGGGAAGGGAACAGTAATGTGGTTTGTAAGAGAATTGACACTGCAATGACAGCTTCTTGCAGAAATGACTGACATTATTTAAAATACACAGTCAGGAATGGATCTCACTAGGGCTAAAATGTGTGCCTCCTTGAACCAACCTGTTATCTTTAAGTATGTGAGTATTTGTGTGGAAGGATAATTTGGTATATTTGTGAGTGATTTAATATGTGCCTGAGTTAGGCTAAATACCACTTTCACTTTTTCTATAATTCATTAAAGACACTGAAGTTACCTATATGAATTTTGTTATGATAGCTACCACCAGTTTTTATCTCCATCTTTAGCTGTGAAGATGCAATTAATCGAAGGCTTGACCTTGTATAACATTGACTATCACAATAAATAAAATACCAATTAAATTAAATGTTACTTAGAAGATTTGAAATAAATTAGCTGAATATTAATTGACAATTGTGTCATCATTTTGCTTGAGGGACCAGTCTCTTCTCCTGAGACTAGCTATACGGAAGTTAGGAAATAAATCGAGGAAGTTGAGTAAATACAGTAAAACATTTATTAGAAGAATTAGCTGAACTGACTTAAAAATAAAACAAACTTTTCCTTGCGATGCTTATATCTCACTGATGAGTGACTTATTCCTGTGTTCTTCTGAGGGTAAGAATTAAAATTCTATTTTTAATATTTACTTTTACACTTGGTATAGTTGAATGTCCAGGGTTTGGAAAAATTGGATTGGGCTGAGCCCTATTTGCTTTTAAGTACTGGTCCACCAGTTACATTTCAGTAATACAGGCTGTTTCTCTTTGCTGCTGCATAAAATCCAGGCTCTGAATAGCATCCTTCTTTTCCCTTGGCATCTTGCAATTGTAGCCTCTACTTTCAGATGTTTTAGATCATTCTTCCCACTCAGATTCCAAGCCTTTACAATCAGCTGAATTCATTTGTATATCACATCAGGCATGCTGGCCAAACATGATGATAACATTTTCAACAGCGTAGAGCTGGACTGAATGATCCATTTAAAAGAGAAGGATTGTTTTTGATCTCCTCTTTCTGTCTAGCTTTGCAATTGCTTCCCTATTATTTTTTTTTCTGCCAAACCAGTATTTCAAATGCCTTTTTAGTTTGGCTTAAAACTCATTTGGTAGACAGGACTTAGGTGACTGGCTCCTGAGTAGTGTGCTTTGAATTGCTCTTGACCAGAGGTGCCAGGTTTTAGTAAAACTCTACCATACAACATATGTCAATACTGTTGCTTTCAAGACAGACTCTTATTAAAAATTATGCAGTGAAACAATATGAATTATTGACATACTAAACCCTTGTCTGTCACACAGTACCTGTTCCAGGTGCCCATATCTGCAGGTGTAGTAGACTGGATCGATTCTTCTTTTTGTACTCTCTGTCTTTCTTCATCTCCAAATGCAATTGATCACTGCCCAGCCACTGTCTTCACAGTGTGTCCCTCCAGTAGCCACCTTGTGCTCTGTTTGTCACCTTTAGCTGACACTATTGATTGCTATTTTTCTCAGTCTCTTTTAAAAGCTTGAATAGTATACAAACCCACAGAAAGCTTAAATAAGTCAAAAGGAAAGAACCCCTTTCTTTCATTCTCCACCTTCAAAAAACACTTCAGTGTGCATGTGTGTTCTTGCCTCAGACAGATGTTATTTCTCCTTGACTTACCTCATTTCCTGGGAAAAAAACCCCAACAGAATCTCAGATATTAACACTGGCAGCTTGCAGTCTTGTGTTTCTTCTCTGAGTCTACGGGGCATACCTTAGGGAGTTTGTGTTCCCTTCCAAGTGAGGCTTAGTGTGGTGCTTATTCCCTAGAGCCTGAATCGCTATTTAGTGAACAAGCTCACTGCAGCTGTAAAGAGTAAAAAAATCTTGTACTGAGGGAGGCTGGGGATTTTTTGTGCATGTAACTTTCTTGAATCTCGCCCACTGTTCTGAAAATAACAAAGATGATTAGGAAATCTGGAAAGAAAGGTGATGTCTTGGATTTTGTCATCTCCACCCATCGATGCTCTATTCTCTTTTATGCTATCTAGAGGTTGACATCAAAATGGCAACTAATTAGAAGTAAAAATGTTGGTTTTGAACTTCAGTGATTCTTCAGATATGAGAGAGGTAGCTGTCCTCAATATTTTCATAGCTGCTTACTTTTAACTCTTAAGCCTGCTTGAAGTATGTTTGTGTTGTAAGTTAATATCTTTGGCAGATTTAATGTGAAATAAAGAACATCCACTAATTATCTTGCAGTGTCAGATAAATTGGTGGGGTTTTTCTTCCCTTTCCAGAATCCATAATTTTTCCTTCTTCCTAGAAATTACAGCAAAATTCATCTCACAATAATAGTAATGAAAAACAAACAAACAAACCAAAAAAAAAAAAAACCAAACAAAAAACAAAACCTAACAAAAAAAACCAAACCCCAAAACAAACCAGCCTGGGTTCTGATTTGCAGTTGGCGTGGATTCTGGTGGCTTCACTGAGATTAACAGAGGTTTGGTTTGGATTTTTTTCTTTATAACCTGATCATTAATATCCATGTAGTATTTTGATATAAGATGCCTAATTGTTGCTGTTCTCGCTCATAAGAGGAAAAGTGTGTCAAGTCTGAAATGAAGAAAGTCCCCTTTAGTATAGGTTGACACAGAAATTTGGGATACTGCTTTTTGCTTTTTGAGGACCATTTTTGATACGGTCCCCCATAGTTTTGATACGGTCCCCCATAGTCTCCTCCTGGAGAAATTGATGTGTTATGGCCTAGACAAGTGGTCTGTGCAGTGGGTGGGGAACTGGCTGACAGGCCGCACCCAAAGGGTGGTGGTAAATAGCTCTTTTTCAAACTGGCAACCTCTCACTAGTGGAGTCCCCCAGGGATCGATATTGGGCTGAATGTTATTCAACATCTTTATAAGTGATCTGGATAATGGCATCAAGTGTAGCCTGATGAAGTTCGCTGATGACACCAAGTTGAGTGGGGAAGTAGACACTCCAGAAGGGAGAGCTGCTCTGCAGGGAGATCTGGATAGGCTGGAGGAGTGGGCCAGCAAGAACCTTATGAAGTTCAACAAGGACAAGTGTAAGGTCAGGCACCTGGGGAAACATAATCTGGGAATGCAGTACAGACTGGGATCCACCTGGCTGGAGAGCAGCTCTGTGGAAAGGGACCTGGGGGTCCTGGTGGACAGAAAGCTCCACATGAGCGAACAGTGTGCTGCTGCGGCCAAGAAGGCCAACAGGATGCTGGGTTGCATCAAAAAGGGCATCGCCAGCAGAGAGAAAGAAGTCATTATCCCACTCTACTCAGCGCTTGTCAGGCCACACTTGGAGTACTGTGTACAGTTCTGGTCCCCGCTATACAAAAAGAATGTGGACAGGCTGGAAGGGGTCCAGAGAAGGGCCACCAAGATGATCAGAGGACTGGGCAGCCTGCCATATGAGGATAGGCCAGGAGAACTGGGTTTGTTCAGCCTTGAGAAAAGGAGGCTCAGAGGGGATCTCATCACCGTGTACCAGTACTTAAGGGGTAGCTACAAAGAAGACGGAGACTTGCTTTTTACACGGAGTCCCATGGAGAGGACAAGGGGGAATGGACACAAGTTGCTCTTGAGGAGATTCTGACTGGACATGAGAGGGAAGTTTTTCACAGTGAGAACAGTCAACCATTGGAATAATCTCCCCAGGGAAGTGGTTGACTCAGCCATGTTGGACACCTTCAAGAGTCAGCTGGACAGGGTGCTGGGCCATCTTGTTTAGACTCTGCTCTTCCTAGGAAGGTTGGACTAGGTGATCCCTGAGGTCCCTTCCAACCTGTGATTCTGTGATTCTGTGATTTTTTCATTTAGTGGAAATGGTTTCTATGAACACAGTGGAATTCTTTTGGAATAGATAATCTGTTTCCCACAATATACATTTCTGTCATATGAAAGGTGATTGCTTTTTCTTAAAAGAAAATTTTTGTCAGTGTGTACATAGCTCTCTTGCTACTGGCCTAATCATATACATAGTTTTATTAAGTACTTTTCTTTTCATGCGACTTCAACCCAATAGGAGCTCCCGTCCTTAGAGTTAGAGCTGAAGCAGTCCTGTACAGTCACCCGTGCTATCACAGGTTGTTTACCAGTATACATTTTCATAGTACTTGTCCAGGGCATTTTTTATTAAAAGGGATTAATTAAGTCCATTGGGGAACTTTTCAAAAGCTGGAGAGGTGTTCAAATGTGTTTCATGATATCCATCACTACTGTACTCTCCCTTATTCCTTATATCTCCTAATTACTCATCTTTCCTGGTGCTTTAAAATATTTGTAAACAATCTTCTTCCTCTCTCACTTCCCTATTTTCCTTATAAGTATGCTGCCATGCTATATGTGTGTGTATGTTGCTTCTTTTAATTATCCTTTATAATTAAGTCTAAGTTGCATGTATCAGTTTTGCTGTTCTTCTCTGGTTTCTCTTATTTACCAACTTCTTTGCACTAATGTGATACACAGAATACAATTAAGTTCAGAGTACATTCACACTAGAAAAAAGTAGAGAAAAACCAGTTGTTTCATGTTTCTTATTCTGTGCTCTACCTTTACAGTTTAAAAGTGGCTGCCATGTTTTTGGAGGTTTATTTTTTCTGTCTATTTTGCTATTTTGCACATGTCCTTACCAATGAGTCTTGTCTTGTTGATACAGACATATTTTGAATCTAGCTTCTGTTATTTCAGCATTGATCTTTCATCATTCTTGAACCTTAAACCTCCTGGGTGCATCATGGCCAATCCAAGCACTCAAGCATCATGAAATAAATGGAACCCAAACTATTATCCTTTAATCTGCTCTTATACTGGGTTGTCATCTGAGCTACAGATTCAGGTTTTCCTCCCACAGCCATAACAGTAAGAAACTTTGCATTACTTTTAGATAAAAGCTGGCTTGGCTTAGAATCAAGTTCCACAGCTAGTAGCTTAGTTATTGAACCACTGTGATGGACACACTGATGGATTTAATGTAACAATGATACATTTCTAGGCTAGTCAAAAGTCTTTAGATCATATTCTTCTTGTAGTGGTTAACTGGAAATGAATTGAAATCCTAGCATTGGAAAGTACAGTGCTATTTACCCTGCTCACAGTTTCGATAAAGAAAAGAATGCCTTGTGTAAACTCTAGCAATTATCCTATAAATTTTATTTAAAAGAAAAAAATTCTGTTTAGTGTATGTTGACTCTGGGCAGTAAGCAGTCAAGCCCGGATAGTTAAAATTATCGAGTGAAATGTGTAAATCCAAATTCGGTTGCTGTGGCTTAAAAGCAGCTTATCTGTACTGAAAAGAAAGAAGAGCAAATGAAAATGTTTTTATGAGAAAACAATGTTTAAACAATATATAGATCCTAGGACTCTGCTATCCATCCTTTGTTTTAAGGTTTCTGGTAAACACAACTACTTTTTAATGAAAAAGAAAACAAAAAAGTATTTTAGGTGTCCAATTAAGCAACAGTTTAACGTTCTATGGAAAAAAAAACATTCTATGTTCTATACAGCAGCTGGCTTTTAAATACTGTGATTTAGAAATAGGAACATGGGAGAAAAATCCTCTATAAAGGAGAGGGCAAATTGTTTCATTCCTTTGAATATTTTGGAATTATTCTTGTTCAGATCCCTTGGTATTGAAGGAGTTTCTTTTTTTTTTTTTCTCCTTTTTCGTTTACTCCTATTTCCTCCTTAGCTCCTTAACACCTCCTCCTCACACACAGAATAATAGAATCATAGAAAGGTTTAGGTTGGAAGGGACATTTAGAGGTCATCTAGTCCAACTTCCCTGCCACAGGCAGGGACATCTTCAACCAGATCACGTTGCTCAGAGCCCCGTCCAACCTGACCTTGAATGTTTCTAGGGATGGGGCATCTACCACCTCTCTGGGCAACCTGTGCCAGTGTTTCACTCCCCTTGTAGTAAAAAAATATTTCCTTATATCCAGTCTAAATCTACCCTTCTTTAGTTTAAGACCATTATACCTTGTCCTGTCACAATAGGCCTCGCTAAAGAGGTTGCACCCATCTTTCCCATAGCTCCTGTTTAAGTACTGAAAGGCTGCAATAAGGTCTCCCTGCAGCCTTCTCTTCTCCAGGCTGAACAACCCAACTCTCTCAGTCTGGCTTCATAGGAGAGGTGCTCCAGCCCTTGGATCATTTTGTGGCCCTCCTCTGGACCCATTCGAACAGTTCCATGTCCTTTCTGTGTTGGGGGCTCCAGAGCTGGACACAGCACTCCAGGCAGGGTCTCACCAGAGCAGAGGAGCAGAATCAACTCCCTTGACCCATTGGCCACGCTTATTTTGATGCAGCCCATGATCCTGTTGGCCTTCTGGGCTTCAAGCACACATTGTTGGCTCATGTCCAGCTTTTCATTCACCAGTACCCCCAAGTTCTTCTTTGCAGGGCTGCTCTCAATCTCTTCATCCCCCAGCCTGTATTGATACTAGGGGTTGCCCTGACCCAGGTGCAGGACCTTGCACTTGGCCTTGTTGAATCTCATGAGGTTCTCACAGGCCCACCTCTCCAGCTTGTCCAGGTTCTTTGGATGACATCCCATCCTTCTGGTGTGTCAACTGCATGGCTTATCTTGGTGTCATCTGCAAACTTGCTGGGGGTGCACTCGATCCCACTGTCTATGTCATTGATGAAGATATTAAATAGTACCGGTCCCAGTACAGACTCCTGAGGGACACCATCTGTACACTGAGCTATTGACCACTACCCTCTGGATGCGACCATCCAGTCAGTTCCTTATCCGCATGCCTTGCTCATTTTCTTCCAAGCTGTATCTCTGTAGTTATTGTGGGTGCATTCCACATCAGTGCTGAGGGACAGTAGAGGGTTGGAATAGCATTTAGACCTTTTCTCTGAAGGAGGAATTATAGTATGATATTTAAAGTAAAATGGTTTTGCTCTAGATAGAAACACTGTCTGTGTCTGGGAAATGTCCTTCAGTGCAAGGTTCAGGCAAAGAATCTGGCTCCCATGTTCATTTGAGAGATGTGGACCAGCTGCAGATATCCCACTGGATGGTCTCAAGGTCCTTTGCAAATCTGTATTTCTGTCATCCATGAGCTTTGGGTTTTTACCCCAGTTTTCTCAGTAAGGAAAGGTTAGAAGCAAGAGCTGAAGCATAAGGTTAGATAGTAGAGAATCTGCAAAGAAGAAAACCATGGGAAATCAGGATTCAGAAATTCTGCTGCTGAAGAAACTGTCATTCTTTCTATTGTGTTTGATCCTTAATTTTAGTCAGTTGGCTGGAACAGAGTGAACTGACAGTTCAATTTTCAGCACCTTCCTGGGCATGTGGAACACTTGATAAGAAGTTAACGGATATGAGAATATGAGGATGTAGTGATGTCTCTACACACAAACTGCAGAATGGCAAGACCAGAGGCACAGATTTTCCAGCAACAGCAGAGGAGGTAACTAGTGAACATCTGGGTTTGTGCAGAAGTGCAAATCACTTTAATCTGCACTCTAATATAGTTCAAGTTATGAAGAAGGATCAATACTTATTCTAGAACTTGCTTCCAATCTCAGTTTTTTGGTCACCAGCAAATCTCAATTTAAAAAGAGGGTGGGGTTTATGAATTAATAGTTCTTGTCCTTTCATGGTTTTAGGTCTTGTAGGGATGCCCAGGCCAAAAGGCTCAGTAGCTTTGCTTTTTACTATGAGGTGAAATGTTGAATGAAAGACAATTTTATTATCTTCAATAAAGCAGTGAATAATTTCAAACTTCTTTACTCTTTATGTTGAATTCTGCAGTAAGTCAACACTTGTGGATTTAGGTAAAAGTACACGGATTTATAAGCATGTATAAATATTAAGATGTTATTTCTTCTCAGTTGTCTGGAATGAAACAGAAGTTTGCACCCTTGTCATGCCAGTAAGTGTTGGGGCTTCTCCCATTTGTCCTTTATTAGGATATTTTCCCACTTGTCTTTGATGTATTGAGGCTCAGACAGAGTAAGCAAACAAAGTATTCAGAGAGATTTCTATAATAGTGCTTCCACAATACTTCTGTTTTCTATTTGGCACTGCTACATGATGAATATATGATGTTTTCAAAGAAGTGTCTTGAGTGATTTTTAGATATGTCAGTGTGAGAGTGAACAAGAAATTTATCCAATGTGAATTATATTAAGCTTTTTTTCTTCAGTTAAGTTTAACTTCATGTTCTCTTAGACTATTTTACAACTTATTTAGGTTAGTTTTGATCAATCCAAGGCATTTTTATCAGAATAATTGATTGACTGTTAATCAGTATTCCAGATTATAATTTCAACTATTTTCATCCAATACAAACAGAACTGTAAGTCAGACTTTAGGCATCAGCTACAGTTTTTACCTATATTAAAACTGGAGTTTGTCTTTGCATTTGCTTTATATAAACATTTGTGATAAAACGAAAAATATTTCTTATTAAGGTTAGAGCTGAATGATTTTCCTGGTCTGTGAGAATTTATGAGATTTGAAAACTTCTCCTGGTCTATATGGGGGTGAACCTGACTCTGTTCCAAATTTTCCATAAAACCCTGCCCTGAGACGGGAATGCTTGGGATCAGATAGCTACTTATTCTGTGAGGTAGGTAGCATTGATCCTGCCAGATCCATTTCATAGATGGCTGAACATTGTGCTACAGAGGATTTCTCTCTCTAGTCGGCTCCAGTAGTCTGCTGTAAGAAACTGGAGTCCAAGTCCTGAGGTTAAACAGGACTGAATATTGTCCTGATGCTAAGCCTTCTCCATCTGTTAAGATTCCCTTTAAAACTTATCTCCTTCCTGTTGTGCATTTAATATTTCTCCCTGTTTGACCAGACATTACATTCTGGATCCAAGGAACAATTGTTAAGAAAAATGTCATCAAAACTTCTCCTATTACATGAATTCCTCTCTTAAAAAATTATTTTATTGGAAAATAGGTGACCATCACTGTTGTACTTGGAGATTAATTTTGGCATATGGTAAATGTCATTCAGTGTTAAGTGTAAAGTGTAAACTCCTCCCTGCCTAATTATCTCAAAAATTAGATTTTTTTTTTCCTTTTGTTTTTCCTTGCTTTTCAAACTTCTGTGATTTGGTGGTTCTCCTCTTCCACACTGCTGGCCATATGGAATATTCAGGTACAGTGTCAGTATCCATTGAAGTGCAGATCATCTCACCCTGGGGCTTAATCTGCAGTCTTGCAGTCTTGCCTAGTGGGGAGGTGTGACAGCAGATAATTGCAGTTACTCAGGTGCAAACCACAGAACAAGTTATGGCTCAGTCATGACTATTTTCTTGATCCTTTTTATGGTGGAAGCAAAAAAAAAACGAATCAAGCTAATTCACATCAATTGGCTTATCATCTCCTGGCTGTCTATGCCAGAGCTTCTCCTAATTTTTCCCCTCAGTCTAGTCTTTTACCTTGTGCTTGTTAATTCTAGTGATGAATATTGTCTCTCCTCCCTCCAAAGTCAAAAAACAAAGTGTAGAGCTCAACTATTCCTATTCCCTGATACTGCTACATAAGACCTGAGACATTCCAACTCTGAGATCACTTACTGTTACGAAATGCTTAAAAAAAAGAAATAAAATCCTGAAACAATCCCTACCTTTCTCTGTTAACACGAATAATCAGTAGGGTGAAGTATTATATGAACAAGATTACTGAAGACACTGTAAGTGTATGACAATGAAAAATGTAGCTAAACTGCACAGTATAGAAGTTTAGACTGAACTTGGTGTAATGCAAAAGGTTAATAACGTACAGAAGTGTAGTGAATGTGCTCAGAGTGTATGTATTTAAACTCAGCTCCTAACTTTTTAAAACTAAGAGTGGCAGCATTAAAATAATTGTCTTGACTGGCAGCTGGAGTATGTTTCTATTTTTATATTTTCCCTAGAAACAGCACAAACCTGCAGTTTAATAAGCATTCCTTGATTAAACACTTGCTGAGTGCCTGTCTGCTGTAACATGGGGCTAGACTGAGCAGAAAGCAGACAAAGTTGTCATAATGGCTTCTTATGTTTGAAGTTATTTAATATGATTCAAGCATGGGATTCAGCAAGGCTGATCCTGCCAGTGTAAATGTATTTGTAAGGACATGTTTTAGAAGAGTAAGTGGGCTTGGTTGCCCTCCTTGTCAGAATCTCCAAGAAGCAATCCACCCAGGAATAAGCTCTTACAATGCAAGGACAAAGTCACAAGGATGTTCTGCAGTGTGCTGCTGTGTTATGCTATCCTCACAGCTCTGTACATACTCATTTAATTCCTTGGTGCCAACCCCTGCCTCTATAAGTGGAGCAGTTCAAATATTCTGAATGAAAATCTCTTTTATGTAGTGTTATTTAAACAGTTCCTCCTGCAAAATAGATGTAACCATTGTAGGTTATGTTAAAACTAAGGTAATTCTTGGTGCCAGGGATGTGCAAAAGGGAGCTGTGCTACTGTTTTAGAATTGTACGAGGGCTAATGCATTCTCATTTAGCTGTTCTATACCCCTGGCAAATTCATGCCTGACCTCAGAGAAGTAAAGGAAGATATGAAATTCTTGCATTGTTGTAAAAACACTCTTAGAAGAATATGCTTTAAAAAGCATTTAAGCAAAGGCAAATATAAACATCACAAAGGTGTAAATTTTGAAGGTAACAATTTTTAAGTAAGTCTGTTATAAAATTTAGTCCAGATTCTGGATACCTTATTCAGACTTCTGATATTTGTTCTTTTCTTTGATCCCACTGACTTAAATATATACTCCATCATGAAATGAGATTGTGGAGATTCTCTAAATTGTAGTTGATAGAAAGTATTCACTCCCAGATGTTTGAAAGTCTGGTCTCTTGAGTAACTAGGGATAGATGGAAGGAAATCCACACTGCTTGTCTGTGGAATAAAATGTTCTGCTTGGTCTGAGGTGTGGGAGGAAAAAAGATGGTAACATTAATTGGAGTAAGGTAAAATCCTGGTAGTCTGTACTTTTCACATAAGTTAGACCTCTGAACGGCAAAGGACATTTGACTGCAGCTGAATTTGTGCTGGAAGAGACATTTGTCTGCCTGCCTTTGTATTTTACCACTGGCAAACTAACTTCAGTTAAATTTGCACAGCTTTTTTCCTTGTTTGAACTATTTTGGTATTACAATACCACACATGTGACCAGAAGTTAGGCTGAATAGATACACAATTGCTTGAATAACTGGAGAGTTACAAAGGGAGACAAATCTCTTGCTGATGATTCTGACTTTTCATGATGTGTCTGTGTGTTATATCTGAATAGATAAATTTTTGCTGGACATTTTTTTGCTATTTAATTTTGAGTAGTCTTGCAACTGACATGAAACTACTGGATGAAGTATCTATGTGAAAACATGCATGGGAACGCCATCCTTTCTCAACTGTCTTTGGGACCACCCAGAGCAATGCTGCCACTTTTTCTATTCTGACAAGCTGGGTGAGGTTCTACTATTGCGAGGCAGAAAGGGAGCATTACCTCCTCTAATGTCAACTCTGAAAGTATTGGGTGCAAATGAGGCCATGGCAAAACATCTGGAGACGGATGATAAAATGGAATTTTATTAATTTTTAACATTTTCCTTTTTTCTGTGGTAACATCTGCAAAATAATATGTCCCTCAAGATGTACTGTATATACTCCAGATTTTACTTAACCTTACCTACAAGCTATGTATGAGAAAAAGCCATCCTCATTCTCTTAGTGCATACAAGTGTTTTTGTTCCCAGATACATCAGATTACTTAATTCTATGCTTCCAAATCCAGTTTGCTGACAAACATATGCCCATAATCCCAGAGCTCTAAGAATTCTCTTGGGCCTCTCTGAATTGCACAGAGTTAATTAAACCATTGGCCTATATTAGTTTTAAAAAAGCAATGGCCCAGGAGCAATTAAAACATTAACTTTAAACAGGATAATAAACTTGCAATAGCACAGTCAATAACTGCACTTTCACGTAGTATGTAAAGTATATGAACGAAAGTGTTTTTCAGTTGATAAAAGTTGTGTAAAGCAAACTTATAAATTACTCTTAAATGATCATCTAAGTCTCAGAGTAAAACCTACTAGATGCTGTGAAAGAAGTATTAAAAAAAAGTTTGGTTTTAATTTCAATTGGGTTAAATCTTTACTTAAAGGAATACTTAATTGCTCTTGGAATAATACTTTTCTAAAAGGATAACAAACTCCTTTCATCCTGCTACAATAGAAATACTTAAGACTCACTTTTTATTTATGTCTAGATAAAGCAAATTCACTAAACTAAGAAGTTGAAATATTTCATCTGATGATATTACAATACCATTTGTATTTTCATAAAACCAGGTTGTCAAAGAACAAAAGAACTATTCTATGAGAATAAAAAAATTTGGAACCCTGAATTTAAAATGACTAAAACCAGACGTCTTAAAGGAAGTTGAAGCCTCATGTTTCTAATTCCCAGGTGCTGAACTGGTTGTTTCTTTAATATTTTCCAGAGCATCGTCCTGCAGTTAGAAAGATGGAGTACCACTTTTTGTCATTTTAACCAAGTTAACCCAGGTTCTGCTCTTCCTTATTCATTACGTACAATATATACGCACATAAGTGTGTAGCTATATTTTCCCCTACAATTTGTCTGTGGACCTTTCATCACAGAACTGGACCAGAAAGGGCAGTGGCAAAGCTGCTGAAAATTCTCTTTTGCCTATGAAACTAGATATTGCAGTCCACTGTATACATCCTGCAGTTACTGTGAACCTAAGTGCGCTTCACATCTGTTAGACTATTCTTTGCATGCAGCAAATGGAATTTGCAAACTTTGTGGGTTTTCTTTTCTCCCCCCTGAGGCCAAGGAAGGGAGAAATGATTATTTCATAATCCCTCATGGAGTGTAGAATGATCAAATTTATGTGCAATTAAACATGAATGTCCTATTTAATTCCGTAATAACGAGTTAGCTTTGGAGATTGGATGTTTTAGACTACATTTAGCTCAGAAGGGCTAAAGATGGGAAGGTAGCATGACAATGGAAGCAGTAACTGTTAAGTGTGTTGATGGATCAAAGTCAGGCCTAAGTCAAACGGAATTCCATAAAGCCTCACTGAAATGTAAAATGTTTTGAGGTTTCATGAGATTACATTTTAAAAATTCAAGCTTACAAGCAGGATAACAGGTATTCAATTCCTCTTTGAATATAGTATTTTTCCAATAACAATTTATTTGACAGAGGTATTTATAGTAGGCTTGACTGCAACTGTAGCAAAATACCAACGTTCTTGTTCCCTCTTTTTAAAGAATTTTATGCTGGGTGCACACTGCATGATTGTTTCTTAATCGCTAATGGACCTGAGGGCTTGACTGGTTGCAGTTACATTAAAATAAATCCATATTCACCTTATTGAAGGCAAAAGGGCAGACTGGGTTGCTGCTGGACAGCACTTCCCTGTATCTCAGGACAAAGGTAAGACTAGTTTGCTCTGAAACACTTCTACTTTTAAACCCCAGGGAAAGTAATTACTGGATGACCCTGGGCGAGGAGATGGTGAAGACATAATTTTCCCCAATATCCTACTGAATTGCTTCAATTTATGGGCAAGTTCTAAGGATACACACATAAAGGATCCTGCACGTAGTTATCTGGGGAAACGGGGAACAAAGTAGTTGGCTGTTGTGAGGAGAGCAATTGAAAGGCAGTGTTAGAGCTGGCCTCATCCTTATGCCATGTGTGCTGCATTATCACATTTCCCATCAACTGCATATGTGAAAAGAGGTTGGAACCAGAATCTGTCACTGACTCAGAAACCTAGTAAGGTTTGATTTATCATTGTCAATACTTTGTATATTCTGTTCATTTGTTTCTGTAAGAGGAATAACATTACCTTTTGCTATACAAGCATTCTGAACAACTTTACACAGTTTTTATTACTGGTTTTGCCCTTCCTTGCACACAGGAGAAGAAACAATGTTAAGCTAAAAGCGCCTTAGTTATCTCTGCAGGGCACATTACTACGCACTTTTTTTTTTTTTGGTGTGGAGACACACAGAAGATAGTGGCAAAGCCCAGGGTTCACAGGGTTCTGGCATATTTAAATACTGTCCCAAATTAAATATGCTCCATAAAAGCTTTTAATGCATATGCCTTGTGTGTGACTGAGCCTCTACTGGAGGATTTTCTACAGAAGAGGTTAGCTTGTACCGGATGAGTCGCACCATTTAAGAACAGTGGTATATTGCATATTATTAAAAAATGGAAGAAAGGTGAAAAGATAATTTCAAGTTCTGTTTTGTTTTTGTGGTGTGCTGTTTGTGGTGTTTTTAATTTTTTTTTTTTTTAACTAGGGTAACCATGCTTTCCATTTATTTGGTAGGTAGAGAGAGAAATTCTCTACTGCAGAGCAGCAAAATTTACCTGTATTGTATCACAGTTATTTTTATTTAATTTGTAAACTGGACACATTCCCTTCTTATTCTGCCTCAGATAGGTCAGCTGTGGTATTTTTCTTTTGAAAACAGGTTATTGTTTACTTTACTTGGTAATTATAGTTTTCATCAGTAAAAATATTTGCTAATATAGCTAACACCAGTCTATTATAGCATTAAACTCATTGGCCTTTACCCCTTGACATTTAACCATCAAACAAGTAATTAATTATAATTGATTATTTAATAATGGCTTAGAAATTGTGACCCAATTACAATATGTCAACTGTTTCCCATTTGATTTTCCTAAGTAAAAAATAAAAGAAGCAAATAACCAGTTTTAAAAAATTCACTTATTAAATTTGTATATGCAGTACTTTCACTGAAACTGTTGTGTCAGAGAGTCTAGCAAGAGAAGTCAAGGTGGCTGAAGCGTCAACAGAAGACATAATTCAGACACTGCAGGCAGCCAAGTCCAGTTTGGTTTTCTACTAAGCAGGACAGCACTATGAGAGTTAATTTAGAGGATGATGCACGTTAGCTTTCAGTTCTGTCTTAAATGGCTTGTAGTTACAGCTCAGTTAGGCTTCCTTTTAGGGAAGGACTGCCAGAAACTTCTTGTTTGCTTATGCATGAATCAGTTAAACGCTTTTCTATTTCTGTGTTCAATGTTAAAATGAAGGCAACAATATGATGCGTCTCCTGTTACTGTGCTGCTCTGTCATGTTGTACACCTAAAGTTGTTTTCTGCTGCGTGTTTACATGTGCATTTAGCAGAACACGGTTCTATTTCTTGTGGGCAGTGTTTTGAGTTACCCTTAGATCTAATTATCTTTTACCTATTGTTGGGGCGTCTGATGAAAAATAATTAATAATGGCTGTCTATATTTTAACTCTGCCCAGCTGATATCAGGTAGGCATGCTCCAGCGGTCTTTCTACTATTGATAATCAACTTCCTGATTATAATCACAGGAAAGATGAATGCATTTATCGGTCATGCTAAAATGTGCTTTGATTGCCATTAACCCTCTAAGCAGGGTGATTGTATTTGTGTAGCAGGGGGTGTGACCTGCTGGCTCTTTCTAATGTGGTGAAAAGATAGGCAGAAAATATCAGCTCCAAGAGGACTGGTGAAAATTCTGAAGAATTTGCAAAACCCTTTCATCAGACATTTTGCTGAATTGTGTTGGTATTTTCTGACATAAATATACATTATAAGAAAGTATGAATTATTACACCAGATATCTAGTCTGGCTACAGAACTAGAATGTCTGCAAGTACAGGAAATATTATGATGATAACACAATTATTCTGCCTCATATGTTCTGTTTATGTTCTTAAGATGGGATGAAGCAAGCCTGTTCCACAGGATATAAAAATAAACAAGAAGGAAATCTACATACTCAAACAAAGAGCATAGAAAGTAGAACCTCGGGATACCTCTTTTAGTGAATGACATTTCACATGTTGCTGTGGTAGTTCCCAGTGTGAGAATCAACAATGAAAGAATGAGAAAATGAATGTAGCCATATTCTCTTTTTGTACCGTTGAAAAGAAACAGTCACTCGAAACAACAGCACCTTTATTTCTTCAATATGTTAAGCAGGCTTTAAAAACAGATAGGATACTTTTTTGTCTCAGTCAAAGTTTCTAACACTATTGGAAGAAGCTCTCTTCCATTTTGGGACTTTTTCTCTGTTACAGGGCCATTAATACAATATCTAAACCTTGTACTGCACATGAAGATAAAGACTGTACCAAATTAGGTCCAGGTGCTAAACTAGCTACTGGCTTTGCTACCAGTGAACTCCTAAACCACCCTGTCTGAAAGGCATGTAATGCTTCCTGGGCTTAGTATCCTGTTACCTGGGAAATCTGTGTAGGGCAGCTGCTTTGTCTGTTTCTGCAGAGATGATCAGTGTCCTGGTGCCTAGACATAAACCCGGAACAGCAGCAGATTTGCAGGAGGAATCATTAGCGGCAGAGCTGAAAGTACGAAGAAAGAGAAGAGGGAGCTACCCAGGGAGGGGAATGAGAAACCAGTGGAACATGAATGGTATTCAGGTATTAGATGGAGACTTTTGTAAGGATAATTTAATAGAGATAAAAATAGCAGAAGGGGTGGTGAATGCATGTAAAATATGTGCAGCATCATTCACAACTTGAGGGCTGAAACAAATGGTTAAGTCACATTCCTTGTTTACCTAAGCAATCCATTCATCACTGCCTTGTTTGTGTGTGATGTACTAGTGTACATCATCAGTCACAATGAATGAGGCACCAGAAGTATACCTTTGAATCTCCTAAATACAAAATTATTGAATGAAACTCTGGGACTTAAAACAATTTTTGGAAAATGTTTAAATCAGATGAAGCCGTCAAAAAAACCAAAACAAAAAGTAAAAGTGCAAATTGTTGTGAAGTATATTGCTCTGAGGCTGTATCAAGTGTTTTGATATTTATTCAGTAGCATTTTGCTGTATGATTTCCAGCTTTTCTGTGAGTCTTATCTTCAAAATTCCATTTATTCAAGGGTTCTGTTTGTTGTTATCAGGCTGTTCTGTAAGAGTTTATCCTATTGCTCCCTAAAGATCAAATTTAAGCATGAAAAGAATTGCTTGCTGTTCCTGGAGTGTTAAGGTTTTATACAAAATTCTTGTAATTTGTTTGCTTTCCTATGCTTAAGAACACCACAATCTGCCTGACAGATGTGCTGAGAATAAAGTTGATATTAAAGTAGGAGAATATTTGCTAGGGCCATGCAAGTTTGATAAAGTGAAACTTATTTGTGCACTTTTTCTCACCACCACAGGTTCTGACTTATCACCCATCAGCCACCAGGCTCAGTGGTCTGAAATTGCCTTTCTCTCACTTTAGTAACGCAGGGTCTTCCGGTTCAGTATTCACCTCCTTCACATATCAAGACAGGTACAATTTACTATAATCTCTCAAGAGACATTAATTTCACTAGTAAAACATACCAAGTGTGTGTTTGGCAAAATAAACAATTTTGAAGTTGGTTTCAACCATCAGTCAGTAACATGAATGTAATGTACAGGAATTGCACTGTACATTTTTATATAGTCTTTCACATTTCAAAAACAATCTGAACCCTACCAGAGAAGCAAGATGTAGACTAAGTATGCACGGTGCATGTAATTAATAGTGGCAAGTGTGTGACTCTGCTAGCCACGTCTCAGTTAGTATCCCATGCAGGAGCTCTGGGTTGCACCCTGCACGCTGTTCATCACCGTGCCTCCAGCATGACACTTAGCTCATAAACTTTTAGGTCATTGCCTGCCCTTGGCTTGTCTACACCAGGCAGAGTTCAACAGAGAGAGCAATGTTTAATTTCACTATCACAGAATCATAGAAACATTAAGGTTGGGAAAGACCTCTAGGATCATCAAGTTCAACTGCCAACCTAACACCACCATGTCTCCTAAACCATGCCCTGAAGTGCCACATCTGCACATCTTTTAAATGCCTCCAGGGATGGCGACTCCACCACCTCTCTGGGCAGCCTGTTCCAATGCCTGACCACTCTTTCAGTAAAGACATTTTTCCATAATATCCAATCTAAACCTCCCCTAATGCAGCTTGAAGCCATTTCCTCTCATTCCTTTGTTAGTGACCTGGGAGAAGAGACCAACACTCACCTCACTACAGCCTCCTTTCAGGTAGTTGTAGAGAGTGGTAAGGTCTCCCCTCAGCTTCCTCTTCTCCAGGCTAAACAACTCCAGCTCCCTCAGCCCCTCCTCATAAGACCTGCTCTCCAGACCCTTCAGCAGCTTTATCGCCCCTCTCTGGACACACTCCAGCACATCAATGTCCTTCTTGTAGTGAGAGGCCCAAAACTGAACACAGTGTTCAAGGTGTGGCCTCACCAGTGCTGAGGACTGGGGCACGGTCACTTCCTTTCTCCTGCTGGCCACACTATTCCTGATACAAGCCAGGATGCTGTTGTGTATAGATGCCTCCTAAGGAATGGGCGTCTGGGCCTCTGGAAGAGCAGGCTGCTCTTTGAACATGTCCTTCCATCATATTACATATGTTTTCAAAGAAGAAAAGTTTTAATGCTTCCATAGACTTTCTAATTTTTTTCTATCACTGCCTTATCGGATCCTTTTTAGGTGTATTCACAAGGTGCAATGCAGCGTCATGTGTACCTTCAGCATAGCTATAGACCAGTTTGTTCTTCCAGACAATAATGGAATGCTACTTAGTTACAAGCTCAGATTTTGCAAATAGAACCACATTAGTATTGCTATTTAGTGTATTCCATCTCTTGATAAGGCATAGTAGCAGTGCCATGCTGATGTATGCCTACTTCTCTAGTGCCTATCTCATTTGGCCCTGGCTTAGGGCTGTCTGCACCATGCAGTGTTGCACAGTGTTTTTATATCAGTACTGCACAGTAATTGTATTACTGGCTGATGAAGCCATCCATCAGTAAAAATGCAAGCTTTCTTATTTCTGTTTAGGGAACACACTTCAGTTCACAAAACCTTATACAGCTTCATTTTATAAAGTTTTCAATACACTGTTTTATGAGTTGTGTAGTGTAAGAACTTCTACTCCCAAAGCCAGACAATCTTCTGCACAATTTCTAAAATGTATTTTGAAATGACCAACAATTTGGAGACCTTCATAAAAAAAATTAATATTAACACTGAATGCTAGGTCAATATCCATCTCATCAGCATATTTGCTGAATTTCACTTCAGCATGCTTAAGGGAATAATTTACTAGTAATTTCAAATAAATTTTAGCTAGAAAATCATGTGCCCCTATTTATGTTATAAAAATAAAAAAAGCAAAAAGAGCATCATTGTAGTGTTATATTGCAAATAATGCTGTTGCTTTACAGGCCCTCCTACTTCTCAATGCCCCTTCTGCTGTTTCTTGCTAGTTACCTTTCAGTTCCAGTAATAGAAGATGATGAATTAATTAGTGTAAATGTATGATAATTATTGTCAGATGAAATAAACATAAAACACAAATGGTTTATAACTAATCAATAATTATGTACTGTGCTCAATCTTCAATATGCAGGGCATGTCTAAATAGCGTCATTATAATGAAAATCAAATTATTGCACAGCTGTGTTGATTATGGAGCACCATTATAACTTTCATATTCTTCATTTGGTTCCTGTTTAAGTCATGCTTTTGTGCCCACTTCTTTATACTGGAAAATGTCTCTCTTTTCTGTGCATTGATTTATAGTTAATATTGAGACCTAAAATTTCCTATTATTGTGGCTTTCTCAAGGTCTTTCACAGGTATTATACAGACAGGCTCCAAATCCTTTCACTGCAATAATATGGAAGCATGGAAGCAATATGGAAGATTAAAGACAAACTTAAATGATATATGTCTCTGTGTTTGGATTTAATCTGTGCCTGAAGATATTTTGACCTAAATTACCAAATATATTGCCTTTTCATAAGCGGCAGCTGCAGCCAATTCATTCTGAGCTACTCAGATTTAACTTTATGGAATATGGAACAGGTAAAATTATTTATGACCCATTCAGTCTCCCATTCTTGCTTTGGATTGAAAAGAAGTCTATACATTTGTATTCGTATGTCATTGCTTTGCCTAAAGGATGAGAGAAAAAAAAGGGTGATTAATATTTGACAAATCTCCAAATCTAAAATACAGTAGGAGTGAAATATTTGTGATATGTTCTTTTTGGCATATGTTTAAGTTCGTATATAAAGTTTAAAACATTCTCTGATGAAAATGCTACCAAAATATGCTATCATTTGAAATCTAAGCCTTGTTCTAGAGTTGAAGCTTGCTTACAAATGGTCTCTTACTTTATAATGACGAGCGTACACCATAGCACTGCAGTAAAAAGCTCTTTAAGACCAAGATGAATTTCAGTGTTCGTATACCCTTATTGTTCAGCATGCACGCACAAGAAATAACATTATTCTTCCAGGCATTGCTTTTAAATTGCCATGAATGAAAAGTCTTGTTATTTCTAAGGTATATAGAATAATTATAGTACAGAAAGTCAAAAGTTCTTG
Organism: Phalacrocorax aristotelis; assembly: GCF_949628215.1. NCBI lineage: Eukaryota > Metazoa > Chordata > Aves > Suliformes > Phalacrocoracidae > Phalacrocorax > Phalacrocorax aristotelis. The sequence continues at coordinate 36,005,236 of NC_134281.1, forward strand.
TGTTTTCCTGAGACCTGAGAGCTAACCATTGAAAAAGACAGTTAATTTCTGTGAGAATAAACAGGTAGCATTAATCATTTGGGGTCAAAGGAATCAGTAAAATCAATGTTTTAGCTCCCATTCTGCCTGGCACATTTGCCTTGGACATGGTAATCCTAGCCTCCCTTAAAAATTGTGGCTAAGATGGTGGTTATTTACCTAATGAATGACTTTTCATAGAGCTTCATGAATGAGGCTCTTTCCCACTCAGTATCTGCTTGTAGGCTGTGCTGTCTCTGACTAGAATTAAAAATCATCAGTACTAATCTAGGTGGCAAAAATATTACGAAACAATGTGTTACTAGAGACATTTCCAGATGTGCAAGCTTTAGAATTTCTAAATATTGCTAACACTTTTAAGACACAAAAGTAATTTTTCTACTTTTTTTAAGTGGGAGAAAAAGAAAAATTAAAAACCCGGATCCAGATTTTTGCTCTTCTTTAGCTTAAATGTTTACAGAGAACTTCCCTGCTTAGCTTATTTTGTAACTCAAATGCTACCTCTTCCCCTTGGCCTTATCCTGTTGCTTTGTAGTGAATAGAACTGTTGAGCTTGGTATTGATACTATTAATCTGGCTCCTCTACAATTAAAATATCTCAGAGTGTGATTGTGGAAAGGCCTCTGATGTAAATGTTGAACACTGAATTTTCTTCCAGGGTAAATTTTAGTTTTATTCAATTATGTAAAAGGTAGCTAGTGAGGGCAGATATGGAGACTGGGAATAGATTAATCTATGGGGGACTCCAACAACCAAGGCTGCCATTTTTCTCTGTACTATATTCACTGACTTTTGGGGCATGTTTTGTCTGGAATTCTCTTTTGTCCCTTTCTGGCAGTTTCATTTAGATTTTGCTTGAGACTTTCCACCTTTCTGTCTTTTCCTTGTTAATGTTCTGCTCCTGTGATTGTCTGGAGGCAAACTTTTGTACAAATCTGGAAGGACGCTCAAGCTCACAAGTGTGGATGCTTGGAAAGATGCCTTCAGGGGCACATGGCAAGCCAGTGTGTTGCTTGTTACTTGAATACATTCCAGTACATGCTTGTTGCTAGTCAAGTAGCACTTCACTAGCAGACTCCTGAGCAGCAGGCAGTGGGCTTCACCAGCATCCCCATCTCATTCTGCATGTCTCAAGGTTTCCTTCATGACTCCTTACATTTTCATCCTGTGTCACTTATTTTGTGGTCATTTTCTACTGAGGTTTCAAACAGGTAGCTAATATCCCCACCAGTTTGAGCCTTAGAAAAATTATGCCAGAAATGTGCCTAACTTGATTCAGTTAGTCTTCTCTGCCATTTTTAAAAAGAGAAATGAAGACGGCTCCTATTGAAAGTATAAAACCAATATGCTTTATATGTGTCTAACTTGTTCATTTAAGTAAGGTAACTTAATTTAAGAAATAAACTGAATTAAGAAAATGAAGAAACTATGCTACCTAAGTAATTGTGTAAATAATTAATTTTAGCATAGAACTGCATATATTAATATCCTATCATGTATTCCATTACACACAGGATTGAGATAAACGATTTGGTAATATCTTTCTGAAAATAAGCATCTATATGGATTCAAGCAACATTAGTTAAAAAACTGAGATATCTTGAAGGCAAAAGCTAGCGCTGTTTGAAAAGAACTCTCTGGTCTTGGATAGATCAGATGCCAGTCAGGTGCCAGGAAGTGTCTATGTGTGGGCGTATGTGTCTGTCATAAAATTTTAATCCCAGAAGTGATGTTACGAGGATCATCTCTGATCTCATGTACCAAATTACCTGGAGAATTCCCATTAAGGATTCTTTCAGAATTTGGGCCTTAAACTGTAGTAAGATGCCAGAGATGATGTAAGTCTTCGCATCCTACTTTGCAAAAGTTTTTGATTTTGCCATAGTACATTAGAGGCATGTTATGTTTGCCATTGATGAAAAACAAACCAACCCATGGTTGGGGATAAAAGCAAGTGATGATAGTTTTGGACAACAAGATCAGGACAGGTTAAAGATCAGTGTTCATAAATCTTGTATTAGACTCAATTCCTGTATTTTAATCAAAGCAGTAATTGTATGTATAAGCAATTTACTTGAAATTAGGGATATATACATTATTCTGAATTGATTAATTTTACATATTTGACTAATTTATTGCCAAGCAAAACCGAATATACTTACACTAAAGGACCAAATTCCACATTAAATTCAAATCACCCAATTATCTTAATTAGTAATAGTTTTACTTACTGCAGAGTGCTAAGCAAACCTGTATAAGTCACAAAGCAGACAAATGTCTAACCAGGGATTCTGTGATTGTAGAAATTGTGGGTGAAGCATCAGCGGTGTGAAACATGAGGCTACATGTATTAGGCTATATTCCAGGCACCTGTATGTAATCTTCTAGCTGTCTTTTTGTGCTTAATATTTGTTTTGTATTTGCCTTGGAATTTACAAATATTCTTAGAGGAATTTACTGTTCAGCTGAAATAAGCTACTGACAGTCAAGAATTCAAGAACGAGCAGTGTTTCTTCAAAAAGTACTGAATGGCTGAAATTGGAACATTTTGCCTGTTTTCTATATTCCTGGCTGGATTGTGTTTGCTAGGCAAGCACTTATGGGAAACCAGCCTGCTTTCAAACAAACTCACTCGGCAAACTGCTAGGTTTCCTGGAGCTGCAGTACTGAAGCAGACCCACAATTTGGGTTGCAAGGGCGAGGTATTTCATGCAGAAACACTAGAAGCCTGAAGGTCCTGAGAACTCTGACTTTATTCCCAGCTCCTCTGCATAAACTGTGGAAGTGTTTGGAAGAATCCCAGTGGGAACTTTGGCTCTCAGATAGCATCAGCTCTTCTAGTAAAGTCTGCGTTTAACCACAAAAAGGGAGACTTGAGGTTTTGATCAGCTCCAGTTCCCCAGGATGTTCAGAGTTTCTAACATTACGTTCTTTGTAAAGGCAAGGATCTGACCATGCAAATGCAAGTAATGGAGTGAATTAAATAGACAAAGTAACAGCCTAGACTTCTTGAACCTGTGAAATCGAGTATGTAGAACTCATTTAATTTGACTTTCTGTTCCTGGCCTTTCTTCTGATTCCAATACAGCAGGAATCAGTTTTGGATCATCAAATTCCTTCCCTTGAAACACAAAACTATCAAACAGTATCAAGTCTTAGACTGTTGCAGGCCCCTTGTATTCTTTTCAGAAATGTAAATAATTCAATATTTAAAGCAGGGAGAGAGTTCCAGAATGTTTCTCCTCTCATGGTTAAAAACCAACCACTAATTCTACCTCTAAAGGTAATGGTCAGTGTACAATCATTTTTTTCATAGCCCAGCATTGTCTTTTCATTATTGTATATTCTCTCTAAAGATACTTACACCATGATACATTTGTAGACTTTGTCATATCTTAGCCTCCTTTTAGCTAAATAAGTTAAGTTTCTTGGGACTGGTGCCAAACCAACTACACATGGAGAACCGCTAAGCAAGTTGTACCACAAAGTGCATAAAATAAACTGAGAAAATGGATTTTTTTCTTTCCATGAATCTTTGCCTGAAGTTGCTCTTAGATAATTTCAGGCATTATTAAGAACAATATTAGGTTTTTGTTTGATTGACAACTATGCTTTAAAAGTGCTGTTTAAGTAGCCCCAGCACATGCTTTCCTAACATCTTACCTTTCTGTAGGGCTCTATCTCTTACACTTTTATGTTTACGGTGCTGTTTTGACAGTTAATATATTTTCCTTTTAATGTCTGATACTTCTTGAGAAAAAAGGTCTCTGAAAATGCTCATTTTTTCCCCCTGTATTTCTCACACTGTCTCTTACTTCTTCAGTCTGTCCCTCTTCTGAGGAGACCTGGAGGAGCTGTTTTTGCAGCATGTTCCAAGTGGTATAATTTCTGATGGAGGGATCTGTTCTGAACTCAGTGCTTCATTTCAGCAGTTCTGCTATGAATTCATGCTTGTAAAAACATATATTTCCTGCTGGCTCACAGGCTGAAATTTCCATATACTCTTCAGAGCAAACCTAACGGATGACATTAATGCTTTGTCTGAATGATAAGTTAGCCTGCTAGAGAGCTAAAGGCTCGCAGGCCACATCCTCAGCTAGGATACAGTGGCATAGCTCTATCTGAAGTCAATGGAGCTGTGACATTTCACATCAGCTGGAAATCTCTCCGGTGAGTTTTAAGGGCTTTTCTGTGAATCTTCCTGCCTGGTTAGTACGTCTCATGTAGTGTGAAGCAGACCCACTGGAGATGGTAATTATAAGTGCTGAATAAGATATTACCTAGTGTGAGTTCAGATATATTTTTAAAGGAGGGGAAGAAGACACATACAGCCCAAAGTGCTTCTGTTCACCTTAGAAATTCATCTTGTATACAGATTTGTTCCAGTAAGACGATGCTGGTTAAGGATGTCACTAGACATGGTTTATAATTAATATGATTTTCCTAGTCACAGACTGAGACTGCAGTTAAGTTTTTCTCTCTATTCTTTTGCTTTAACATTGGCTGTGCAAATTTGACATGTTTTTTTTTTCCTTTAATCCATTTAGTTTTGATTTTGGTGTCCATGTTAATTTGTGTCTCAGAGCAGCAGGTGTGGATGCCCTTGGGAATGTTAGAACTTCATCTCATCAAGTTTCCTACGATGCCTGAGGGACTCTCCTTTGTTTTGTTATGTTCATCCTTTGTACTTCCTTTTAAACAATACATTTTCAGATTTTTTCTCTCTCTATGGTTATACGGAGGGCTGGGGTGACAAAAGAAAGTCACACAACTTTCTCCATAATGCTTCTGGCTCAGGAAAATTGAAAGAGGTGTAAAACTGTGTTATGTTTGTATATGTTCAGAGTTTGCCAGCAACCTCACTGCCCGGTATTATACCCAGGGAGAGGAAAATAAGCCTGAAGGAATGACAATGCAAACTTAAATAAACTTTTTCTCGTCTTTTCATTTGCTTCTAGTAATGATAAAAAGACATTGTTGCACGTATTCTAGCTAAGTTACTCATTACTCTTGCTTCACAATGAAAGGCAGAGAAATATTTATTTATGCAATGAAAAAAGATTGTTTAGAGAACAGGTTACATTTACCAGAAACATTAAGAATACAATGTACATTTATGTAGGTCAGCCTTTCTGTAAGCAACATAGATTTTATTTCTTCTTTGTATAATAAATAAGCTCTTGGACATTGCAGAAATGCTTATTAGTTGTGTTTGATTTAGAAATATTTCTGGTTTGGACCTATAAACCACCAGTGCATAGAAGTTCCTAAATGAGAGAGAGAGATATGAATTCTGCTATTAGAGTGGTTTTTACACCATTGAAAGAAATATATGTCTCTCTTCCTAAACAGAAAATATTGTGAAACAGAACTCCTCAAACAAAACTACCTGGCCACCACTGCCTGGAACAAATAAATCTATGACCTAGATGAAGGGAGGAGACACCTATGCATTCATGTGATCACAGTGAGATCTGACACATGATGATATGAACGCAAGAGTAATGCTACACAAAATGTTGCTAATTGGGTAGAAATGTAAGGAGAGGAAAAATATAAAATTATGCCTTTGAAAATGGTGTGAAGTTACTTTCACGTGTGTATCAATAAGAAACATAATGAAGGAAAAGCATGACCTTGTCACTGAAACATAGGCACTCCATTATTAATTTTTTATTAATATGTATATATTTATACACACTCTCAGATGTATGTTAGTTATTTAGGTTGCATAAAACATTCAGAATAAGTGGCAATAAACCAAACTGACATACTTTGAAAATATACAGTAGTTTGGATTCATTTTACCGAAAGCCTTTCTTGAATGTATAATGCTTTTTTGCATATAAATAAGATTAGAGTCATGATTCTCTGTTTTGGCTATCGAGAGAGGATGTGGGTGTGAAATATAAGTTATTCCTTATCAGAACACCATCAGTTGTGATTTTTAAGGTATGCCTGAAGCCATCCAATTTTGATGGAAGGTTTTAATATTCTTTTGGGATTTTTATTTAAAGGCTGCAAGAACAACATACCATAATGCTAGCATTATCAGAGCAATAAAGAGACTTTCAGTAAGATGGTTATAATTGTCTCCAAACCCTCCACCCATTATCACTTTTTTAAGAGATCAACAGTGAAATCTACACTTGATGAAAGTGAGCAGCTTGACTGTAGAACACTAAAGAATAGCATCAGCTAAACTAATCTTGTGCATTGTAGTTTGTAGGTATTGCCTGACTAGAACAGGTCTTCAACACAAACAATATTAAAGGGGAAAGTGAATTAAATGAAAGTAGTTATAGAGTAATAATTGTAATGAGTAACCAAGATCCAAAATTATGCTACTTTGGACAGTCCAAATATTCTTGGAAGTAGCATCAACACTGCCTGTTGACTCTCTGTTAACTATGTGTTCAGAGAGGCCATGATTAAAACAGATTAAGTGAGATAAAAAAAAAAGCATGAATAAGAAATGGCACACAGGGTTAATGTGGCTATGTGGTGAAGTAACTGATAAGTAGGCAAATTTAACTAGTGCAAAAATATATGATTCAAATGTCTGATCAGAATCAAGAAGAATTTCAGAGATCCTTCCTGCATGGAGGGAATATATTATGAGACAATGAAAACAGGGCAGGTGCTTTAGCCCGCTGTCTGAGTAGATATTTTTGCCTGTGGTATTTGCTGTGCAAAATTAGCAGACATATATTCTTATCTCTACTGTGACCTTATAACATAAGAATTCATTTTGAAATAGTATTTCTGATGTTAGAACAATATAGAAATTTACGGTCTTGCATGTAGATTAAATGGGTCATCAGAAAACATACAAATCAAAAGAAGTTTGAAAATAAAGAGTATCTATGAGCAGAGCCTTGTAGAGGCCAATACTTTTATTTATTAAAATAGTTGGTCTACTCAGAATGAAACATTAATACAAGGCTAGTTGTCAGTTTATAAGTAACACTAGCACAGTAAGCAGTATTTTGAGGAAAATCCTTTTGCCTCAGTTTGATCTATGTTTTCTGTGCTCTTTGCATTAGCATGAATAACCAACCACTGCACTGTGTTGCTTTCTCACATTCAAGGTATGCCTCTCAGTTTCGTCCCATTTAGGGCACCTTTCCTGCACTCCATCTTTTATTCTCACATCTTTTCTTAGGGTAGCTGGATGAATTTTTGCCTTTTTTCTCTGCTGCATAAGCTGGCACTACCTCAAATGCTCACATTGTTGTTCTCAGCCAGTTTCCTCTTTCTGTGAAATGTTGTTTGTTGCTGTGTTTAAGACCTTTGTTTCTCTGGCTGAAACGATATGCCTAGATGGCTCAGAGCAATGCTGTAGGCCAGTGCGTATCTGCAGGAGAGGCTCCGCTGTCTCTGGGTGACAGAAAAAGTGAGAGGGATAACTGGCTGCTTGAATCTGCCATCTTGTGCTGTGCTGAATGGGTAGGTAAGGTAAGAGTAAATTGGCAGCCACAATGGAGCTTTTCTTGCAGCAAAAGAGGCTTGCTCACAAAGGGCTATGCATAACTGGGCTTACGTGTACAGGGGAGAGATTAAAAAAACAGGAGAAATGTTCTTCCAAACCAAATCTGCTAAAAGCTTTTAATATGGAAGGAGAGTGTGTCCTAACCCCCAAAAATGGTCTGAGATCAGGTTCCTTTTAGTGCCTGCGAAGCTAAGCTTTTGCAATTATTCAGCTCTGTCTGTCAAACTATGACCTCTAGGTTCTGAGCTTGTGTTCTGTATCTGTCTTGCTCAGTATGTATCTCCACACATAAATCTGATCATGTTAAATATGTTTCTGTAGCAGAAGATCTTTTTCAGTGCTAACAGATATTTTTGATTTAATTGAAATTTGAAATGACAAAGCTGATTCCTGTCATTGGTTAACTGGATGGTTGTTGTGAGGTTTTTTGTTTGGTTGTGATTTTTGATATTGGCAGTTATAAATTTGAACGTCTTCAATATAGATCTTAATAGTGTTTGTGAAATATTTCTTTGACAGTAAACTTTCTACTAGCATCTGTTGTGTCTGTCTATCTATCCACTGAGCTCTTCAACGCCAAAACATGCAAATGGTGCTGCCTGCGTACACATGTGAAAAACAGCTGAACAGAAGAGAGCTCTTATAAAGCACCTGTTAGTTTCCAACCTCACTGCTGTTTTCAGTTATTGTGATTCACAAAGGTTTTAGTTGTTATTCATAGTAGAATAATAATAATAATACAAAAGTTCTCATTGATTCATTCTCATTGATTCATTTTGTGGATGCAAGCAGACCCTTTTCTAAGATGGAGAGTTCTTTCTACTTTTAAAGGCTAGTAAGGAAAAAGTATCAGAAAATCCGCTTGGAACGATAATAAAACTGTACAAGTTCGTAATGAGACAAATAATTGAAGGAAATTAGCCACCTGTAATGTTTGGGTCCTGAACAATTTTGTTACATTTGCATAGGAGGATGTACAGAGTCGGGATTCATGTCTGAATCTTTAATCCAGTTTCTCAGAGAGCTTAAAGTCAGATGATGGAACACTTGTTAACAGTGCATTAGTGCTGGTCCTCTGAGGGCACATAGACATATAGGAGAGATCAATCACAGTATAAAAGTTGTCCATTTGCACATGTCAATGCATCCATTTAAACTTCCGCTCTGGTAATTGACTAATTTTTTTTTCATTTTTGTGCATTTTGCAAAAATGGAGAGAATGAGGGGTAGTGACAGCAGGAAGCATAAGGTGTTTACATGGTTCTCTAGTGCATATGTACTTCAGCTGAGCCTAGCTGCAATGGCCAGTGCCCAGAACTTTTGAAAATCAGGACTTGCACGTATGTTGCATATCTGAATAGAAGTGCACGTCTCTTTGAGGCTGCCCATGCACAGATATATCTTTAACATATTGTGATGTACAAAAAACCCCAAACCAAACCAACCAACCAACCACCAACCAACCAAAAACCCAGAAGAGAAAAGGGGTGCTTGAGGACTCATACAGAAACTAGTACATATGATTATCAGCCTGTATCAGACTTTTACAAAGAACAAAAGATGGGCTTTTTCCATTAATTGTGTACTGTTAATTGTCACTGGAGAGGAGAATAAGTAAAATATTTCACATGCTCCAATGATACATTGAAAGGTTCTTAAATATAAGTAGAAGCATATATAAAGGGAATTGGTAGTCACCAAAAGCAAGATTAATTACATCTCTAGAGACCAAACACTAATTACATAGAGTAGACAATCTTTTTTGGTGTATGGGTTTGGCAATAAACAGGGAGAGAGTTCTTTACCTATGATAAATCTAACTAAATTGAAACTAATGGTTAAAATTCTGCTCCCAGTATACCTATCGAACTGGATTAGATTGAAATAATGGAAAATGTTATGGGAAGCAGAATGTGACTGTCCTTACAAAGATTTATCAATACCTTTCTTGTAGCTAGAAAATAGTTGGCATTACTATGGCTTATAGTTACTATATTTAGCATAGGATCTGTGGGCATCAAATTTTCCTTTTCCAGTGTTTTAAAAACAAAGACTAGCATTTGCCTTATGGCTTTCAGATTTAAAACACAATTTCCTGAAGGAAAGAAGTCAGCTTGGTTTAGTAAAATATTTCTGAAATTTACATTCCTTTAAGAGTAGTATTATATGCATGCATTCTGTTCCTTTTCCTGTTGTGTCTTTGGAAGTATTTTTTAAATTCAAAGGCTGTGTTCAAATTTTGTATCTTGTATCAGGCAATTTGAACACGAACTAGGAAGCATCAGGCTTCTGCTTATCTGTGATTCGCCTACTGAAAATGATCCAGGTAACAAGATGTTGAGCAAAGCACCAGTCATTTTAACAATGGAATCTCGTTTTTTCCTCAAATGGTCAAGAAGATCAAGATACTATGTTGCTTATTCAGTCAGTAAACTCTAATGTATAGGTTTGGTTTTTGTGGTTTTTTTTTTTTTTTTTTTTTTTTTTTCCTTTTTTCTTCTCAGGTGTTTGCATTTAGTTTTCATGAGCTCCAAATTCTTGAGGACCATTTTTGCCTAACTGGAAGGGATGTATATTGTATGTTTGCACAAATGTCTACACAGCTTATGACAGGAAAGTTTGCACAGTTGTTTTTTTATTGTCTTCTATTACTGTTTCCTCATGTAGGATAAATTTGGCTATATTCGTTAGCAAAGGTTGGGTATTTTTCACAGTATATATAATCATGAAAACAGGCTTTTTGTTGTTCAGTTTTTGTAAGTTTTACTAAGAACACCACTAAATGTGAATGTGTAAAATCTTGCTTTTTTATTTGCTTACATTCTATGTAACGAGTTGAAAATGTTTACATATGTATATGATTCTAAGGACAGCAGTTTAATACTATTGTAAAGAGTTCTGCTTCATTAGTTGCACCTTTATGACTGGTTTAGTTGCGTTCTACTCAGGTAGAAAATAATGTTTAATTAACAATGATACCAATGTTATGAAGGTGGTTTTGTAGATTACTTACGGCATGGCTGAGAGTCAAATGTATTTTGAGTGTCTGAGGGGGAGGTATTGGAGCAGAGGTTACACTCAGCAACCTCATAACCTGACTGTGTCTGCAAGAGATGCTTAATGGGTAACAAGGATTCTTGGTTCTTATTCAGCATTGAAAATTTGAGATATTCGTTGTTTGATCACCCTTTTGATCACTACATATGGTAGTGTTATCTGCAAATAACCCAGTTCAAAGGGAAGTTTTGACACGAGTCTCTACACTTATTTGTGGTTTTGTTGTGCCTTACATTCCCCAGTGGATGAAATGTTTACATGTTTGGGAAACTAAAGCATAATGAAGGTAGGAGTTGCCTAAGGCCATACAATAGAGTACTGATAAAAGTGGGAACAGACACTAGATATCTGAATAGTCTCTCTTGTATTTTTATCCATTGTCACATTCTGCACTCAAAACGTAGCCTAAACCAAAGTTCATCCATGTCGGAAGAAATGGTCTCATTGACTCTGACGGGTATTAATTTAGTTCCATGTTATGTGGCCTAGGATGCACAACACCCTAGAGATGTAAAATGTTCACATTAAGAGCAGAATGTATTTTCCAAATATTGCTTTGTTTTCATAACTCAGCCTCTCCTTCTTTGGGTTTCCTATAATATTAATTTCTTAGAAGACAGTTAAGCCCTGTGAAACATTTGTGGGAGTGTGTGTAGAATCAGTCACTTTTTGTAAGCCTGGTCTCCACTGATTAAAAACAGGCATTTAAACAAAAGTAGATATTTTATTTTCTCAAAAAAGATTCTGTGCTACTAAATACTTGCTTGTTTGTTTTCCTGTTTCTGGTTAATATAGGCCTATCTCAGAGAAAAAGGCAACAACAATCATGTTTATAACACTGCATGATACATTGATCCAATCTTGAAGGTTGCCCTTTCAGTTCAGCTGCTTCATTGACTTCTAGATAGTATCCATTTGTATTTCCAGGCATCTCAGAGATATTATTGCAGCCTAAACTTTTAGACTGAAGGTGTACAAGATTATCTGACAACTTTAGCATTGATTGAGCACTTGTTTTAGATAAACCATTTGGAATACCTTGTATTTAATTCTTGTAGAGGCTCTGCACCTGGAGAAAGCAATGTATAAAGTGTCTAAGAGGAGGAAAAAGATTAAATAATTATATTTCATTTTTAATAACTAGAAGTGAAAGGCTTCCAGAAGAGGTCCTGGAATTACATGTCTTGAATTCAGCTTCTTTCTTTGACACATATTGGCCTTATAAACACTGTTTAGCTTTCCTGTGTTCCTGCTTGCAATTTGTAAAATGAAGGTAATGGATACAAATCAGATCAAGCAAACAGTGGGCTTTAATTTTGTGAATGTAAATGTTTAATCATTTTGCTATAAAAGAACTAACATTACTGATGTCAGAGAGTTATAAATCTAAGGCATGTTTTTATTAAGTGTTCTGGGATCTTCAAATTAGAGAATCAGGCAGTTGAACTCCTGAGAAACATTATTATTAGTTGTGGAAATTATTCTCTCATATAATTCTGAAATGCCTTTTACCTATTTAAAAGCAATGATTTCTTATGATAAAGAAGTTGCACAAAGGTAATCTGATTTTTCTGTGATTTATTAATGACTGCTTGATACGTTCAGCAATTCACTGATGGACCTCTGTTGATATTTTAAGAAATTAGAGAAATGTCATTTGCATGCTTTGATATTTGAACTTTATAAATTAAAACATGCAAAATAGCTCAAAAGGGTTAACAAAATTCTTCATGGAATAATGTCTAAAAAGGGTTAATAAATATCTCCTTACACTTGCTCTCTATTACATTAGAAGGCAGAAAACACTCTTGTACATACTGCAGTACTCGTGTATATTATTGCACAACTATTGGTTGGTACAGTGTTTGGGAATAAAAAAATCCTTGACAAACCTAAATGAAAGGGCAGATACTGTTACTTAAATGGAGTAATCTATTATTACTCTAATAATAATGAGATCTATCTATCTCATTACAAAAGCATTTTCAAGGACATAAAAACTTCAGACCTGAACGGAAGTGTTTTACTAGGCTGCTAAATGTCTCAAATTTTCTGCAGATTATTCAATTTTAGATTTAACTTCATTGAAAACAAACAAACAAACCCCTCTGATCTCTGTAGGATTCTTAAGCTAGTTTTTAGCTTTCATTTTCTGTGATTCCATTTTCTTCCAAGGAAACAGAATAAGGTATAGACAGAATAAAAGTAGTGAGGTTTTAATTCCTCTTTGAGAGAGCCAGCCTTGAGCTGCCCTACAGGGTCTGACAGAATTCTTCAGAGAACATTGTTTTCCATGAAAAATCCTTTTACAAATGTCTTCATTCTTATTCATTACGTTGTGCTCTGGAAATCTAATTACAAGACCTTTCTTCTTTCCAAAATGTTTCACAGCTTTTTTTCCAAGATAATTTTTCTTTTTTAGTTTAGATTTAGCGGGACCATTTTCAATTGGCTTGACTTCTTATCCACCTACTGGGAAAAGTAAACAGGGAAATAGTCCTACTCCCTGGATTGTCAGGACCTCTTATTTGTTATTTCATGTGTGTGTGCAGTGTAAGTCAGTCTCATGTTAGGTGATGGTAGGTATCTCTGTTTGGTTTAGCAAATTCAGTTGGTCCTGTAAAATTGGAAAAGGGTGTTTGGATACCCCTGAGTTCATTGTAACACCAAGTTAAAATTGATTAGTTCTGGAATCAATTGATTAGTTCTGGAATCATCGTCAGGAAATGGTAATGGATACACATTTTGAGTTCTTTACAGTCTATTACACTCAAGACTGTCATTGCAGTAAGTGAAGCTGTGAGCATGAGAGTTGCATAAGGAGAAAGGGATCTTGCTCAGTCTAAACACTCCTGTAAATGGCTGGAAAGCAACATACATATATATAAAAAAGGGCAGAATATCTCATTCTTCATTCTGCTCAAATAACTTTATATTGCGCATCGTCATAGGTAGCAAGTTCAGCCAGGAAGTTCTTTATGATGGAAGAGGTATTAGAGGTATGATGTGGAAGAATATACACTCTGAGGCATTTACAAAAGTGAAGAAAAAAATTTCACATCATGTTTTTCCAGTTTCGTCTTTTTTTTTTCTTCTGGTAAGACACTGGCAGATGTGGTCGGTGCTGTATTAACTAACAGCATTGGCGTAACACGAAATAGTTATGTTTCACATAGATAGACATAATTTTTAGGAGTGTAAGAGCTCTGTGAATTCCTTCTTGTGCATTAATATAAACTTAGTAGATCTGTAAAGAAGAGAATCTGTGAAGAAGAGAATGATAAATGCAATGAATCTTAGCAATATTGAGTTCTTGGGTCAAGACAGAGCCCTTGCTGAAAATCATTGGTGTTTTTCCTTTCTACTGATAGGCATAATCTTCAAGCTCAACTGTCCGGAGAAAGTTCCCATCTCACTGGTTCTTCAGGATATTCATGCTGCTCAGAATACAAGCTGCTTTCCACTGGTTGTATTCTGGTCTACTAAATTTTTTTCTGAAAGTGAACAAGGTAGGACAGCTGCTATTCACATATTGATGCCACTGGATGTTGGGAGGAGTATGCAGTTTTATGGGGAGAGAGGATTTTATAGAGCACTGATGGAAGAACTACAAACTCATGAATATTTCAATATTATGGAATAAAAAGAATATTTCTCAGCTTTAAGATGAGATAAAATAAACTTTGAAATGCTAGACCTGAGATGTAGATGTTAAAGGTGATTTAGTAGGGACCCATAAAGGACCAGAATTACTCCACCGGAAGCTGGACATATATCTTCATGGAAGCTGGGATTTATGGTGATTATCTAAATACTGATTACTTGGAGAATGAAATTCCAAGTTTTTAAAAAACTGTTTCTTTTCTCTAGTGTAATTGTGTTATAGACCATCAATACAAAGAGAATTAAGTACAGAAATACCTTGGTGTTGATTTAGGAAAAAAATATATTAAAATATATTTTAAAGCCTGAGATTATATTTAATATATATTATTTAAAAGGTCTTCCCATTTCAAATGCTTTATCCTTGTCTTTCTACAGTATTTCAGGTAATCATAGACATAGATTTATAGCCTGTAGTAGTCTTACTGAGTCATGCATGCAATTATGAACAGATGTGTTGTTTGAATTGAAGCATAAAATACCAAGGGATAAAGTTGTTTTTGTGATGAATACACTTAGGGCTTGATTTTGCCGTCATGAACTTTTCAATTTCTTTTTGTTGTAGTTTTAAAATTCAGTGAAGAATAAGGACTCCAATAAAGTAGGAGTATAGAAAGAATGTGTATCATGTCTCAGAAAATTGCTATAATGGAAACACCTTATCCCCATTAGGGATCTGCTTTATCTCCCACTTTCTTACCCGCTTCCTCAGCTAGCAGATAATTTTTTTATTAGAGACAACTCCAAGTTCAGTGATAAGTCACTGTTCATATCTACATATATGAACAAGGGTGGCATCCTTCATGGGCAATGTGTGAGATAGGACATGTTTGCGATTCATGGGGATGAAAATGGGCTCGTGGACTTTGTGAAGTTATATTGTGGAGTGAATGCCTTACAGGGATGTAGTGCTATAGATATAATGCAAGTAAGTACACATATGCTGAAGTCCAGTTCCGTTTAGCAAAGTACTTTGGGTATATATTCAAATTCTCATTTCTTTCAGTGAGACATCATGCTTTGCAAATTAAGTAAACAAAGGCACACAGTGAGTAACGGTAAGGTGCGAAGTGTTTTCTCTGCCACTAGAAGGGAAAGCAATTAAATGCAAGCAGTTTTGCCTGTTTAGTGGAAAGGGCAAGGTAAGAGACAGAACAGGATCGAACCAGTTTACTCACCACTGCAAATCTATTATGCATTAATGACGTAAAGGCAATGGTCCCTGTAAAGATAGAGGCCCTATGAGAATTATTAGCAATGAAGACTAGCACTTTACCATACCGTGATAACAATGTAATTATTTTTGGGTGGCAACTGATGAGTTCTATGTGATTCTGCAACTTTCGTGTTCTAATTCTTTTTATTTGCCGTTCAGTTATGGGCAGGGACCAGCAAGGAATGCACTGTTGTTTACAATGCTCAATAATTTAATTTTATAGTGGTTCATCCTAATCTGAAGAAAGCAAGTTGCTCCCTTGTACTGAATAAGTTGTGAGAATTGTGTGAAAGAGACAGAAAAAAAATATGAGTTGGGCATTAACTCATTAAACTGCAACTAATAGGCATTTACGCAATGGTCCTTTTAAATATGAGTCATGCCCCATTTAAAACCTAACTGAAATTACAGCACATTTAATTAGGAAAGATAATTACCAATTTGTTCCTCCCTAAATAATTAAGTATATATTACAACATGTTTAAAATCTACCTTGACATTTAGAAGATAAATACAGCTTGTGTGCTATTGGCAAAAAACCCAAACAAAACACTAGAAGATATATTATCTTTTCCCACTTTTTACTATTAGAATGGAAAGGTGCTGTCAAAGAAGGGAGAATGAAATATATATAAAATTATTTTCCAACATCAGAAATTCCTAAAAATCTCAAGTTTAAAAAAAAGTAAGGGGGAAGTCAACAGTGTTATCTAAATGATATCACTTCACTGTTTTCAGGAAGTCCATGTTGATTTACAGTAACTAATGACTAACTAATTGCTTGTTTTGTTTCATTTGCAGTGTTTAAGTAGGCTGAAAAACTTTTAAAAGACTAGAAATAGAAAAGTTATCACACTTATTAAAGGAACTTCAGACATACAACTGAAAATAAAGACATTCCTACTTAAGTTTAAACGTGATAGGAGTGTAAACTTTTCTTTGTAGAGAATGGAAAATAACTAAATATTTGTTTAAACTTTCACTCTGCTATCACCATCATACCAAGTCAAGAGACAATCTTTAACCATTAAACTCTGAATACTTGACACTAGCAACTTTCACCAGGCCAGCGTGCTTCTGCTGTTTCAGGTGCAGATTCTTTCGTCGTGTAACATCACATGTCCCCAGGTTACGTCCAGTTATGAAATCCTGGCAGGTTTATCCGTATTCTCCAGCCTCTTACAATAGTTTCAGTAACAGACATCAAGAGGGCAAATTTGCTGCTAAGCTATATCCAGATAAATCAAGGGAATTGTGCCAGCAGAGAGCTTGGCCTGTGGGGATTCAGAAGTTTGCAGCCACCGGCTACAGAGGTCTTAAAAACCTTAGCAGTAGTTAAAAGCATGAGAATGAATCTGCCAAAGTTCATGGGAACAAGCCTGAGTAACAAAGTTGCTCTCCCCTCCCAACAATTAGGAAACAGATTCTCCTTGGTACTTACAACCTTTTAAAATTATTTGTGTTGTGTGTGGTAACAGTGACAAAGAAGGGAGGAGAAAGTCATTACTGGAAGTTACAACAAATAAGCCTTGAAGTTGGTTACTCTGAGATAACAAGGGATGAAAGTGATTTGCTGGTGGAAGGACAGAAACAGACTTTTTTGTTTCCCCTGGAATTTAAGAACTCAGCTGGCAGAAGAGATTGGTAAGAGAGTAGAGGCAAATGTAATGAAATCTCCCTATAAACATTTACAAAAGTCCAAAGGAAGGGACTTGAGGTTTGGAAAGGTAAGTACTTTGGTGATATTCAGTGATATAACCTGGGAAACAGAGAATTTAATACCTATTTTTCTGCTTATCACTTCCTACAGTGAATATAGAAACATTTTTTTCTACTTTAAGCAGAGTTGTCTTGTAAACAAGTTGTGGCATGAAAATGAAGTAAGGTGGAATATGTGGTGAATTAGATATGTGACTCGACTTTGTAATTTTCAGAAGCTTCAATAAAACTTCTGAAACCAGTCAAGACTGAAGAATTTGTGTTAAAATCTTTTGTGAGCTGGATGAATTCTTTAATTAAAGGCAAAGCTTTCTCATCCAGGCTGTGAAGGAGGTGCAAGACTGTACATGTGAAATAACTCCAGCAACTGCCTTCTCTCTTATTTAGCTGGAAATAGATACATAAAGGAAGGTGTTAAATATTTGGAGAAAACACTACAGTGAATGCTTGAACTATACCCTGAAGTTACACTGACATATTAAACATAAAAAGCCATTTGCAATTTGGTACTTGTTGAACGTAATAATTGAAAGTGGCAAGCTGAATGTTTCTGTGAAATGAATCAACATCTGACCCTACATGTGAGAAAAAGAGGGCACGATATGGAAAGAAAGAGGAAATGCAGTTCTAGAGTCAGTTTAAATAAAACCAATCCAGTCTAAAGGTTGAAAATTGCAAAGTCATGAAGATCCTTGTTGTACTATTTGTATGCATATAAACACTGTTAGGGCTAGTGAAATTAATCTGAAAATATTTGGTCCTAATGTTTCCAAGAAAATTAGGAAAAAATTAAAATAAGGAAAACTATAAGAATTAAATTGACATTAAAAACTCTTCAAAATAATTTTTCTATAATTGACGGAATTATTTTTTAAACACAGTTTTAGTGAAAAGTTAACATGTTTCTACTATGAGTTCTTTCTCAAATGCTCTGTGGCTAAAAGGAAATCAAAGATAATGTATCTTGCCTCCAGCTTTTATCTGAGTGTCTGGGAGCATGATATATTTTCTAGAAACCTGACATTAGCTTAATTTAACAGCCAGGACAGAAGGTGGGATGACGATACCATGTAGCACTAAGGTGGGTCCCCTTGCTTGGTCAGAGTGCCTCTTCCTCCACTTAGCACCTCTCCAGTCCTGAGCCTCATTGCTATGGACTTATCTGGCCACCACTAGAGCATGGCTGAACCAGCTTCTGGCCCTTCTCCTGCTCTGCTCACCTTGTTCAAGAGCTGTGGGACTGCGTCCCCATGTCCTCGGCGGGGGCACAGCCCTGCCTGCCTTGCTGTCACCCTTGGCTCCTGGCTCTCCCTCCCGCGCAGGGCAGCACCAGTCTGACCTGCACCCCAACACAGATGCTGCTAAGAGAAATGAAAATCCATGGGATTAGTACTAGCTAGGGACAAAATTACCTTGGGAATACAGCTAGCGCTTTTAGCTGTATTTTAAAAAGGTACAGCCTTCAAAACAATAAATGTTTCATCGATGTCTGTCTTGAGCAGCTTAACTGAAATGGTGCTAAATCAGGGTAAGCACTCAGAACCAAAAGCATGAGAGTCATTCTACCCACTTCTGGTATCTCTTGAAAGTTTCAGAGTAAAAGGGGAGAAAAGGGGTGAATTGGTTTTAATTTCATTTGCAAGAGTCCTTGCAACTATCTTGTAAAAATATAATAGCCCAGGCACTAGAATAGGAGTTCAGAGACCTGAATTTTAATTCTATTACTGTCCTCCTCTGTGATCTGTGGCTCATTTTATCTATCTAGACCTCGCTGGCATGGCCTTGACCATGCACCTGTTTTAACATATATGAGTGTATCTGTATGTCTCTGCGAGGCTACCCTAACTTGCAGTTTGGAAATACTCTGGCTCTCCTGTAAGGTCCAGCAAGGACTTCTTTTGGCCAAAGTTGGTGTTTTCTAGGAAAGAAATACAACTTGTTCACTTTACAGAAGGTTTTGTTTTTAAGGTTTTTTTAAATTTGCATGAGAAATGCCAACACTAGGAAGGTCATTCACTTTAGATAGATCTCCTAATTTTAAACAGGCTTTAAATATTAAATTATTATTTGTATATTTAGTAGCTCTTCCTGACCAGCATCTAAAGTAATTGTGTTAGTGAGAAAATGAATTTGCAGTTGTTTAATGTATTCAGCAGCAAAATTAATACAACGGCAGTTGTCAGATAATTTGAACATGGAATTTATAGGAGTAATTTTAATTTACATCAAGCACTGTAGGCAATTTTTACACATCAATTTGCATTTCACTGATTATACTCAGCTGAGGCAAAATGGCGGCTTTTAAAAAGTTGCTTGTATTTCAAGATGGTGTTTAATGCAGCATTGCAGGGACTGGAGAAAAAAGATGTTTTCTGATGCATTTTAAAACTAAAGTTTTCAAGAAAAAGAACAGTTTAACAGTGCTTCATTCATTTCAACTGGAAATATAATTAATTCTGTTTGTATCCCATAGTCTATGAACTACCATGATCTTTATTTTGCATTTTTAAACTGCTGCTTACTTTGTTAATTGCAAATTGGAATGAAGTGTTTTATCTAAAATACAACAAAAATGGTCTGTGGTGTTCGACTTCACATTTAAAATGTAACATTTTAGTGCTGAATAAATTAATATTCGAAAATTATGGCTGGATGGAAACAAAGAAAGCAAAAATACTGAGAGCTCGTTAGAAAAAAACCCCTCAGATAAACTATTTCTAAAAAGTTTTACTATTACACAACATGATAACATAGAGAATTATAGGTTGAGTTGGTGTAAAGTGATGTGCTTTCACTTAAGATAGTGTTACTGGTGAGGATCCCAGTATCGTACTGTTACCAATATCCTAAAAAGTGTCTCCTCATTGCAAGCACAGGTGTCTATGCAAATACGGTAGGCATACACACTGGAAAAAACTGTGAATATTTTATTGACATTTTGAAGATTATGATATTGGAAAAATTCCAAGTTACGTATTTCCAGTTAGCTCTCAGAATACATACAGTTGACCTTTTCGTTAAAAAGAAGGTTCTGGACTATATTACTGAAGTATTTAATGCACGTCTTACAAAGGAGGCCTATGTTGTAGCATAGGATGACTTGATACTCTACATTTCCTTTTTACTTTGAAGTCCAAACCACCATAATACTTTAGGGGATTGCATTTGACAGATTTAGCTCAGCCTTTAGCCCCTCCTAATCAATCTGGGGCTCTTGTCAGACTGCCCTGTAGAGATAAACCAGTATGAAGGCAGAATAGCTTGTCCCACTCTAGGACGTACATCCTTCCATGACAGCCTTGAGATTTTGCCACAGCGGTGGTAAGGGGAGCACCAATCAGAAAATCTCATTTGAACTTAGTGGATTTTGTCTCAAGATCACAGTGCAGCACACATTCCACAGGTCCATGTATTTCTCTTTGTGTAGGTTGTAGCAAAGCAAGGTACTTTCTGTATTATTAATGCTTCTTTCCCAGCATGCCAACAACTGAACATGAATTTAGGTACAGCACTTTTCAAGTTTTATTTTAGTGGCCATAACTGTGTTTCATTTTACCCGAGTTATGTTTACCCTAGCACCTCTAATTAAAATGCACTGCTGAGAATGTCCCTTATTCATATTATCCAGACCCAGCTAGAGACAGTTAGACATAAAAGTCCTGGATACTCATTCATTTAGAAACATTATATTTCTATCAATTTTTCAGAGTCATAGTGAAAGCAAATGCCCAAGGACATACAACAGTTTCAAGACAGACTAATAAAAGCATTACTTTCCAGTATCCTGTGAAACAGCTTTTACCGTCTCCAAAGTTGTATGTGCTTGATTTGTCTATGTGAAGCAGCAATAGCTTTCTTGTTCTGATTTGCCACTACTCCATTCTACTGATTCGCTGTGGAAAAGCTTTAGTAAAACCAGAATCAGTTCTGGTTATATCCTCAGTTCTCCACAGAAGATTATGTCATTATAGAAACACCGCCTTTTAGTTTTTTAACTCTATTCACAAACACTTTTAATTTCTTTATACGTTTTGTAAAAGCACAGTTTGTTACGTTTTGTGTCACAGGGCTCTCCAGGTAAGCAGTAACAAAAACTGACTCCTTTATACCTAATAACCTTTTTCATCTAATTTTCTATCTTGGCCTAAGAGGGTAAAAGAAGTCCAGCAATAAAACCAGTCCAATAATGTTCGGGTACCTAAATACTGTTACTCAGTCATTTATCATTCTCTCCTTGTTTATAGTCCCTTAGTCAGTCTTCAGTCTGTGCTCATGAACAAATCAATCTGAATGATTTCTTTTAAGGGAGATTATTTGACACATACTTTGATTTACTGAAGTCCGCTGCACTGTATATCATTCAAACCTACTCTATTCCTTTCATCCACTTAGAGAATTATTTTGGGAATGTGTGATGTAGTTTTCATGGCAATGTTTGCTTTTTTGGAATTCCGTGTTATATAGTATATACCTCTAATACTAGTATTGTATACACAGTTTAGGGACTGACTAATTTCTTAAGCCCAGTGTTCAATTTAGAAAGAACAGCTAGCGCTATGAAATATTGTAATTTTGTTTTAATTTTGTATTTGTTTTGAACTTAAAGATTTTAAGTATTTTTCCTATTAAATTAAGGTGGTATTATTATTATTATTATTATTATTATTATTATTTAGTGTTTTTCTGAGGAAGAAATGTTAAGTACAGAATTTTCAAGCAAAAAAAATTTTGTGTTTCAGAAGCATATGCGGCTGTGTGGTTTGAACACAGCATGTTCTAAAGAAATGTACAGTTGGATTATCTACAGCTCAATCTACACTGAAGTGGGGAAACCCTGAGCTTGTATACCTGAAATAACTTCCTGGCAAGAAAGGTAAATGAAAAGAAGTCAACATATATCTAAATATTTTATGGTCTGTAGAGCTTCAGGACTTTTATGTTCTCAAAGTTAGCAGTACTAAATATATGTGTGGGAAGCTCTTCCACTTCTACCCCAGTACTTTCAGCTTTCTCCTCATTTCCCAAAACTTTTCCTCAGTCCCTCAGATCCTATTTTTAACCTCAGCTCTTCTTCAGTTTGAACCTCCGTCCCAGCCTTTCTATCTTGGATTCAGACTCATTCAGATGATTCTCCTATCGTTTGCACTGAAGACTCTGCTCTCAAGTAAAACTCACTCAGATGCCAGTCTCAGATCCTCACTGCATCTAGAGCCTTCTTCTTCACATGATCTTGACAAGGAGATCAATAGCTCTTTACACTTCATTGTATTTCCTTCTGCCGAGTGAATATACATGTTGCCTCCAGGATTGCAGTTCATACCTTTGGAGTTTATAGGAAATGTTATTTCCAGCTTCCTTTGGGGGAAATGTGCTAAAGGAAACATGGTTACCATGAGAAAACAGGGTTAATTTGTCTGGAGGGTTGCATTTGTCATGTAAGCCCAGATTGTCGGCTGATTCTCTGGTACAGGGCATTGTGGCCTTATTTTAAAATAGTTGTAACTTCTATTATGTTTTGCACTTCTTCCTGAAAGAGGTATCCGTTATTTCTCTTCTTTTCCTTTATTTCCTTTCATGGTTCTTTCCTGCTGTTTGTTGTCAAATGCCATCCCGTGTACACAATATGTACAAGATGATTAATTGATTTTTTTCTGTTAGATAAATACTACAGCTCACTTAGTCAGTAAAACAATTTCTGAATAAAATACGGTATTTTGGGGATGTACAGAGTTTACTATTTTTACAGAAGAAAGTAGATTCTGGTAGAGGAAGGGTCAAACTTTCCAAATATGCTCTGATGATGCTTAACTTTCTTTTAGAGTATTTTACTGCTTTAGTAAACCATTAAAATATGAGAGACTTTATTACCAGAAAAATAAACAGCACATAAATGTTCTCCAAAGTTTATCAGCTATAAGCTAATTCCAGTAACAGGAGACTGTTTTCTGGTGTATAGCAGCTGGTGATTGGCTTCTAGCAGTACATGATGAAGAAGAAACAGATATTGGTATTTTACACCTTGGTCCTGTGTTCATGTGCTTGTTTTGTTTAATCAGTATCAGTATCTCAGTTCACAAAACAGTTGCAAAATGAATAAAAATTTTACTCAGTTTTACAAGACTAATGATCATTACAATTTCATGGGTCAGATGACTAACGAGGTTGCATGTTTTTATCTTTATTTGTATTCATAATGTTTTTCTTACAACAATAGGAACAGCATATAAAATAACAGCACGTCAAAAAGCCGGTTCTTGAAATATATAATATGGTAAAAACTGATGCTGTTCAATCTTTCTACATTGACCAAAACTTATGTGTATAGGTTTGGGGCAGTGTATTGGTAGAGACATGCGTTTATGCCTTTATTTGTTTAGTTCTGTGTCCATTTACATTAATTTTCTAGCAGTTTTAACATGATAAACAATAATATTTTAAAGAGACACCTGAGGTAAGTCTCTAGGATTTTTTTTCTTGTAGAACTGCACTGCTCTGCGTATTTAGGATTAGATTTACCATTAAGTTAACACAGTGGGAGACATTATAATCTCTACTTAAGATGATGATTTGAAAAGCTTCACTATAAAAAGGAAACCCAGCAACCTAGTCTGGCTGTGATGGTAACATTTTTGCAGTAACTAAGCGAAATTGCTTTCAGTAATTCAGGTTAAATCCCTGCTTTAGATATTTCTTCAAAATTGGGTTACATACAGGAGCTGCAAAATCAGCAACCATGCTCCACATCTCTTGATGATATAAATTAATTAAACTTAAGCTAGTTTTCACCAGAAAAAAATTTCTAGCACATATGATTAAAATGTAGATCTGTTTACTGTTACTTTTGAGGCCCTTGCAGCATTTTCCTTTTGCAAATGAATGTTCTATGTTTCTCTACCACCAAATTAAGAAATTTAGATACAGCAATTGGACCTAAACAAATACTGAGTAAGTGAATTCTTCCTACAGTTACCAGAATGCAGTGTTTATCGTCCATGGGCAGTTAATTTTAACTCCGATCCCTCCTAGGGATCAGCTCTAGTTATTGCAGCAACATGGGCAGCTGTTATGTCAGCAGGTTTGGGTCCCCAGGGCAGTTGCATGTACTTTATTTGGTATGGACTATGGCCCAGAGGAGACATAGTTACGTGCTCAGCACCCAAACTCACAAGTCTCTATTCTGAAGAATTTTTTTGCTCACTTATTCAAGGGTCTTCAGCAATCAAACCTAACTAACAAAGCACAGTATTACATCTGTAATATATTTTGAAGCATTGGAAAAGTTGGGAAAAATAATGATATATTACAAAGTAAATAAGCCTGACTTCAGTCTTCATTTGACTCTGATTACTTCAAACCTGAATGTAGCCTGCAAATATGAAGAGTTATTAGTATGTTCAGTGTTGCTTCTATGTAGTGCACAGGCCTTTGGGTAGAACATGCCTGTCTGTGTGGAATGTCGTTATGCTGCACATCATCTGTACGCCTTGACTAACTTAGCTCTTGAAACAGGGTATAGAATTGAATAGTAGTTTGAGAGTTATATACACAAACATGCCTCAGGTGTGCTACATTACAGCATTATTATACCTTTTCATTAGATATGTGTAGTTCTTGGGAACTTAAACCAGAACAGAATAAACAAAATGCCTGTAGTTTTCATACTGCCTTGTGAGTATGGGATAGGTGTATGGAGCATGGAGTGTGTACATTGGAAAAGCTTTTCTGTAATTTTAAGAATGGCCATGAAGAAAAAGAAACGTAATATTTTAGATATTTCAAATGCCAAGATTACCTCAATGTGTCTGGCAGCTCTTCCTGAACCTGAGAAGAACACATTTAGCCGCATACATGAATACTAACCAACTAGGCTTCTCTTTAGCTACGTGGTCTCTACTCAGTTCTACCGTTCAGCTTTTCCAAGCAGCTCTTCCCTAAATATCAATTTTAAAATCCGACAGTTAAAGCCAGTTGCAACCATAAAGAAGACATTTTGCAAATCGTTTCACCAGCAATTTCCCATCCATGTGATTGCAAGATGTGCTGGCATTTTTAAAGCTTTTTATATCATAATCATCTTCTTGCTAAGGAAGGACTATGTCTTTGTCCATCTACTTCTCTAAGCTGAATATGCTCCTGTGTGAGTCATGCCCAACTAAAGAGACAGTCCAGGAGAGGAGTGGCGACTGCATTCCACTTTATCTCCTAGGGAGAAGTCATCCTGCTGGTCTCCGGAAAATCAAATAATCTCCTATATTTTCTCATTACCATTGACTAGCATGTCTGAAAGGCAGCGACAAGCATTTGCTCACACCCAGTCCTCTTTTTATATCTTTTTTTTTTTCAAATATTAGCAAGTTTTCTTAAATAGTAAGTGTTCAAACCTTGTACTGCAGTTGAACTCAAGTAGAGTGAACGGGAGAATGGAAGCATGTGTATTTGTTTATTTAACTCTGGTTTACTTGTTCTTATGGCTAAATTAACGTTCTTTATGATCATCTTTAGTTTTCATCATAATGTTGGTCCATAACAACATAAAGATGCTAATTCCCACTAAAATACCCTATGTCCATACTTTCTGTTCACTGCAGGGGCATATTTTGCAGTTGTATCTCTGAGTAGTGGTATTTCTGTTTGATAGCCTTTAAAAAATTATATTTTGTATCCTATGCCTTTGTACAAGTTTTTTAACCTCTCTGGGAATTACACTTTCAGCACAAGAATACATAAGTGACTAATGTTAAAATTCAAAATTTTGTGTACCTAGTACAGAATTGTAAATTGATTGCCTCATAATTATTTCTGAGTACTACCTTTCTGCCTTCTAGTGCCCTGTGGAAAAGCTGGATGTACAATAGCAGACCTGCATCTGAATGAAATTCAAGAAATGAGCCATGTAAGTTTTCATACCATATCATCAGCCTGGGATATGCTTATTTTTCTTGAACGCTTTCATTAGAGTTCTTTTCAGATACAAAATACGTGAAATGCTTTTGTGTCTTGCATTTCTGTGATATTTTCAGATGACCTGTCTATTCTGTATGTTTCCAGAAGAAATCCCACTTCTACTTCTCAAAATCCCTCAATTCCCATTCCTCTTTATTGGCAGGAAGTTGTGGATTTTGAATACATTTTCATAAGTTACAAACTCACTGGCAACAGACAACTGCAGTCTGATTTAAAGGAATGACTCCTACTGCATCATGAAGTGAGGACAGAAAACCCAGAAAAAGATAGTGACATGTCATAGAATATAAGAAACAGCAAGGCAGCTCATTGCAACAACAGACGTACAACCTGGAGTGAATACGAGGTCCAGATGAGAATTGCCACTTAGGACCTCAATTTCAGGAAACAAATCATATATGACTAAGATGTTGTCATGAAAGGTTATTTCTTGCCCTTTCATCAAACTTTTTATTGTGTTTTCAATTGATTGCCTCAAATGCAAGCAACAACAATACTGCACCAGGCAAAATTCCTGGACACATATTTAAATAGCATGTAAATAGGTGTGTGAGTCAAGGTGCAGCTTAACCTATCAGCTCAGCACATTAAAAAGTAATGGTTATTTTTCCGTACTTAGGACTTTCATTACTGCAACTGGAGCTTTCTCTTTTCACAAAGGGACTATCAGATAGTAATAGAGGCAATACCCAGTTTATCTGCTCTTTTGTTTTCTCCATGCCTCTTTTCTTCCTTTACATGTAACATTGCACTTACAGATTTAACATGAAGTTCGAAAGCTCAGTGGAAGTAGGGCCTTCGCTTACAGTAGACCTTCTCTAAGTCAAGCCCTCTTGCTTTTTTTTAAAAAAAAAATAATTATGGGAGGCTTTACTCTTCTGCAATGAGCTAGAATAACAAACCAGTTCTCAGTTTTCCTAAGTCCCTTTCTATGATTACTGCTGTTTCTATTTTGCTTCTTTTCATCTTGACCTTACAAGTTTTACTTGCTCTGGTTTGTATTGTCTTATTTCTTTTTCTTTCTCACTCCTTTCTTCATAGCAAAGGTTCAAATAGTGATCAGTGATGATTTGCATCCCTTTTACACTGTGAATCATCTTAATTCTCACAGCAGGAAAACTGATGGGAGGGGGAAGAAAATTAACTAGCTTTAAGGACAAGTTTCATTTAAATGCCAGTGAGGTTTTTCTCCATGAGGTAAAGGAAATTACTCCATTCTAGCATAGTAAGCTACTGTGCATGTGTGAGGTGCCATGCTATTACTTACAAGAAGCTGCATGGGCTGCCCAAACTGTTAATGACTCAGTTATGAATCCTTTGTTCACACCAGTGAGCAGTTAGTGATAACAGTAGGGTCACTGGAGTGAAAGCAACTGTTCAAATACGTCAGTAAAAGATATGCAGTAAATTGTCATAGCAATAATGCAGGGTTATTGCAATAGTTTAATATTGAACATTTCAGTGGGAAACTTTGAAACTATATATATATATTTATCAGCTAATAATTATATGTTTCTTATTTTAATTCCATGTTGGGATATGCAACCTGAACAGAGGATTCAGCTAAACACAAAGGTTCACTCTGACATATTTAAAAAAAGATTTTCAGTGTTGCATGCAATCTTTCCATGGTCGTATTGCATTCTTATACGCAACATATATAACTCTGCTCATGTGAAAGTGGGAGACTTAACAAGAAGGAGATGTGAAGGTGGGAAAAGGGAAAAGAAGGAATGAGGAGAAGCAGCAGAGGAAGGGAAGGATGGTATGCTGAATTATTTTCAGTATGAACCTAAGAATTTTTGGAGGTTTGCTTAGTGGAAAGTAAAAGAGAAAAAAATAAAGGCACAAAACATAGCCTATAATGTGTACAAACATATATATGTATGTGAGTGAGTCGAAGGACAATAGCAGAGAAAGTGGACTCACATATGCTTAGTTTCAAGCTTCTATTCTTTCTGGGTCTTTCCCCCCACTATATATTCTCTGCAAAATCATTCAGCAGCATAGCTTTGCTGAGCAGCTCATAATTTAGAAGACAAACCTGGAACACCTCCAGTATATCTGCCACTCTAATTTATACCTATGAGGATTAAGATGTCCAGAAAAGCCATGAAAATGACTAAGTATATTCCCACTTGATCAATTACATCGTCTCATAAGAAAACGTAGGGGTAATATCTACACATATATATTTAATAGATGTCATATACAACCTGGGAAATACGCATCAGCAGTGCGTATATTAATTTAATAAGTCAGTTAATGTTTTCATGAAAAGTAACTCTCAAAATTATTCTTTAAAATGTTATGTCAGGCAAAGCAATAAGCACAAGGTAATTCACTGGTGGGTCAGACCCTGACTTTTTGATATAGCTGAGGTTTCTGTAGACCATGTCACTTGTCAATTCTTTGACTGAAGGTAAGCTGAGGGGAAAGAATCTAGTGAAAAGAGAGAGCTGGATCCTTTGGTAAAGTCAGTTGGAGTAGATTCATTGACTTCACTGCAGTGGCAATAATTTATATAGGTGAAGATGTGGTCTGGAATCTGCTGCAAAACATTTTTTTGTTTTCATACAATTTTCATTTATCATAATCTTTTTTCTCTCACTTTTAAATTTTTTTTTTTACTTCCCCTCTGCTACTTGGAGGAAAAAGTTTTGTGGTTTTTTAAAGTTTCTATTTTTTAAATATCATATCTAAGGAAATTAAATGATTGTGTTTTAAACTAAGCTGAGATTGTGGCTATGTTTATCCTTTTGCTTTGTCTTCTTCTTCCACTCTTTAAGAAAGAGGAAAAAACCTTAAAATTGTACTTTATCCATAGCACCAGAAGTATTAAATCCTTTGGTAGCTACTGCCTCCTGCCATATGCCAATGAGAGCTGCATAATTCATGTGTAGCAAGTTATTCAGCCAAGAAAAATGTAGGCTGCAGAAGAAAAAGTGAAAATATTTTTTTTACTGTTTTATATAAGTTGATATTATTGCACTGGAGCTAAACTGCCTCCAATTCCAATTTAGCAGACTAAAAAATGACAATAAAAGTTGTAGATTTCAGTAGTCAGATTTAACCTTTTCGTTATGTTTTGAGTCAATGCTAAATATGAGGGCTGCTAATAATGTAATGCTTATACATCATGTTTCCCTATGCTTTTGAGATACTAACTTGTAGTTACAGAAAGCTGACGTATTCAAGATAACTTTTTGCACTTTAGGGCTTATTGTCTTCTCTGTCTAGAATGCCAGGAGACACACAGTGGTGTAACTCTGTTAAGGATCCCTTAGTGTCAAGAAATGTTATCTGAGCAATGGAAAAGAGACATTATTATTCCAGCCTCCTGCATAGTGGGAAATACTATAACAGAAAGCTATAGAACAGAACTAGTCAGGTAAGTTTCTAATTTCAAATGTGTCCCCACACCCATGTGAAGACTACAGTTACCTGAAATGAGGCAGATCCAGAACTAACAAATGCAGAGTATTCATTCTTTTTGTATAAATTATTTTCTCTCCGTAACCTTAATACCATCAGTCTTTATTTCTGGCATGAACAGTAGTCAGTGGTAAAACTGAGGGGACATAAAATTTGAGTGAAATGTAGTAAATTTGAAAGCCAGACACAGAACCACCAGCTAGGAAGAGATCTCCAGAGGTCACCTCATCCAACCTCCCACTCAAAGCAAAGCTAATTAGAATGAGGTGACTCAGTGCCTTGTCTAGTAAAATTTTGAGTATCTCCAAGGGTAGAGATTCACCAACCTCTTTGGGTGACCTGTTCCAGTTTTGAACACCCATATATTAAAAAAAAAAAAAAAAAAGAGTTTCTGTATTGAGTGAGAATTTCCCATGTGTACCAACTTGTGTTCATTTTCTCTTGCCTTTCCATTGTGAGAAGCTTCTCTGTGCATGTCTGAGAAGTCTGGCTCCGTCTTCTCTGTACCCTGCCATTACGTAGCTGTAGAGAGTGATAGGGTCCCCTTGAAGTCTTCTCTCTTTGCAACTGAACAAATGCAGTTCTCTCAGCCTTTCATCATATGTCCCATTTTCCAGCTCCTGACCATGTTTGCATTTGCCATATCTCAAAGCTAGGACAAGATCAAGGTAAGAATCATGTGTTGCTGGATTCTAATTACCCTTAATCCATGTTCTGGTTTTGGCTGGGATAGAGTTAATTTTCTTCAGAGTAGCTGTGTTTTGGGTTTGTGCTGAACATAGTGTTGATAACACAGGGATGTTTGCATTACTACTGAGCAGGGCTTACACAGAATCAAGGCCTTTTCTGCCTCTAACTCCACCTCACCAGTGAGCAGGCTGGGATGCACAAGAAGCTTGGAGGGAGCACAGCTGGGACAGCTGACCCCAGCTGACCCAAGGACTATTCCATAAGTGAGAGAAGACCTTTCCCTCATAAACGTATTTAAGATGCCATGCCAAACTTCTCCTATGGACACAGCTGAAGAGACGTCTAATGGTATGGCTAAAGGATGATCAATCCCAACATTTAACAAATATTAATGCATGTAAAATGAAATGGGATTTTAAATTAATTTGCTACTTCTCAGGCAGAACCTTGCCAAAGTTTGAGGTTTTTTTTCAATGGTTTTTTAACAGTCGGCAAAAAAAGACTACAGGACCAGATGCTTTTCTAAAGCTGACTCATTCAGTAGCAATCTCTGATATGAAAGAGGTGTTTTGCCATGGTCTATTGGACAGAATGAAGAACAATGCCCTCGCCAATGTCATTGTTCATTGATGTATTCAGTGATTTCTAGTTTTTGATCGGGAATGTGTTCAATCATGTAGTCGGCACTGTTTCATCTCTCAGAATGAGCTGTTGAAGTGGAGGTTTTCCATTTAGCTAGATTCAAGAGCAAGTCTCAGGAGCTTTCAAAGAGTGATTAAAGTTGGTAAAAAAAATATCTGTGTACTGGAGAGTGATCTTTCTGCCCTTTTATGAAGTATTAGAAGAATAGTCTATGAAGTGGACAAACTGATATGAAAATTGTACTGTGGTTCCTAGAATACACATACTGAAACCCCTAAAATGCTGTAGGAAAAACTGATGTTCTGGAATTACTAGTCTAATTTTATAGACAGTCAGAGATATGCACTAATTAGGTAAATCTTCAAAAGTTTAAAATTTCCATCGACCAAAACCTTGTGAATGACTATTATCACATTTTTGGAAATGTGTGTCGGATGAATTTTCATGCATCTTTATTTTGCACATGCTAATAGCAAGACAGTTCATCATTAAAGAAAACATAAAAATATCAAGTCAAACCTACCTTCTTTGCCTTCAATTCCAGGGGTTTATTTGTCTTTCCAAATATATGTGCTAACTTCTTTGTGGAGCCAGTCATAAAAGAAATGGTACTTTGTGTTTAATTACATAATTATATATAAATGATAAATTTATATGTAGAAACTCAACATTCACACTTTTTGTATACATGCGTTACATCTACGTTTAAGTTGTCATTCAAATGTCCTATTGGACAGCTCATAAACATACTGTTATTCATACTTGTTTTCTGTGATTGCTGCTAGAAGAATTAGCTTTTGTAAATGAGTATGTCTGAAGAGAAAAAGTAGAAGTATAGCATGGATATAAAAAAAAAAGAACTAGATTTTTGATCTTCTTAAAAGATTTGGTCTGGATTCATTGTGAAGAATTAGTGAAGACTGCTGCAGCTTCTTTTATCTTATGTGGTATTCTCATCCCTAGCTAATGGCACAGTCATCTGGACACTCTGAGTGGTAATTTAGATGAAAAGGATCTTAGAAATAATCATTAATTAAAACAAACTGTTTTTTTTTCCTTTGGTTAGTTTTGTACTACATTGAAATAAAAGGTTACTGAGCTGATAGTGCTATGTGTACTCAACTGCGCTTAACTGACATGACGGAAGGATTATGAGAAGAAAAATACGAATTTTATTCCTAAAATGACCTCCAACATTTAAGATTTTCTGAGGGAACAGGAGAAGGGGAGGGAGGTGTTTATGACTCATTCACCTTGTTCCTCCTTCACCCAAGTTTCATGCTTGTATTTCTAAATATGGAAAAAGAAAAGTCTTTCTTCATTTGCAACCTGTGAACATTTTATTTGCAGTATATGAGGTATATGATGCCTGGAAATTATACACATCCGTGTACTACTGGATTCTGCACACAGTTGCAGTAACTGCAGACTGTATGTTGGGCTAATTGTGCTGCTGCTAACACGTCTATGCCACCATCTGCAACTTAGCTTTTTTTTGGATTGAAGGCCTCTTTTCCGTTTGAAGTAATTAAACCCAGCAGATAATACAATACCAAAGTACTCCTCCTAACCTCTAAATGACTCTTCTGTATTAGTTCTGTAAAAAATTCATGTGAAAATTGAAGGTAGAGTTAATAGAATTAGAGTGCACTATCCCTCACAACCTGGATAGCGAACAGAGAGAGTTTCAGCCTTCAGGAGTGCTTATATCTGTTCACATATTTCATTTATTTAAAATATTAAGCAAAAAACTTGGGGCAGTACCAGGGCTTTCATCCACTTAAATTTCTTCCTCTTGTGTCCCCAGAAATTTCCCTGACAAACCAGCAACACAAAATGGCTCTCTCTTCCACAGATATCCTGAGGGCATATTTGGAGGTGGCTATGCTGCCTGACTGGGAGACAGTGATAGCTGGCTCAGAAATAAGGTGTTATAGCCTTCCAGCCAAGAGAAGCTGCCACAGCAATGATGATGCTTTGAATAGAATTTATGCCCTATTGTGTATTTATTCACTGTCATTGCTAAGCACTGTAAGCAAGCTAGGAAAACTCCCATCAGCCATAGCATCTGGTAAGCTTTAAAGCATAACTTCAAAATTAGACTCTATGTTTGCAAATCCAGTGCCATGCAAAAAGTACCATCTGGCCTAGATCTGTTTGAGAGTAAATCGGTATATTTTGTGAAACTGAGGAGAGACAGACCAAAAAAACCACAAGGCATTTGCATCGAGAATTAACAGTAGTTGACATAGACACAAGAATCAACCATTTCTGTGCAATAAGATAGTGCAAAACAATGCACTTGGTTACAATATGACTCCAGAATAATCTCAGCAAGAGGGAAGAAGAGGAATCCCTATTGGGCTTTTCTAAACTTTTAACAAGGTATAAGCATGTTTGAAAAGAAGATGGATTTCTATAGGGCATAATAAAATGAGATGTGGGTCCTAAAGTATCCTAAAAACACATGATCAAACTATGTACTAGAGCAAATAAAGAGAGAATGTTTCTGAAAATAAATGGCCTCAGCTTACCTTCTGTAACACCTGCAAGCTGGATCAATTGCCTTGTGGTGGGAAAAGAGTTTTCAGTCAGCACAAAAGTCATCTCTGATCCAAAAGCAGCCAGCAGTATCAAAAAGATGTCACAGTTGGTCAGTGATTGGCTCATGGTGATAGGAACAGCTTCTGGAATATCCAAGGGGTAATCTTTATTTGACACTTTTTGAGGGACTTCAGATACATGCCAAGGTCTTGAAAAATAATAGTTATTCTAAACTACAGTTATGAAAGAAGGTTAGAAATTTAAACTGCTGGTCAACTGTTTTTCAGGATCCTGCATGCACAACTGAGAAACCCTGGAGATAGTGTTCAAATATACAGACCCAAGGACTAATGTTAAATGAGTCAAGAAATAATATGCAATATATCAGTCACAAAATATTTCAAACTTACAGTTTTTAAATAATAGTAGAGCAATGCCTTAAGAGACAGCCTAGAAACTGCACCAATACAAAGTTGGCATTTTTCAAGCAAAGTCTTGAGAGATACCAAATGCAGCTGTGCCGGAAGAAGAAGTTGTACCTGGCAGTGCTCTTTGGAATGGGACAAGTCGAGCGATTCTGAGGGCGTGGTGGCTGTGCAGCCTCATCCAAAGTTAACAGGATGCATCTTGAAGAAGCCTCTACTGGGTAAATCCAACTGACCAACACTGCATTTTTGAGGCCTTTGTATTGTGATGAGAGGAAAATCACATGCTAATGGACGATGTGTTTAGCTTCCACCTTCCAGATGGAAAGCAGAGTCTGCCAACTAGTCACATGTGGATATCTGAGTAGCCATTCCGGGCACTCAATTCTATGTTTCAGGCAAACAGACAAAACCCCTGTTAACAGCGCGTGGTGAGGTGGGCACTAAATTAATTCATACTTCAACAAGTAGCCCAATTTGAGATTTGCGAGAAATGAGGATTTCTTTAAAGCAGGCCAGGCAGTAACCTCAGCGGAAATCATGAAGTAGATGCATGCCCCGCAGCTGGGAGCAGAGCATCCTGGAATGAAACCAGGACTATATTTACAAGTCAGATACAAGCACCTGAGAACAGGTATTAATCAGAGGAATATGTGTACGGTGGTTGATAACGGGAAAAAAACCACTCTTTCCTCAGCAGCTCTCCCCTTAACGTCAGGAACTTTTAAGTTGTGCTAAACTGTTTCTCACAAATCAGCAGTGTGATATGGAAATGGGGGGGCTCATTTTTCATTTTAGGTTGCCACTTTCCTGAATTTCCATGTTCAAACAATGAGACACTATGCACAGTTTCTCTGGTAGGCTGATAAACTAAATGGGAAGACAGTCTTACCAGCATAGAGAATCTAGCAACTGATAGAAAGGGAAAAATATCAGGAAGGGATGCAGAGCTTCATCCACTGTCACAGTGCTTATCCACTGTCAGATATACAGATTGACTAGTCAGTAAACCAAATGATGGATTAGTGGAGAAGGAAACTGTTGAGGTGGAGCAAGGAGACAGATGAAAAATCAGATGACTGAGAACCTGGAGTCTTTTTCTGAAGCTGTTCTCTTGATTTCAGTAATTTTATCTTTTTGCATTTGTGAAGCAGCGCCCGTGTTTATTCATGTTGAAATACATGCTGTCACAAGAAAGGCATTCTTTATTTTTTATTAACATTGTATGCTATGGGAAGAAGCCTCTGAGCAGCAGCATCAGAGACAAAGGTAAGGCCATGGCACAGTATGTGTCGACACCACATAGCGGGATCAGGAATCCTGGGGATTCCTGGAAAATTCCCAGGCAAATATCATTTGTGCTAATACCTTGTAAGTCTGGTGTTGTTGACTGCTGAGCTCCAGCCACACAGCAGAGTCCTGCTACTTACCTATAGTATAACATACATATATTTAAATGTAACAAAATGAACCATTTAAAAAGTGTTAACACCAAAGGAATTTCTTTGAAGAGGGATTTGAAGTGGCACCCATTTTAGACTTCAAAAAGTTAGTAATAAAAAAAGTTTGTTCCTAGGACCTTGCAAGATTTATGGAGATTTTTATCTTCAGACATGTGTAACTTTTTCCTAGCTTAAGGTTGTGAAGGATTTGGATCTTATTATTTAATACAATGGGTCTTGTTTCTGGCAGTTTTATAAAATTTAAATAAGATATAAATTGTGCTATGTTAAAATTATAATTTGGTACATTATAAATTAAAATTTAAAGTTGCAGTACCAATTCTTTTCATATTACTTTTATATAAAGCTCAGACCTAACATAATATTAAATCAAGCCATTTAAAATCACTGATTCAAACCACTTCACTACTGTTTTAGCTCTTTCAGGAGAGACAGGATTAGAGTAGGTTTTTTTTTTAATGAGAGAAATGTTTGAAAATGTTGATATGTGACTACTTGCTGAGGAACTCATAATTTATAACATGAAAGAAAGAAAGAAAAAATCTTGCAGCAGTGTTGTAGCTAAGCTTTTAAAGACAGAACAGTCAGGGCATGTAAAACTGCAGTTACTATAGAAACACGATCTTAGTCCTTTTTAACTGAATGTGGAGAATTTGGGGATGTACAATGTGACATGGCAGCACTGTGAAGCTAGTCACATTCATCACTCTCACCATAAATTTGTAATTACAGTAGAATGAAAAATGCCCCATCTGCAACTGAGCATGTAGAGGGGATAAAAAGGATTCTACTAGGGATTAAGCATGTGCATGAGAAGACAGGCATTGTTTTAGAGAGTGGATAACACAAATGGCCAATGCCTTGGTGTGATTTCCTCAAAAAAAGGCTCCTAGATTAATTGATGGGATCAACAGGCTCATGGGTGTCCTGTATAGAAAGATGCAGACCTAGATACTCAAGTAATACCTAGAAAGCAAATTACAGAGACATGAAAGACACTTCTGTTTTGAAGCTTGTGCTTAGATGTATTTTGGATCCACATTTACGAGCACTAGGTCCATTTTAAAACAAAGGATGTGTTCTCTTCTGAACCATTTGTAGCCCAGGTTAGGTAAATAGGGGTTTGTTTTGTTTTGTTTTTTGAAAGAGTAGCATTTGTTACATTACTTGTGTTTTCTCCTGGGGGCATAAGGAGAATAAAATTGGTGGCATTTTTATGGGTTGTCAGGTGTTCTGTTTAGATGATGTGTTTAATAAGTATTAGATAATAACAGTCAATAATATGTAAACTGCATAATGAAGTTAGAAGCCTGAAGCTATGATTTTATAATAAATCTTCATGATAAATGTTTGTTAGTTACTAAGTCTGTTTCAGCTGGAGTCTGCTGTAACCTTATAAAGCAGGTTTGAGAACAGAAACCTGTTCTGCCCCAGATTTCCTTATGCTGCATGAACTTGAATTTACAACTGTTCCTCTGTATAAAAGGGAGAAAACAGTAACCCTAAAACTGAGGGTGCTAAGAAAATAAATGTATTATGGAATCTGAAGCACTTCAATAACATGCTCACAAAACATGCTTAGAGTAGTTTAGATGAGCTTAGGGATACTCTAAACTAAATGTAGTTCAAGTTTTTTATGCCTTGGAAAAGTTTCCTGTTAATGGAACCATTTCCTATTAATGGAAACAGCTGTACATACCATAACAGTACAGCACCATGTAATCTTATGGAAGAAGGGAAAGAAAATTAAATTCACTTTCCTATTCAGTGAGTTCTGTCAAGGCAGGAAGAGAGAGGAAGGAGGAGAAAAATAATATTTTTTGTTTTCTTCATATGCTCTCCTTTCTTTCAAGTTACTGAGTTCTTGGGTTTAACGGGAATCTGCTGTAAAGGATGATGAAAGAAGTTCACATCAGGAAAGGCATGAATGTGTAGATTTAAAGGGCATTATCTATTTTATAGCCAATCTGTTGACCTTAATGAAAAGGATTTCATTAAGTGGAGTTTTATTTAGAGTTTTACCCAATTAACAAGCTGTAGCATTTCAGGAAGTTATAACTTTTCCTGCTTGTTTTTCCCCCTATCAGCATTTCTCAGTATCGATGAAGTGTGTACACTTTTCACAATAAAATAGTCCTTCAAAGCTCTGGCGGAGTTCCTCGTTCTGATTGGCTGCTGATCCTAGAGGTCTTTTCCAACCTTAATGATTCTATGATTCTATGAGCTGAACTATTCTGATGACTTGCCATAGATAAGTAATTAAAGGTACGCATTAAATGGACAAGCTAATTAAACTGTAATGCACATTATTTTGGACATCTGAGCAGCAAAGTGTGGAGTTGTAGAGCCCATTGGCCTCCTTTTCTCAACTTCTGTTCCTGGTCTTTCTCTAGTATAGCATGTGGCCTGTGATTAGCGTTCGAGTGATTGTTGTGGACTGTGAAACTTTGAGCTAAGTTATAAGTTTGCTTGAGGAGACGGAACTTTTCAGGTATGCATTTGCTAGAAGGAGTTTGAAGATTCAGAGACCTTTGCCATATAGTTAATATGTAAAGAGATGGGGGAAAAAGAAAGAAGAAAAAAATTCCCTTGACACCTATTTAGATAAGATCAAGGAAGGTTTAAAGTAGTAATAAAAAACAGGAGTGGTTGTATTCTGGCAACATTGTCACTTAAACTTCAGTATGACTGGAATGAAAAGCTCAAGATAATAAGGATGCTATCTTTCTCCATAAAGTAGGAATGTGCTGACAATTTTATAGAATTCAGGTTGGCCACCTATCAGCTAATGAATGCAATGAGTATTTTAAACCAGCATTAAATTTATATACATTAGTCAACTGACGCTACTGTTACTTCCTCATTAAAAATAATGTACAGCCTGTGGCCTCTAAGCACTCTGGGATGGATCTTTCCAACTCTTCTTGTTCAAAGAGTTTCACTTTGTAAAAGACAGCACATAGAGAATAATCAGGACTTATGCTGAGTGGCTCCATTTTCAGTTATCTGGAAATCTCAGCTTTACTAGTGAAAGGAAGGTATATATAAAGCTGATATAGGTCTGAGGCATGGAAGATCCAAGCAAGTATTTTTAAAATAAAACAAAATAAAAAAACATTTTAAACTCAGAATTAAAACAAACTATTTTTGAAGGGCTTGAGGATGATTCAGGCAATGTAGTATCTGATCCAAGAGGCAATATCTTCTGTCTTATCTTTGTGAATGCCCTAGAATTTAATTAATCTTATGGATTTATTAAGGTTTCAAATAATAATGAATACTAAAAGTCTAAGGACTGCAACATTTAGTCATCCCGAGAAAAACATAATAATGTCCCATAAGAAATATTAGAAAGCGAAGACAGGTGATATACTAACACATACGTAAAACCACTACCAGATGAAGTACTGTTAAAGATTACAGCATCTGTAGACCAGTTCATAATGAACATATGATCACATCAGAGCTGGCAAAAATCTTTCTGGGAATCATTTATTCATTAAAAAATTGACTTTCAGTGCAGTACAAACTGTTTGCCATCTTGAGCCAATATCAAGGAACAAATTTAGGCAAAGCAAAGTAATAAATCTGTAAACATTGAAACAGCATTACTCAAAATGTTTTGAATTTTTTTGAGAGCTGCTTGTCTAAGAGGCTTAGGTGCAATTCCTAGAACTACTGTAGAAATACTGGCATTCCTTCTACTCACACACCTTCTCAGCATCTGAGAAATATGGAATCAGCTCTGCTGTCTGCTAAATTCAGAACAGGAACAGGAACTTAGGTATATTGCTTTTCCAAGTAAAGTGATATAGAGTATTTGAAGATGGCTTTTTCTTAATCTTTCCTATTTAAAGTGTTCCACTTTGCAAAAATAATGAATTATTCATTGGACAAGAAAAATAGAGAAAGTAAGAACTCTGAACTGGAGCATTAATTATTCATACAACTTTAGATCCCATGACTTTGAGTGGAGAGGTGAATAGTAGACAAAACTTTTTGACAAAATTCTTCTCAAGGATTATCTTTTTCATATCTGTGTCCTAATTGCATATATTATTTGTGAAAATTATCTCATTATTTGTACAAAAAAGGCAAGATCATATAGTAAAAATATACTTTGTTGTTGCCGCTTCCTCCATTCTTTCTATATACGTGCTTTTTATTCTCTTTTATTCTTAATAATATTGAATCTTTCTCTGCTGTCTGCTTCTGTATCCCAAATTTCTGGAGATCATTCAGTAATTGCTTTTTTCCCCAGTTACAGACATTCCAAATTTAGCTGTATGGTTGATTTAAAACAAAGCTTTGAATTTGAGCTAGATGGAGCCCTACAAGAAGTTTCTTTAGCAGGAGAAAAGAAGAATGAAAATCAGACACAGCTGATCATTTGATTTAGATATTCTTTCTCACAGGCTTACTGTAGTTTCACAACCTGCCAGAGTCCCAGAGAGTGTATTAGCCAGGATATTATACACACAGAGAATCATATAAGTTGGGAAAGACCTTTAGGATCATTGAGTCCAACTGTAAACCTAACACTGCCAGTTCACCACTAAACCATGTCCCTAAGCACCACACACAAATGTCTTTTTTATATGTCCATGAATAGTGACTCAGCTACTTCCCTGGGCAGCCTGATCCAACCCTTGGCAGTCCTTTCAGTGAAGCCATATTTCCCAATACCCAATCTAAACCTCCCCTGGCACAGCTTGAGGCCATTTTCTCTCATCCTGTCACTCGTTACAATCTCCTTTCAGGTAGTTGTAGAGAGCAATGTCTCCCCTCAGCTTCCTTTTCTCCAGACTAAACAACCCCAGTTCCCTCAGCTGCTCCTCATAAGACCTGTTCTCCAGACCCTTCATCAGCTTCGCTGCCGTTCTCTGGACACGCTCCAGCACCTCCAAGTCCTTCTTGTAGTGAGAGGCCCAAAACTGAACACAGTGTTCAAGGTGTGGCCTCACCAGTGCCGAGTACGGGGGGGATGATCACTTAGAATCATCGAATCATATAATCATAGAATGTCCTGAGTTGGAATGGACCCACAAGGATCATCAAGTTCAACTCCTGTCCTTGCACAGGTCAACCCCAAATTTACTTCCATAGTCTTGCTGGCCACATTATTTCTGGTACAAGACAGGATGCAGTTGGCCTTCTTGTCCACTTGGCCACACTGCCGGCTCATGTTCAGCCAGCTGTCAACCAACACCCCCAGGTCCTTTTTTGCCAGGCAGCTCTCCAGCCATTTGTCCCCAAGCCTGTAGCATTGCATGGGGTTGTTGTGACCCAAGTGCAGGACTGGGCACTGAGCCTTATCAAACCTCACACGATTGACCTTGGCCCATCAATCCAGCCTGTCCAGATCCCTCTGCAGAGCTTTTCTACCCTCAAGCAGATCAGCACTCCCACCCAATTCGGTGTTGTCTGCAAACTTACTGAGGGTGCACTCGATCCCCTCATCCAGATCATTGATAAAGATATTAAACAGAACTTGTCCCAGCACTGAGTCCTGGGGAACACCGCTCATGACTGGCCACCAACTGGATTTAACCGCATTCACCACAACTCTCTGGGCCCAGCCATCCAGGCAGTTTTTTACCCAGCAAAGAGTACATCCATCCAAGCCATGATGAGCCAGTTTTTCCAGGAGAATGCTATGGGAAATGGTGTCACAGGCTTTACTAAAGTCTAGGTAGACAACACCCACAGGCTTTCCCTCATCTGCTAAGTGGGTCACCTTGACATAGAAGGAGATCAAGTTAGTTAAGCAGGACCTGCCTTTCCTAAACCCATGCTGGCTTTGCCTGATGACTTGGTTGTCCTGTATGTGCTGTGTGCCGGCACTCAAGACTGCTCCATAACCTTCACTGGTGCTGAGGTCAGACTGACAGGCCTGTAGTTCCCCAGACACTCCTTCCAGCCCTTCTTGCAGATGGGGGTCACATTTGCTAATCTCCAGTCAACTGGTACCTCCACAGTTATCCAGGACTGCTGATAAATGATGGGAAGCAGCTTCGTGAGCACTTCTGCCAGTTCCTTCGGTACTCTTGGGTAGATCTCATCCTGCCCCATAGACTTGTGTGTGTCTAGTTAGTATAGTAGGTCACTAACCATTTCCCCTTGGCTTATGGAGGCTCCATTCTGCTCCCCAACCTTGCCTTCCAGCTCAGGGGGCTCGGTACCTAGAGAAAAACTGGTCTTACTATCAAAGACTGAGGCAAAGAAGGCATTAAGTACCCCTGCTTTTCCTCATCCTTTGTCACTATGTTTCCTCCCACATCTAATAAAGGCTGGAGATTCTCCTTAGTACTCCTGTTGCTGCTCATGTATTTATAGAAATATTTTTTATTGTCTTTTATGGCAATATCCAGATTACGCTCTAGTTGGACTTTGGCCCTTCTAATTTTCTCCCTGCATAACCTCGCTACAGTTTTGCAGTCCTCCTGACTTGCCTGCCCTTTCTTCCAAAGATCATAAACTCTCCTTTTTTTAATGAGTTCCAGTCAAAGTTCTGTGTTCAGCCAGGCTGGTCTTCTTCCCCGCCAGCTTGTCTTTTGGCACATGGGGACAGCCTGCTTTTGTGCCTTTAAGACTTCCTCCTTGAAGAATGTCCAGCCTTCCTGGACTCCTTTGCCCTTCAGGGCTGCCTCCCAGGGAACTCTGTTGATCAGTCTCCTAAACAGGCCAAGGTCTGCCCTCCAGAAGTCCAAGGTGGCAGTTCTGCTGACCCCCGCAAACTATATTATGCAATATAGTCTGTCTTTCCAGTAAGTCTCATTGTATAAATTTACCGTTCCCTTATGCTGTCACTCAGTTATCAACCAAAACCGGTATGCATGGGAATTTCAAATGCCTAATGGCTTTGTGATGCAATAATTTGAACATGCACCAACTTTTTGAATATGTTTTCTTATACTGGTACAATGCTGTATGGCTTACAAAGGATTAATAATGTATATAAATATATGTTAGTAGTAGCACAACATCTGTAAAATGTTAATACATATTTTATGGTGCATTCACAGTACATTATGAATGATAAATAGGTGACAATAGATGCCTTTATAAAATATTTATCATTCACTCTGCTTTTAGTTATGCTAGAAGCTGCTCAAGAGCCATCAACAGAAAGTGAATAGAGTTATCAAGGTTACAGTAAGCTATTTATAATGAAATGTGCAAGCTTAAAATTAAGTACTGCAAATGATGACAAAAAGTTGACAAGCTACAATTATACAATAAACTGTAGCCTGATACAGAATAGGCCCCTGAGGTGTTCCATCTTTCTTTGAAATATGGCATATGGAGCACTAATATAAAATTTTCAGCCTTTGGAGTATAACAAAATGAAATTTTATCCATCGCAAATCCCCTAATGAGTCTTTGAAGAAACGTATGTAGAAAGTTTGAAAACATAATTTTGGAAAATCAAGAACTATTTCTGTTGTTAAATGGCTGATTGATGTCCTACATCTCACTGTGATGCTGACAAAACAATTCAAAATATGAAATTTTCCAAATATGGATTAATTTATCTCTTTATCCAATATTGAAGAACAGGTTTTAGGTATCAGTTTTCTAACTCTATATAATCCAATTATTTTTGCTCCTCCAAACAAGCAATACAAATTACAGTATAATTTGCTATTCTTAAACCTCTCTTTCAGTTTTCCTTACTCCAAAGTGATAGGCTTTAAAGGAATTTCAGATATAAGTAGTAGAAGAGCAGTGTTAAGATGAAGAGAAATCGTAATATTAGTTCACATTTAATTAGGAGACAAAACTAGCTCTTATTATACATATACATATATATGCCTCTCTTGAATAATGATTATTAAAATGTTTCTTGAGAAATAAGACTGTAGTCTAGAAAAAGTCTACCTAGACTTTAGAGGGACTTTAATCTATAGATATTAGGCTAAAAATAGCCTTTGTTTACATCACAGGTAAAGAAAAATTCTTACAGAAGACTCTTACTTTGTGAGAATATTTCCTACTGTATTGCTCTGGGTCTGCAATGTAGATTCTGTGGTCTCCTGGGAACCTGAAAGTTATTTCTAAAGAAGAAAAAAAATGAGTTTCTGTTCATGGTAGGTGATGGCTTGATAACATCAGAAACTGAGTTTTTGCTCATAAATTCTAGAA
Source organism: Phalacrocorax aristotelis (assembly GCF_949628215.1). Lineage (NCBI taxonomy): Eukaryota > Metazoa > Chordata > Aves > Suliformes > Phalacrocoracidae > Phalacrocorax > Phalacrocorax aristotelis. The sequence goes on from NC_134281.1 coordinate 36,048,730, forward strand.
TGGTTACTCTAGTGGAAACTTATTTATGCTGTCCTGCTAATGACCTCCCAACTGTAGTAGGAAGGCCCACTACTAAGAAAAACAGGTTTTCTATTTTTCCATGTCCATTTAGCTTTTGACATGTCTACAGAAACTTCCATTATGCCTGCAAAATAATTCAGAGATCATCAGCAGTCTGAACTGTATATTCTTGTCCTGAAGAAATATCAGTGTCTGAAATACCTTTTTAAATTATTCAAATGAAGTAGGTATCCTAAATCTCTGTGAAATCTAATTCTCTTGGACTCTTTTAAAACTTTAGTATCACTTCATATACAGTGTCTTAGATAAGTTTTTCTTACTTCCTGCTGTTACAGAGATAAAGTCAGTGTTCCAGCACTGTTAGCATTCCACTATTTTTCAATCTGTATTTGTTCTGTAAGGCTGGGTGGCTATAGATTCCTAAAATATTTTCTGTCTTTACTTCTTTCAACAAGTACAATGGGAAACTGGTCAGGTTTGTTGAAGAGCTGGGCAGCCCAGCTCTTCCACAATAGTCAAATCAGGAGGTCCTTGAGCTGAAAATTGTTGGAGGTTGGAGAGTATTCATGTATCACATGTACTTATCCCATTCTTTTATCTTCTGTATATTTTTCTTGTAACTGTAAGAAGATGGTATTTGATGTTAATTGGAGCTTTGTTTTGGCCCAGCAGGATTATTCTTGTCTTCTTCCCTTATGTTCTCCTTGAATCCACAAATACAAGTAACTTTTAAAAAGAACATTTATTCGTGGTTGTTTAATCCACCATCCTTATAACTGAAGCTGTAGCACTGTAGTGTTACCTAAAGTACAAAAAAAGCAATTAATCATGAGTTAAATTTTCTCTTTCCTGTCATGATTTAATATTTCTGATTCAGTAACAGTGTATTTTTCCACCTAAAATTGTGCAGCTGGCAAAAACTAAAATAACAATAAACTGTTAAGGATCTGGATCAGGATCTGGTCTTATATCAGCTGATGTAAATTGATACAGCTTCATCGTCTTCAGCTGACATGCACCGACAGTCCTTACAGGGAGATTCTATTTATGTTTGCTTAATGAGATGTACAACTTCACAGGAGGAGAGTCTTCTCTGAATGCCATGTTTGTTTCTAGCTTGTTGAAATGTTCATGAACTATATTCAATTACAATTACTTGGACTTAAAATGTACTCCTGTTGGTAATTGCCTGACATAGAAAAGGTGTCATAGAATTGCTTCCAGGCACTGCATTTCCAGGAGTATTTTAATATTCGTATTCATCAGTAGAGAAAGACTTTCTTTATCATATATATTTTAAATTGTCTTGATTTGTAGTAAATGTAGGCGAGTAGTCTGCCAGACTTGAAAGGTAAATACAGTGAGCTAAATTCATATCCTATTATACTCACACAGACAGGCCCTTAGCTGGTGCAACAAAATCATATCAATTTTCTGATGATTTTTATTGCTTATTTGTTCCAAAATGACCTTCAGTAAGCACTGCTTTCTTCCCATCTCCTCAAACAGAAAGAGGTCAGTAAAAACACGGCTGTCAAATATCTGTCAGAACAGATTTATTGTATTGCTTAAACCTGGTGAAGTAGATTTTTTTTTCTCCTTCTCTCCTATAATCTGACCCAAGGGTTAAACTTTCAAGTATATTATTTTATTTATTTTTTCTCTTTCTTCTCGACAACCTACATGAAACAAAACAGGTGTGAGTCAAATCTCTGGGGCATTGAGTGTTTGAATGAGTATGAAGCTTCTTACTGCTGGTAACGCTGGCTTTAAAATATTACCTAGCCCCAGGTATTTTCATCGGTTGTTAAAAAAAATCCCATTTTATCTTGTAATTAAATTCGGGTATAAAACTGATACTTCACACAGGAACTACTAAAGTCACAACACATGCCTTGAGCTGAATTTGCCATCCAGCCCAAGTGGGGTAAACTTTGGGGGATTTTCTTGCCCTTCTGTCCCCTCCTCCCTCAAGGAGATCTGGTGCAGAATCAAATCTCTGCCAGGTTAGCACCGGAAAAATCTAACTAAGATCCCTACACTTGTGTATAATTTTTTCCTTTATGAAACTACAGTTACATAGTGAAAGATAAACAAAATCACATTGCACCACATGGTTGCGTTTAGCAGTAACTGAGATCTGCCATTATTCCTTGTTAAGCTACTACAACAATCAACGAGTGCTTATAAAATACCACTCTTTCTGAGATGCAAATTTACTTCCATTGTGCCTTAATGTAGCTGCTGAAGACTGCCAATTTGCAGGAACTCTTGTAAAACAGTTACTTAATTTCAGGTGGAATGATAATATATGGTAAACACAGAAGAGGTCATTAATGCAGCTACATGGATATTACCTCAACTGCACATTTCTGGCAATATGTAGAAGTTATTTTACGATGTGATAAGCCCAGACAAAGTATTCAATAATGTGATGTTGAGAAGACTCATAATGGCAGGGAGAAAAAGCAGTCTAAGCATATATTTGTACTTTTAATATTCTTTAGAACGATTCTGAAATGCAAGGACTAGAATTTGAGCTACTGTCAATGAGAACAGCTTGATTTTGTTCACTGGTTTTTATTCACTGCTCTTTATTACCAGCTAGTAACAATCTGGCTCATTCTGTTTTCTCTGAGACCAATGTTATTTTTGCTAATGGAAGTGTTCCCAGTAAGTATGAAAAGGATAATAGTGTCAGATGGGCAGATACTGGCTACCATATGATTGGATTTCTGTGACCATGATCACTTTTCTCCAACAAGAAATCTTGGAAGAAGGGAAAATTTCCCATTTGTCCAGGATGTCAGGTGCCTGAAAAATATCTGGAAGTTTAACAAACAGCTGACAGTGTGTTCCACGGTGCACAGGCAACATATCCAGTGTGCTGTAGTGTACATTTTGAATGTAAGGTAGCTTATAAAACATAGTTACAGAACATAAAAGAAAAGGGGAAAACAGCAACATAGATAGGAAAGCAAATACTGACCTCCTAAGATAACAAGGATTATGTAGGATGCTCCATCCAGCCCCCAGAACGGGCAGAGACTACAAGCAAAATGGGATGCTTCAGCACTGTGTTTAGGTGGGCCAGTGAGCATTTACAAGAATAATAAGCTGTGCTTGTTTCAGTGCTTTTAAAATAGACTTTGTATTTTTAAGAAATTAATCCTTTTGTGTTTCAGAGAAGCTATTTTATATCACATGAAATCACAATGAATCTATTACAGGCCTACCCTCTGTTGGACCTGCTGAACCCAGCTATCCTGGTATGAGGTGCAGTCTAGCTGCAGGAGCTCTGCAAAGGGTAATGTATCCTACTGAGAAGCAACAGGGTTAATTAGCTCATGCATTTCTCACTGCTGAAGCAGTTACGCTATTTCTCTTATCTGAACTGCTTCTGTTGCGGTCCTCCTGGATCTATGTGTGCTTCTCTGTGGTATACAGTTTAGGCATATTGCAGGGTTGCACTTTGTAGGCAGCAAATTCACAAGCAAGGAAATAAGTAAATTTTCACACCAGAAGACCTTGAGACCTGACATGGTGATGCACTGCAGGACCTTGTGAAAAGGCGGCAATGCAATTGGCCTGGTAACCGTGACAGCCCCTGTACTAGAGGCTCTCTTACCCCAGGAACTGCGTTTTCTTCAGCTGTACGCACCGGCACTGCAGTTTGCTCTCCCACCCCTGTGCCTCCCATTTCCTCCTTCTTGCTCCAGCTATGTTGCACTGTAGTTGCCTATTAGAACAGTTAATCCTGCTTCTTATCTAAAAGCTTTTGAACCTAATGGTATACACTGAAGATGTAAACATCAATTGGACTGAAAATTAAATTTACTAATCTCATTAGGACTGTAACTCAAGTATTCTTTGGCCACATGTTTTACATACCTACCTGATATAAAATAACTTCTTAAAAATACTAACAGTCCTTACAGAAGGTGCAGTTAGAACAAGATTCACTAAGGTGGATTTTATGGTAATTTGGTTTACTGCTTTACTCACCTTACAAAATTTAATGTAGCAAGTGGAAACCCCTAGTCTGTTTGCCTGTAGTTGTAATTTGTACATTAGGAAAGATGCAAAGGAAATATTTCAAACCAACAAAAATTTCCAGTTACCACCTTCCCCCAAAATAAAATGTGATAAATAGAAGTAGAAAACACATTGACTTACATAAAGAAAATTGCAGGTACCAGAGAGCTTCTGATGTAAACTGACAAAACGCCTGAAGACTGCTTTACTGCATTCTGTTGTGAATTGCTTGTTTGCAAAGCCATTAATGCAATGTTCCCTTGTTGATTATTCCCAGGGCTTCTTCAGTACAGCATCAACACTGACAACACGTTTTTTTTCTTCCTTTTTCTTTTCTTGCGCTGAAATGTTAATTAAAATAATCTTGTTTGGAGGGATTCATGTTCACACATTGAAGCACAAAATTAGTTTTATACAAACTATGTAGTACATTTGATACTGTTGACAGAACAGCATTTTATGGAGTGTCCTTCGTGAAGTAACTTGGCACATCATGCAGCACATGAAAATTTAGTAGGTGTTTTTATAGTACATAGGACTGAAGTAAGACAGGAGGCAGAGATTGTAAGATATATGGAGCTGCACAAGTAAAAGAAGTACTATGAACTGTGGCAAAACAGGGTCAAGGGACAAACAAAATCAGTTTTAGAGCAGAATTAATGGGCAAGAGAGTAGATGGATCTGAGATCTGACTTACAGTGAAAACTATAACCAGCTGGACAAGTTGAAAAATTTTGCAGTGCCTTGTGTGTCAGCAACATTCTTTTGCAAATCTAAGAGTCATTCTGAGCCTTAAGAAACTCAGGTGAAATCATCTGCTAGGCCAAACAGTGCAGTTCCATTGGTTGCAACGGGACTCTTCCAGTTTACCCAGTTGATGATCTGACTTGCAGTTTTTCCTGGTAAAGGGGATCACAGACCCCTTTATTCTATGGAAACCACCAGCAACTACTCTCTTTCTCTCTCTTTTACACAATGATAGAGAAGGCTGTTCTACTGCACATTTTTCTATCATTTAATTTACTCTTAAAGACCAATTGTGAGAGACAATTTTCAGAAATCTGAAGTGTGGGAAAAAAAGAACTAGATAGCTTCTAGCTAATGCCTGTGGCTCGTGGAAGAATTTCTATCTTGAAACAAGGATAGAGTTAGACCAAGGTCAGTCTAGTCCAGCCTCTTGTGGCTGTCATGGTGGCCATCTACTTATGCAGGAGTACAGGGTAGACTAGGGGCCTGGGCAAACATATAGCAGTATGTCCTCTGAATATTCTTCTAGCTTTGAGCGATTTCTGAGTCAGACATGTCCTGAAGCAGAGATCTTTGTTTTTAATCGGACTCATCGAATATCTTTAGTGCTTTTGTCCAATGTTTCTTTCAGCTTATGTAGTCTTTTAGCATCTGCTGAGTTCTTTGGAAAGTAATTCATAACTTAACTACTACATAGCTTAAATACATGTTACATGAAGAAATATCTTACCCTTCTCCATTGTGCAAAGAATTTCGCTCTAATCCTAGCCCTGCAATTTTATTTGATTTCTCCCCCTCTCTTGCTCCCTTCCCCCTTTGTATTGGAAGAAGCAGTGAACAATCAATCTCTATTCACTGTCTGCTTTCCACTCACAATATTACAGACCTCTTTCTATTCAGCCTTCAGTTGTCTCTTTTTCAAACAGAAAAATAATACCCTACTCAGTTGCTCCCTTTAAAAAATCTGTTCCACACATTTGATCATTCCTGTAGCCTTTCCCTGTACCTTTTCCATCTCCACAGTATGCTTTCTGAGAGGACACAGACTCCGATTTATGCAGTGGCATAATAACATTGTTCTAGACTTTATTACTTTTCAATAATTTCCAACACTAAGTTTGCTTTCTAGCCACTACTGAGCACTGAGCTGATGTATTCACAGAGATATTTGTTATAATATGAAAATCTCATTCCTATGTGACTGTCAGTTGAAAGACCGTCATTGCATAATAAAGTTGGGATAGTTTTTCTCCTGGCTGCAGCATCTTCACTTACCCGCACTGAATTTTATCTGAGACTTCCTCACTAAGCAACTTGCTGCCCAGGGTCCTCTGCAGTTTTTCAGATGCATTGGCTTGACATCCATCTTCAGTGCAGTATAACCTTCCTAGACCTATAGACCATATACACCAAATATAGACCATCCTTTCGGTATAAAAATAGTTTAACAGCAGCTCCGTTTATAGGAAGAAATGCTACCTGCTGAGTGCTCATTCTGTGAGAATTCTTTTTTTTTGACATTAGTTCCAATGTTCATGAAACTGCTGTTACATTGCATTTTGCAATACAAAATATATAAAAGATAGAACGATGGAGTCAAAATGAAGCATCTCTTCAAAGTGTTTCTGGAGTTTGTTATGAAAACTGTTACTTTGTTGAAAGACACTGCAATAAAATGCCTTTTCACCAGAAAAATTTTCCAACCACGTCCTACAATAACTTTGGCAATACTGGCCTTTTTTGCCCAAACAGTGCAATTCTGAGAAAGTGCAAAAACTTCCCTTGAGTGTCATCTGTGTCCGGGTTAAATATGGAGTATAGAGATAGGAAACATAAATTCCTTTTTAGCTCAGGAAGAAAGAAGACTGAACAAAATTGGAGACATGGAGGATATTGTTATTAAATACCCCTGAAACCAATTTCCCCTGGAAGGATAAAAGATTTCTGTTTGATACATGTTCCAATGCAATGGCTCTGACACTACGCTGTCTATGAGAAAAGAAAAGGAGTAAGCATGGAAGCATGAAAGTCTTACAGAGAAGACAGAAGACAGCATTTTGATTTTCTCATTCAGGTTTTAGTAGTTACAACGTGCAGAGACTCAGGCACATCAAGGTACTGCAACTAGTCAAATGGCACAGGTAGAATTAGCAATCAAGGTCTCTAGATTTTCAGGTATCTGGAATATTAAAATTTTGTCTCAGGTTTCATATCCAATGGTGTGACTTTCTACTGTATTTTCATATGTTGTATTGCCCATGTGTATTGAGTTTTCTGCTTTTATTTAGTAGCTAAAAATGAGACAAGTTCAGTCTGAGGAATTTGATGAGGTCACACAATAAGTTTGGTTCCCAGATTTTGGATACACTATTGAAATAAAATGTCAGTGATGGGAAAATATCTTACAGATTTAAAAATCAAAGCCAAACAAAACAAGCTTTAGCAAGAGTTATGTGATTTGTCTTCTTTTCCAGCCCTTTGCTTTGTTTACCACCCAGTCCCTAAAAGCTTATAGTCCTGTTCATTATGAAAAGGTCATGCTAATCCTCCCTAGTCACCTCTCACCATGCACAAGTGCTGTGCTGCAGTATGAGTGGTAGAAATATTCAGCTTGCCTCAGCAAACTTTTATTTGGCTTTCAAACTCTTAATCAAAACTGGCATTTTATTGCCCCTACTGATTATGTTTCTGTTAAAACCAACGCACTCATGTCTTGTGTCTTTCAGATGTTTATACCTGTCCTACCTCCTGCACCAGCACTCAGGAAGAGTGTGGCTATACCAGTTACTGGAATGATCAAAGGCAGTAATGAGCTGCATAGTTAAACGAACTCATTATTTCAGAACCACATATACCTGTAAATGTGTTGCAGTTTGTGATAGATGGAAAACACACATAAAAAAGAAAGAGATTAGAGAACTTGATAGAGATAAATCCCATTAAAAACATCTTGGAGCATTTAAAAAATGAGAACTGTTTACAGCAAAGTATGTTTCTAACCTCCAGCCCTCATGGAGATCTCATTGTCCACTTGGCTGCCCTTAAAAAGACTCTGACAGCTTAGGTGCATTACTGTCAAGGTGAATGATAGCCAAGAAGATATAGAGCATTTAGATACCATTACCAAAGATTTTCACTAAACAATATGGGATGCCTAATTTGGATGAACAAACATTTTTTTTTTCATATAGCAACAGATGCCTTTCAAGGCTTTGGCAACAAAATACAACAGCCATAAACAGCTCTTCTGTCTTCTCATTTCCCTTGAGTTAAGTTTAATGTAAGAACTCCTTTCAGGAGCTCTACAGCTAGCAAAACCTGATTGAAAAAATGTAACCTAAGAAAGTCAGAGTTACGATCAAGCTGAAAATGACTTATATTTTCTGAAATCATGGATGTTCACAGGGAGAACATCTGAAGGACTTTACTAAAACTTAGAGAGTTTTCAGTTTCCTGCATCCCTTTTCTTTGACTAGAAAACCAACAATGTGCACCACAAGAGTACTGAGTATATAATTTCCTTTAAACAAATATTTACCCGTGATTAAATGTGATGAATTTACACACTGTTTTTATCTATTCAAGAACTACAGATATTTTCATGTAGTATAGGACTGTTTTGCACCTGGAAGTCTGCAGGCTCTGTGTAGATTAACATTTGAATGATTACCTGGATGCACTTGTGCTTCTTAAAGGTTCTGAGCCCAGAGAGATGAGCCTGAGAAAGACTGAAGAAATGGTCATTGTTAGTACATTATTTTGAAATCAGGAGTTGTTAATTATTATAGGCTTTCTTTGTGTATGATTGTGCATAGTTAAAGAAAACAGAAGTTGACATAAACAGGTGTGGTAAATACACTCTTACTGTAGTGTCTAGGTAAAGGTGATTATGCACCCTGACAGAAAGGATGGACTATGTAGTTTCCAATTTTTGTGGGTGTTTTTGTAAATAATGTGACTTTGATTCCTTGCCTATGCCTTTCTATAATCCAAGCAGAAGTGACTCATAGGAAGAGCTGATGGTGATTTAAAGTTGTAGCCTGCTTCAGAATTCTTTCTTTTTCTTTTCTAACTCATATGAGAGCTTCCTTTGCACTGACTCCCTGGTCCCTTCATTCCTTATGTCTTCTGAATCCAATGTGCAACAATATTCTTTCTGTTGCTTCACGGCTAGAAGATGCATGTTCTGCCTGTGTACCTGGCATGTTCATCGTTGATAGTATGGTTAAAATGGATTACTGTCTTAGAATATCATACAGACTGTTTTTAAAATACATGTCAGAATTTAAAGTTCTGGCTGCCAACTTTGCACACATTTGAATTATTCTTCAGTTAATTCTGAAAGAGAAGAGCTCCATCAGTTCTAATAGAGATTACATTTATTTTGCTTCCTGATATTGTTATTAGGAGTTGCAGACCTGAATTTCTGTTTATTGCTGGATTAAGAAGATGACAGGCTATTTAGCTGTAGGCTCAGAACAAGAACTAGCACCACACTTACAAGGTCTCTCACCTCTGACCTGGAAGAATACTGCTGGGGTGAAATAATCCATCTACTCATTCAGTTTTTTGAACTACTTTTGAAACAGCAGAAAAAGCTGCTAATTAGCACTAACAGCGATGGCGCTTTTTTTTGTCCTGGAATCCTCTCCTAATGAGATTTCCTTTCAACTTGCTACAGTGCAGTGCCTGCATTAAAGTGTTCAGTGTATGCAGCGGCTTTGAACCTTAATTTTGAAAAAAATCTTCATTGAAGTGGCAGCCCACCCTCCCAACCACAGAAACTGAAATTTTGAACACTAAGTGAAATATTAAAAGGATTTGAAGAAAATTAATTGATACAGAGAGATGAAGATCTTAAAAACCCACTTATTTTGGTGACTGTTTTACTGGTTTATTGGCGGGAGGAGGGGTTGCCCTATTCCTTTTAAAAGAAAATATCTGGGACTTCTCTTTCATGTTTCACATATGTGCTGTTTCCTGTAATATCAGCTATATAGTGGGTGTATTTGCAGACCATTTACTATCACTTGTCTGCAAAGAAAAATATCCCATAAAGGAACCTGCTGAATTTTAATTTGATGGCTAGTATGCTGCAGTGCAAACCCAACAGTTAAAGCTGGGGCAGAAGGAAAGAGGCAGAAAAGCAGAGAGTAGGGCAGGTTTGCATAAAGCCTTCCAGGATTGCCACCGCATTGCAGCAGAATGACCTGCCACATGGAAGGGACTGTGTGGCATCTGCTTATGCTGCTCTCTTGATACAGTTGATGATGCTGTGAATGAGGTTCTCTTAGGTTTGCATATTTAGAGCTTTTGACCACCTAATAGAGTTGGAAATGAAAGGAGGGCTGGAGTTTGTTAAAAACAATATGAATGTGAGAAGGTTGATATGATACTTTCCTTCTAGAATTTCCTAGTTTTTGAGGCTTAGGGGCAGACTGTGTTCTATGTCCGTTTTCTTCAGCATTAACCAAAGATTTTGTCTCATCATACTGGCATAAAAAAGCAAACCTCAGCCATTTATTTCTTTTAATGGAATAAAATCCTTTACATGTTTGCACCGATATGTTCAAGACCTAAAAGCTCATGCTCTTATCCAACCATTGTAATCTTCAACAGTGATAAAATAATTATAACAATATATCATTATATTGAAGTTAGGGTTATTAACAGTAGAACAGAATCTGAACTAGTCATCAGAACAAGATCTTCTTTAACAGTTAAAATGAAAATATGCATGTATTTTAAAAAATACATTAATTCAAGTTCAAAGATAGACAGAAAGAAATGCCTCCTTTTTCAACAAGTATCCAAAAACATTGTGAAAATGGATATATGTCATTATAGAAGGAGCACTGTGTTAGAATTATGAACTAATTGAGAAAAGTCTTGATTAATTCTTACTTTAAGAAATGTTTTTGTGGTTTTGGTGAAACCGCCATGTTTGGCCCTTTAAATCTCCTTTTCAATTGTTTAAAATACAGTTCAACCATGAAAAAAGGCAAAAAAGACTATGACATATTGACATAGAAAAATGTGGATCACTTTGTCTCATGAATTTCCATACCTTATGTCAGCAAGTTGCTCTTGAAAATTGTTTTTTTCCCAATTGCTAACACTTGAAACTCAGCTTAGTCCCTACCAGTCATACTGGCTTCTTTCCATCGTATACATGCTCACCACAAACAAATATTCTCAGGCTAAATTATGCATTCAGCTACCCTTGCACAACTTCACTGCTCTCAGATTATGTCTGTGGTGACACCTGGACAATTCCATTAGCCTTTCAGTGCTACAGGTCATTGTCACCAGGAGCAGTGTCTGAAGCTAATGGGATTTCTCTGCTGCACTGTAGAATGAAACTTGCACAGCAACATTTTCATAGCTGGTAATTATGCATTAGATGATAAGAGCTTGTTTCAGTTGTCCAAGTCTGGTTATTTTTGTGGTACTCATAGTTGAAGGAAAATATTGTTTATAAATGGCCAGATTCTGAAATGCCCATTCAAGCTGGGCAGTGTCTTGCTTACCTTAGTGAGGTAAGTACTGCTTAATGTGAATAAGGTTTTTGAATGTAGCCCAGAGTGGATGGAAGTGATACAGAAATCAGAGATTCACAGTCCATGTGAAATATCATGCGTATTAATTTTCAACTTCACTTTTTCCAACAGACTACGTTTAAAAGAATGTAAGTACAAACTTAATTTAAGGACATAAAGTTAAGGTCTTGTTAAAATAAGTTATCTGTGTTGCTGTGGTATACCTCTTTTGGGCACTTCCAACACTGGAAAGTAAAAGATCATTAATAGAATGGTTTATTCTGTGACAGGCATGAACATACTTAGAGAACAGTGTGTTGCTTGTTTTCATAAGGAACAACACAGCTTCAGATTTCATACCTGCAGACCTCCTGTTTCAGCAGCCTAAGCGAGAGTGAACAGAATTATAAGAATTCTCTTCTATGCTGGTAAGGGACCCTAACAGATGCTGCTGTCAGGCTACCCCTCAAAAATGAACCCATTTTGGAGTCTGGTTTCCATATCATAGAATCATAGAATGGTTTAGGTTGGGAGGGACCTTTAGAGGTCATCTAGTCCAACCCCCCTGCAGCGAGCAGGGACATCTCCAACTAGATCAGGCTGCTCAGAGCCCTATCTAACCTGACCCTGAATGTTTCTAGGGATGGGGATATATTCCTTTCTTTCACCCTAGTAACATTCTGTTTCCCCAGTTAATGCTGCCAGTCATGCCTTTGGGCTGTCCAGTAACAGGCTTTCCTTGTTATGGGGAGATAAGCAGGAATTATAGGAGCTATGTTCTCAAATAGCAATCTCTCTGAACGTCAGGGTGAGGAGAGGATTCTTGCTGCTGAGAAAATCAGGCCTTAACTGTAAAAGCTATGAGTGATGAAAAGAAGGTCTGAAGCTTATTCAAGCCCTGCTTCCATTATGCTATGGCTGTATTTTCTGGACGAGCTTGTGGTAGTGATGAGTAGGCAATTTAGCATTCACTGGCAGAGCCCTGAAGGCTTTGACCTTCTTCAACAACCTGAATCTGACATGTATGCACCAGGCAATCATTTAAAAAGCCAGGAGAATAACACAATTTCTAAAATAAAGCAAATCTCTTAAAGGAGAGAAACTGGAGCCATCGCAGTTAGATATACCTTGAATTTAAATGATGCTCTCTGTGAAATCTGACAAATAATTTTTGGGAAGTGAGTGATGGGAATCCCTAGTTGTTGGGATGAGCCAGTTTAACTACACTAGTCAGGGAAATTGCTTTATGACTAAATAATTTTATGGAGAGCCACTGTTTTAATTGAATTAAAGATCTTAACTGTAGAAACCATAAGGTGTTTCAGTGTACATGTACTCTATCCAAAAAAATGAGTTATGCATTAGATGATCTGCCTAGAAATTACATTTCAGAAAAGTGTGTATGTATCCTACCTGTAGTAGTAAAATGAGGAACTATCGCTTTATTAACTCCTTTACTGATCAAAAGTACACTTTGTGCTGTAAAAACAAGCCAAGACAGCAAGTGGAAAAAACTGTGACAGTTTTGGACCGAATATTCCTAGCCTGGGCTCCAGAATAACTTTGTCTTCACAGCTTTCTAATGTGGTAGTATTTGATATGCTTTGCAGAATCTCTTCTGGGAGAAGAAAACTTGTATCAGGGAAAAAGACACTAGTGTCCACACTAGTTTCTCTAGTAATATAAAACATGAATTAAATCTATGCTAGAAAACACAGTATGTAAAACATAAACCAGAAGACTATCTCATCTGATTGACAGATTGTCCCAAATAATCCTTCGAGCCCTGGAATTCTTTGCCTTTGCTGTCAGCCTTTTGGACAAATTACATCTCTTCAACATGCCTCTCTTTTTGCCCTAAAAATAAAGACAATTACACTGATTTATCAATGAGAAATGCTACAAAACTATAGTTATTTTAGCCAATAGCATTTTCATTCATTCATTGTAGTGGAATTTGGTTCACATTTTTTGCCAGAAGGAACAAAATATTAGCATCACAGTTAAATCAGAGTAAAAAAAGAAACCAGTTCAAGAGATATAGGCAGAATATTGCTGCAGGATAAGCTTCTGGTACTTCCTATGTTCTATGATATATCCTATTTTCCAGCTGAGAGGGTCTTATCCAAAAGCACAGAAGTATAGATAATTCTTTTCTTTGTTTCCATGGAGCACTGGATCCAAAGTCACTTTAAATAAGATGAATAGAAGGTTTCTGTTAAGTGATGTCTACCAGGGACTGAGAATAGGAAAACCAGACAACTGCATGGTCTTTATGTGACAAGGAAAAGACAGAGGCCAACAATTTATTCACAGACAATGTTTCTTTTGCATAGAGTGTTCTCTATAACAACCCGTCCTGAGGCTCTCCATTATGTATGGACAATATCTTTTCCATAATGCTTTCATTTAATAAACTTTTGTCATTGTTTTAGCTGGGATAGAGTTAATTTTCTTCACTGCAGCTGGCATAGTGCTGTGCTTTGGACTTAGTATGAAAACAACGTTGATAACACACCGATATTTTGGTTGTTGCTGGGTAGCGCTTGTACTAGTCAAGGACTTTTCCAGCTTCCCATGCTCTGCCGGGTGCACCAGAAGCCGGGAGGGGAGGGGGCACACTAAGAGAGCAAATTCAAACTGGCCAAAGGGATATTCCATATCATGTAATGTCACGCCCAGTATGTTAACTGGGGTGAGTTGGCCAGGGGAGGGAGGCAGCAATCGCAGCCTGGGGACGGGCAGTGTCGGTCAGTGTGTGGTGAGCGGTTGTATCATTTGTGTTTCTGTTTTTTTCCCTTTTTATCTTTTCCTTTTTATTATATTATAATTATTGTTAATATTATCATAATCATTATTATTATCATTATTATTTTTTTGTAATTATTAAACTGTCCTTATCTCAACTCACAAGATTTTTTTCTTTTTTGCTTTTGCTCTTCTGAATCTCTCCCCCATCCCACAGGGCATGTGGGATGTGGGATGTGGGGGGAGTGAGCAAGCATCTGCGTGGTGTTTAGTTGCCAACTGGGGCTGAACCACTACAACTTCATATGTACACACTGGCAAGAGAAGGAAATACTTGTAGGGATTCTAACCTACTCTTCATTGCTGACAGAGTTTTCTCCTAGGCTAGGGTCACTCCGCTACTCTGGCTCACAGCAGTTACAGTTATGAAGAGAGTAAATTGCAAAGGACAAGTAGAAACAGAGGAGAGTTTGAAACTCTTAAAGGAAATTAATATCAGTGTATATCTTTGGAGGAATCACAAGAGTCACTGAAGGACTGACTTTGCAGTTGTTTGATACTCAAGTGGATAACTATATTTGTGTAAACTATGTAGAAAAAGTTTGTCAGAGGCTGTTAGTCAGACTTACAACCTTTCATGCCAACCAGCTAAAGAGCATAAGGCATGAGAAAGTCAAATCCAGAAGCATTACTAGAACATCTGGAAAATAGTAGGAAATAATTTCACTGAATAAGTTAATCAAACTATGTTACAAAACGGAACAAATTGATTGTCAGGGAAATTTCATCATATTCTTTATCAACTTGTGTGCCGATTATAAACTTGGTTAAAAAGAAAAGTGAACGCCTTCAGCTCTCAATATTATCAAAATAATGGAAGACATAGAAAACTTCCCTGCTGTCCCCCAGCATTGAGCTGTAGCACTGTTGAGAATACAACTGAACCCTTAAACCTCCAAGAAGAAACACCTGGAATATAGATCAAGGCAGTTTTATTTGAGCCTGTGTGGCCTTGGCCAGATCGGTGAAAATAAGTAACATTTTAGTGCTTTCATACGTGTTATTTCTGGTTATATATGTTCAGTTATATATATTAAAAATATATATTTATATTATGGATTAAATATATAAAATATATTTTTATTATGTATTATTTATAATATAACTTATTTTATATGTTCACATATATATAAATTTAACCTTTATGCCTCCATTTTTTGTCATTTTCCTTCTACTCAGTGCTGCAATCTAGTGGTAACAGTTAAGATTTTTTTTTTCATAATGTTGATAATAATGGCATTTTTGTATGTCTGCGAGGAACAATAGTCTATAATCTTTCTTCTTTAAATAGGTAACTTTCTCTCTCCCATTCTATCTGACATAGTTTAGAACAGCTTACAAACAGCTGATTCTGAAAATCAGGGAGAATTAAGTGCCTTAGTAAGCTTTAATCTTTGGAAAATATCTTCTAAAATGCATTTGTTTGCTAATTTGCTCATTTCTGCCAGCTTCACGTGTTGTTATTCTTGGACTACGCCCTGTTGCCAGTCAGGTACAAGACAGGCTTTCTCCATTTCTGTGGATTGGCTTTGGCAATTGATACAGCCCCAACATTTCCCCTACGGTCTGAAGACATGGCTAATAAAAGGGATAGATGTAGATGTGATCACAATAAACTTTCTTTAAAGTCCTACGATTTATGGAAAAAAATATATTGATGTTGCTTTCCAGCGTCCAACAAAAAAGAAGGGGACTAAGCACAATGTTCTGCTTGTGTAAGTGAACATACAGCAAGAAACAGAGCTCATTATTTATGCTCATACAGATCATTTACATAATGTGTGATCTAACTCTACCTGAGTAAGCACAAGTGCACACCCCCCCTACATTTTTATCCATATTTTTTTTGTTGTTAAAAAACTCAATGATTATGGCTGACATGTCAACTTTAAGGGCATTACTAACTTTCGGTTTTGTATCTTTTTGATTACTGTATTGCTTTGATAGTACATCTAAGGAAAAATTATTTTCACTGTTCATTTTTTAATTCAAGAAGTGGAAGGGAGGAACTGAAAACTTCTAGTTTTACTCCTGGGTTTTTCAGTACTTTGAAATTACCGGATTCTTCTCTACAATACTATCAAGGTTAAAAAATGTTTGGAAAATATCATGATTCTCATGAGTACTGTGCAGGTACTCCAACGCACTGCTGAGGAATTTCTGAAGTGGAATGAGAGGACAATCTTTAAGTTCTACACTTAAAGAGAAAAAGGCAAGCCATTTAAAAAGAACCGAACAAGTTTTGAACTGAGTGATCAAAAGAAGAACGTGCACATGGCACTAACTCTGGGTCTGACACCATCAGGTTGCTCATGCAGTGTTCATATTCATTCATCATTTTTTTTTCAATTGCTCTCAAAAATCCAAGGAAAGAAAAGGAAGCTCTCTGAATAATTTAAAGCAGTTCTTTCTTTTCAGTCATAGGTCCTTTTGTTCTTGTGTGTGTCTATAACCTAACGCCAGTCATTTTAATTTCTTTGTGATTGTGGTATAACCATCTCCATGTCTAAAGCAGCGGGAGAGCAAAATGGAAAAGAAATGTTTACAACATTTTAGGGAAAAAGCAAAAATAAAGCAAAAATCCTCTAATCTGATTTAAGATTTACAAAGAATTGAGTGAAGCAAAGTTTTTCTTCACAACAGATCCATTAGTCTGCTGGTCATTACTGACTAAAGGGGGCACCTAAAGAAAAATGAACAGGTTTTATTTAAGGCTACCATGTTTGTAAGGTTGGTTTTTTCCCTTCCTTTGATTCATATAAGATTTCAAAAATGCCCTGTTTCTGGATACTCACCCAATATGATTAACATCATCATTTGTATTACAATAGGACCTCAGAAGCCAGAAGTGAAATCAGCAGCCTTTTGTACTCGACATTGTATGAGCTGTCCTTGTCTTAAAGAGCTTACCAACTGAAAAAGAAAATCCTAAAGACAGGAGAAAGGAAGTATTAGTCTTCTGTAATAAGAACAGTGACAGAAAGACTAATTTAAATGCCCAGGAAAAAACCCTAAATGCATGGAGAAATTGAACCACCTTCTGAACCCCAACTCTGCTTTGACCAGAGTTTGATTCTTGTTTTTCTGAGGTACTTTATCGGCCAATTTACACCTTGCAGTAATTTCAAAAGAAACATTTTTCAGTTTAGAACCAGACTGGCCTCCATCTCATAGTAATCACTTTTGTAAATTCACAGCAAAAAATGTGGTGTCGGGAAAGTGAGAGATCATAGGCAGTGTTAGTAGAAGAAATCATATTTTGAGACAGGTAGTCTAACAAACAAAGACTGTGCGCATGCCTCATGGATTTTAATACTGAGTACAAATACAGTAAGTGCAAGTAAATCTTTTACTGAAAATACTCAGTGTACAGGTTTTGTTTCCTTAATTCCATATGAGTTATATACAGCAGTACTTCCCAGGTTCAGAAAGAGCAACCGAGGCAGAAAGCATCCTGCCTCTCATTTCAGCCTCTACTCCAGAAGCCAGGCACTGTGAGGAGATGTGCAGAGATCTTCATGCACTGAAGTTTGGCATACGTTTAACTATACCAGAAAATAAAAGAAGTGACAAAAGGGTGAAAGAAAATTATTGTGAATTTAGTCAAGTTAAGCTGAGACTTCAGAACAGGCATGGAGAATGAAGATCAAGGGAAGAGGTAATAAGAAAGAAAAGAAGCTTTAATAAACACAGAAGGTTATTTCTAGGAGGATGCTTAGGCTTCTTCCACAGGAAGGTCAGGAAGTTGCATGACCTATATCTACATTGCTTGGAAGGGATCTTGAATTTTATTTTTTGGTAGCATGAAGGTATTTTTAACACTTTTCACACATCTTTGATTTTACATACTGCAGCTTCAGATATGGGCAGGGCCAGGAGACATATTCTGCTTTCTGCAGGGTGGTTATTCATGCTGAATATTACTCTTGGACAAATTGATTTCTCATGTCTAGGGAAATAGGATCAAAGAAAGGAATGAAGGGGACAGTTCTGCATAGATATATATATATATCTATATCTTCATAGAGGACCTTATTCTTTTAAGCAAATGAAAGAGGATCTGTTTTACTTTTTTTGGAAGCTTACTAATGAACTAAAGAACAGATGTATCTGGGAGACTGTCATCAACCCCCTGAGTAGCAATGATTTGAAACAGTTTGTCATATGCACTTGATCCTGATTAAAATAAGACAAATTAACAAGCTTCACCTCTCCTGATGGAGAACAGATAACGGTTATTCAGTGGTTCTTCCATCATGGAATAATTATTTCCCTTTTATTTTTTTTTTTTATTACCACATAGGCAATTTCAAAATTTATTAATATTCAGCAGTAGGATAAATACAAACCCCTTCTCTGACACTTTAATGCTTCTTCTTAGCTGCAGGAAGCCCTCAGCCCTGAGGGCATTAGTGGGCCTTGATTGCCCCAAGTGGCCCCACCTGCCCCCCACTCCCCCATTGCCCAAGGGCACAGCTCCATTTAAGCTCAAGTGTGAGGGTTCCTCTTTCTTTCTATGCTCTTCTCAGTCGTTCTCCCTGTTGTTTATTTCTTGGGTCAGCCTTGGCTGCGACTTGCTACTGTGCTTTTGCCTGAAGATTGCAGGGTCATGGCTGGAGCCTGGTGCTGTTGGGGATCTGCTGTACTGGCCTGGCTGGGGCTCCCTGAGCCTGCACCCACTGGTGAGTTCCCCATTATCCTGGGTGTTTTCAGGCCATCTGCCCTGATGGATATGGCCCTGTGGCCCAGAGGCTTTCACTGAGTAATACAGAACAAAAGTATATGAAAATATACCTTTAAGAAGACCTACCTCCTTTGCTTCAGATGAATGAGAAAAACTTCAGGACTGTATATTTCTAAAGTGTCTGTGTAGGAGGAAAGGGAGACTCTTAGATGTCTTTTTGATCAGGTAACAATAAAAAAACATATTTCTAGCTCATAACTGGAGCCCACATGGGGTCATTGTTTTGTTAAGAATGGGACAAGGGCTGTTGCGGTGAGAGTGGGGCCAGCTCAACAGCAATGGAGGGATGTCCTTAGAGGAGCGTGGGGCTAACCTAAACCTTCAGCTGCAATGTGTAGTTCACAAAGGCAGGCTCTGCCCATCTATCAGACTCAAATATATGTGGCAGTACTTGTTTGGCTGTTCAGTATTGAATTACTGGATGTTATCAAATGGGAAATTCCCTTTCTAAACATTTATACTATTAATTAATTGCAGTAGGGAGGCATACATGGTTCTTTCTCACTCAGCCATCCACAAGATGGCTGATGATCTGTGCAAAGTGTGAAAGAGACTGAATAAGACTAGACTTATTTAAATATTTTGTGAGGAATAAAAAACTACATGTTTGCTGGAAATAAAAGATTATTCTCCATACATTCTTCCGTAGCAGTAGTAGATCCTAAGCAGAAAAAAATGTGACTTACTAATGTTTAGTAGGAAAACTCCTAGTTCTTGATCTATGCCAAGCTAGCCTAGGTTTCAGACCATTATAGAATCTATTTTATATTAGAAAATATAGATAGCCAATTAGATTATTTAGGCTAAAAAAAGTGAGTCTTTCAACTATGTTAATATGAACTGAGTAAGTGAACATGATGAAAATAACGTTGCTGTTATTTTCTTCCCTAAGTAGTCTTATCTAAGGTATCTTATTTTTAGATGCCGTCACAGATATCTCTTAATGGATGAGAAAAGGAAACTTCTGGAGTTCAGATGATGAGAGAACAGTCTGTAAAATGCTTAGTATTCTTAAGTTTTAAATGTAGTAGGTCTGATGGCTGCCTAGCTCTGCAAAAGGCTAATTATTTCATGGGCTGATTTTGGATGACTGTTTTAAAAGACTCTTCTGAAGAAAAACTGTGGGAAACCTTACTGTGCAACCACAGATGAGAGACGAAAAATATCGCAGGACTTTCCAAATCACTACTTTACAAGCACACACTACTGCAGACAGAAAAGTCAGGACTCAATAACTTAGCTTGTAATTAGCTTTTATGATTTGTTGACATGTCTAGATTTCTCACCATTGTCTAAACATGGTGTCAGTAACTGTAAAATCTCTCTCTTGCTGTCTTGGCATCTGAGGACCAATACTTCTAATATCACTCTAACTTTCCTTAGTAAAAATGCTTACTGATTCTTATAATTCCATTCATGTAGAGGAGAGCTTCTTTGTAAGTGGCAAACTCTTAGGGAATCCTTGGGCTTACTCTCAATCTCTCAAGCGAAAAAAAATAATCAGTGTTGTGATGCTTTCAATGAAAATTATTGAGTGATTTTTTAAATGGAGAAAAGGTTGCCTCTGCAAAGATTAATTTTCAGTATCTACCTCTTAGGGTTGTGTGTGTGCACTAAAAAATAATTGAAATAATTGATAAACATGTGGTTGATAAGCTTAATGTAAAACAACTATTGTGAAGTAACATTAATGAAGTTTAATAGCTGGGGGGAAAAAAGTTATTTGTTGAAGTATGATAATTTTGAATTGGCTTTTCACTGTGAACTTGATTTTATTAAATGCAAATCCCCATATTTTCAAAGAAGTGTCAACTATTGCATATTTGCCACAGCATAAAAGCATCCCTAGGGGTATGTACTGTAGAATAGCTCAAAGACAGTGAATCCACAACCTAGGTGACTTCTTGTTCATGTAATAATATCACAGGAGGTTTGTCTCCCTGGTGCAAAAGGAGGAAGATGACCTTTTCCTTGCTTTGTCTTATAGACTGAAAAAGCTTATTGCCCTTTAAGGTGAGGGGGGGAAAAAGTAGCTATTTATTTATTTTAATACTAAAGAGTTGCATTTTCATAACAGCTAAGTTTAAGGTGACACTGCTACAGTTGATCTCTTACTCAATCTGTGTATAATCAACTCAATATTGCAGAATGAATCACACTTAAGCAGCAACAAATCTATTGCAAAGGTAAGTTAGTGTCTGCCACTTACCACAGCCTCGGGAATCACCAGCATTCTGTGGACCACGCTGTTGTAACCATCACTTCAGGCATTACTTCAGGAAAACACTTCCACATGTACTTTATTGAATCCTTTTCAGGAAATCAAGTCATTAATAAATTACTTATATATATTTTATCACAAAATCTGAAATCCTGTAGTGTTTAAAAATGGGATCAACCTTCCCCTATCCCTCTCCCCCAAATTATCTCATATTTTTGTATGTGCATGTAGGCTTTCATATTTAAAGACATAGTATCTCTGTTGTGAATATTTGTGCCATTAGACTTTCCATAAATTCAAAATTTGGATCTCTGCTTAGATCACTTGGGGTCCCTGAGGTGATGCAAGTGTAGCAGGCTCCAGTGCCTGTATTCAAAACATGTGGAACACAGTAGCTCTTCTACTTCATGAGTCAAGCATAGGCAGCATAGATCTGAGGAGAGAAAGCAGGAGAGAAGTTTGTCTTTTAAAAAGCATGCTAACCAGCTAAGGAACCAGCTGTCAACCTAGAGTGTTGGTCTATGTCTGAGCCCTGCAGGTTCCCCAGTTGCCTTGCAAGTCTTCTACCCTCTTCAGGTTTTCATTTCTAGATCAGTTAAACAACATTGGTTTTGAATGACTTGGTTTTACTTTTATTCATAAACCTGTAAAACACAATGTCTGCTAATCTTCGTCCTCCTTTAAAAAGACTAAGACAAATTGTAAGTTTTTGTATGATTAAAGTGTTTTTTAGTGACGTGAAGTGGACAAGTGTTCCGTTTCTAGATGTAGAAAAAATATATATAACCTACCTTGTGTTCTTTTAATCAGTTACTGAGGCATTTGGTGGTTTAATTGCAACTACTATCTTACTCCTGAGTAACTGCATAAAAGGCTTTTGTTTGCCTGGTAGCCTTCTCTAATCCCAGGATGATGTTGTGGTTAGGTTTTCTTTTTTTACTTAGAAATCAGATTTGAAGATATAGGTCCTCTTGGGTGGTGTTTGTAATGCAGCCTGATCTCCCTTCTATCATTCTATGCGCATGTCAATGCATATTTTATGAAGTCTTGTCTTAAGACTAGAGCCAGCCACTGCTACTGTGAAGTGGATATCACACTCTTCTTAACTTTGGAATATTAAATATATTAAAATCCTTTTTTCTACACTAGTAATTGAGTTTTTAAATTATTCGTATGATAGTTATAATATAAAGCTTTAGTATTATTAAACCTACCCACTAAGATGTTAAACACAGTAACAATTTTCATAAGAAACCTGATCTTCAACCAGGAACCTCATTAACAGTATAAAGCAGAATTGCTGTTTAGTCACAGATAGACACGTCTCTCTAATACACTTATTGGAAAACTTAACTCTTCTGTAGCATCCAGGACTTGAACTGATTTTTGAAGATACTTTTTTCTAAGCATTTTCTATTGCTTTTTAAGATTTGTAGAGCTGGGAAGAAATAAGAGATATGTAAAACCCGTAAATCACACTTTTAGATTGAATTATGTCTGAGATTCTTACAGTGGAAAAAGCAAATGAAAAAGGAATATGTTTTTTCTTCCATATTTCTTTATGTAATATAACAGATCACATTAGCCAGGTCTCTTTACTACAAATGCATTTTTAAGAAACCTATCTGTGACAGGATGCTAGTCAGGCAATGGGAGCTCAAGACAAATTGCTGAATTAAAATGCTGGACTTCAGGAGAGCACACTTGTGTCTTATTTGGGGATCTTCCTACAGGT
Source organism: Phalacrocorax aristotelis (assembly GCF_949628215.1). NCBI lineage: Eukaryota > Metazoa > Chordata > Aves > Suliformes > Phalacrocoracidae > Phalacrocorax > Phalacrocorax aristotelis. The sequence goes on from NC_134281.1 coordinate 36,071,580, forward strand.
TCTCATGGTGAACAGGACTGGAGGGCTTCAGGGGCTCCAGAAGAGCTGGGTAACCTTCAAGGACAGCTGCTTCAAAGCACAAGAAGGGCCTATTGTAATGTGCAGAAGGTTGATCAAGTGTGGCAGAAAAGAAGCATGGATGAACAGGGCGCTCCTGACTCAGCTCAAATGTGAAGAGGAAGTGCACAGAAGGAAGAAGCAGCAACAAGCTACTTGGGAGGAATATGGAGACACTGTCTGAGTGTACAGAGATGGAGTTGCAAAAGTCAAAGCTTACCTTGAGTTGAATCTAGCAAGGGATGGGAAGATCCGCAAGAAAGGCTTCTTTTATGTACGTTGGTAGCCAACAAAAATTTGGGACCCTTGGCTTAACAGTGCAGGAGGCCTAGAGAAGTCATGTGTAGAGTGGCAGGTTGAATAAAAATTCTGAGCTTCGGTAAAAATTTAACAAATCTGAAAGTTTTTTAGTTTCCAAATTTAACTTCATTCATTTTCAGTTTGACAAAGGAGTATTTAATTCCAGGTTTTCTCAGCCCATCAGGATTTTTTTAACTGACCCAAAGCATTCATTCAAGTATCTTCAAGATTATCTTATTGTTCTCTTGGGTGGCTTGCTGCACTTGTTGCCCGCTTGCTTGAGTTCTTCACTGCCTCCTATAAATCAGTGACAGTGTTTTGGTGGAATCACTTTCACCTGTGTGCATCAGCTGGTCACAAGGAATGCTGTCCAGTGAGTCATACTAAAGTTCTAAAGATATTATTGGTTTTTTTCTCAAGTTATATTTAAGCCTGCATACATTGAAACTGAATGACTCAAATGCTTGTTGCCATTAATGGTATTCCAATGTCAGCAACAGATTCTGCTAAAAATGATTTTTTGGGTTTTTTGTCTTTCAGAAAAACCTCAAATTTCTGGAAAAGTGCTATTCTTTGAGAAGTTGTTGCACTGGTAGATTTATGATACCACCCAGTAGTGTAGCATTTCCAGTTACTTTGTTGAATGGAAAACCGACGGCTTATAAGCAAGTATCAATTTTGAGTTGTGATGACCTCTTGATTAACAAATACCTAATGTACAAAGAAGATTCCTTCAGCTTTCTCTTTAGGGAATATCACAGAAGAATAAGGACTTTTTCCTTATTTTCAGTGAAGTCGGGTTTTATTACGTTCCTTTGGGTCATGCAAGGAACTGCTGTGTCAAATGTTTTAAGACAACACTGTGGAAATTAATTCAGTAGGATGACCTGAGTAAAAATTATAGTTTTTAATAAGTGCTTTCAACACTGGACAAAGCAGTAAATTAATCCTCTATGCTTTCATTTGGTAGCATAAGGTAAGGTGCATGGATTAAATAAGACTTGGGTGAGCTGCTTTGTTTAATTTGTGCCCTAGAAAAAAGCAGCCTTTTTGTTCTGAAGACCCAGACTGGGGGGGTGCAAAGAGCAGTGGAGTTTCACCTCAGCAATTCTGCCTTGTTCCAGCAGAGTAGGTGCTCAGTTTATGGACTTCAGTGGGACGATTTTTCCAGCTAATCTCTACCTTGACATAAGCAGTGCAAACTGACTGCTCCAGGTGTTCTTTGCAGCATCCAATTTTCAGTGTTCAAATACTTCCTCGATGTAGTAGGTTGAAGGTATAGTGTCCTGCTCACTGTCCCAAAAGATTCGATATTACAAAGCTGGGCTACAGCTTGGTGTGAGTGGCTGGATCCTATGTGTCCAGTTTAACACCTTGCAGTGCTATCAAACTCTTGTCTGTGTAAAGTAAACTGGAATTGAGCCAGTGGCAAGCTTTACCTGATATAGCAGTTTCTCTGCCCTCCTACTGTGGTTTAGGGCACGCTTCAGGCATTTTTTTTTTTTATTATGCGGATATCTTATGGTGTTTGGTCATCTAGGCTGGAGGGGATTGAATTATGGCAGAGGCTCCCTTTCTTACTTGCTCAACAGACATAGTATGAATATAGGGTCATTATGGCTGAGATTGATCCTGAAATAATTTTTTTCTCGAGTTAGTGTAAATTTCAAAATTAGTCTCCAATGTGCATTTGTGGGGCATAAGTTTAGGAAATAGAGTGGTAATTTTGCACAATGACTTCTTCAAAATAGTCTCTCAAGTAGTTAGAATGGCAGATACTCTAAATTAGTCTCATGGTTTTGCTTATGGTAGGGGTAAGATCTGTGTTTTATCACTTTTTACCAAAGACTTTCAAGATGCATTGACTATATTTTAAATGTGTTAGCAGAGAACCTGTAAGTGGCTCTACTGTAAAGAAGTGAAACTGTATGGTTAAAAAAAGCTTCAACTTCCCAAACAAGCTGTCTTCAAATAAAAGCACTGTGGAGTTGTAGGTAGCTCCTAGTTAATGGCAAATAGTAAGGAAAAAAGTCCTCTTGAATTCCATCCACTTATCACTTCTCACAGCTGTTGCTGTAATTTTGTATAGTCAAGTGACATTTTAAAAATAATCTTTCTTCGTGATTTCTAACAAATTACAAAATTCATGAGGTACTACAGAAAATGAGGTATTTTCTGAGCCCTGAATCAGGAGTTATATGTCCCACTGAGATAGTGCCAGTCTGGAATTTATAAAGCTGCTTAGAGAGGTATATTGAGGCAAAAACTACATATAGCTTGCTGGGAGATTTCCTGTCTGTTCCAATATATCACACTACCCCTTGGTGGGTCCACATGCATCCAGAGATAAACTTCTGGTGGATTTCTTGTCTTGGCTTATGAGTTCCCAGCTGCTTATGCAGGCACCAACTGTTTGACTGTAGGATAAGTATGTTGAATCTCCTACTTCACTGCTACAGTCTTCTAATGGGGCAGTATTGAGCTGAGAGGGGAGAGTAAGAAGGACTAACTGGACCTCTCCTAGAAGTAGAGACGAGAGTAGTATATTCAGCCTTTCTGAGCATGACTGCAGTTTTCCAACTCTTCCTTATTTTGTATAGTACAGATCAGTCACATGGTATGGTGCAGTCAAGGGGTGATTGCAGATTGATTTCCAAGACTGAAGAAGATATGAATATTTAATAGCTCTTTTTTGAGCTCTAGACAGAAATCCTGGAATGATACTGGAGGAGCCTAGAGAAATTTATCCCGATTATCATTATTTGCAAGTACTGGATGCTGCTCTGTAACTCAGACAGAAACTTCCTTTGAAGCCTGAAATTAAGACACTTAAGTTTATTATTAAATATTTAGGTTTTTAAAAGAATACATTTTATATTTTTTCCAAGGGAGTTGGATGGTTATCTGGTAACTGCCAAAACGGAAGGTACAAAATGTGGAGAAGTTTGCCCTGTCTGGAAGGCTTCAAAAGGTATGTAATTTTGTGTGAAATTTGTAATTTTCCTTATCCACTAGACAACATTGCTCTGAAGAATGTCAGTGTGAAAACAGCTAGAGCTGTGAGAACATTTTAGTGTGTGTTATCTTTTTATGAAATATATTTGAAGAATACAGCTAGTGAAATACTGCTATGTAGCTGATAAGAGAGAGATGCTTGAAAGCTGTTAGGTTGTCTAAATTTTGGAAGAGAATGAGGAAGAAAAGCTTGTACTCTAAGGAGCAGTGGTCACAATTCAGATTTCAATCAACAAACATTTGAAGGATATTTAAATTTCTACTCTTGGGGAAAAATAAGTAAATAAGCTGTTATTTTAAATTGGATTAAGTTTCAAGTCCCAATGGTGATAAGTATGAGAACAAACTTTGTAATATACATGTATACTTTTTACTTTTTATGATCTCTTCATAATCACTGTATTTGAAGATGTTCAGGCCCAGAAATGTTGTAATCTTTTGAGATGTTCCCCTCTCTGATTTCAGCCTGTTTGTATATTTGCATATCTAAGGGGTCTACCTCCAACTGAATCTTTAGGCCTTTCTCCATATAATGACAAATACCACAGCTTTCAAGTCCATGGAGCTTTCTTTCAAGTCCTTAACTCCACAAAGCAAATCTGTTTGCTTCTTCAGTTCTTTAACTTGAATTGATTTTCCTGGACTGCTTTTTTCCCCCCCTTCCTATAACTGTCTATTCTCACTTAGCTGGGTTCTACATGGAAATAAATTAATTTCCTGGGATGATATAAAGTGTTTAAGATGCTCAAAAAAGATTTTCTATGGATTATTTATATTATTCTAGCTATATTGATTTTTAATTGCACCATTAAGATAGACATGTATTAATTTCGTACTGCCTCGTATAATCTAGGGATTAGAAAACAAGAACACGTTTTGTACTCCAGTTGGTAAACGTGTTGGCCATGCCTTTGGCTTCTTTACATTCAGTGTTCTAGTGAGAAATTCTCTGCAAATCCTTTGAAATTTAGCAACCCTTTGCCATGTGTCTGTCTTGCCCTTAGAGGATTTTTTTGAAGAGTAAGGATGGGGGAAGCACTAGCAAAAGTAATCCTGCTTAAGTGACTGTTCATCAATATAATAATCAATTAAAAGGTTCATTGTAGAAATAGAATAGTGCATGAAAGCTTACTAATCAAGCTGTTCAGAAGTAGTTAATGATTAATAAAAGTATCCTAGTTATTTTGTGCTTTCTGATAGAATATGAAAAATAATGCTAAATAATGCTGGATGACAAGCAGAAATATAAAATAACATAATGTATTCCTGTCAGGAAACATACCACATGGTATGCTACACAATGATTTTTTTAAAGTTTGTTCTGTGAATATAGTAGACAAGAAAAAATAAAGGATGAAAATTTTCAAGTAGCATAAAACTGTTTACATTATGAACCACTTAGTGATATGCTGTTACTGTACATCCTTAGTTCTAGTGTTTCATGATGCTATTACATGCTAATGGAAAAGGCACTCCCAGTATATTGACTTAAAGTACATTTTCTTTATGATGTGTTCAGTGACACCAGATGATAATTGTTTCCACTCTTGCCTAGCACATTTTAAGTGATGAAAAAAATCAAATCTTCTGTTGTTACTGTTTTCTCTATTAACAACCAGCTCACAGACCATATGCCCTTAGTGAAGAGTCTTCAGTTCTCTTAAATTATCTCTGTTTGACAAATTTTTTATTGACACTGAATTTCTCAGTCCAGCCTTTTCCTGAGGTTAGCTTCTTTTGTGGTCTGCTGGGTTCTACACATGCTGTCAATCTCTTTAGCAGATATTTTGCTAGTGTAATTAGCTCTTACTTTACTTAGTTGGTAGACTACATGTCTGTAGAGGCATCTTAATTCTTCATTACATACATTTTATACAGTGGAAAAATTTAAGGCTTTATAAAATATTGCATTTTTTGTTAGTAGGTAGACGACAGCACAAAATTGCACTCTTTGTGCTTCCAATTTCTTTGTTAATTATTGTTAAAAGAAGCTGGGAAGATACAAAGCTTTGGGAATTTGCTATCCTTGCTTTCATTTTATTTTAATGCAGTTTGATCCATGCTGTTTGGTTGGTTCAGAATGCATTTATGTCGTTACATTTCTTAGAGATTCACTGGTTACCATGGTGCTCTGAGGTTAATGAGTAATCATTAGTTTGCCTGTATTGTCTGGTAAAAATGAATTAAAATTGATTGGAATCCAAATTAAACACACATTCTGGTTTTTATTATATGAAAGGGTGCAGTGTGGTTCCTCTAATACAGACATCTATCAAGTGGCCATCTGGTTAGCTTATAACACTTAACAAAGAGCAATATTTCTTTTCATTTTGAAAAATAAGCTACATGTTGGAACTAACTAGAATTTGTTTGAACCTCTGATCTGTAGAGCTAGCTTAGATTTATGGCTGTTTGAGCTCTGTTCGAAGTCACTTAGACCTAGTTTTCCTGACAATCAGTTTTTACATGATATCTGAAGACTTTAGGTTTCACTAGAATCAGTGCAAAATCTTAATTGCTATAAAGCAGGAGGTAACATTTTTCATTTCATTTTGTCCAACTTTGCTTTTGTAATGCCATTTGGTTTTCCTTTTATGAATATTTTGTGTATGTTAATTGCACTGAAACCACAGTAAGAAACCAGGGAAACTTCATCAGAACAAGAAAATATTTATTTTATAGCAGGCTTATAATACTATTCCATGAGAATATAACTACAATGTGTAATATTATGGAGGTCTGGGCTGCTAAATTTTATCACTCCTGGATGCAGTCATAAATAATTTTTAAATTGGAATGGAACAAGTACTTAGGCCATTAATCTAGCTTTGACAGAGAATTAATATGTCAGCATGGATACTTGCATAAAACCAGTTCTTATGGTAATTCTAACAGATGTGAACATCCTTGTAATGTGGAGATAGAAAAGAGGTAGAGGGTACTGTCAATCATAACAATCATAATCGTGAAAGTAGATGCAGAAAACTTACCACTTGGACACATAATCCTTTATGCAGAAGCTTGTTGTTAGCTCCTTCTGCTCTATGTTCCCTGCCAGTTTTAATCGCTGAAATTTTAAGACAGTTGGTCATATTTATATATTCTCATAGCCACTAACGTGTCTATTGTAGCTGGTAAACTAGTCAACAGCCTTCTATCCATCAGAGTTGCTAGCTAGAGAGAAACTATTTTTTGCAACTTTATATATGGCAAGAATGGAGAGAAACTGCTTTCTTCCACAGAAAGTGTTCCATATCACAAGATGGTATTTGAGCTAGAAGATACGTTTGTCTTCTAACATGCTATATTTATTGCAATACGTATTTACTGTTGTGTCACAGTTTTCTGGTCTTTTGTATAAACACACCCAAATAATATGTGTATCTACACATATATGCAAATACAGTGCAAATATATTATTCCATGTGTGTAAGTATCTACATATACTGTCAGATATTACTGTGTTTTTCCTTCACTTTTAATAATGAAGAAGAGTTATCTTGCTTTTAAACCCCTGGATTATAGGGATGCCTGATAGGTGTTCAGGCTAATCTAAATTCAAGGATATTCCATGAAATAAGTGTTTTGCTGTTTAAAAATATTACTTATGGGAAAAATTGGAAACTATAAATAGCTCTTGATTAACCAGGTATGAGAAATCATGAAAAGGCATGGAATGGCTGCTTTAGCTTGGAATCATGGAAATGATGCAAATCCTACTGTAGTGTGCAAGTTGCTGATTTAAAGCTGGAAGACAGCTTGATTTACTCTTGCCTGTGGGTGAAGAATAGCAGTAGGCTTATTTTGACTATAAATGGAAAAAGTATGACATAAAAGTCAGACAGTAAAACATTTTACTTGTATCCATTGGAACTTTTTAGCTGCATAACCCTGGCAGTTTCTTTGAATATATCTTTCCATGTGTACACCATCTCTGCCTGTGTTCTGTGACACTACATTTCATCTGCACAGTTATCTCATTTATCTTTTTCTTGTTCCCCTTCCTAAACCAGAGCTCTCAATCTATCCTGACAGATTGTGGATGTAAGAATTACGAGAAATGACCCACACTAGACAAGTTTATCAAGCTCTTTCTGAGTCATGAGGAAGGTTCTTATTTTGATTCACCTGCTAGACCTTCTGTCTATGCATTGATTTATTTGTAGCAGGGAAAGCGATCCAAAATTAAGTATCTGATCCTCAGATTTAGGTAAGGGAAAGGAGGAATGCATTTTCCCAGTCTCTAGATGTAAATTGATGTAAGAGCTCTAAAATATGTATTACAACTTTATGCTTTAGCAAACCTTAAGCAATTTCATTACTTATAACAGCTTTTAAGATCCTAAGTGAGGGGAGGATCTCAAAACTGAACAGTCAGAAACAAAGCAGTTAGAGGTTGCTATAAAAGATTAAATGGTCTGCTTGCAGTTGTACTTAGCTAATGACAGAAGACAGGAAATCAAGGCACACTTCCTAAGATGTGGCCAGGTTAGCTAATTACAGAGCAATTCCTCCTCTCTTCCTCTATAATAACTATGAAAAAAAAGTAATTGTTGATACATTAGCAAAGGCATCAATGAAAATGGTCATTGACCTGAAGTCTACCTTGTTTGCTATAGCCACTAGTCAATCGGTTGTTTTCTAGCTTGTAGTGAACTAGCTTGTAGTGTTACCTAAACTAGCTAGACAGTTCTGGTTGGTACAGTTTAGCTAAAATATTTAAGCTGGCTGTTTCAGCTCCTCTAGACACAATATTTTTAGAAACACACTGCTGGTTGTGCCTACCTTTTATATGAAGCATCCATTAGAATTAATTTTCTGGTTTATTCAGTTTTCTACAACAAATTCAAGAGCTTCAGAGTGCAAAGTATGTCTCCATAACACATGATGCAGAGATCTCCAAACTAGCCTGAACTGTAGGTGCACTGTTCCTGAGACCTGACCCAGCAACTCTCTAGATGTAGGGTACACTGACACACTGATGTACCAAATAATGTAAAGCTATGTCAAGTACCTTAAATATAGCATGAAATTAAGTCATGTAGGTGTACTCCTATCCTCTAAGACATTAATTCCTGTACAGACTTTGTCATGGCTCCCTCCTGAACAGTAGTGGATTTCACTAAGAGCAGTGAAAAGTTCAATGAAGAATCTTCAGGATTTGTAGACTTGGGAACAGCTTGAGTCCACAATACAATACACTTAACAGAATGTGTTTTACACAAATTCCTCATTACAGAGGCAGCTCTCTTGGTACACTTTCTCTGTGTATACTGTTTATACAGTCAGTCTGAATTATGTTATTGCAAAAATGTTATCCAGCATGCTATGTTGGATTGCCTTGTGGATCCCCAGATTAGGCCTTCAATGCAACAAGTCCCTTAATCAGAAGGAGGGAGATGAAAAAGGAGAAGTTTTCAGAGAAGTCTTTAACATTGAAGTCTCCTGCTTGGTATGTCTTTTGTATATGGGACCCATACCATGTAGCAGCCCTGCAAAACCTATCAGGAGATTATAAAAAAGATGGAGTCTGGTGCTCTACTGTGGACTATGTTGGGAGGTTCAGATACAATGGGCATAACTTGAAACGGGAGAGGTTTAGGCTGGATGTGAGGAAAAACCTTTTACATTAGGAAAGTCCAGCATTTGAATAGATTGCCAAGAGAGGTGGTGCAGCCTCCATCCTTGGAGGTTTTCCAAACCCAGCTGGATAAAGCCCTAAGCAACATGGTCTGAGTATGCTTTGTGCAAGAGTATGGGCTAGCAACCTTCTGAGATTTCTTTCAACCTGAGCTACTCTATGACCTTACGATAACAGGATGTGTGTATATTCAAAGTTAATGTGAATGTAGGTCAAGCTGGCAATACCTATGGTATCTTTAAGGTAGATATTGTAGGTACAAATAGCAGTGATGGGCTTTAATAACACCAAGCAACAAGGCAGTCTTGAAAGTATCTGACCATGATGAAGTCTTCTAGGGCTAAAATTTTATTCCTTCTCTGAACTACAGTTTCATTTCTATGTTCATAAGGCAGACACTTCTCAGGTTCTGAAAACCCTGGCTTGATTTCTTGGCAGTACTTGCATCAAAAAAGAGGTGATGTAACTTATTGCAGGCTATGATGAGCATAGACAAATGAGTTTTAAAACACCACTCATTCTCCTAATGTAGTCTTGTACCCTGGGATAGAACTGGTGATGGTTGCTCAGCTGAAGTAATTTTTGTGATTATGTATGGGTTTGCAGTTGACACCACATTTAGATTAATAATCCTTCAGGTGAATGACAATTCATTTGGGTGGATGGTACAGCACGAGTGTGAGTTTTATACCTTTCTGGTTTTGTTGTTTACCTAGAGACATACCTTTCAAGGTTGAAGATATTATAGGTGAGAACAATGGCACAAAAATAATATAGAAACATAGACTCTTAAGGACTGTGTCTGTAAGTGGTTACAGCTAAAAGCAGCACTTGCTGCTGGGAATAGTCCAATTGATTTCTGTGAAATAATAGAAATCAATGTGACTACTCCCAGCAGTAAGCAGTGCAGGTCAGATCCTCAGCTATCAAAAACTGAAGATACCAGCGGAAAATTTTATCCAAACTTCATTAATGAATGTTAGTTTGCACTGTTTGGTCTTCAATCTACATTTTTGAAAGACTGGTTTAATTTTTTTATTTGTTTTGATAAGACTTATCTAGGAATGTTTTTTGCACCTGTATTATGTCCCATGGGTTTCCCAAGCCAGACTGGAACACATCATTGCAATGTCCTAAGCAGTGGGGGATTCATTAAAAACTGCTAAAATCTCAGCAGATGTGTCTGAGCACGCAGAGATGATGTTCAAATTGCTTGTGAACTTTTATTTTTATTCTTTCTTTCCTGAACCCCATCAAAAGCCTTGCTTCTGAGAAATAACTATGCAGTATTGTACAGCAGCTTTCAAAACAAATTAACTTCTGGGTTGAGACCAAGTATGGAAATACTCACCCCTGCCATGAGGATCTTTTGAAAGTAATGAGCTCATGTAAACATTGGGTATGCTGCAATATTGAACAATAATCTTAACCAATGCACAAAAGCAGGTATAATAGCACTGTAAATCTTTTCATCTATACCTGTCTACAAAAAGCAGAGTAATTGTTTTATGTGAGACAAATGGTATGTAAATGCATTCAGGACCATGTTATCACTGCCTCAATTTCATACACTTTGGCCATAGCACAATTACAGTTATACTTATCTCTTAAAAACAAAGTTCTAGCAATTGCAATATGTTTCTCTAACATCCAAACACTGAGACTTTCCAAAATTGGAGAGCACCTCATAAATTTGACTTCAGTGGATCAGATTATGATAGATGCAGGAATATATCAGATATGAGAGGCCCGTAGTTCTGTAACAGCAAGTCCTAGACTGTCTTACTCCCAGTAGCTATTCTCCTGGCATGATACCTACATAGTGGCTGCTGCAGGTTCATAACATCCAAACTGAAAATGTAACAACTATAGTTGTAATATGCTTTCACAGATTTTATTCTTCATTTATGTGCAAGAAAGGGTGGAAATGCAGACCGGAGATTTGTGACTGTACATAGCATAAGAAAAAAATCAGTTTGTATGGAAGCATGAGGCTATTGATTGTAGAGCTAAAGGTTAAACCTGTAGTAATGACATGCTTGAATTAATGACACATTCAAGAATGCTGCTTCTAAATTAAGGATATTGCATACCTTTCCCACAAGACATTGTTATAAGGATGCACAGGAGGCCAGTGGCAGGATTCATATTATCTTCTGATATTTCATGTTGGACTAATAGGTATTTATTGTTAACTGTAAACCACACAGCATGTTGGTGTCATATTCCAACTAGCAGACATAACTTTAGTGTCCCAAGCATAAAACATAAACATGTCATTAGCAAGACTTCTGAATATTTTCTAATATGACGACTAAGAGCAGTATTTAATTTGGACAGCAAACTGAGATTGTTTAAAAAAATGAATCTATGACTAGAATAAACTGCATTATTTCTAATTTTTATAAAACTTACCTTTAAGTTGTAACATATGAAATTATTGTTTCTAGGGCAAAATCCAAGCAGACGAAAGTGAAAGAAATTGTGAGGTGTTATAGTCTTATCATAAGTTGTCTTTGTCAAGAACTATCTTCATTTGTGTGTGTGTATGTGAGAGTAGATACAAACGTGCTCAGCTTTAGGAGTCTGAAGCTACTTGTCTCCTACTGAAGTCAGCTTTTTCGAGTTAGTGATTTTTAGTCACATGTTTGCAAACTGCAGTGAAGAGAGGTACTTTAAAACTTGGAAGTATAAAGGCTTTTCATGGATATTGACCACAAATAGCTGTGATATTACTATTGCGTTTATCTTGTTTCACAGCGCCTTATTAAAATATAAGGAATAAAAATTAAGCACGAGAGGTTCTACCCTTGTATAGCATGATCAGTTATTACCTACAATGGGGTTGAAGTATGTTTTACTTTTTACCTCAAGTAACTAATTATTCTGCTTTTGCTGTGAGTTGACAAATACTGCTGACAGTTTATGCTCGGGCCAAAGGAAAGAACACAGTAAGCCTTAGCTCCCTGTGATATGTCAACAAACCACAGAAAAACAGATTGGCAGCAGATCAGCAAAAGTAGGAGAGAGCTAAGTATGTTGCCGAAGGTCACGCTTTTCCCTTTGTGTCAGAGCCTCTTCAAGCACACTTCCGTGTTTGGGGGCTCTGGCTGCCTGGGCCCAGGGCCAAGGGGGTGCAGCTGGTGGCAGCAGGGAGAGCTATTCCAGACAGTGTGGTGGGACTGCCCTGCTCGCCTTGCTTGGATTTGGCAGCATGGGCACTGGCTGGCCAGGCCACTGCCCTGCCCACTGTGTTCTCACCTGCACTGCGCCCTGACACCTTGCTGTGCCCAAGAGTAAGTAAATGGCTTTTATTAATACAGGACAAACTTGAGTGTTTCAGACGTGCACAGGAAACTTAGAAGCAGATATTCTTTAAAATGTAAATATACAAAAATATTCCCTGCAATCTGAGGGTGGGGAAAAAATATGCACAAACATAATATACTGATCTCTACTTTTAACTAATATTGAATGTGATTGTATGAAAGCCAGAGTAAAGACTTTGAAGTTTTGCAAGAAATGTTTTCTATTAAAAGTTAAGAACATGGTGAACTGATGAAAAAGCAAATGCAGAAATATTGTATATGGTGAACCTGTCACTAGAAACACATTCATGTATGCTTTGTGTACATACATATGCATTTATTGAAGGAAAAACAACATACCATATTTGTCATGGAAAAATGAGCTATATGGTTAATTAGAATGCAGTGTAAACTTCTAGAAGAATTGCTTATATTTAAAAAAAGAAACATCCTTGTAAAATTTGTATGAATTCAAGCAAGATTGAGTTATTGCTGTGGGAATTTGTTACTTGCTCTTCTACAGCAGAGAGTTGTGAAGAACTTTGGAGAGTAGTGGAAATATATTTATCAGGAAAGTTTTGATCCAGCTGTGACATATCAGCTGTCATGTAATTGTTGGAAGAAACTAATCTAAAATGGCATCAATCCCAAACTTCCCATAGGGACTGAAATGTTGAATGAAGGACTTCAAACAAAGGGTTTGTTTGAAATGGAACATTTCGGTGCTGGCGGCTGTTTTAAGTGAGTTTGCTGGTTACTGAGATGAAGCAAAGAGTACTGGAGGAAAACTGCCGTATAAAAATAGTGACAACTATAAGAAATATCTGTCTTGTATTGAATCATTAACTTTACCAGGAAAGGTAGAAGGATGTCAGGAAGGTAGAGTTTTAAGCATGCAGAAGCTTTATGCGGCTAGTTTGTTTTACATCAACAAGGAAGGTATAGACTATGTGGATGAACAAAAATGTTTGTATTTCTTTGTTTAGTGTTTTTTTTTCAAGTACTTTGCATATCTCACAACACTTTATTAAATTGTTCAACAGAAAACAGATAGGTGTGGGAGAAACGTAACTGATGTATTATTTTGTAAGGTAATGTAAAACAAAGGCAGTAAATATTGCTGAATATAGCTTAGGTAAGGTTTGAGGTAAGAATTGAAGATTTAATTAAAGAATAATGCTGTTGAAGTAGTTGATGCAGCAACAGAATTTCAGAACACTTAAATTCTCTTAACTACAGAGAACTAACTGCTAGAAATAAATAAAACAATAGGGCACAGACGTCAGAGGAAATGTTTAGGTTTTATCCATCATGAAGGCAACCCTACAAATTTGGTGTGTTGTGTTTATGATCAGTGAAATAGTACTCATACATCAAGGTAGCATTTGCTTCCCTAATAAAAAAATGTCAATTTAGGCTCTTGTCATCATGACAGCTAAAAGTGTTGCCTTGAAGTTTTGGTTATTAGTAAAGAATTTACATATTTGTTTTCTGTACTGACCAAATTGTGGCTTTGGGAGAACTTATAACTGATAAAATATGAAATCACCTTGAAAACATAGTGCAGAAATTACTCTTCTAAATCAAATGTTGATGTGAATTAGTGCATCAGTTTAAAACCTTTTGCTAGAGAATATTGCTTTGAGAAAATCCTCTTGAGATATTCAGAAGCATATTTGTGCATGTTTGCTGCACACTTGATTTAATACAAGTTGTGCAGTCTACAATTTTCCCAGTTCATGTATGCAGAAGTTAGGCTTTTTGAAGGACTATGCCATTGGAACTAAATTGTGTTCATTTCCCAGCTAAATTTAAATTTCTGCAAAGCAAATCAGCTCTGTTTTGCTATTTGAGGTGTGTAATAGTACAGAGAATTTGTATGTTTTTCTAACTGTCAAACTGAGATGATGTTCTTGCCTGGAGATCAGCACAGTAAGTGTCTATCAACAGATATCTTGTAACTTTTCTCAAGAAAGACAGAATCAGCCAATGGTCTAAATATGTGATTAAGTGCTGCTACTTATGCAATGAAGATTAAAAGCAAAGGCTACGCAAACTGTGTTTTGTAGTTGCTGATTTGAAAGGGTGTATGTTTTTAACATATCCTACATGCCAGTTGTGTGCTACCATGAACAGAGCACATGAGACAACTTGTATCCAGTTTGCTTTTAGTCTCCACAACATACATTTTCTGGAATTTTAAGACTTTCGTCTATATTTTTGGGTGTTTAGTATAGTTTTTGTATTACTCTTAAGTTTTGGGACTCTTTGACAAGAAAATTATAATTCTAGTTTTAAATACTTGGTGTCCTTAGTACTTTAACTTAGTGCAGGGCTGAAATTAAACCCATTCTTCTCCCCATTGGTATTTTTGTGGGTCTCAACATTTAAGGTCTTTATCGAAATAAATCTGGTAAACCCTGTTTCTAAGCTTCCAATAAACACATCATCTTTCTTCCAAAAATTTTTTGTTTCTAAATTCTAGCAGCTATTTCATAGGCCATTTCAAACAGCAGAAGTAATTTCATTACCTAATTCAATTCTAGACACTTTGTGTGAATTTATGGCAAATACAATATTTTTTCCTGGCCTGCCAACCTTGGGCAAAAATGAGTGTATCTGTCATTTCTACCAATGAACTGCCCAGCACCAGCTTTTAATGGTGTAATTCACCTTGGTAATTTCCCTTTATTGCTTCTACTGCCTTGCCTTTGGCTTGCTGACTTTGATACCTAGAAGCATGCCAAAGAACCCATATGCTTTATACCGCTATAGCTGTTATACCCAGGACAAGAGGAAGCCTATCTGCAACCTTATCTAGTGGGTCTTCTCCAGTGTTTGGCTGAAAGTCTCCATGAATAATTCTCTCTCATGGCCTCCAGAAACCCACATTGTTCTGGCACAGGAAACAAAGGTGCCTGAAGATGGCATGTGAATACTTGCTCAATGATAATTTATCTTGCAAGTTATTTTATTTCTGTCAGTACATTCATGCTGCTGGAAAGTGGATCCTTATCTTAAAATGAAATTGATTTGTGAAAACTAGTTTTGGAAAGTATATGTTTTTAATTCCAACAAGTTTAGGTTACTGCCAGTGCTGCTATCATCCTGAAATTATTTAGCTACTAGCTTTTGTCAAAAGCCAGTATTGAATGACAACAGCCTGTGGAATAATTGCTGGAAGTGACTTAGAAATTAAACTTGTTTTTAGAAAAGGAACAGCATTGAATGAGCTTTCAGGGTGAAGTGCAGCTGCTATGTGAGGAATCCATTCCACAGAAGTTCCCTAGTAACCATAGATGTCAGCAATGCCAGGAGATCTTGGTGTACTGACTTTAAGAGGAGTTGTCTGGAGGGTGGAGTGGTGTGGAGGCATCGCAGTCAGGCTCTGTGATAAATGGGAATTTGAGGTACCATGGAGCTGGTACGCTGCATATTTGCTACCCTGGGCTAACAGTCTATCATACTTTTGACAAAATGCTGTCCTTTTGGTGAACTTTGCTCATTATAATATTATAATACCAAAACACGCCTCCATCCCAAAAGCTACCTGCTTCTTAGGTACAACCACCCCTCACCGGGCATGCGCTTTGAATTTTTCAAGTCTACACCTTTAAAAACAAAGGAAGGAAATTTTATACCGATCATAATGAAGGTATGTATGACTAGAGTCACTCAAGCTCCACCTGAAAGATAAAAAAGATAGTATAAAATGTGCGAAGAGAAAGAGGGTGTTAGGGAAGATACCATTGTGTACCACTCAGACTTCTGGGACCAGTTGATGGGCTGAGCCTCCCCGCCACCCCCCCCCTGCACTGGGACATCTTTGGGTAAGATTTAAACACTTGGTTATACCAAGTGTTTCCCCGGAAAAGCTCAGAAACCTCTATATAGCTTCACTTTAAATCGCCAATGCATTACAGTTGTTTTATGTTTGCTTAACGCACTTGTAGCCTAGCAGTGTTACTCATTTTCTTAGTATTTGTGTATGTCTTGTAACCAGCAATTTTATCACTGGTAATCCAAAGAACCTGTGTATCTGTTGCTTTAATAAATTGCACTATTTTTCAATCTAGCCATGGTCATTCTCATTGAATGTGACCAGCCTGGGCATCTGCCAAATCAGTTATTAACAACAAATACTCTGATGGGTGGTTACTTCTACAGTCCTTAGAAAATAAACTGTTGACCAAGTCTGAGACTAAGACTGGGCTTAGCCACACCTAAACTCCTCTTGGAGTTTAGAAAGCAAGAGGGTCCTGTCTGAACCTTGTGACTCAAATGTAGGATCTCTCCCTAGCTGCCACTCAGACTTCTACCATTAACGCAACACACCCATCTAGAAAATGGTAATTGTTCTGCAAACAAATTATATCTTCAAACCATTATAGATTAAAATGTCAAGAATTATGCTCTTGGTTTGAATTTTACTTGCTGATTGGTACAGACCATTTCTTCCACATTGGTATGGAAATCTATTTATAAACAAATTAGATGCTGGGCTAACAGTTAGACTGTGGATTGACATCCAGCAAAGATCATAGAATCACAGAATGGTTTGGGTTGGGACCTTAAAGATCATCTAGTTCCAGCCCCACTTCTATGGGCAGGGACAACTTCCACCAGACCAAGCTGCTCAAAGCCCCGTCCAACCTCGCTTTGAACACTTCCAGGGATGGGGTATTGACAACTTGTCTGGGCAGCCTGTTCCAGTGTCTTACCACACATACATTGTAAAAAATACCTTCCTGACATCCAATCTATATCTACCCTCTTTCAGTATAAAACTATTGCCCTGTGCCCTGTCACTACAGGCTCTGGTTTAAAAAAAATATTGTTCTCAGAAACACACTTTATGTATAGAAAGGCCCCAATAAGGTCTTCAGTCTGAACAACCCTAACACTCTCACCCTTCCTTCATAGGAGAGATGTTCCAGCCTTCTGATCAATTTTGTGGATCTGCTCTAAAAGATCTATGTTTTTCTAGTATGGGGGACCCCAGAACCACGTGCAATACTTCAGGTGGAGTCTCATGAGAGGCAAGATGCTTGTTCATTGTCTGGCTAGGATATAAATCTGGTCATGCTTGTCTGACTTTCCGTATTTTTAAGATCAGGTAAAAGCTGATGATATTTTTAAGAGAAATTAAAGGAGCTGTTTTCCTACTAGTGTTTATGAAAAACAAGACACCATTGCAGGGGCGGCTAAAGGTGAATGGGTGCTTCCTAGAAGAGTAACATGACAACATGCTTGTCCCTTATTTGGGAAAGCAAAAGTCAGAGTAAGGGTCTTCACAAATGATTTTATTTCAGATAAAAGAGCTATGTAAGTATCTTAAGTTATCTTTGGTGGGATGAAACAGGCTTTCTTGAAATTGAGCAAAAGTACCTATGAAACAGTCTGTCATCTTATTTTCCTGCATCTGCCTCTAAACCAAGTAACTGTTTGGTCCTTCTTCCTTAGAGTAGTATTAATTTATTGCTGCTTTAATGCTATTTTGTTTTCGAGTGATTTCACCCTTCTGAAACCTTGTTATTCCATTCCAAAGGGAATGGTAATCTATACGTGGGGTAGGAGTCAACTTTCACAATATTCTGTATCCTAATATGGGGTCTAACAAACTGAGGAATTAGCAATGTATTTTTCCACTAGGATCTCTGGTAAGATTTAGGGTATCAGAGAGCACCATATCCTAGTAGCTGGTGTTCAATACTTTTTTGGCATGAAACCAAATGTGAGTAAGGGCTTGAGAGCATCAGGGTAACCACAGCACTAATGTACGTATGGGCAGAACACTTTTCATTCCAAAAGCAACAGCAAGACTTTGCTTAGCTGGGAGTAATCAGTAACTGTGGTTACACACCTTAGTCATTCTTTTCTGACATCTGTCATGTTATATGAAAATAATTTTGATAAAAGGTCATACAACATAATTCTATTTTTTTCCTTCCCTGGATTATTTCCTTGTATTTGTTTGACTCCTGGCAAAGAGAATTCTCCTTCTGATCTTCTTCCTCAAAGTAGAATGGAGCAGTATCTTTCATGGAGACAACCCAAGGGGTTTAAAATTGTGGAGCTATTAGAGAAAAATCTGTGATGATAATAATTAAACGTACCTAGGTATGCTGGTAGCTTGGTTTAGAGCGTTGAAACTTATATAATTATTCTGATTTAGTCTGCCACAGGCAAAACGCTTTTCTTTTATCATGTAGCACAGCTTTTCTGTATATGGTGTTAAAAAAGCACTGACTTTTTTTTGTAAAGCCAAGTCTTCTGTTTATGGTTTTAATTCTTTCTCGAATTTTTGGCACATCATTTCTCTGTCACTTCTGCCTTTGAGTGTTGCATATCTTTACTTGGTTATATCTACAAAATTCAAGCTGTTGATAATATTTTACATGTTAACTAAATATATGGGTGTCAATTTATTACAAATAGCTGTAATAGTAAATGTCTTCCAATAATCATTTCATGACTGGAAAATATTTTTAACATTTTAATACCTTTAGAAATTATTTATTAGATAACTCACTATGCATTGCCACATGCCAGAATTCAGCTTTATGTAGGAAGAAAAATCAGTGACTTGCAATGTAATGAATGTGCCGTGTGACTGTAGTTTAGAGATTGTTTAAACCAGGAGGGTAACCATTCTGATAGTACTTCATTCTAAAAGGTATTTTTGAGGTGATTTTTGAAGGAAAAAGAGAAGAAAATTATAGACATTGAATGAAAGAATTTTCTGCAGTGTGTGAGACAAATACTCATCTCATGGATGCCAATAACAAATTTGCAATTAATATTCTATTATAGTGACTATCATTTAATTGATGAATAATAATTGCAAGCCTCAAGGTGAACTTTGAAGTTATAGCCTTCTGACCAGTGGGGAAAATACAACCAGCTGCAGCTGGCTTTGTGTATTTTGGTCTTATTGCTAAGAATATGATTACAGAAGAATATATTTTAAAACATTTTAAATATTTTTCATTTAACATTTCTGTGTCTGTACATAGTAGCAATGACCAAAAGCAATGTTTGTCCTTGATGTTCCATTGTGCCAGATTTTTAGAAAGCATTTGTGAGCTCATAATTTATTGCATAGAGTGCATAATTCATAAATCAGTGGGCAGCTGTAAAACTATCCATGGAACCTAAATAAAAAAATAGCATGGGATATAAAAAGTTGAATCTTTCCAGGAGAAACCCATTTGCTTCCCCTTCTTGCTCCTGGTCTATGGAAAATGGCTCTGTCCTCAAGCTCATAGGGGAAAATGATTAGGCACATAACTTCACACAATAAAGGAAAGGCAATAATATTACAGGATGCTTTTAACTTAGTAGGAATGATGACCTGAATTTCTTGGAGAAAAAAAAAAGCTTGAAAAGTATTAAAAATAATTAATAAAATTCTCATGTAATCTCACATATAAGTAAAATATCTTAAATGTTCGGAAACGTTCCTGTGGTGTGTATCAGCTGTCGATAGTGGTTTAGATAAGTTGCACCAAATTTTCATTCTGACAGCTAACCTTTATGGTATGTTTTAATTGCATTGAGGTGCCAAGTAATTACAATGAGCCTCCATAGCCTCTGGGCTGCCTGCCAATGGCTGTACAAAAATGGCATCGCCTGAATCACCTGCTCCTGTTTCAAAATTAGAGAAAACACTGTTTCTGAAAGAATTTGTGAAGTGAGCAGAACACAAGTGACTTGGAAAAAGTAAAAGATCTTTTAAAATGAGAAGGTTTCCCTCTCATTTTGCCCAAAATGTGGACTCTTGGATCTTAAGTACCCTTAGGACAAATTTTGGAAATAACTTGGGATTAACTGACGTGAAGTAATATTCCTAGTCTAATTTAGGACTGTTTTCCAACAGCTTGTACCCTCATGTGAAACTAGCTTTCCCAAATCATCTAGTTCACATTTAGTAATCTGGAAATCTTGTTTGGTGCTGAATTGTAAATGCTTAACAGCTGGGGACAAATACTGCATGCCTTCTGTATTCTGACTTCTGGTGTGAATGACAGGAATTGTTTTTAAGTCTGAGTTTAGGGTCCAAATCTTGTAAGTGCTTGTCTTTACTGAACCAGAGTTGTCCTTTGTATTTTATAGCTACTTCACCTAATGTTTACCCACCTGATGAGCAGCTTTTCCTTCTCAGTGTTTACTTTGCTAGCCTAAATAAACAAAGCCCTGTCTCTTCTTATGAGATCTATTCCTCTGATCTGTTCCATGTTCCAGTCTGAATTAATAATCTTTGAGTACAGTAATCAAAAATATGTGTAATACCTCAGATGAGGTCTCACTTCTGTTATGGAAAAAGTGTTTTTATTTATTCTCTGTATTCTTTGCCTGGAAGACAGAAACATGGTAAGGATTGCACTTATTTTTTATGGCCCCATTATTTTGTGACTATTTCACCTCGTGGCTAATATGTCTTTGTCTTTCTCTTCCTTGGCAATTACTACTCAAGCTGCTAACTTACTGCAGGCATTCTGGTTCTTAGTCCCCAAGGCTATGACCTTGCACTTTGATTCAGTTCCATTTCTAACATTGCTTTCCTTGAAGTCATCCCAATTGTCTGTGATAATATTGTGATGCTTCTCCTCATTAATCCCTCCCAAGTTTGAGTCATCAACAAATCTCATAAGCACTTTTTTGCTACTTTCATCACTGAAATTATTTAATAAATATTTATTGAGTAATTAAATTGGGAATGTCCCTCCAGTCAATCCTGTTGCTACGTCCCCTTTAGGCAATTCCTTAATGAGGTCTTCTCTAGTGTATGATTTATGCTGGTTTACAAAGCCAAAGTAGACTTGATCTATAACATGTCATTTGTCTTGACAACCAGGTTGGGCATATGTCTATCCAGCCAAACTAATGTAGTATCTATCTTTGGTAAATTATTTTCAGTTTGTTTCATTATCTATCTAGTTCTATGACTAATTACCCTTCAAATTCTATCTTTTTACTCATTATTGAGAGTTTATTGGACCTAAAGGTCAATTACTTCACCCATTCTTATAATGTTATAGTTCTTCACCAATATGGTATGTGTTGACTCTACAGATTTGTGAGAAAGAGTTTGAGACCATTCTCCCTCAGTGTATGACTAAGTAAGCAAAATTATTTTACTATAGTTTTCACTTTATCAGTACTTTGTTAGCCTTTGCCTTTTTATTTTGTTTGAATCTGGATTATCTTTCATGTCCAATCCATCCTGTCTTCTTAGCAGCAAGCTGCTGCTTTCTCTGTTCTCAATTTCTTTATGAGATAGAAGATGCTTTATCTCTTTGTTTTAGCTTTTTTTACAGGATGTGACTCATCTAGATTTTTGCAGTTCTTACTTTACCCCTATGTTTTCTGGCCTTAAGACTGATCTCTCTTTTTTGTTGTTATCCAGTACTTTTCCAGCATTCCTTTGGAGCTTTTAAAATTTTTGTTTATACTGCTTATTTTTCATCCACTTAGGACTCACTTTCCTATTTGCTTGATGTTTCCTAGATCCCATGGTTGATAAAATATTTTTCTATAATACATCACTAGACAGAAAAATTAATGATCTTTTGCTTGCTACGTTGCCCTAAAAGTGACACTAATCTCTTTTAAACCACTGATGAGGTTTCTTCCTGTGCTTTAGTCTATCATACAATGCCAAAGGTAAAATTTCTCGATTAATCTTATTACTAGTGCCAGGGGATTAATGTCAGGTGGCACTTGTGGTGACAGTGAAAAGATTAAAAAATAATTCCATTAAACCTGTCTGCTGCATTTGATATTTGAACCGTTAATAAGAAGGATTACCTTCTTTGTAGGCCATGGTAAAAATAAGCTCAACATAATTGTCTTATGAACCAAAGACGTCCTTACTTCTAATACATGAAAGATTCTATTTCATAAAGATCTCTGATTAAGACATTAATGGAGAGTTTAGACATATTAAGCTAATAGTAAAGATCAACATAATAGTTCCTTCATTTTCTGATGCTGAACACTATAGGTTTTCTGAAAGTATATATAAACATAGTTGAAACATACTGCCTCTTAAATTTCCATGTTTCCATATAGTTTGTACTATGTTATTTCTTCAGCCCAGTTTATCAGAAGGGAGAAGTCAAAAATATAAATGGAAACAATTAAAAGAGCCAAAATTATTTACAAAAATGTTCCTATTAAATTTTTTCTTGCTACATTCTCATTTTCCCACAGCAAGAAAAAGTAGAGTTTTAAAGATCCTATAGCAGTTCCCAGATATTACATGCAGGTTTACAACTGGGAATGATTTATCATCATTTCTATATCTGGAAAATGAAGAAGTACTAGATCTGTGCAATGAAGTAGGCCTTAGATTCAGTCCAATTGTTTTTCTCGCATTCATGTTCTTAAGAGGAGTGGAAAGACTTTTTTTTTTTTTGAAGATGTAACCAGCACAGTGGTGGTCCTGGATATAATTTAGTTTTGGAGGCTTTGAATTCTTCACAAATGCTGTGAAATCATCTTTGTGCAAATAGACCTTTTACAATAAAGCTAGCTGGGTCTTGGTACACATGCTTATTTTATTGTAAATGTTTAAAGACAGTTTAAAAATGTTTAAAAATGGCTTACTGTATACTGCACCTGAAAAGCCCTTTGGAGTGTCAAAGATACTAAATAGTGGTATAAACAAATAATAGAAAACATGCTAAATATTAGAAAAGGTTACAAAAATTTGCTTTTGGTTTATTAAAAAATCAAGAAAAGGTTGGACATGGAAGGGTGTAGCAAAAGTGGCAAGGTGTTACTGTAGTTGTTACTGTCTGTTTTAGAGACGACTAAGAAACCTCAGGCGGAACTCACCTCTTAAATTTCAGGCATCTGTACAGCATAATGAGTGGATAAAACAGTATGCCCAACCTCTCAGTTCAGTTTGGCCTGAATAACAGAGGGATGGAAGGTGGAAATTTCAATGCCAAGATGTCAAGACCTATAATGAAAATATGGAAACTGTACGTTACTGTGTTTGGCTTCCATACCAAGCAATTTTGTATGATAAAAATTAGCATTAGCCAATACAGGGATATAAATTTTTACAAAAAGGGAAAAAACCCAAAATAACATCTTTAGAAGGAAGCTACAGCTCATAAGTGTGAGCTATTTGAAAAGAACTATTTTAAAAGAAAAGTAATAAACACATGGATAACAATGATCTCAATGAATCTGAATTTACAAAGTGCTTTTTACAAGGTCTTTACCAAATTTTCTTAAAGACAATAAGCTGTCCTGAAATAGGAAGGAAAGCCACCTTGTAAATTAACAACTGATTAAGAGTGAGAAAAGGGATAAATTGTCAATGTTTTACAACAGAGGGAGAATACCGATGGGGATCTGTGCTTAAGTCTATGTGGTTTATAAATTTTTCTGGGTGAGTGGAGCCGTAAGAAAATTTGCTGACACAAGAAAGTCAAAACCAATATGGCTACAAAAAGCTACAAAGTGAATTTGAGTACTGAGAAACTGAGCCACTAGTATGGAAGGTGACAATCACTCTCAGGGTTAATGAATACCAAGTCGTACACATGGGGAAAAGAAAAAGAGGCTATAGGATAGTTCCACTGTCCCTGTAACTACCTGCACAACGAGTTCTAAATTAATTATTAACACTCAGAAAAGAAATTATTTTTTTTTTTTAAGAAAACATCAGTTCACTCCCTAGTGGTAATGAAAGGGCAGTTGGAATATTAGAATGATTGGGAAAGGAATGGAATGTAAAGTAGAAAACATCGTTGTGGTATGATGTGCACATGCTTGCTATTCTGTGCTATTCTAGTTGCAGTTTTTAAGAGAATATAACAGAACTAGAAAAAGTACATAACAAGAAAGGAGAATCATAAGGCTGAGATGGCCTTTCCTGTAGAAAGTGAGGAAGAAAAAGTTGATTTGAGCGACATGGCATTAGTAAAAAGAATAATTAATAACTGTTCAATTTTTAGAAAGAAAAGGAATTGAGGGATTTGAGGTAAAACCCTCAGGGAATGGATGTAAAAGAAACAAAAAAGTATGTAATATGTACTGTCAGCATTGGAAGTCATCATCACAGGATGTTTTGGGTGTCAAAAATATAAATGGATTCAAAGCAATTGATTAAGTCAAAATTTGTCAAGAAATACCAAGTACTACGTGGAAGGCAGTCTGTGGGTTAGGAAGCCTCTAAACCACAACCTCTTGGAAACTTGTATCTGTGAAGAAAATGTTCTATATGTGCCCAATTTTCATATACCTTACCCCAGATTTTGCTACATATCCCTATTAGACTTGTTTTGTTGGGTTTCCTTCATTTGGTCCCAGACTCTAATTCACTGAGTCCTAAAACAGAAGCCTAAGTGAGTAGGAGAGTTCTCTCCCTTTTCCATATGCATTTAAGTTATAATTAGACATAATCTATTTTTTAAAATGAAGATACTTTGCGCTGATACAGTAATGACCAGTGAATTAAAGTAAATACTATTTGTGGAAGTGTCCACACTTGTAAAAATCTCTTCTGTGACAGAACTTCAGATTACAAATGATCAACAAATACGAACTGCAATTTTAAATATTTAGTAGTATATTATGTTTTGTCCTGAATAAAAGCCAAGCCACAACATATATTTTATGACACATCATTGGAAGTTTCTTGGGAGTCCTCATGGCTGCAAAAGGAAGCCTTAAATAGCATAACAGCCTTAGTCCAGGGTTCACCACCAGTTTTCCTCCCCTCTCGCTGCAATGAAAATATTATTTCATCACTGCTTGGGAGAGACTAATGAACTGTCATGGGTGCTAGTTTTATATCCTTTTTTTTATACTTTTGTTGAAGAATGCGTAAAATAGAAAATAGATTTCTTCATGCAGTATAACTCAGCAAAACTTCCAGCAAGTAACTTTGATATTTTTTTTATCTATCAGATTTTAGGCAGAGTTTCCAGATAAGCATTTCAGCTACATTTTATCTTTCTTACCAGAACATCTGCTTCTGAGTTCTCAGTAGGTGTTTTTGTTTATCATGTGTTCTACCCTGATTGCCTAGTCAAGAGTATGCTTCCTAATGATTTACGTGACTGAAACTTAGACTACTCTGGTAATGAGGACAAATACCACAGACCTTTCATTTTGGAGGCTATTTGTTCATGTATTTAAACAAATGTGGTTTATTTGCATTTGCAGCTTCTTGTTTGGCTGTTTTCTTGAAATATGCGGTACCTGAATTTATTGGCAGGAATATTTGAGGAAATGTCGGGGGGGGGGGGGGGGGGGAGGCAAAAAAACCCCAGACAATAAAAGGGAGGGAAAGGGGAAATGTAAGGGAAGGCGATGGGAGCATCCACTTCTAGAAGGTAACTGATCAATGAGAGAGGCTGAAAAAGCTGTATAGAGCAGGAAAGAAGTATTCAGGATAGAAGAGCCAAAATGTTCTGCTGTGACTCTGTTGGATAATAGCTCACACTAGTAAATGCAACTATATCAACTGGAAGTACAATTCTAAAATATTTGCCTTCTCTGTGAGAAGAAATATACCATATAGCTTTTATGTTCAAAACCACTTTGTAATTTCAAATTTCAAAAGCTCTTTGTAAAGCTAACAGCTTGTGTTTTCAGAAATATGGTTAGAGGAAAAAGCATAATGAAAAAATTACTGGCCAATTCTGAGCAGTAGAAATTTGAGGGAATTTTATTGTGCTGTACCTTTCTACACATTTGTAAAACCAAGTGCAGGCCCATACTCTATGGGCTTCGTTGAAAATAACCCAATTCCAAACAAAGTTAGTTAAAACAAAAGGTCAATCTGTTTCCCTAATAAGCTGTAAAACTTGTCTTTAAGGAAGGATGCTGATGCTATCTCTGGCAATCATTTACATAAATCTATTCAGAAACTTAAACAGCTCTTATTTAAACTACTCTTAACATTAGGAAGCTGTTCCAGAGTTTTATACCTTTGGTAATAAGATACTCCTTTAATTTTCAGTCTCAATATTTCAATGGCTGGTTTCTTATCCTTTTGTATTAATGTGGACACTGGCATTTACTTCCTCTAGCTGTTCTTCCTTCCTCATGTTTACCCTTGTCTCTCACTTCTCTTTATAGAAAATTATCTATTATCATCCCATCAGTCTCAGTTTTGCTTGGCTCTACAAACTATACTACTTTGATATAATTTGTGAAGTAGATAATCCAGACCTATGCTCATAGTAATTGCTTTTCTCTGTATGTATTCCAACTTAAAGCCATGTTTTTGAGCACAGGAGACCCAAATAATATTTCTGACGTCCAGATGTGATACTTGGACAATATCTTACCTGTGACTTATACAAAAATATTGATTTGTCTTACCTCTTTTAGAAATATTTTGTCTGATAAATTCAATATCCTTTTCCAAAGCAGACTTACACTGATGATTCACAGTCGTTCTGTGGTAGAGTAATATCAGTGACTTCCTGAAGATGAGCATTGGCTTTTTACAGAGATTTTATCAGTTCCATAGTGCATGATATTGCACTCTATATTAATGGTATTTTATTCAATTTTCTATATGTCAGATTAAGTTATTCAATTCTTCTTGATTTTCTGATCCTCTGTATTGGCAATACAATTATCAAAACAAGTTTTATTCTCACCTTTCTCTTTCTGGTATTATTAGAGTCAATATTTAACAAAATTGGGTCCAAGCTGATCCCTGAATAACCTGTTTAACAACAGTCCTTCGGGCTCAGCTGGTGACCTTTAAGTGCAACCTGTTTCCCTTTTTCATTTAACCAGAAATACCTGTTCTGTTAAGTAAGGTATGTGCTTAGCTTTATGCACTAAGCTATATGATGCCAAATTAAACTGAAGTGTGCACTTAAGAATTTTACTAACACTTATCACCTACTTTGTTTCCAGTGTAAAACAATAGCATCAATGAATCTGAATTTGTTTCTAGTATTAATATTTGGTGGAATAAGAAGAGAAGCTAAGGTGAATTATGACAAAAGTATGGAACTATAGGTGTCAGTGAGCACATGGGTCTGAGTTTCATTCACAGCTGAAACTTTGTATGATCTGCTGCTGCTCCAGATCTGAGTAGCATGCTCCACCTGCACATTTTGGTCGTATCTACAGAAAATTAGTTTCCAAGCTTTGTCAGCCAGGTTATTAAAGGTCCATGTTTGTACAACACTAATAAAACTTTCTTTTCTAGGTGTTGTGCAGTGTATTGATTACTCAGAAGCAGTTATTTTTTTTCATTAGCTAGAATAGAAGTAATGTATAGAAATGTTATTCACTAAGGCTAGTCTTGTGAGCTTAATATTGTTTTTCAGAGCTGAGGTTTTTTATTTCTAAGCCCATTGAGCTTGATAGGTTTTACTTGCCCTCTCCATTAAATGTTTGACTGTGGTGTTTCACTGCATTTCATGTAAATAAAAATAGCTAATATAGATCACTGTAATTACATACACAGCATAATAAAGAGGGAAGAAGATGACAGCCAGCAGGTAATAAGCCTTTCATAAGATGTGGTAACAAATGGCTGCGTAAGTCTAGTCAGAATTACTAGCGCACTGTGTGAGTGTGTGTACAGCAGGCAAAGTGTGTATGTGGAGGCTTGCTGAACCTGTATTTAATTTGCTTGTATAAAGGTTAACTGAACTTATGCTGTACTGTTGCTCAGAGTAGGCTGCCAAATATTTGGAAATACAAAAAAATAAGTGTATTCATTGTAAAAGGAGATGCTTTTAAGAATGTAAAAATCAAAAGAGCATCTGTATAAAGCCAGCTTCATCTAGCCCAGTATCCCATATCTGACTGTAGCCAAAAAAGTTGTAAAAGAAAGAGTATAAAAAGAAAGGAAGTACCATAATGCTTTCCCCAAATATTCTGTCTTCAGACTATCATTTTGTGGACCATTTTTCCTAATCCAGCGTTGATCAATTTATAGTCTTTTTTTGTTTGTTAAATGAAGGCTGTAGCCTCACTTGAAACATCTTGGCAGCATGAGAGACTCTGAAGTTCTCTCATACCATTTTCTGTGACAATTTCTCTTGAAGTTCAGGAATTGACATTCCTAAATAAGCTCATCTGCAAGATACGACAAGACTAAAAATAGTTGCAAGAGAATGTGGTGTTGGCTCTCACAATCCTGTTTGTGTGGAGCTTCTTCAAAGTCTAATGTTGATCACCACTGAGCATTTTGTTAAGGAAGACCTATAGAGAATAAAAATCAAGGGAAGATATGATGAAAATCTCATGCGGTGCAGGAAAGAAACTTTACAATCTCATTAGTAAATTCTAGCTGTTTAATTTTGTAAAGTTGAAACTAGAGTGAAGTGGGAGTCAAGGTTTTATGGGTAGCCTTGATTCAAGCTCAGATCTTCAAATTAGAAGATGTAGCAGCAATCCATTACCACTATTCCTGCCAAGAGTCTGAACCAGATTAATTTTCTTCTAATGTAAATGAATAGTTTCCTTTTTAGTAACAAGGATTACAGAGCTACGGCTGAAATTCTAAAAAAAAAAAAAGACTCCAGATTTTAACTTGAGAAACTAACTTCCTAGTAAAGCAAATAAAGTGTTTTGACTTTTCAAAAAGCTGGCTAGAAACCCAAGCTTTCATATTATTTCTCTAAGACCACCTGTATCTATATATTTTTCTAATAATTATGATAAAAATATTTGAAATATTAATTTAGAATTTTTGGTGCATTCTTTTTAAATCCAGAACAGTAAGAAAGGAATTTTTTTTGTGCCTATTTTTTCAGCTTTTCCAGAATCATTCTACAGTTTTCCAGACATAAGGGAAGCAAAACAAACAATGGTACCAGAAATATACTTCAGGTAGTCTCTACATTTCACTTCCTGTCCTTCCCAAAGCTTTCTTGATGTCAGCTTGATTCTGCTCTGAAGAAAGTGCAATTATCACTCTCTTAATTAGGCTTTTTTTTTTTTTAAATTGGGAATCCATTCTTAATCCATCTCAAAGTATGTCTTGTTTTTTCTCAGGTTGGGTAGGCTAGTAGTTTCCAGGTTTTGAGCAACTGAAGATAAAGTACTGGTTTTATGCATGTCTAGATTTTGGGGTGTTTTGTCCCTTGTTGGTATGAGAAAGCCTATTGGTTTAATGTCAGTAGCCAGTAGCAAAACCATGCCTGTTTTAAGACTGTATATGTATTCAGATGTTGATGCATGTCAGCTGCTTGCACCTGTCAGTGAATTTATCCTCACAGGGCTACCAAAAAGAATATAAGCATGCTTCTGATTCCTTGAGATGGAAAAAATGAAGTTTTGAGAGATTATCACAGAGTGGCAGAGGCTGGGACAGGACTGAGTCCAGGATTCAAATGTGCTGATTCCCAGTCTTTTACCATAGGGTTAGAGCCAAGAGTATCTATTTCCCATGTTGTTGTCTATTAAGAATTATTTGAGATTTGAAGTGTTACCCTGTGTCTCTGTACCTACGTTTTCTCATATATGAATTCTAACACTTTGATTGGCATAGAGTCTCTAAGTTAAGAAATTTAAAAGCTAAAGAGGCAAGATTATGCTGTCCCATGAATATCAAATGAAGGATGACCGGAAGCGCGTTATCTTCTAAATTGTACTTAACTAATTTGTTAATTACAGTTAGAAACAATGTTGCTACCTTAGTGGAAAATCCCCAAATAAATCTGGGATTTGCATCCAAAGTTTAATATGTGACATTGGTAAATACCCCACTGAGGAGGAAAAAAAACAAACCTGCAGGATTTGGTGCAGAATTTAAGTGGGACTTCCTTGTTTCCCAGGCTGTTCAGAATAGTTGTTAACAATTATACTTACATTAACACCTAGGGTCCATCCCAGAACAGTTTACCATTGTTCTAGGTGTGGTAAGAAGAGGAAATGGCCTTTCCACACACAGTTTAGAATCTGATGGAGGTAAAACCTGACATAAATATAATCTGGAATGATTTTTTAATAAAGATGATGGAAACAGTATGGAAAGAACTAATGGGATTGTCCAAAGATGCAAAAGAAGTTAAATGCTTTCTAACTTCATGTGATATTGTAAAGCATAGTAATCTCAGTTTTACACCAGCTTCAGAGTTGAAGACAACAGAAGGGCACCTGACCTTTTTCAACTTTCTCCTAGCTCATGAAATTGCATGGAGGGTCAGACTTGCAGGCAGCAATACATTGTTTTAATGAATTTAACGTGATGCATACAAATAAAGATACCTAAAGACCTCCTCATGACTCAAGTTCTATTTATTTCTGTATTTGTACAATACTGCAGAGTCCACTGAGAAATTTTCAATTATTTCTTTACTGTGCTTTTACTGTATCTTTGTTCTTAACTATCCTAAGCAAAGAATACTCACTCTTCTAGTGACCTCAGTCAAGTCATCCCTGACTTTACTAGGTAATTTCTAAAGGAAGTTCTGAGTTTTTCTCACTTTATGATTGTTATGCTACACATTTGTTTCAGAGATTTCTCTCTTTTGGAGGTCAGACGGTGAATAAATAATAGAAAACCAGCAGCAGTAAAGGAATGGTATTACATCTCGCCATGTGGTAATTTGGGAGGGGAATCGTGACTGCTTTTGTTTGAGATTCCTATGATTCCACTTTTCCAATTTCACAACCTAATGAAACAATCTTTCTGTTACATTTTCATATACAATAATCAGTTCCTCTGGTCCTTTCATGCTTTCTCTCCTGCTGTCCTCCTCTGCCATGGGAAAAACTTCCAGAAAGTGTCTGCAAAATCATCACGTTTAACACTTAATATTTCTGTGTCAAGCTGTCTTAAACACTTTGACCTCTGTTAGTAGATCAGTTCATGGTGATTACAGCTTAGTACTTTCATAGCTGCCCTGCTGTTCTAGACCCTACTTGTGTAATGTTTATCTTGTTGGTTTTTTAATAATTAATTCAGTGGGATTAGTTATATTACCTAACTTTAAATCCATTTTTGTTTTTCATATTTGAAATCAGTATGACTACACATGTGTACCCTACAGCTCAAATTAGTAAATTACTGTAGCATAACTGAAAGGGTTTTAAATAATTAAATAGGAGAGAAAAGTGAAAAAGTATTTGATAATTCCAAAATTTTGAAATATAAAAATCTTAAATGAATGAAGTTGCATGTGCGTCATTACATTGTATACCTTTATAATAAGTTGTCATGGTTTTAGCTGGGATAGAGTTAATTTTCTTCACTGCAGCTGGCATAGTGCTGTGCTTTGGATTTAGTATGAAAATAATGTTGATAACACACTGATGTTTTAGTTGTTGCTGGGTAGGGCTTGTACTAGTCAAGGGTTGTTTTAACTTCCCATGCTCTGCTGGGTGCACCAGAAGCCGGGAGGGGAGGGGGCACAGCTAAGACAGCAGATTCAGACTGGCCAAAGGGATATTCCATATCATGTAATGTCATGCCCAGTATATTAACTGGGGGGAGCTGGCCAGGGGAGGGAGGCAGCAATCGTGGCTCGGGGACAGGCAGTGTCGTTCGGTGGGTTATGAGCGGTTGTATCGTTTGTGTTTCTGTTTTTTTCCCTTTTTCCCTTTCCCTTTTTATTATATTATAATTATTGTTATTACTATAATAATAATCATTATTATAATTATTTTAATTATTAAACTGTTCTTACTCAACCCACAAGTTTTTTTTGCTTTTGCTCTTTTGCTTTTTTGCTTTTGCTCTTCCGTGTTTAGTTGGCCAACTGGGCTGATCCATGACATAAGTCTATACTACCATGTAGCAAGACATGTATTGTGAAGGTACATGTGGATCTGACTTTATCTTGAACACTATTGCAATAGGAGGGATATTTACTTTTTCAGCTAGATAGCATAATACAGGTTGGAATCAGATGGTTATTGCCTTCCCAAATAATAAGGGGAGAACAATGTTCCTTTTAATATTAGAAAAATATGTAAATAATTTTCTTGGTAGTGAAGACAGCAAAATCTCCATGTCTATCTCATATAACAACATTTCCTTAGCAAGTTGTTTTTGCAACCAGCCACCCCACCCCCTCACCTCCCCAAAACCCACCCAACAAAAACAAAACCGAAAACCTCAACCCAAAACCACAGTTCAAAAAGGAGTCATGGCTGTGAGAGATGGGAACGGTTCATCTGTGAGGGTGAGCTTTCAGGAGCACCTAATAATTCTTGACTCAAGACGATTTTTAGATTTTGAAAGCTTGCTTTATATTATAGATCTGTTAACTAAAAGGCTTTTACTCATTGCAGGTAATTCTCAGGCAAGATAAGACGTTTTTGAGCTTAATTCATTTGCTTAAGTCAATAAACAAAATATGTACTGATACCTATAGAACTTTGAAGAACTCAATTTTGCAGTAGAGGGGGAGTAAAGTTAAGGCTGAATTTCCTCAAGGAGACAATAGAGGGTGATCGTGGAACCAGGCAGCTCATCCTAAGGGTCCTAGAAATATATAATATAGTAATGTAATAAAGCTGTACTGGTAAAGACCAAAGATACCTCTAGTTCAGTATCCTGTCTCTGGCAAAAAAAGAGTTGATGTGCAGTGAGGAATTCAAGAATAGGCAAGCATCAGGTGAACACTCTGCATGAATATTGTTTAGCATCTGTTGATCTTTAGGTCAAGCACTTGCCAAATAAGGAGTGATGCTATGGCATTAAATAACCTTGTATGGATCTTTATCTCATCAATTTGTCCATGTAGATTTTAGGTATCCAAAAGATCCTGCTGAAAGTTGTTCCAAAACTTCACTGTCTTATGTGGACAACTTCCATTCATGTGTTTTGAACTTGCTTTCTGCCAGTTTCTTTTGATGACCTCTATTCTCTTATATGGGAAGTGACAGTGAACAGCGGTTCTGCCAGGGTTTGACAGACTGCTATAGACACTTTTATCTCAATGATTTTCCAGGGCAAAGAAGCATATTCACTTGAACTGTCTCTCTTAAGGAAGCTGTTCTGTATATGCCTTTGAATATACATGTCATCCTTCCCTGGTTCTTACCAGTTGTCTGTCCTTCTTGAGATGGGTAGTACTTCTGTTAGATGAGTACAGGTATTACATCAAGAAACCTATTGGCCCGGTGTGGTAGTATGAGGTTGAGTAATTTTTACCCTGTTTCAATCTTTCTTGGACAATATTCTCCCCTTTAGGACTACAGGCCAATGCTTTTATGATCTA
The DNA here is from genome assembly GCF_949628215.1 of Phalacrocorax aristotelis. Taxonomy (NCBI): domain Eukaryota; kingdom Metazoa; phylum Chordata; class Aves; order Suliformes; family Phalacrocoracidae; genus Phalacrocorax; species Phalacrocorax aristotelis. The sequence goes on from NC_134281.1 coordinate 36,105,074, forward strand.
CCTATTAAAGAATCATGTTGAAAGGAGGAAGCTGGGCAAGAAAACCTTGTTTTGACCCTTCCCTATTGATTTCTTTCTTTCACATATGGCATGTACGCACACAAATGAATATACAGAACTTGCAATGACCATCAATAATCAGTCTCGGTGCCTGCCTAAACTAAGTAGTCAGATGTTTTGCAATTCCAGTGTTCAGTAAACCGAAATAAACATTTATTTTTTTGATTAAGGAAACCCCCCAGGAAGTTTAAATGTGTTCATTACAGGAGATAATTGCTGAAAAGCCCCCACAGATTCCAAACCTGTTTAGAATTTTTCTTTAAAACAATTTATTTTATGTCATGGAATAAATGAATGTAAATGTATGTTTAATTGTGCTTAGTGATTTACTTGAAAAATGAAAATAAATTTATTTGGACTGCTAGTCCCTACAAGCAAACTAATGAAAACATGATTCTACTTAATATTAGATCATCATTACTGAAGGAAAAGCTGTTACAAGAACATTTGGACAGCAGCTACTTCAAGACATAAGTGATGAAATACACAAAAACCAGTTCAAAATGAGAAAAAAAATCATAATTGTCACGATCCACTGTTGGGGTGAACAGTTTGGCAGAGGTTAAACCCCCCTGCTTTCCAACTGACCTCAGATAATTCTGTGAGTTTGGTGGTGGCTGGGCTTAACTTCTGATTAACTCCGATGTTTTAGCATAACTAGGTTCCTTTTACATTCTTGGAAACAGAATTAAGACTCAAAACGGAGACAAGTGCCAAGTCACTTTATTTGGCCAACAACAAATACGCAGGAGAAAAGCAGAGCAAAAGTGAGAAAGGGAAAGAGAGAGAGAGAGAGAGAGAGAGCGCGCGTTGTGATAGCTACCACAACGGGTCTGCGGCGGTTGGTCCGTCTGATGTTTCTTCGAATCCTGTGGAGAGGGAATGTTCCAGAATGCTGCTCCTGGTCTCTGCCAGTTTCCCCTTTTTATAACATTGTCCTCTTGCATAGTCAGTAACTGTTCTGCATACCCATGCCTCCCACTCAGCAGTGGGGCACATGCCCAGTACCGTCATTAGATGGTGCTTGAAAGTTCTAGAGGGTCTGAGTCCCCCCGTAAGTTGCCAGTTGACCCTGGGCCCCAGCGCATGTGCAGAGGACATGTACTGTGAGACAACAGGATGCACACGTTCCTGTCAGGTAGAACTCAGTGGGCTGCCTTGGTGATTAAACTGTCCTGCTCAGTTGCCATGGTCAGGCTTCTGTAGTTAAACTTGCCTGCCAACAATGTTGAGACAAGTTTCTAGTCCCTTGAAATACTATATGAATTCTAATCTCATGTAGACAATTAGAAAAGAGATACATGACTTATGTCAACCCAAACCAGCTTCTTTTCCAAATCTAGATCCTAGGCAAAGCTGAACATATGTTCTGGAACAGACTAAATAAAAGATGTTACTTTTGGTTAACATGAGTAAAACGGTCTTGCTTCACTTAAAATTCCTAATGACCTGCTTTTGACTTGAGAGAGAGAAAAAAATCTGTGCTGATTTATACTTTGTGAAGACCAGTATGTTGTTACAGCTCAAATGCCGATGCTGTCACTGTCTTCTCAGTAAAAGTCAGGCTCATAAGCCTTAATTTCAATTATTTTAGTTGCCTAAAGTTAAAATAACCTATTTCTAAGGGATTTGGGGGATTTTTATATTTATTATAAGCTCTTAAGGTGATCCAATAAGCGCAGTGAAGAAATTAAAGAACACTAAAATTAAACCTATACAGAGAACAATTTTTCCTTGGTTTCGGCAAGAGCAAAATGAATTTTCAAACTAATCAAGACTATGTGATCAGGGACTAGAGAAATGAGGGAAGGGATTTTATTAAGCAGTGTATTTAACAAAAGGTGAGAGATGAAGTAGTAGTAGAAAGAAATTCTAGAGCTGAACAAGAATGACTTTTATGGTAAACCACCAAAAATCATTGTTCATTAGGAGGACAAGACCTCAATGAAATCAACATTACCTGTTGATAACCTGTTTTCATATTCAGACTTATGTTAATGCATTATGATGAATTTTCATTAAAATCTTATTACTTTGCTATTGTATATTGGAATGATAGTGGTACTTCAATTATCATTCATTGCTACTACTTAGACTCCTAGCTGCTTTTATTCTGAAATATCTTTTTATTTTAACAGTGGCTAAAACAATCAAGATAAAACTTTAAATACTTAAAGTATGTGTCAGCTGGAGTTTCTGAACCCTGCGATTCTGTTGAAAAACTGGATTTTGGTTATCTTTCAACTATTTGTTCAGGAAGATCATAAATATATGACCTAAATTCTAGGTTTGTTAGCAGAGCATAAACAATAATATTAAGGAGAAAAAAATCACTTAATGCAAATGTGACTTAATATTTTCTGTGTAAGCTTCCCATTGTTTTCATTTAAGACTTAAAATCTGGTTTATGGAGATGAAGCTGTTGGGGTACAACAGCATAGCTCATCTAACAGATCTGAGAATATGGAATATATTTTTGCCACTAACAGAACTCTGCAATGTTTAAATAAGCAGCCCAGTCTGCCTGGTTGCACATACCAATCTCCACTTTGCCAAGATATATGTCTGTTTAAGAAACAGCACAACTTATAAAGTGTTTAATAGCTTATTTACAAATATATTATAATTTTGCTAGGTGCAGAGGGAACTTCAGGGCCCAGATTGTTGTCCTTCAAGCTGTTGTTTCTGACATCCAACAATAACGTTACTGTGCTACTTAGCTACTGTTCATGCTTCAATGTTTTCCCATGTAAAAAAGCATTCTTTCTAATGAAAAATAATGTTCTGAAACTATTGTAAAACTTGAAACATTTATTCTTAGGTACTGTCAGCAGTGCCTATATCCTAGGTTTCTTATATTTTAAGCTGAGAAATCAGAAAAAGCAAAACAGGTATTTCAGGATGTCTGCAGAAGAGCAGGACTTCACATGTGTGTGTATATATATATGTGTATATAAAAATTTTTGTTTAAAGAGATGGATCCTGTAGAAGAGATGGCATTTGTGGCACACGTTTTGGCTGTTCTCTTCACTGGGAGGGTGAGAAATGACCCGCCTGAATTTTTACAGTAACCTTTTGTAGATTCACATGTGTATGTGTAGAGCTTTATTGCACAATTTACCAAATAGTAAGATGGCTGCAGCCGTAAATCTTTTTAGATTACTCCCTTGGAAATTAACATTAATTACCTGCGGCAGGTGGGGGGAAAGAAAAGGGTGTACAAAATCTTACTAGGTCTTTTTTTTAAAAATTATTATTATTATTATTTAATTATTATTGCTTTGGGTCAAACAGGAGCCTCTCCCTGTGGCCCTGCTCAAGCAGCCCAGTGGCTGTGCCTGGCTGCCCCTGGCCCCCAGCGTAGTGCAGAGAAACAGCACAGATGAAGTGTCTAACAGGTGCTGTGAGGAAATGGGAGGAAAGCACTATTTCCTACAGCTGCCTAAATGCCAGAAAGCGCAGTTGGCCTGTGCGCTGTGCTCTGATAGTGGGTTTTGTGAAGTGGAGGGGCTGAGGAAATGGAGAGGTGGGAGGCGATAGCCCCTGGGCTATGGCAGGCTGGGCAAGGGGTCATACCTCCTGCTTCCCTGTCCCTGTTTGTAAACCTGAGCCCCTAATTCTGTGATGTCTCCTTTTTTTTAAAAAAAAAAAAAAAAAAATCTTTTTTTTGAAGATGCAAGGTATGTTTTGAGAACTTTACATGAAAAACAACATGAAAGTACAAGATGATTTGCCTTCCCGTAACAAGTTTAACTTGTGTAGCCAAGATGTTGTGGGGGGATAATTCAGCATTTGCTGTTACTGCTGCTTTCCACCATCCTTTCATCCTCATTAGCAAGCTTTGGACAGAAAACAGATGCTTGCATTCCTCAGAAAATGCAGAAATTTGTGATAATCAAAAAATCTTTGTAACCGATTAAGTAAATAGTGTTTGAAGTAGCTTTAATTTGTAGTAAATATTTGGAATTTAACAAAGGTTGAGGAGTGTTAAAATGCTTGTTAATATTTAACAACCTAATTTATATTTTAATTCACTAATTCTGAATCCTTCTGATATTGTGATTATTTAAATAAGACAAATGTTCAGGAAAACCTCAGGGCAGGTTTTTGCAGCTTGCTCTGTAATCCTGAGGCTGCTTAGATTGAAATATGCACAACAGAGTCAAAAGCTACTTTAATTTGATATGCAGGATTAATTCTCTGAAAGAGACACCCCATCCACCACAAGCATTAGAGATGGTGCTCTCCTGTAATGCAGTGCATTCTCTCTAGGAACTGTGTTTAGAGAAACTTTGATAGACAGTGTTTGTTTGTCCATAATAAGCAGTGGTCTGGCAGACGGGGGGCAGTTGCCTCTGTGCCTTGTTCTAGTAGTTTTGCCATGTGGCAGTATTTCCCTGGGGAAGAACAACAGTTTGCGCCTCCAGTGAGAGCTCCTGACCAAGTTCTGGCAGGAGATGGGGTAGAGGATGCAAACAGCAGCGTATTGCAGAAAAAAAAGGAGTTAGAAATTCTTGGGAAAAGCAAGGAGCGAAATCATGCCTAAGCCTCCATAGTAAGGCCCAAAAAACCCGAAGTGGTGTTGAGGCACTGTGTAGAATGTACCATAGTTCTGGAAAGCATTGGAGGAAACATTACATGTATGCTTTACAAGTGTAAAGTGAGCAGATATGCTTACTGACAATTTTGTTTTAATCTGCTATGCTTAGCATTGCGAAATTTCTATGTTAAAAATGTTATGCTGTGCTAGTGTATTCTAATGCATCTTAGCTTAAGTGATGAAAGGGTCCTTTGGCATTCTTTGCCTCGTTTTATTCCAAAGAGAAGATAGGACAATGCTACTTGCAGAGCTTTGATTTGGGATCCTGTCTATGATTGTGCTAGAGAGGACTAATCTCTAATGCTTTACTACCTCTCAGCTGAGATAATATCTGTAGCACTCTAACAGAGGAGGGGAAATGTGAAAATCTGTGATCCATAAGGACCTTGGAAGTATGTGTATTTGATTCCCTTTTAATTTTCAGTGGTTCTTTCCTAGGTGTACACACACACCCAGTGACCCCCCACCCACACCCCCGTGGTTTTTTTGTTTGGGTCTGTTTTCCATATTCCCATTTCTTTTTCCTTTGTAATGGATATATTTGTTGAACTAATGATTCTTATGCTTCATCTTTGTTAGTTTGTTCATTCTGGAAACAGAAACCTGTCCTGAACCTCTATTTTTTTTTTTTTAACTGTTATTCTAACGGTCTTGCAGAGATCTTGAGCTTCTGACTTATTGTATTCTGCTGGAAGCCCAGCTGCAATATATTTTTCTGCTCCCCCCCATCTATAACTGCTGTGGTTTTGCTGGCATCTATGTGTCTTTCAGGTGTACTGAGTAGCTGAAAGAATTAAGCATCCATGGGGAACCCCTTTCTGGCAAATTAGATTGTCAGGGACAGAGTAGGTTGTGTGGCACTTTGTCTCTGCTAATGAAATATTTCCAAGCAAGTTTTACTGCTTTTTCTGAGGAAATTATTTTAGTCTCTTAATCCAATCCTGTGGGTTTTTTTTTCATTTGTATTGAATGAGAACATAAGAACAAAGCTTGCTTGCCCTATTTCTTGTGTGAGTCTATTTAAAGCCAAAGAAGGTCAAGAATGTGGTTTGGGCTGTGAGGATAGGTGTTGTAGTCTAAAATAAAAAATCCCTGACGCTCCCTCCCCCCCCACCTCGTATGTATTGTGTTACATAATTCAAATAGCGCCTGTATATTTTGCTATGGCAGAACAAAACATTCCAGCATGAAAACAGTTTTCTGGAATCTAAATGCACCTTCCTGTAATGGGGACAGACTTATTGCAACACAACTTACTCCAAAGGGAATGTATACTATTAGCTAGTTTTAGTGGTCAAATTAGCAGTAGACTGACTATATGTCATGTGCAGTGAAGTAATGTGTTGAAATGGGCATCATGTTTTGATAGCTAATTTGGTTCTATAGTAAAATAATTAGAAACGGGTATGTTCCACCTGCATCTGGTTTGTATGTGCTGTCATATATACATTTTAAATATGTCTTTTTTTGTTTTCTTTTCTTAGACACACCAATGTAAATGGATTTAATTCCACTAAAGGTACCACAGCAGTATAACATCTCACTCTTTGGAGGTTCACTGCTGCATTTTAGATACTTTCCACTGCACTGCTGATCTCTGTGTCTAGAATCCATATGTTTTCTGCAGTGTGTCAAACTGGTGGATAAGTCTTTAAAGGCATCACGTTTATTATAGATACTCTGAAAATTTTGTTTTTAGAAAGCTTCTGTTTAATTTACATATGGTGGGTCAAAAATACTACTTGCAAAATTTCAAGTCAACAGAAATAATGATAGCCATTTGTGAATATTCAGATGTTAGTTCTATTATGTTGTAAGTCAGAGAAAAGGACTAGATATTGCTTAGCAAAGTTTTAAGTTATAATAATTGGATTTTATAAATATCCACTTTTCTGACAGCTGTTCAAAGGAACTGGATTATTGTTATAGCAAAAGCTGCATTTAATTCAGTTGTGTAACAAAAGCTCATAGAAAGTGGTCCCCTATCTGCTGAAGCTGATCAAGTCAGCTTTGAAAATGGTGGCCTGAAACTAATCAGCTACACTGTGTTGGGCAATCCTGAGCATGTTATCTTCCAAGACTGCTCAGCTGCTTCTGTCATGTAGTTTTAGTTGGTAAATCACAGTTCTTTCATGCATGGATGCTTTGTTTTGTTAAGCAAATGAGAGCTTAAACTGTAACCTTTATGCCATAGCTCAACTCTTACATTTGCCTAGAGAAGTTTTTCCTCTCCTAAAACACCAGTTACTCATCTGTGTTCAAGTGATTACCTGGCTTGTCCTTTGGCTCCTTAAAGTATATTGTAAGACAATGTTACCTATCATTGAGAACCTAGTGATCACATTTACAGACCACCTTACTCATGTCTCTTGAGCTATGTTATTTATGTGAAGTCCAGCTCGGATTTAGCCACCAAAATAGATGGCCTATTTCAGGATAGACTGTTGGGTTTTGGTTTTGTAACCTGGATCCAAGTGTATGTGGCAACTCTTACGTGCTGGCATGCAATTTAAGCTTTTACTAATCCCTAGTTCTTTTTCTTGATGTGATAGAAAAGAGGGAAATAGTTGTGATTAACTTAAGAGTCTGTCTGTGTGTATGATGAGAGTGCATATTGAATTTTTTGTATTATAAACCTTCACTTTGGTGTCTAAATGACCTGCGAATTCTTTTGCACATATCTGCAGATACTGATGTTAATTCAAGTGTGTAACACTTCTATTGAATTTACTTCTGATAACTTCCACACTTAACCAGTGGTGAATAATTGACTTGGGACAAAAGACTTCACAATGAATCCTTTGACTATTAAGGAGGATGAAAAATTATAGTAGTAAGTTGTAGAATATCATGGTAAAATAAGAGCATGTCATTTCAAAAGTAAATGGTTGGGTATAGGAGAGTTTTCCTGGCAGTTCTTATCTGGCTGTGGGAGATTGAAAAAATTTGTTCAAAAGTGCACTGAAATGACTGGGTGGCTTCTGGTTCACTGGAAATCACGGTTTGTTCATCTCAATATAGTCTCTCACATATGAGGTCACTTCATATCACTTTGTTAGGTTATGTTTTATCATGATTAAAACTGTGGTATAGACATATCCCATATGGAGGTAAAAATCATGCATAATTTTTTTTGTTTTTAAAACTATTTTTAATTATCTAATGTGCATAATGTAGTCTATATATTTATCCAAGTGATGTAGAGATCATCTTACTATGTGTTTTGAAGAGAGGACTAAGGCTTTATCTTCAGAAGTACTTAGATATTTACCACCTATTTTCCTGTTTACTCAGTGAGGTTTAAGGTCCCGTTTATTGTCCATGTTGAAATGACTTGCCTTGGAAAGTCTTTAACAGAGCAATCACACCTATATCCAGTCAGCCCTGTCACCTCTGTACTGTTTGTCCAGCAAGACTCCCAGGTATAACCATTTTTTACAAAACAATTGAGAGATGGTTTCTGTATAAAGAACACAGCTCAACTGTGTAGGTGGAGTTGGGAAATCACTTGTATTTGCATTTTGTAAACTAATGCTACCACTTTAATGATTTATGCTTTAGGAAGAAATTGCATATAAATCTAAAAAAAAAAATCTGTCCCTTAGAAACATCAAATGAATGAGGAAAGAGTCTAACTGTATATAACCATTTGCTGTGCAGATAGATATTCAATTCTAATGATAAAACATTAGCTTAATCCTGTGCAGATCAGATTCGGCAGTCAATTTCCACAGTACATGACTAGAAAAAATAAGCAAAGCCGCACAAATGAGCTTTCTTTTAAGGTAAATAGTTTTCTGCTACTTTAGGTAAAACTCCATTGAATTCCTTCTGGATTTTAAAGTACCAATGTGGCTAACAGTTTTTCACCAGCAAAGTTTGACAAGGTTAGTATAAAAGTTGTCCTTAATCTGTATCATGCAGGTACTCTGATGTTAGAAGTTTTTGCCTTATTCTAGAGTGTCCACGTCCACTGGAGATAGCACACTTTATACTAATATAAAAAAAATAATTCAGGATGTATTACACAGCATATTTTTAGTAGCAACTGCAATGGTAAACGGCAAAATAGCCTGATTTTTTTCATCAATGCCTGCTTTTCTTTCTCCCAAATGAAAAAGCAAGACCCTGTAAAACTTTTCTCCTTGAAAAATAGAGACAGATTCTATAATGCAGATAAAAGGTTTACACATTTTATCAAAAGCACAGGCTTATCAAAAGCACAGGTGTTTATGAAAAGTCAGAATCTTAAGATCTGTGTTGCTCCTGGGTTTAAACCTTCTCAATAATTTTCTTCACCTTTTTCACTTTTAGAAGCCCACCTGATGGCTATAAGGAGCTATATTCTTTCCTTGATTTTTAAGGAATATTCATCACGCCTTGCATATTTCTGTTTACTGCCATACCAGGCATAATTCTCTTTTAGAGGAAAGCCATATGTTCATTGTTTGTTTAGCTTTTATATAAATATCAGAAAAATAGTTCAAATGTTGCCTTCCATATTCTTATGCTCTTGAACTAAGGTTTACGTTAGCTCACTAAGTAATAAAGAGCTTAAGACAAAATTTTCCTCCACGGATTCTTCCCAGAATATTTTTATGTTGTATCGCCTGTGGTGCAGGCTTAGTACAGTGGATTTGGCTGAGATCAGGTTCTTGGAAAAACCTGTACTTCAGGACATTCTTCTTCATGGTTTGTCTATGGTTTTATTGAGCTAGTGGAATGCTTAAAGTGATACTCCCACTGAGACAAGTATTATTCAGTCATGGAATTAAGGTACTACTCTTTATAAAGAGGTCAGAATCTGACATTTGCTAGAAAGTTTTAAAGAGGGATATCCTTTTCTCGGTTAATTCCTGATGGCAGAAGTCTTACCTTTGTCAGGTGTTCCTGCATGTGACTTCTGCATCATCTGATACCATAAAAATTAATGGGAATTCTGTCTCCCCTGTAGAAGGTTTATTAAATTCTTTCTGTCTTATGTCACTTATGTCACTGTTACTTTGGAAGAAATTTTGGTTTTTCTAAGTGTACTTTGAACACTATTTTTATATTAATTACAGTTTCTTACAGTAATTTCTATAAAATTCTATTGATTTACTTCCTCTGCTTTAAGATCCTTTCAAAAACAATTTCTCCCCAGTACCAATGCTTTCCTGGCCAATGGGAAGAAAAAATATACTTGCACTCAAATGAAAAAGACTGCTGTTTATTGCATTAAAAAGATTTTAATCTATAGTTTGCTTTTCTCAAATAGCTGACAAGGGCCATTCTCTACAGGTTAAAGGCTTTTCTTAAAAAGTGGCTACTGTAGTTGTAGATATTTCAATATGAGGATCATTTACTGAGATACCAGAAGTGAACCAGTCTATGCAGGAGACAGAATTCCCATTCTGCCACACAGTTAAACTTAGAATCAATAACATTGGTTCTACAATAATGAACAAATAGCTGCTTCATGCAGTATTCCTGACAAGGTTGCCATTCTGTGGAAAACTATAGGCTTTTTAGCAGTAAACTTACATATATGTCAGTACCCTCTATTCAGGTTTTATCTTCATCATGAAGAATACAAATTGCTTTGCCACTCAGCCTTTTTTTTCAGAAGAGTAGAGAGGCATAAAGAAGTGCTTTCCTTATGTTGTTTCATACTTTCTTCTTTTCTTCCCCCAACCTCAGATCTGTTCCCAGGAGGAGGGAAAACCCATCCAAAATGGAAGTTAGATCTGGCCCCAAAAGGTTATGCTGAAATTCATGACCATCAGATGAGGTCAGCTTAAAAAGAAATCCCCTAATGAAGAAAGTGCTTACCTACTTTTGCTTTTATTCTAGCTGTTCACGTAACTGTGCAAAGAAATAATCTCAAAAAAATAATGGTCCAACACATGGGAACAGTGCATTCCCCATACCTGTTGAATCTGGAAGTGGAAAAGATGAGAGGAGTTATTTCTGTGTGATTTTCAGTACTATTCAATGAACAGGACTTTATAGCGTGTAGAGAGCAACCTGGTCCACTAAGTTCAATTTGACAGAAATAACTGATGAAGACCTCAGCCTTCATCCATGCAACCAGTAACTGAAAGAACAGCCAGATTATATGCATGGAAAATTTACATATATTTTATATATCTTTCTTAGGGAGATCTCTTTTTATGATGGTATTTTTCCTGATTTTTATATGTTCTTTTAAAGAGTTTTTTTATATTGAATTACACATTCATGTTAATCTGTGTTACTGTGCACAAAAAGACTTCTGCAGCCTCAGAAACCCAGTGCCTTTAACTGGGCACTATGTGGGTATGCTGATCTGCCAAATTATTAACAAGTCTTGCTTTCATGAGACTCAACCTCGCTTGGAGGTGTTTTCGGATTTTGTGTTTGGGTTTTTTTGTTGTTGCTGTTTTGTTTTGTTTGTATTTTTTTAAGATGGTTAATTTTGTAGTGTAATAAATCATTTCTCATTATGTGATTTAGAAATAATTCCGTTAAAGATTATGGGATTTTTACAGGAAAAATTATTGAAGGAATTGAGTTCTGAGAGTTGCTTGTCTGGAAAAATTGGATACTGAAGTCATTACAACACCGCTGGCTGAGGATATAAGATGATTTTGATTTTGAAATAAGTAATAACACAAAAGGAAACTAAAGCTAGAAGGTACTAGCCAAGAAATAACTTTAATGAGTAGGACCTGAAGTTCAGCTATGTTGTATTTTTTTCTTTGTATCAGTATGTAACTCCTTTTCATTTAGCAGATAAATATGCAGGAGGAGAAATGCTTCAGAATGTGGCTCACCATAGAGCATTTTTGCTCTTCCTATACTGTACTGTCGCACCTTCCAGTATTTGTCTCACTTTGGCAGCCATCAGAAAGCCCGCACAGTCAAAAGTCAGAAGGTGAAATTGTTCATGACTTTTCTGTTGGTCATTAAAAGTTTCTTCTAGTAGAAAAGTGAGTTGTTCTTCTGGAGATGCCTTTTACTCTCTTGGTTGCATAAATAGTCAGTCATCACAAATTGTAGCCAGAAACATTTTCAGTAGCACTATACCAGCTAATACACATCCCCACCCCCTGCCGTGTTGTATGGATCAATTATTGGATGATTTTTACCACTATAGCCCAGAGTTCTAGGCAGCAAGGTAAATGAAAAAATCGGTTGCATAAAGGATTCATAGCATTATTCAGATTTTCAGTGTTTTCTAGTTGGGCAAAGGATTTACATTCTGTTAACAAAGAATGGGGGCGGGGAGAAAAAACGTAAGTATTGCTTTACAATAACTATATATAAGCACAGCAGTGAATGCTTTTGTTTAATTTCATAGTAGTTGCTTGGGCTGTTCCTTAAAATGCCACATTGTTATTAGTTGCTTTCTTTTCCAGCTTAGTTACTAACTGTACTTAATAGATTCAGAGTGGTTTTGTAATCTTATTCATCAGTTTTCTCTCTTATTAGTGATGTCAGGATTTCTAACAGCTAAATAGGTAGCAGATTTTGCTTGTTTATTGAATCATAAATATGCTGCTTTCAGTTATTCTCTTTTGCATTGTTCCATTAATATGTGCCTGCTTATTTTAATATACATGTATTCTGCCCCACTTCCAATCTCAGATGCTATTTTTACATGAGATTGAGAACTGCAGGGTGTTCCTGTTACATCTTGTGACTTTTGCTGTGGATTTCATTTATATTACTTTGTCAAACAGAGACTGAATAATGTCACAAGTGTCCTCTAAAAAGTTTTAATTGGTGGAAATGTCTGTTAAAATAGTTGATCAGTGCTAGTGTACCCTGATATGTGACTTCATAAGACAGCAAGACTAACAGGAGCTATTTTTGTGACAATGATACACTTGCTGTCAACCCTTCATACATTTATTAGCAGAGTTCTTTCAGCAAATGATGTAACTTATCCATTGCAACTGATTATACCTTTAAAATAATTAGCAAGTAAAATTTTCACTGGTTTTCCATGAATACACTTATGGCCAACTCTGAGGCTTTGCATCTTCTACTGACCTAAAGGGATACTGTAGAAGTTATTCCCTAGACAGAGATTAGCTCGCATTTCATAACTGTGCTACTGATTTCTGATTCAAGTAAAAAAGCAAAAAAGTCCTTGATGTATCTGTATATCAACCTCCTGGTCTGACAAACAAGTATGTGCAGCCCAGCCTTTCTGACTTCTCACAGAGCCCCTGTCTTCAGTTCTGTGTTATTGTGAATGAGTGATTATTGTTCATGAAATAAGAAATAGAATGTGAAATAAGATTCAGCCCCTTATGCTGCTCAAGATGCTGACTTTGAAAAATTTTACCCCTCTGGAAAGGAGCATCAGCCCCAGAATATAAAGGAAGTGCGGGAGCAAAAAAGCACCTTTATGCATAATTTTACATTAAAGTTGCCCATGCTGATTTTGAATGCATTTTTATGTTTTGTACTAGCTAGCTCGCTCCTTGTCTGGTTCTATCTGCCGGCTGCTCTTATGGTGAGTAATGTAGTCATTTGCTGGCTGCAGCTCTGAAGAGCAGGAGCCAAACTTCTGAGTTTTGTTATTTAATTATTTTGGAACAAGTTATACTAAGTATAGACAGAAGAAGTAGTAGAATTTACCAGAGCTTATAAAAGGAATGGAATCTTGTACGGAAGGTATGATACAACAAATATTTAAATTTTATGTAAATTATAAGTTTGATTGTAGGAACTAATAGTATTATATAGTGAGTAGTTTCTTGTCAAGACATTTAAGCAAAAATTGAAGAATTATCTGCTCAACAAAAATAATTCAGTGGCCTTTAAGAAAAAAAAGTCCATTACATAATTTACACAAGTTGGTCAGGTAAAGAAATTGAGTTTTCTTTCTTCAAGAATAATTTTGTCAATATGTCTTCCAGAAACCACCCATTTTGTGATTATTTTAAAACTATGCACATACAAGTTACTTTACTTAAATCCACCTTTAAAATTAGATATTGTGTTAAACTATAAATATTTACATCACCTGTATCACTTCTAGAAATTTGTAGGTTGCAATAAACTTTAGGACGTCGACTTCCTATCTTCCTGAAATCAACTTTGAAGTGTTAGAATTCCCTAAGGGCAGAAATACTGAGGTTTTAAAAAAGGTTTTCATATCCCTATATGCATTTTTTTTCATGCATGGGGTATTATGTGATGAAGTAAAATGATAAGTTTGTGGGGAAATTTAACTTTTGAGAAGTACCATTCTAAAAGTAAGGTTAAAACATGATAATTTCAACTATTGTGTATATTTCTACATCTCTGATTCAAATAGAGGTTACAAACTTTTATAAACCCATCTGCAGCCAAGAATGACACATTTGACTTTAAACTTTGATTGTACTGTTGCTCAAACTGTTTAATTCCAACATTTCACTCTTAAAATTCAGTAATTCTATAATACTTAAATAGGAAAATTCAAATGCCCAAGGAAACTGTTAAATGGATTAAGAAATCCCTTAATAAAATAAAATTTTGTAGTTCTAGAGAATTACACTACTGTGGTTGTAATAATGTAACATAAAAAGCCTTTGAAAATAGGCTGAGTTCTGTTGCTGGAGAGAGAAGAAAAAAATCCCAGTGAACGGGAGCTGGATTTGAAGACAAAGGTCTTTTGACGGAAAATTCTGGTGAGCACAGAACAATAAGTTATTTCAGTCTGTCTCCTGATATATGCATATCTCCAGTTCTACAGCAAAATCTTGGCTCTAGGAACAAGTAAGGAAAACTCAGTATGAAGTATAGGGAAGAAACAGGAATAGCTGAATGTTGATTTCTAATGCTTGTTATGCACTCCTGATATGCTTGCACTAAATCTAAAGCAAAGTTCCATTGACACTAATAGTATTTGGCCAGTAATAGTCTGCAAGAAAAAATGGAGTACAAGATATCGTTGTTTCCTGTTCTTTAAATCAGTTCATGGTGTTATGCAGACCTGGTCCTTTTTACAGGGCTTTTGTTGTGCAAATAGCATAATTAAAGCCATTAACATTTTTCAGAGGTATAAGTAGCTAATTTTTCAGAAAATGGCAAATTGTCATGAACATATATCATGACAGACCTGTTCTTTTTCTAAACTGGATCTACAGCTTACCAGAAAGTGAGATGAATTCTCCAGGAATATATTTTAAAAAAAAATAAAAGAGGATGAAACCTTTGTCTTCCTTCCACAGGAATGAATTTACCTGTCATGTGGATTTTAAAAAATTGGTATCCCTGCATGCTCAGCGTTCAGTGTGGTTTGACTATTAATGTATAACAGATACAATTAGTCTTTTACTGGGGAAGAGTGTAGGAGAATTTTTCTTAAACTTGGTGCTGTCCATCTGAGGAACTTGTTTCAGTGATATCCAGTTGTTTTGCTGTTCTTGATTGTTTTTCTTTTTTAATGAAGAATTCTAATATAATCACAAGTCTTAAAATGTAATTGACAGTACTTCAAGAACATAGAATTGTTACTTTCTGTCATAAACTTGGCTGGATCAAGAACTGTCATTTGGGATTTCTAGAGTATGAAACAACATGGAAATGTGAATAGCAGGATGATTAAGTTGCCTCCTGTGCCAGGCAACAATATTGTTGTTGTTTTCTGATATGTATACAGCTCCTGCAGCATTTTATTCTGTCAAAGTTTTTGAAAAGTACAACATTTTGGAAATACTTGTACTCCAACAGAAGAAAAGAATTAAGAATATTTGTTTATATAAGCTCTGAGGAAATGTTTGTTCCAAAGCAGCCCTTGCTTCTTGTTCTTTTCTGTGAAAAGAGCTGTGATACTTTTAAGATTTCTCTCTGGTGAACCATATTCATCTTTTAAAAGCCACAGAGGGATAATTGATAGGCTTGGATAAGTAACTATGAATGTCCTTTTTAATAATAGAGTAATTGACAAAATGGTCATTGTTTTTTCCACCTGAAGTAACAATAACAGCCGAGGAAGATGTCCCAGGGACTTTCAGAATTGCCTGTGATATGGGATAGAACCTGAGTGAAAGCACATTCCTGAAGCAGGAGTCTGCTACCTGCTCTGATTTTTAGAAAGCCTTTTGAAACATTGCTAATATTTTCAGATTTCCTTAACAAGCCTGCAGAAAATTACAATTTTGATTTGTATTCTTTTGCTTTAATATTGCTTGCAGCTGCACCCTGAAACAATTACCTTTGTTAGGTGGTTAAACTGGAAAAAAAAAACAAAAAACAACAACAAATCAGCTGCAGCAGCAGCCCCAAGCCACTTGTCTATGGAAAGAAGGAAGGTCAAGAATGCAAACCTCAGTACATCAAAAGCACCATCTTGGAGAAACTGAACCAACTTAAAGCAGAAGCCTCTGATGCTTTTTCCTTGTTCTTGGAGGTGTTACTTTCCTATGGAGTAAAGTGCAACTAAATCTAGCATCCATTGCACAGCGTGTTGCATCATCTTATTCTGTTACCTCTCAAAAAATCACAGGAAAAGGCAATGGTTTGGAAAGGGTACAGCTGTCACTCAAAATCCTTTTCTCAGGTCCATTCCGCGATTAGGAACTGCGCATGGAGGAGAGAAATGTAGTCAACAGCAGGGGCCTTCCTGTGACTTTCTTGCTCCGTATGGGCCTTGTATTAAGCTCTGAAAATGGTATCCTGCCACTGCTAGGGCAACCCCTTGTCACAAGCTTTGGAAGCCCAGACTGCATAGTGACCTATGAAGCGATCTTGCAGGAATCAACACATTTCCACAGACCTCTTCTTGGGCTTTAGCTGTCTTCATGAAACATTTTGGTTTTGACAGAAACATTTTTCCTGAAGAATACATTATTGCTCCTGCACTTCAGGTCACAACCACCCCATGGAATGCTACAGCCCTGGGGAGGAGTGGCTGGAGATCTGCCTGGCAGAGAAGGACCTGGGGGTGCTGGTGGACAGCCGGCTGAACATGAGCCAGCAGTGTGCCCAGGTGGCCAAGAAGGCCAATAGCATCCTGGCTTGTATCAGGAATAGTGTGGCCAGCAGGAGTAGGGAAGTGATTGTGCTGTACTTGGCACTGGTGAGGCCACACCTTGAATAATGTGCTCAGTTTTAGGCGTCTCAATACAAGGCAGATGTTGAGGTGCTGCAGCACATTCAAAGAGGAGCAACAAAGCTGGTGAAGGGTCTAGTGCACAAATCTTATGAGGAGTGCCTGAGGCAACTGGGGTTGTTTAGCCTAGAGAAAAGGAATCTCAGGGGAGACCTTATTGCTCTCTACAACTACCTGAAAGGAAGCCGTAGTGAGGTGGGTGTTGGTCTCTTTTCCCAAGTAACAGCAATAGGATGAGAGGAAACAACCTCAAGCTGCATCAGGGGAGGTTTAGATTGGGTATTAGGAAATATTTCTTCACCAAAAGGGTTGTCAAGCATTGGAACAGGCTGCCCAGGGAAGTGGTTGAGTGACTGTCCCTGGAGATATTTAAAAGGTGTTCAGATGTGGTGCTCAGGGACATGGTTTAGTGGTGGACTTGTCAGTGCTAGGTCTATGTTGGACTTGATGGTCTTAAAGGTCTTTTCCAACCTAAGCAAACCTATGATGGCTGAGTTCTGAATCCATGTTATACAGAACATCAGATGAGGTAATATTTTGGTTCATTCCAGTCCAGAAGCTGTTTTCATGAAAGATTTCTTTTTGAATTTGCTAAATACACCTTCAGCAAACATTTGGGAAAGAATTTTTCCATAACTGTATAGCAGCATCTAGACACATTAGTTGCTATCTGCAAAGTATGTTATTTTCTGTTCATCAGCTGTATTC
This sequence comes from Phalacrocorax aristotelis, assembly GCF_949628215.1. Lineage (NCBI taxonomy): Eukaryota > Metazoa > Chordata > Aves > Suliformes > Phalacrocoracidae > Phalacrocorax > Phalacrocorax aristotelis. The sequence continues at coordinate 36,122,515 of NC_134281.1, forward strand.
TGTCCTTCTTTTCTGTCTTCTTCCTGTACACAGGTGGTTCTTTCCCTTCTTTTGCTACTCCTTATTACTACTACTCTCCCTCTCTACCCAAACACTCCCATAGCAGGCCAATGTTTTGTGCTGCTTCTGCTTATGCCTACTGGAAGAATTTCCAGCATGCTGCTCTGACATGGTATTCCATGAATGAGTCTCTGGACCTGAAATATTTACATGTTTATGGCACTGTCTTTCTAAGCATGCCACAGAAAATTTCCCGTCCAAAACTGTGCATATACAACTATTCTTCATCTCTCCTAGTAAAAGACAAGCGCTCCAAATAAACTGCCATTTCCCCAGTGACAAAAAATATCAACAAAGCAGCTCACTCTGAGGATCCACAGACTCCTCAGACCTCTATGCACATTCCAGCTCCCTAGCATGATAGTGGGCAGTGCATTGATATATCATTCTGCTTTTAGTTTTTTACTAGCCAGGCCAGACCCTTTTTTTCTTCAAAGAAATTTCAAGGAAAAAAAATTGTCAAATAGAGAAGATGTGCATTTCCTTCCCCTTCATATTGACCTCTCCAGTCATGGACACTGCACAGTTATGCTGTCCAGCTCTGTCCCTGTGAATGTCTACTTAATGGTAATAAACTGTCCACTGCCGTCTTTCAGAATGTCTTTAGAGTTGCTTTCTGTCAAAGCTTACCTTGAAAGTACTTTAATTAAAGATGATCCTTTTTTTTCCTTCTGCTATGTTCTATTACATCACTAGTTTTCATGAGCACTTACTGTGGGGCCACTACTGCTTTAAGAGGTGCCTCTTCCATTTTATTTTTTTCCCTCTCTGTGTCTGAGTGTGGTTTTGTGCTGTTTTCTCTCATCCTTCATGCTGAAGTGCTGTATGATGTCTCTATGAGTCAAGATACATAAAACCATATTCTTTGATGTAAGAAAACATTCTGTCCAGTGCACTTAGGTGGAATTACTGGACATGTCACTTGTCTGCTAAGTAGATGTTGGTGCCAGTTTCTGTCTGGACAGTTGTGTGCTCTCAATGTTGAAACAAAATATAAATAGTTCTGTCTTAATAAGGTTGCTGCAATTTTCAGTAACATGTCAGACTGTCACTGAAATTTCTCATTTAACTTAGTAATGGAAATTTGGTTTTTGAAATGAGAAGATAGCCATATTCCCTTGCCCTGCTGGGCATAATGCCACGTATATGGTACTAAAGCAACTATCTGGTAATTAAAGAAACCATCTGGTAATACAAGTAAGTATTATGAAAAGATAGATTTCAGTTACTGCACTTTCTGCAGATTGAGAAAATCCATTTCACTACTCTTAGAAACCTCGCTTGATGAAGGTAGGCTGTGTAGTGGATAGTTACTTACAGGTCATAATCTGTTTATCTTCCAGGTTTGAAATCTTTCTTTGTAGCTGAGGTTCTGTGCATGGTAGTATCGCAAACAGTTTCGGTTGCTCAGTTAGCAGGTGACCTCTTTTTCTTTTGATAATAAAGGTATATGTTTACTGCCGGCATCAGAAAGTCAGAGTTGGCTTTAAACATGCTGTTCAGGTTTGATTGGCTTGACTGCAGGCCAAATTTCTCAATATTCTTTTCTGTCACTAATAATAGTTCCTAGCCATAAAGCACTAGTGGTTTTTTCGTTTGTTTTGTTAGGATGGCTAATAATAAAAATAAAATTAATGAATATTAATGAATATTAATGAATAGTAAAGATTTTTTTAGTAAAAAGTATAGCTTTATAAATATCTAAAGAACTAAGACATACTACTTCTGGTAGGTACATTATTTCTGTACAATTTGTACTGTGTTGCTTGGTGTTAAATGAAGTGACCCACTGAGGCTATATAAATTATTTGATGTGCCCCAATTTAAGTTGATTCTGATCTGTGGACACCACATATCCACAGCTTCTTGCTGTTTATTCTACTGCTTCTAACCGCAGAAGCTGTTGCTCCGTTAGTTTAATCCTTTGCCTCCTTGCCTCCAAAATGTGACTAAGCTACAAACCCAAAGTGAATTCAGGCATTCATTTCTTAAAATCTTTATTAAAAGAAGAAAACTCACTGCAAATCATTTGGGATTTATGCTGGAAATTAAATTAAACTATATTGTCTCTTGTGTTTGAAGAATGAGAGTTACTATTCCATAAAGACCAAAATGCCTACATAAAGTGGGAAGATTTTTACCTTGAACTCTTAAAGCATATCCTCTCCTCTTCTTCTCAAAAAAACCCAAGCTCCCTCCAGTTCTATACGTTTCTAATTCTGGGGGTTGGAGCTGAGGAAAATTCCATCAAAACCATCTTTTTTTTTTTTTTTTTTCAAACATGCATTGACTGTGGCTCCTCATGGCTTAAATTAATGTTTTCTTAAATAGTCAGTTTTGCTGGGCAAGACCTCAGACCTGGTTTCTAAATTCTGCAATATGATATGAACTAGATGGGCAGTGTGTAGGCAAATAAGGAGGAAACTATTTTTGGTATTAAATAAGTTGTCAACAAAAGATATATTTATGTGGGCTACTGGATTGTGTTCAGTGACATAGCTGTCTAGTTTGTTCAGCAATCTTACTTATCTGCAGGAGAGTAGGTATCACTTGAATCAAAAGTCTGCAGGGTACTCTCTTCCATGAAGGGGAAGCCTGCAGAGTTTCCTCCTTCATCAGATTTAAAGCCCAGGGAAAAAGAAAACCCAAAAGAGAAAAACCCAAGTAATCTCTTCAGCTGTATGTTTTCTAGCAGAAAAAAACCCTGCAGCTCTGCTGGAAGAGAAATGATTTTTCATTTCAGCAGGCTACAATATTCAAGAGTGGAGAAAGAGAAGACATCAAAGTTGCATGTAGCTGGCTGTTTCATATGCCACTTTCTCAGTATCTCTCACTCAAATTATTAAAGTATGCTGCTGGTTTAGGCAGAAGATCTGTAAAAGAAGCAAGTTTTGAGGGCTTCATGTTGTCAAATGTGCTCGTCAGGTTACAAATTGGAGAAAAACATTCTTTTAGATAAGCACATAATAATTAGTTTCTTATCCTGTAGGAATGCTGGGTTTTTTTCCATGTTCCTTGCTACCTTCCTTCAAGAACCTGATTTAACATTGCAAAATCAAAGTAAACGTCAGCTAATCTCTTTATCTCTTAGCTGTTTTATACTAACGTAAAACAAATATTTTAATCTACTGGAAGGTGTGTGTGTATGTGATGTTCTTTCTTCTTAACCTTTCTTTAACTCGTTTGGGCAAAAGCTTCTGCTGCCCTGGAAGTAGTTTCCATCAGAAGGGTCAAGAGGCCACTTATGCGCTTGGGGGGATGCTCAAGGCTGGTGAATGCAGCATGGATTACCCCTTTCCTTTCCTTCTTTCTCCAAATAAACTTAGGTTTAGACACTGCTGGATCTAAGTCTTAGTGAGAAGAGAGCATGTGGAAGAAAGGCTGTCCATTAAGCCAAGAATGGAGATGGGAGAAAAGGCAGTAGCATCTATCTTTCCCACTCAAGGAAAAAGATTTGTGGGTCTCAAATGAAGAAGAGAAGGTAGAGTTCCTTGCTGAGGTGAAAACAGGACATGCAGCTTCTGCAAGAGAGCAGTAATAGTGAGGGAAATGTGCCTTGCAGGCAGTTTTTAGTATGTAGGTCACGAACCATCTGTGTTTTAAGTAACTAATTCACCAAAATGAATCATGATCCCCCCATTCCATTCCTGACTCTTCTGCACTGGTTATATTTCTTTTGTCATCCTTTATTTTTCTTGTCTAACTGCATGAACAATAGGGCAAAAAAGGCCCTTCTATCTCCAAAAGTTGGAGATCCCTCTACTTTGAATGAAAAGGACAGTTGACAGTGTTGTAGGGAATTCATTGCAACAGCAAAAATACTGCTAGACATTTTATCTGAGTAATACCAAGAATGGTCACAGGTTCAGAGTTCCTCTCACACACTAATCTGCAGTGTCATATGGCCTCTTGGTGTACCTTATCTAACCTCCTTCAAAGCTTTTGTGTTTTTGAGACGCTTTTGGTCCCTTTATTCCCTTGACTATCAATATGAGAAAAAAAAAATTTCTAGGTATTACTAATTGTGGTGATTTAAGCTGACAGCCTGGGTAGTAAGGCTGTATATAGGTGGTATCTTGGTAATAAACATGAAATTCAGTCCTAAATAATGCTGAAGTTATTTTGTTTGCTGCGACTTCTATAGAGAAAGGGGACATTGAATGTTTTTTTCATAATCTCTGAACTTTCTGGATTAGCTCCAATCTGAATTATGTTTAATTACAGGGCAGTCTTAATTTATAGGCATCAGTGGAATATATCTCTCCAGTACAAAATACATCCTTGTTTTCACTTTAATGATGGAACAGAGACACAACATAAACAATGCCTTAATTTAGTCAGTGAGCCTACCTAACAGAAATACAACTAAAATATAGCTAAATACAGGAAAAATATGGGGTCTGTGAGAAAAATTTAATAGAAGAAAATAATTAATGTCCAATTTGAGATTGCCTGGTTGAAATGGAAGCAAGGTTATTAGATTAACGTACTTAATATAAGGAATACTTTTGAAATTGAAGTCTAATGTATTATTGATACCACGCAAGCAGCATTAAAGTTACAATACTTATTATTAAACATAAAATAAATTCTGAATTAATTTTATTTGCACTTTTCACTTATGCAGCTATTAAAAGTTGTGGAAATAACCTGGACAGTTGATAACCTGACATAGACAAAGTTAGTAGAATTTTCATGCAGTATTGAGAGGCAAAATTTCTAATAGGTTTCTGCTTTTCCTTGTGCAGTATCTTTTCCTTTGTAAAATGACATGACTGTTCAAAATTCTGAACTGTGGCTCTCAGGAGGAATGCTGCTGTCACTTGAGGAAAAATGTATATTGAAAAGTGTCATATATCAGATGGAAATAATTATGACATCGTAAATATTTATAAATTTATAATTTACTGTGAAAAAGTATTTCTTCATCTAAAAGATTCTGTGATGTTAGAAATTATATTCCAGATTTTATTTTTTTAATTGCCCAAGACTGTGTGCTATAAGTTATAGTTTTGGATTCAGAAAACTTATGTTTTCACTATCTTGAGTAAATTAGGATTGCAAAACTATAAGAAGTTAAAACTTATTTGAGGTATGGGAATGTGTGTCAGACAGCTCATTTAAAAAGGTGTGATTGTAGTTTTTGTATTTCTTAGTGTTTTACAACTTTTTTTACAATAACTGTGCTTTTCAAGTTTAATATTGTCATTTGTAATTTTTCAGTGAGCAGCAGCTATAGTTATTATTTGTTTGGTTCCTTGATTTTATGTCTTGTATTCAACGGCACTTCAATGCTTTGACACTATGAGAAAGCAGCAGTCCTGGTAAAATATTCAGAAGGCTAACAACAGACTTCTGAGACTAAAGCCATGCAAGTGTGGAATAACGCAGGAAATAGGTTGCCTTGTGTTCTTGTGTTTAGATCCAATCTCGCCTGTGGTAAAGCAGAATAAAATCTGGTATGCAAAAGACAATGTAGCCTTCAGTGAAAGACCATAAGGATGCTGACTGCTCCTACTTATATTTCTTAAGGTACAATGAGTGCTAAATAATTCAGTGTTATTTCAACAGCATCTCCAGTGTCACATGCCTGTACAAAGTGCTGAATGTGGTAACTTTTGAAGGCAATTCAGTCAGTGTCACTGAGATGCCACAGTGTGTCAGTGGGCTTGAAGATTAATGTCCCTACACTAGTGAGGATCAACATACTAAGTTATTCAGAGTTTCAGCCATTTTGGATGTGAAATTTCAAGTGTAGGGTGAAGATTTAAAGGGTTTTTTTACATTTATTTGAATAGTATGAAATGGCTTTAGGTGAATGTTTTTTATTAGACTAAATCCTCTATTAGCTTTAATTACTACATATCTGTTTAAGTTTGGTAGGGACTTGCACAAATAAATCATTTGATAAGCCACTGGTGATAGAAAAATTGGTTCAAAACCAGTGGTTATTTTTTTTTTCTTGCAAGTAAATCTCAAAATCCTGAATCAAAACAGTAGAGGTTTTTTTACTCTCTCCTTCAACTTTGATGTCAGCTTATTAATCTTAGGTAGCTGAAATAACCATATATGCTCCAGTGTACTCTGTCAGTCACAGGAATAAATTAAAGACAAATATTAGCAATATTCTCAAAACAGAAGGTGTGGCTAATTATACTACCTTAATTTAAAAGTTTTAAAGTTGTTCAAAATTGGAAAGTGGAGATAATGGAAAATTAAAATATGTAAATAATTTGTGACTAGCACAGTTACGGGTGTGCTGTTTTTGGCTGAGATAGAGTTAATTTTCTTCACAGTAGCTAGTATGGGGTTATGTTCTGGATTTGTGATAAACACAGTGTTGATAATACAGGGATGTTTTAGTTGTCGCTAAGTAGGGCTTGCACTAGTCAAGGCCTTTTTCAGCTCCCCGTGCTTTGCCGGGTGCACAAGGAGCTGGGAGGGGACAGAGACAAGACAGCTGACCCCAACTGACCAACGGGATATTCCACACCATATGACATCATGTTCCTCATATACAGCTGGGGGAAGGAGGAAGAAGGGGAGGACATTTGGCGTGATGGCATTTGTCTTCCCAAGTAACCGTTATGCATGATGGAGCCCTGCTTTCCTGGAGGTGGCTGATAACGTGCCTGCCCATGGGAAGATGCCAAGGAATGAATTCCTTGTTCTGCTTTGCTTCTGTGCGCAGCTTCTTCTTTACCTATTGAACTGTCTTTATCTCAATCCACGAGTTTCCTCACTTTTACTCTTCAGATTCGCTCCCCCGTCCCACTGGGGGAAGTGAGCGAGCAAGCAGGCTGCGTGGGGCTTGTTTGCTGGCTGGGCTTAAACCATGACAATGGGGTTCCTAGATAAAATGGTGCGTGACTTTTTTATTTTCAGCTCTTAGTATAATAAACTTTTTTCATGGGTGAGTGTGTTTGAGAGGTTGGTTTGCACTTGGTCCTTCAAGAACCTGAGGGATACCTTTTCAGGCAAATCTGTGCATTTACACTGTTGCTTCAAATGAAGAATATGTTTCATAATCTACAAGTGGTAAATAATGTTTTTAACTGTTGTTCACTTGTAACAAACTTTTCCTGACTAGTACTTAAATATAAAATAAAGAGTAAATTATTTATGTGACCTCTTCAGATGGTCTGTCTGCATACAGGTATGGTACCTGTAAAGGATGTGCATTAATGGACTGCTGGTTTTATTTTTATTAGTGGGTTGTTACAGAGATTTTATCAAAATAAGGGAATTTATCAAGATTTTTGTTTTAAATATTGTAACTGGGCTATGGTTTGCTAGACTTCTATCTTGGCATCAATATTTCTCTTAGGCTAAATACCCCCACCCTCAGAGATCCAATGTTTTCTTCCTTCTTCACACTGTTAGCTAAATGAAAAAAATGTGAAATCCTTGTACCAATATATATTTATACACACACACTCTGTATTTGGTTTGCATGGCAAGGTTTTGGAGGGGGGGTGTGTGCTACAGGAGTGGCTCCTAGAAGCTTCCCCCATGTCTGACAGTCAATGCCAGCCAGCTCCAAGGAGGAAGAAAAAAAAAAAAAAAAAGTGCATTTTCAGCTGGAGAGGAGTGAGAATATGTGAGAGAAACAATCCTGCAGACACCAAGATTGGTGAAGAAGGAGGGAGAGGAGATGCTTCAGGTGCTGGAGCAGAGGTTCCCCTGCAGCCCATGGTGAAGACAGGCAGGCTGTAACCCTAGCAGGCTCCTGGCAGGTCCTGTGGAGCAAAGAGCCCACACTGGATCAGGTTTACTGGCAGAATTTGCCGACCCTGTGGGAGACCCACACTGGAGCAGTCTGTTCCTGAAGGACTGCACCCTGTGGGAGACACCCACGATGGAGCAGTTCATGGAAGACTGTCTCCTGTGGGAGGGACACCATACAGGAGCAGGGAAAGAGTCTGAGGAGGAAGGAGGGGCAGAGACAACATGTGATGAACTGACCACAACCCTCACTCCTCATCCTCCTGCTGCTTGGGGTAGGGAGGTAGAGAAACGGGGAATGGAGTTGAGCTCAGGCAGAAGGGAGGGGTGAGGAGGAGGTGTTTTAACATTGGGTTTTATTTCTCATTACCCTACTCTGATTTGATTGTTAATTTATTAAGCTAATTTCCTGAAGTCAAGTCTGTTTTGCCTGTGATGGTAACCGGTGAGTGATCTCCCTGTCCTCATCTCAACCCATTAGCCTTTCATTTTATTTTCTCTGCCCTGTCCAGTTGAGGAGGGGGATTAATAAGAAGCTTTGGTGGGCACTTGCTGTCCAGCCAGGGTCAACCCACCACCTCTCCACACACACAGAAGAAAGCTGGTTGTATTGCGTTGTGGTACTGCAGCACCTTGCCAATCCCAGAAGAGATCAAAACTTGTTGAACCTAGGTGCTTTGTGAACAAATAATGTGAGATGGCCCCAGTCCGGGTTTAAAATAAAATCCTGCAAGATAGGTCTGGGAAAAACAGTTGCATTGATTTGCTGAAGGTAAAGGTCATGGCCAGAATTAGAACACAGCATGTTACAGGAACACCTGAAATGAGATTTCCCCACCTGCCAGCTCGCTGTGCTTTATTGCACCATGGTGCTGTTTAGCAACAGTTTTATCTTACTAGCTATCCCTCAAGGGGAAAAACAACATGGAGAACTGTGTTTATGAATAAGGCAGTTATTCAATGGCACTGTCATAAATGATCATTTTAATCTGATTTAATGTTTTACGTTTTTATTTTCATTTCCAACTGTATTTTTCTGTTTGGTTCTGGGGAAAAAATTAAAAAGGCAGGGGAAGACGAGCAAGTGTGGGTAAAATATTAGTATTCCAAAGAACAAATCTAGTCAATGGTAAGATGAAAATGTAAATCTAAAGCAATGTTTTACAGATAATCAGTTTTGTGATATACTTCATTTCACAGTCTTAGGTTTCATAAGCAAAAAACCATTATTTTAATTTTTTTTTCTCTTTTAGCTACCAGACTAATTTTTCACTGAACTGAAGTTGTTCATCTTTGCCCAGATTATAGAAAGCAGCACTAATATCTGCATGCTTAATATCTATGCTGAAGTTCTTGGGGGACAAAATTCTCCCAAGTTTCATAAATCTGGATTGTAAACACTCTTGTGGTGGTGGATTTTTGTGGGTTTGTTTGTTTTGGGTTGTTTGTTTGTTTGTTAAGTACTTTGTTTCCCAAAATGAGGATGATATATTTTTAAGTCTGAAGTTTCTTGGCCTGATGTCCGGTACAACTGTTCTGAATATCTTTTGTGTGTGATACTTATAACTCAGAAGCCTATCTTTTAACATTTTACTTCCATATTTTTTGTGTACTTGTGAACATTTGACTGCAGAACTAAGTGTATACTCTTCTAGGGGACTTTTTTAAATAAACAAAACAAATCCACCCCCACCCACCTCAAACTTAGACATCAGCACTTTGGAAAAGCTAATAAACATGAGTAGTTTTAATACTATTGTTAAAAAATGCTTTTTTTCTTCCCAGTGTTTCAAAAGTTTTTCCTAAACTACAAATCTATTATTCTGAGAATATAGAAATAAAAAAAATAAATTTAAGTGAATCTAAATCTGAAGCTAGAGCTATGTACAGTTATAACTTCTGAACTACTATCATCATAACAGCCTGTTATTAAATCAGATGTTTATACTTGCTAGCTCATGCTTATCATTCCAAACAAGGAAACATCCTGATCTACTGGCAAATCTTAAATGTATGTATTGTGCTAATTTTATAAAATTTAACTCTTGTACTTGTTTCCTGTTTCATGTGGAAATCTGTAGCTATTTTTTGTAAATGGACATTCTGGATAGTAAGAGTAAGAAACTTTTACTATATCCACCCTGAAGCAGCTTCTGTTTGCAGGGGAACTCTTGGTTTTAAAGAAAGATTCCCCAACCACACACTCCTAAATTCCTCCCCACTCTAGTAGCAAGAGTAGGAGTTACGAATTTCTTCTTTTTTCTATCAAAGCCTTTTTTTGTAACCCTTGAATGAATTCGGTAATAAAGTCAGGAATACCAGGAGAGGCCTACTGTAGGATGAATTTAAATTCCATTTTATATCTGAGTGGGGGTTTTTTATGTATACGTTCTGGTTTAAGATGCAATCTTGTGTACATTTATGTACTGCGCTCAGTTACAGTTTCCTTCCTTAAATGTTACTGATAATTTGTTAGTAGAAAAGGCTTAACAGTGGCACACTAAAGGATATAAATGCCTGTCATGTCAACAACACAGCAGTCTTTGGTCCAGACATAGTCATTCCCTCTGCCCTCAGTTACCAAGATCCCATTTGCCACCTGTTCATGGAGGTGTTAAATTTGTTCCTCCTTAAACATAGAAAAATGAGAATGTGACAGGTTTATGGGGCAGGGAATGAATAGGTCAGAAAGGCTCAAGAGCCAAAGGAGTACAAATACAGGCAATCAAAGAAGCAGATCTGAATTTGCTTTGAGGAGGTGAAGAAGAGTATGTCAATAAAAAGAAAACAGGCTGGAAATGTTTAGTATGAAAAATATGCTGTCATGAAAGAGTGGAGAGCTCAAAGAATGAGGGCACCTCTTGAGTCTTTTCCTGAGATATTGATAATATCTTGAGGTGATGTAAAGGGTTATAACCACAATTTTAGTTTGTTTCTTAATTAAGGGAGTACATTTTGCTACCAGTAAGTAAAAGCTCAAATAATGAGCTGTTAACCATATCTCTTTTTAGTAGAATACAGCAGATTCCTTGCAATATTTAGAAGTGTTTTTTAATAGTACACACATTTTGCTTATGTGCAAAACCACTGTTTTTGTGATACGTACTACAGTGGGGTTCAATTCTGTTGAAATTTTTCATTAGAATTACAGCTGCAATGGTGGAATCCCTCCAGCCCAGACATGTGGAAAAATCTGTCTCCTTAAACATACAGAAAATCCAATCCCATGGTATATTTTCTGGTCTGATAAAAATTCATAAAACTACATTTTAAAGTTACCCCTCTGCCTTATTCCTGCCCCTGTCCCACACACCCAACTGAAGGGAAAAAAAAAAAAAAAAAAAGAATGGGCAACCATGACACTGAGATTAAATATCAGTCCCCCTTGTCTGGAATAATAATAAAATGCCTTTAGCATTATTTCAGTGCAGTAACAGCCTAAAGTTAATTTCAAATTATTCCATTTTATAGTAAAGCAAATTGGACCTAACCCCAGAGAATTCTAATCCATCAGACTACAAATGCAAAATACACACTCAGGCAAATGTCCCAACCCTCATCCTTCAGTTGTTGGTCCTATAAAATCATAATTTTCTTCTGGACTGTTGTAGCTGAGTAGACCAGATCATTTTGATGTTGATGTGTTACATAATGCCTGTATCTGCTTTGTAATTGATTTCTAAGGCAATTATACTGCTTCTGTTAATGGAATTAAAAGTTGTCCACAACCACAAATAGGAATATATAGTCTTCCATAAATCATAGTGATAGCTATTCACTTCTTTAGTATGTTGGTAGCATACTGGGATGGTAGCACTGTAGCACAAATAGTTTAATCTAAAACAAAGCTGTTGGTCATTTACATCATGTTATGCTATGACAAAAGAGCCGTTGCTTGCCTTAAGAGCTATATGCTTTTAACTCATTGTGGTCTACTGGGAGCACATAGAAAATAGAAAATAAAGAATACTGAAATAGAAATATTTGTAAGTTGAACTTCTATCACTGCATTGATCTGCTAGGATTCCTTCATTGGCAGTTGTAAAAGCAGATTTCCTTACCTGCCCCCACTGTCTGAGTCTTGGAGCTTTCAAGCTGGAGCCTTGTCACCTGGAGGATGTTTTGAAGACCAGCTAGTATGGACCATTGGCCTCCAGGGTGCTACAAGACAGTAGTACAGGTAAAGGTGCCTTGGCCTGGTTAAAGTACTTTGTCAGTCTTTGATCCTTAGGTGTTTTCAAGTGTGGAAAGGCCAGTACTGAATCATTTGGCATCTCTGTATACTCAATATGCTTCTTATCTTCATAGGGAGGATGGCTACAGAAGGCCCATGCTATAAATCTGCTATAAGTCTGCATCACTACAGTCAAAAGAACTTCCTGCTCTTCTTGTGCAGACCGTGATGTGCAGAGCACAATGTAATGATCCTGCCAGTGTTTTTACCTTGTGTGGTAAAGATCAGTAGCTTAGTTTTCGGTGTTGGTTGGTAGAAGAGGATACTTACTGAGTGAAGGAAACCACATTGCCAAAACAGTTAGATGCTGTACTTTTGGTAGTTCGGCTGTGAAACTGTATGCATGGCAACCCAGAAGACTTGCAGTGCAGTGGGTTATGATAACTATTTGGACCTTCCAATAGACACTGAAGTGGGTGTGTCCCCTTGACAGCCCTGACTGCTGGCCATGGCATACCTCTGAATGTTTTACAGATTCCTGACTTGCTATCTGATGTATGTACTCACAGATTTCAGTAATGCTGGTGTTAAAAAGGCTTGCCGTCACCATCTGTACGAAGTCTATACAAATCTATAGGAGCTCAATATGTTCAGGTTCCATAAAGAAATGACCATCTTTTTCTGAAGTGATTTTTGATAGTGATTCAAAATAACTGTGTTTCTTCTCAAGAGTAAATGCCTGTTGTAAAGGCTTTTAGCTAGCAGTTGACAGCCTGGTCAACAGACAGTAGGTCATCCAGTATCTCAGTGCACTTGGTGCCTGTACAGAGTCAATGAGCATTGCAACCTTGAGCATGACATTGCAAAATGTAGTTGTTTGGCCCTATTCTGATTGAACTGGAGTTTGTTGCCTGTAAAAGTGGGTTGATCCTAAAGAGGAAATTGATGTCCAAAAGAATGACTTAGTGGGCATGACTCTTTCCCGTGCCTGGAGTGCTTTGGAGTCTCCTGGTTTCTCTGCTGTTCTTTTTTTTAGCTCTTGGGATTTTAAGCCTGTCAATGTGCTAACACTGAAGGGATACAGTAGTTAGTGTTGCCTGTTACAAAGGAAAAAACTCTGAATTTAGGAGATGGTGACTGGTCATGATACCACAAATGTTAAAAAGGCTTCACTGGGTTGCCAATGGCCAGTGTGTAATTTGTATGCAGCTGGAATATTCTGGGTATTCCCCAAGTTTGAAAAGGAAGTATTTTAGTCTAGATGACTCTCAGGTGTGACAAAACTTACTAATAAAGACAAGGCTGTAGATTCTCCTGTTCTAGAGTAGAGAATGTGCATGTAAGTTAAATGTGATTCAACCTGTTATAACTATTCACACTTAAATATTATCTGTCTTTAACAGTGAATGTTTGAGACAGCAGGATTCCAGATCTGGCTGGCATTCTTGGTGAAGTCAGGTGTTTAAAGATACTTGAATGATTCACCTATCACCTAACAGGGTTGCTCTGTTGCTTTATTATTGTCTGTCTCAAATGCAATCTGGAATAGCAGCTAAAGAAGAAAACATATGCTAGATATTTATTGGTATAAATCAGTATAGATTTTTTGACTCCACCAAACGTGCAAAGATTTCTACAAGCTGAGTATATTAATGCACACCAAGGGATACATGGGTCTACTGTAGGCTTCCTCCACTTTAACAGTCATCTCACTCCTTTAATAATTAAGAAGTGATAATTGTTATTAATGCTAAGTTCCAGTTGACTAAAGTAGCACTGATGCCTAGAACCTTTGGGATGCGGGCTGTGTCGCTGCTAACCACTTGCCAGAGAACTATTTGCCAAAACTTGGTAGCTGGCAACCCAAACCTGACTCTTTTGCAGGTTGGCAGGTTTCACTCTGTCCTCTGTGCTTCCTACTTGTGCTGCTGGATGATATGGCTCTGTATATTGCAATCTCATGCCTCCATGTAAGGAGTACACCTTGGCTCATGATACTTTCTAATTGTTTTCCTATAATGCTAGCTTTTGTTTCTTAGCAGAATGAAGTAAAGAGTTTTTCTTTGTCAGAATTTAAGAATAGCTATGATTTCAAATACAGTGATATGTGTTTGGCAATAAGGTGTGATCCTAGTTGTAGTTTATCTTACCGGTTGTCTTTAAGAGACTAGCAACTTGCTTTACGTATTATGTCACACTCTGAGAACCATCTTGATTACAGGTATTATGCAAAGCATGATTCATTATAAAAAATAAAATCTGTCAGTTTTTCGACAAAATAAGCATTTTTTTACACCCTGAATCTCAAATATCTTTTCAGTTTTTGACAGAGTCTGCATGTATCAAGCCTTTGTGGCGTGAGAAAGATCTTGATCACTGGAACACTTGTTTCTGAGGACAGGCTTCCCTCGCTTACCTCTCTCCACCCATTTTTTGGCACACCTTCGTTATGAGTGCAGTCTGTACTTGTGTCTGTTGCATCTGTATATGAACTAAAAGAATATGGGAAAAGCACTTGCATGAGGCTTGTATTTATCACTTAAGACCAATTTTAGCTGAAGGGAAAATTTTAAGGGCTCCCAATGATAAATGTTATTGTAATATAGGAATCAATAGAATGATCAACTATAGAATTTATATATATTAATAAAACATGTAGCTCTAAATACTTTAACATATGTTGTTTTATGAGGGTGACAACATGAGTATATACATACAGTTATCAGGAGTCTGTTTAGAAAAAGATATAGCTGATCAAAGATTTGGTAATACTCCATGACTTTTTTCTTCTTTAGTAAGTTTTCTATGATTTTTTTAATGTGTGTGTTCTTTTCTCTGCTTCCTTTTGGTAAGTTTGTTGGTATGCACACCCAAGTTTAAACATCTTTTCCTAATTTCTATATCTTAGAGTAAAATTCTTTCGGCATCTCACATCTTATTCAGTAAAATTATTTTATGGTGTATGAAAACAGCACCCTTAAATAATTTGGTAGAGAGGTAAATGAAACACAAGTCATCTGATCCAGCCTAGCAGTTACTAGGATAATGGCTATCTTGATGTAAAGAAGCAGAAGACTGAATCACTTAATAAAATAAAATTTGTAATTTATTAGTTAGAATTATATTCAAGTTGCTATAAAAATGCTAAACTTATTTTATATCAGCTTACTTTAGTGATATCTCAGTAAAAATTATTGCTGCTGCCTGTTTGAATGTGTAAGTCTTGTTCCTTTTCTTTTGATCCAGTCATGATTTCCTTTTGTTGTTTGTAATGTTAAATATTGGCTAGAATTTTAACGTAAGAAGAGGTGGTATTTCTTGCAGTGCAATAGGCACAACATGCAACGTCGTTCCCTAAAGCAGTCTCCTCCAAAGAAGTTGCAGTAAGAGGAGCTTCTCTGGGTATTTTCTATAGGAAGGAAATGTATTGTTTGTTCTTCAGAAACAGTACTTGAAAAATTTTCCAGTGTTCCTCAAATACTGTCAAAAGTATTTATCTAAAAATTATGATTGTTTCCTTGGTTTAAGTTTGTTTCTGTTTAGGTCAAACTACCTCCAACTGTTATCTTAGCAAAAGTATTGAATCAATATATATGTATTCTTCCAGATAATATCAATTCAATATCAAAGAAAGAAAACACTGGTGGGTTTGTTTTCTTTCACTGCAGGCTGCTTTGGGAACTGGGATGAACATGGTGAGCAAAGCTTAAAATCCTCTAATAATTCTAGACAGTTTCTTGTGTGAAGGTTGTGCACAGTTTTTTTGTCTGGAAAGGCTTGTACCTGCTCATTGAACTGCATGCTGAGGTCTGTGGACTCTGTCACATGATGTAATCACATGATAGAGCCTGTCTGCTTATATATTTGACATATAGTTATGCTTCTGGTAATGTAAGGGAAGGCAGATCCTTCTAGCTGTCACATGTGCAGCCATCCTGGGGAGTGAACAATGGACTTCTCTGTGTAAAGCAAACAGCTTTTGATTTTGTGACCAGTGCATGTGTGCATTAATCTATCACACCATGGGGATGCCCCAGTGGTGGTTAGGCACTCAATGAGCATTTCTCCCATGATGGAGGAGGGACGACAGGTCCTGGGGCAGATCCTGAGACACAAGTTGTTCTTGTAGGCAGAATCCGTCTTGCAGGCTGTATGCTTGTTTATGGTTTAAATCAAACTTGTCTAAGAACTAAAATAGGAAACTTGACTCAACCCACAGAAAGGCTTGAAGTTCTGTTAACACAAGTGATTTGACTAGGAGTTAAGAAAAACCTAAATTGGCAGCAGTTACCTAAAGTTATTTTTGTGTTGCCACAGTCATCTTCAATGTTTTGTGAAGGAAGAAGATGAACTTCTACGTGGATGAATTTGGTTCTTATGCTCAAATCTTACATTTTAAGAGGTGTCGATCCAATTTAACCAGTTTCTTATGTTGGATAAACTTCTCTGGAGCATCAATACAGTGGGCCTCCTCCTGGGATATGCTTTTCCGATGGTTCAGAATAGTACTCGATAAAAGGGGAGAACAAAGCTTGCTTACTAACAGGCATACATATATGGATGTTAATGTTTTTCATAAAGGTTAACTTTCATATAAACTTATCCAGCATTAAGAAAAAGGCACTAGAAAAGATATGACCAAACTGGAATTCCTGAACATTGTCTATCCATAAATTTCATGTCATTCTCACCTATATATGTCCCTTAGAATATGTGTTTCTTGAAGCAGAAGTTTGCATCTGCTTTGTAAGTGACACCAAATGATTTCAACATGGCAGCTGGATGTAGGAAAGCCGTTGTTTGGAGAATAGCCAGCTCTGACAAAGCAACAGTGTCTTGCTACTTTGCCCATGAAGTTGGCAGAATTACAAGGTACAAGGTTGATAACCAGAGCTTTGCCTCAGTCAGCTTATTTCCTTCTGTGTCCACAATTACGAGCAGAATGCAGGCTTCAGTTAGTCCTGTAAGTGTGTTGTGATATGGCCACATAGGCTAAAGAGGTTCTGGCTCATCAGCTAAGAATCAAAGTGTTAGAACATTGTTATGCATATCTGTGCACTTATTATTTGTGAACTATTATTTTTTGTATAACCAAAGTATGAGGGCGTAAAACCTTATAATTTTTATGTCTGGAATAGACACCAGATAGTTTTCAGCAGCTAATATATAAAATGTATTGGATTCAGAGGAACTTGATGTTGTGGTTGTCATTTTTTAATTACTTGGCTCAATTTAGTCTGTCCAAATAAAGGCTTTTCTTCAGCCGAGAGTCTGTTGAATGCAATTTCCATTTTTGTTGTTGATGCTCAGTTGTAAGAGTTTTCTCATAAATTTTCCCTATGGTTCTTTTGCAGTATATATGAGAAGATGGCACGTTCTCCAACAGAAAGTTTTGTGCCAAGTTTTTATAAAGACTCACATTTTTAATGTGAAGAATAGCTCCAGATAAAAATCTGTTGTTGATTTATTCCCTGGTCTTATTTTTTGGCTCCTATCTCTGACTAGAGCAATAGCTTTGTTCAGTATTATTTTGTTCTCTATTTAAAATCTACAGACAAGTAGTGCTGGTGTTCTCTAATTTTTCTTTTGCTTTATAAGTTTGAATTGATTATGACCAACATATAAAATGTGTTCTGACTCAATTAAGCTTTCAATTAAAAAACTTTTTTTTTTAATCCTAAACCAATGAAGTAATAATAACAGAATTTCAGACTCGGTAGGGAGTTTAATTAATTTTGGGTTTTTTCAGTAATTTGTTGACCAGTTGGAGTCTTTTCTGTAAAGAATCTTGTTCGAAATACTGCCTAATTTCTTAGCTGGAGTTCAGCAAGTGAAATATGTATCAGGGAAGAGCAGGACCAACAAAGATGATTGATTTCAGGAAAATATTTGGAAAGAAGAGTGATCAAAGGATACGTATTGGAATTGTGATTCTTCCATAAACCTGAAGTATTATATAATTCCTGGTAATATAGGCAGGAATGAGAAGACAAACTGTGCTTTTCAAATTTCCTGAAAACATTTAACCAGATTCTCTCATTTATTTTGTTCCATAGGTGTCATCTGCATATTTGAGGAGCATGCAGTTTCATAGCCTTAAGTCCTTCTCCAGTTTATGTTCTAATAGATAAAGATATTAAATGGGAAAGATCTGAGTACAGGCCCCAGTGGTAATGAACTTTTTATCAGCATCCAGGGAGGAGTCTGAGCCACTAATCACTACCCTCTGAACCTAATCATCCAACCAGCTTTTCACCGGCTTGGCTGTCCACCCAGGTATACCATAACTTTCTAACCTAAACACGGAATACTATGAGAGAGAGAGTTGAAAGCCTTGCTAAACATGGGTTAAATGATGTTCACTGCCCTCTCCATCTACACAAATTCAATCATTTCATTCATTTCAAGATAAAGGGCAACCAGAGTGATCAGGCATGACTTACCCTTTACAAATCCATTCCAATTGTTGACAATCGCCGTACCAGTTTTGTGCCCAGAAACGTGATTCCAGTGACGGAAATCAAGCTGACTTTCTTGTAATTCTCTGGGTTGATCTTTCATAAATTTTTTCCCAAATCTCAGTTACTTCAGTCCTCAATAACTGGAAGTAAAATATGTCGACAAATATACTTATTGATGTTTTGGTTTTAAAAAGGGAAAATTAAAAAGAATTCTTGATGCAGTCTTTTCACCATGTGTATCAGAAAATGATTTTGCTTTTAAATATGCTGTCCAGGTTAATATATGACAGTCTTGGGTGATTTCATCAACCTGTGGAGGGAATACTCCCTCTGTTACTTTTAATCTATGGGATATGCAACCACCTGACTTTATTTGGCCAGACATTCATTATAAGCACCACATAATGCTTTTGCACTTATTCATTCTACTGTGCTTTGTTTCATTCATTAGTCTGTCAAAGGACTTTAAAGTAATATGATCTCAAAGAGAGATGTTTGACTCTCTAATAGCTGTTCCTCAAGCACCTGGATCTAGTAGAATTTTCAGAAACATATACTTCTAATGAGAAAAGTGGATTGATTCTTTATCCCATTGCTGATCTACATGGTTTCTTAACTTGTACTACTATAGCGATAGCCGACAAATGGAATTCTCACTGAAAATATTACTAGTCCATGCTTGAATCAAGGTCTTTAAAAGGTGATCTTGAGAAGGTTTATTTTATTTCTCCGTTGTTTTAATGAGTTTATGCAAATTGGAATCAAAATAAATAGGTTTTACATATCAATGTGCTCATGAGAGGGCACAGAAAGTTTCCTCCTGGTATTTAAAATGCAATCAGTTTCTCATTGCTGAGTGAAGTTCACAACCTTTGTACCAAGGGGACAGCAAGTAGACCAATACATGTTCTTAGCTGCATACATTTGTGGTGCATTGGTCAAGTTGTGAATCAGTTTCTGAGGTGCTATAGGCTGTCTTATCATCTGTATTTCAAATATCTAATTTTCTGAATCCATGCACTGTGTCCATGGTTTGAGAGATGATAATGGAAAAAGTGGCAAACTCTAAAAATAAATATCTTTAATATCTCATCTTGGATGTTGCTTTGGTTCTACTGATCAAGTGTGTTCTGTACAAGAGCACAGGTTCTTTTGTCTCAGCTCTATTATCTTGCTGTCCTTAACAGGAGTAAACCTTAGATTGTGAAATGCACAGTGGGAGAAGATTGATTCAGTACTGTATTCTGAGCAAACTCTGATGATATTCTGAGTAGTTATTTCTCACTAGCCCAAAGTGTACTTTGTGATAGTATGTATCTCTCTAGTATCTGTTTCAGAAGAGGAACAAGCTTACACACTAAATTTCAAATGGCAAATAACTTTATTTCAACTCTTCTTAGGTTAGTGAGACTTAAGGCCTGCTTATTTTAAATTTCTTCCTGAGCTTTTGTTGCCATATGGTGGTATAATGGGTTTTGACCTGAAGTGACCTTACCAGAAATCGTACCAAATAAGTCAGTGATTAGGAATAAGAAATTCAGGAAGAGGATGCTAGGGCTAAGTTTTTTATTGGCTTGAACTTCTGCTTAATGACAATTTAAGTCAATTCTGCATAATTAATTGAAACTGTTATTTCTGATATATCATAAAGAATAAATCTCTGAGAAGCAGAGTAAGGAAAATGTTTACTATTTGGGTGGCTGATGTGGGACACAAGAGATGTTCCAGGCCACAAGACCAAGCTAAAACATGGTGTCTCATGGTAATGGTTTTGTAGGGATTGTGTGTCAGAACTCTGGGTTCCGCTTCCAAAACTGTCACAGGCATGAATGATCAAATAGCATTTAAGTTATATTGATATAAACTATCATTAATCCTTTAATACAACCCAAAATACAAACATTATTCAGCTAGAATGCCACTTAGGGCAGAGAATTAAGTTCTTTGTCCTTGGTATTGTTCTTATATTTGGATAGGGAAAAAATTTTAAAAAATCATTTGCTGTAGGTCACAATCTGATCTCAGTTGTTTTGGTGTAAAACTGGAGTAAATCGCCTTTGTATAAATCGAATTACTGAAATTTTGTATTGCTGTGAGTTGAATCTTACCCTGTCTCTAAACCATTCTTGCTAAAGATTGGAAAGTATTAAATAGAATAAGTAGGTCACACAAGCAGGATGATACTGCCCCTTATCTTTAAACAATATTCTAATTTGACTCTAGCGCAACGAAAAGAAATGAATACTGTATGTGCTCCCTTGTGAGCTGTCAGAAAGATAAAACTTGAATATTCTCTAAATCAGCTTTTCCATGGACAACTGCTTCATCGTCATTAGTATGTATATCCTTATTAATATCTAGGCCACCCAGTTATGAGACCGTAGACTACAGCTTCTCATCATTTACAACTGCTCCCATCATTTTCAGCAGGACTGTATGCATGACCTATCACAGAATGAACACTTAATATATTTCTCTGAGCCTTCTCAAAGTGTTCTTTTGAAATAAGGGCTAAGAATAAATGAATCCACCTGTTTAGAAAGTTGCATTTATGTACAGTGTGGTGACCCTTGCCAACTGTTTTACTTAGCCTAGCTGTGTGTGAAAGGAATGGTCAAGTAAGGTGTCTGGGAATTTAGAATTGAGACAGTTTAGCAGATAAGGACACATAAACCTTCTAAAGCAATATCTGAGAGTTAGAATCAGATTATAAATAAATGCTTCTAAATTCTGTTATAGCCCAGTTTACAAATGTACTGCATTTTCAGTCTTTGGCCAAGTCTTGAAAATTTTAAAGCTGTTTACAGACCACTCACAAAGAGCCTCTTCATCTGGTTGAAAAATTTATCTCAGGACCAGATGTTCACTCATAAATAGGAAGTGGTATAAATGAGAGTGGAATTAAGATTAATGTTGACAGGTTTGCAGGGTAAGTCTAGAGAAAATCAATATAGAGGCCACTATTGTAAGTGCTGGTTACTTATGCAAAGAATAACATAATACAGTGTAGGCTGTACCAGTCTGAGTGACTGACCACAGTGACAGACACTAGAAATAGAGGGTTTAGCCCATTGTTCAAAGCCAGGTCGAATCTGAAATATAGATTTCTGGGATGGGATTGGCCTTATGAGGTTTGGAGTCTCCATATATTAAAAATGCCAAGTGATTTCTTTTATTCCACAGATTTCAAGGATCCTATATGCAGAGTAACAAGAAATGCTATTCCTTGGTCTTAATAATTACATTATTAACTACAGCTCTGTCAAAGAAAGCTGGGAGGGAGGGGGGAGTAAATGAAAATCAGCCAAGCAGTAAACACTGCTTATTAAGAAACACTTTCTCTATAGGCATCTCTGGAGAGTTCTTGATGAAGATGGTATTTTAAGAGTCTTTTGTGGTGAAAGAACTCTTCCATAAGTAAAATAAAAGCAAATTATGCTGTTCCTCAACCTAGCAGTACATCCCAGTGCTGTGTAACTAGACTTGTTTATTGGTAAAGCAGTGTAACTTCTCTAAGAAATGGTGAAACCTGTTTTCATTCTCTTGGCTTACTTAAAATGTATGTTAAAAGGTAAAAGTAGGTGATCCTAACCAGGCCTTTTGAAGCAAAGGAATCTTTTCAGTTTCTTCAAGTGAGTCAAGACACTAGTCTTGAGACAAGCACGTTGGTTAATCTTAAAGAATTCAAAACTGAAATTAAATCTCACAGCTCTTTGTTTATCCGGATTAGTCAAGGTGCATTTTGTAGGCATGCATAGTCTAAACAATCTAAATTGTGATGGAAATTTTTTTCAAAATCTTTGAACTGGAAAAGGATAAAAAAAAGACACATTTCATATAGATTATTGCAAACTCTTATCTTCCTCAAATTTTTTGGTACAGCATACTTTTTGTGCCTTTTTGTGCCTTTTCTGGTGCCATCATTCTATGTTAAACAGCTTGTCCTGAAGCACAACTATTCTTAAGTAAACATATTGTGCTTCATGGGATGAGTCAAATACACTCATGAAACAGAACGTTCTGTTACTGAGTCACAGCTGAAGAAAATATGCAGATGGTTAATACAAAAATCTTAATTGTTAGAATACTGCAAAACATGAAATAAAGAGGATCTAATGTTGGTTTGAGAAATAATTCTGTTTTCAGCACAGCTCAACTGTAAATGCTTTTCAAGCATGGGATGGTACATTCATTTGTAGCAAGCACATTTCATTTAGGACATAAAACTCACTGTTTTATTCTGAAAGTGACCAGGATCTGACAGTTTTATTCTTTTTAAGGCATTTTGTTCTTTATTTTGAATTATTTGTCTTCACTGTATGAATATGTATATGTAATTGTACTATAAATCTTGAGCTTCAGTATCCCATTTACATGCACGATTCCAGTGATTTGTGTGTGGTTGGTTTTGTTTTAGTATTTATTTTACTGGGTTTTGATACAAAAGTACTTCCATCTTGGTTTTTTTCCTCTTTTTCTGTGGTGGCTACATTTTGTCAGTATGCTGGTGGTATTTGCACTGTTCCCACAACTCAAGAATCAGACTCTTGCTGTGTGGTAAGGTGAGGATTTATAGCTTGCGAACCAAGCATCAAATAATATTGTATTAGTTTAAGACGCATCTACAGCAAGAATGGACTTTCTTACAGGTGTATTTTTCAAATCAGTACTTTTCTCAGAAGCACAGGCTGCACTGTGTCAGACCTGGGCCTAGGACTCTTGTACACCAGCAGCTGAACTCAGGAAGGTTATGATGCTGGCTGTGGAGAAACAGGGTCACAGGAAGGACAATACCTATATTGTTCCTAGGAAGCTCTTCCACCTTTTGTATCATCTTGAGCAATTTAAAAAACATTGCTTTCTATTGGAAAGCCATAATTTATATCCCCATATGAACATTTAAGTAGTAGGACTGACAAAGATTATTTTTAAGGATACCACCATGTTTTTAATTATATATATTGTAATTTAGGATATTCAGACATTACAGCCTTTGGGTTTTCAATCTATTTACAAACTCTTATTTTGTGTGGCATTTTTCTCCTGCGTGACTTGCCTGTTTAAAGAGGGTTTTTTTCCTAATCATTAAGTGTATTGTATTTTCGTAAGGAACAAGTGTAGAATGTGTCAAAAAAAATAAAGAGGAAAACTATGTTATAGAAATATCTGCCAAGTAAACCAAGCTCAAATATGTGTTGAATCAGCAGTAATATCAAACACAATAACAAAGTCGTTATCAGACATGAAACTATTATAGTTATTGGTTTTGCATCTTAATTATGTGTGTTAACAAAAAGCAACATGCCTAATTACATACATTTTCCCATAAAATGTATATTTTCTTAGGAGTCTGTGAGGTAAATCAGTGTTCATTACTGGTTAGTGTTGAACTACATCAGCATTGGTAGGTGCTTTCCTAACAGTAAAGAGCCAGTTCTTGCACCAAAAGGCTATTCCCTGTATACACATCCACTACCTGCTTGCCACTTAGAAAAAATATGTCTAAAAGATGCTTTCTGAATGTGCTGAGGGATGAAAGTGTTCACAAAATGTGTGTGGTTCCTAAGTCAGTATGTATTGAGGTATCAGAAGATCAGCCTGGACAAGATCAAGGGGAAAATAGCCTCTATGTGAAGATAACTGAAGGAGGGAAAATGTGGGTGCACAGAAAATGGGTTTGTCCTCAATTTTATTCCCTTCTAGGGAAATTTAGTTAGTGTGGAAGAGTATGTGTGAAATGAATGTGCTGGGTGAAGAGGGTCAATTAATACTGTTGGTGTGAACTGATTGCCATGATATTTTTTTGAAAGACTGATGTCTTCCGATTAGACTGAAACTGAAAACTGACTGTATTCAATTATCCCCTTGAGGTGGTTGAGGGCTCAATCTCAATCTAATTACTTGTTTCTTCAACCAGGAGCTCTTTCTCATTCTGAGTAGTCCCTCTCTCTCTTCAGAGAAATTATTGACATTCTGATACAGTAGAAAGATTTATTTTATTTTCCATGAACTTTGCATCACAGTAAAAGATTTGACAGAAGCAGACCTATATAAATTAGTGTAAAATGTAGGTGTTTGTTTTGTGAATGCTGCACAGTGGCATGTGAGAGCCTTGGAACTGCTACTTTCACTCAAATTTTCTGCTTCATAGTTAGTGCATTTGATGGTAGATGCAGTGAGTGTAAAGTCTTCATATGTAATTATTATTTATTGAGTTATGAAGTTCACTCCTGCTACATTTTCAAGGCATACCTTCAATGTAATTTTCTTTAGCTTTCACAGAGGCTAACAAAAGAAGAGTGAGTTCTCACAAAACCAATAATCACCTACTTCCTCCATTCCACATTTCTTTGAGAATACAAATTTTATGGTATTTTATTTAAAGGAAAAGGACATAGATTTCACACCTGATCTTTTTTCTTAATTTAAAAGGTTTTTACCAGATCTGTACAGCAAAGTTAACATAGTTACACCACTCTGCAAATCAGCAACATAAACGTTTTGCAGCAAAACAAGAGTTACGGTTTGCTATTGAAAAGATGGGGTTGTAATCTGCAGGATCAATTACACTAGTAAGTGGTATCACTGCTCTCTTTGCATTGTCAAAATAAGGTTGCAGAGTATGGCACATGTTCACTGGTGTGTTTTTGAAGCTCCCAGTGATGACAGCACAGGATTCCTTTGGGCCCATGTGAACCTTTTAACCCGAGTTTCTCTTTTGTTGGTGTTGATTAAATCTTAGCTGTCACTCAACAGCTTTTTAAATTACCATTAGATAGAGTTTAAATGCCTTTAACTCACAGGGCTTAAAAACTGCAATAAACTAAGAATTGGGTGGGAAAGAAGAAATGTGACTTGACCAAACAAACATGAAGGACAGAAAACACAATACCAACATGAATATATGCAGCTTTACTGAAGCTATTTCCATACCAGCAAACTGAGCCCCCATCTTCTATTAAAATGATTTCCCTGTATGCAAATTGCCTGTGTGTTCTGCGAAACTCCAGAATTTAAACATGAAAGTACTTGTATATAACCAGCAAGTAAATATGACTGTTAATACTTATGGTTTTGTTTAAGGAATATAAAATTATGTTTCTTGTGAAAAACCTTAAGGTCTTCTTTCTTATACTTACCCATCTAATTAGGGCACATGCGGTGCATGTGAGAACAGAAAAATGCTGGCATGAAGTATATTTATTTATATTTATTTGCCATTTCTGCTTCTCACTGAACTCCCTAGCAGTGGTATAGAGTAGTGTTATCAGGATCTGTAGATGTATGTGTGAATACCTAAATAACTTGCAGAGATTTAAAATTTGTCTTGGACTCAAGACCAAGTGTTAAATTTGGTACTGACATTAGCTTTTAAAGCATATATAAAAAACTTAGAGAATCATGCATGGAGATGGTTTTCGCAGTTGGTGGCAAGAACGTATTTTTTAAAAAGGAAAAAAGCAAAGGTACAAAGAAGCCAGTAAAGTTAAAATGAAGTGATGTGTACTGCTTTCAATAACATTCTATGCTGCCTTAAGCTTTTAACTTAAGGCAGAAAAACTGCTGAAAGAGCTTAATAAAATCAAACCAAAACCCCACCAATCTTGGGGCTAGAGGCCTGAAATGACCAATACATTTTGAAATGTTATGAGCCGCTGAGAGACAGTTTCCTATGGCACTAACGGAAGCAATAAGTTTGGAATCTTACTAGAATAATTGTGGTGATGGTTTGCTTCAAAGATGTGAAAAATGTAGTTGTATTCAAAGTGGAAAAGAAGTTTTGGGAAGGTAACACAATATTATTACCATTTTAATATCACCTGATCAAAATTATTAGAAATATTTAATGTGCTTCAATATCGTCCTGTAGAGTAGATCTGTATTTTAAGCCCATGCAGATCTTTTCTAAGGCAGTGCAGTTGTTTTATAGATCCCATTGTTCATTTCATGGACCTTTGCATAGTGTTGAAATAATGCCACCCAAGTCAAATAGCATATCTAGCAAAATCAGGGCATAGTTTTGTACTCTACTTAGTGCAGCTATAATCAGAATATCATCGTTAACTAGATTAATGAGATGGCCACAATAAAAATGAATGAGCTATGGCCAGTTCTGTTGCTCTGTCAAGACCTCCTTTAATGGAGGAGCTGCTGACTCAATATGCTAACTCTCAGACAGTTTCATTACTTGAGAAAGGCACTTTGAAAACATCTTAAGAATAAAGTTTACAGGGGTTTATTAATAAAATAAATTTTATTTTTTGAAGGATTCTCTCTCCTTTAATTAATAAATCCCATTTAAATCTTAGTCCAAAGCTGACAGAATCACAGAATCCTAGAATCATTAAGGTTGGAAAAGACCTCTAGGATTATCAAGTCCAACCATCAACCCAGCACAACCATGCCCTGAAGTGCCATGTCTACATGCCTTTTAAATACGTCCAGGGATGGTGACTCCACCCCCTCTCTGGCAGCCTGTTCCAATGCCTGACCACTCTTTCAGTAAAGAAATTTTTCCTAATATCCAATCTAAACCTCCCCTGATGCAGCTTGAAGCCATCAAAGGGAATTTTACCACTACAGAGTTTTAGTTGATTTCTGTAACACTAAGATTTTTCACAAGTAGTAGTCCTTCAGAGTAAACTCTGACCTAGTCCAAGAATTGTAAATGAGCTCTGATATCTACTAGACTTTTTGTGTTTCAGGTCTGTACTTTCTGTAAGTGATTGTCATCCTGTGTACAGTAGATCCATAGGATAAGCGTTAAGTCTTTCTGGAATTAATGGTAAGTATATTCAGCTTACAAGTTCAATAGCAGGTCACTAAATATTTGCACCAAAAATACTTAAAGGTTTATTTTATCAAAAATATTAAACTTCTATGCAGGATTTAATATTTTAAGATGGTGTAAGAAATGCTTAGCTGTGCATTTTGGATGTTTCTATAATCCTGGACTGTCTGGAATTGCTGTGAACATATTGAACTATAGTAGGAAAGTGTGGCAATGGAAATATGATGACAGTATTGTGATGTTAGCTTTCTTCCTAAGATGAAAGATCTCTAGGAGAAGTAGATTTTGGAGAGACTGAATAAGTGAACACTCTTCAATTTCTTCCTTGCATAGAAGTAGAAGTGTGTTCCTTAATACAAGAAAAGAGGAAGGCAAAATTCAAGGGAATGATTTATACTGTGTTGGTAACAAACACTTATTTCTCTTTAATCTTTTCAACAAATGCATAAATCCATTCTTACCCTGATTTCAGATTATTTCCAAAGTATGCACTTTTGTCTCTGGCCAATTTTTCTGATTCTGTCAATCCCTTTAATAATATTGACTGTTGCATAAGGGTACCTTAAGATAATAAAAATAGCTGAAAGCTAAATTTTTGAAAACACACAAATTCTCATAAGCAAAAAATGGTCATTGTTCTAAACTGCCTGCTGCCTATTTCCTTAAGTAGATTGAGGAGAATGTAGGTGATAAAAATGTATCCTTAGTTGTATTCATATTCTTAAAACTTAGGTTGGAAATTTTGGAGGTTTTTCATAGGATTTGTCAACATACCAGAAAATAATTTATAAACACTTAATGATTTTTCTACACTGATATATTTGAGGCCAGTCCCGTACTTCATCCCTTATTCTTCCTCTGTTCCTAGTTTTTTCTCTTCCTGCATTTATGTAACACACCACAAACAGTGAAAAATTCTACTTTCAGATTGATATAAGAAATACAGCTGCCTTTGTAGGTTTCTTGTAATGCCAAATGACCTCTTAACTGTCGTTTGGCTGATATTGGTCACCTGTGGGCAAACAGCCAATCTGATTATATGTCCTAGCTGAAAGTAAAATGGATTCCATTTGAAAACATGATAAAACACCACTCTCCTAAACCTGCCACGAGGTAAAATTTGTTCATGTTGCCTCAGTTAATTTAATACTATTTTTTTAAAACTACCGCCACTCTTTAAATTAGACACCCCCTTTTGAAAAAGCATTTAAGATTTCCTTTTGAGTAGTTTGAAAATGACTGACTTTCCTTTAATCCAAAATACTGACAGAAAAAAAAATCAAATTAATTAAACAAAACCTCTTCCTACTAAATTTACATGAGACCCTAAATAAATCTTTATTTTCCTGCATAATAACCTGATTCTGAAGTAAATAATTATTTGTCCTTTGCCCTTATCGTTTAGCACAGCTAAGAAACCAGATTATAAGATAATGTAATTGCCCTTAAAACACAAATTAAATCATTTAGTACATATTCAATAAGTGAGATTACATAATGAATATTTTTGGGGAATTAAAGTTGATGCTTTTTGCATTAAATTCATCATGTAACAATATTTTTTGTGCAGATCATGTTATCAACAAAAACTGCTAGGTGGACTGAATTTAACAATTTTATTAGTAGTATTGTATATGCTGAGTGGCCCTGGGTCAATTTGTTATAATGAGCAGTGGTCATTAGAATGCATTTTGCATAATTTTGCATTTGTCCTTAATAGTTTTGCTTTTTGTTCTTTTACAGTCAAAAAATTAAACTCATTTGACTGAATGAATGTCCACTTAGTTTTATAGACTTACAAAGACTTATGGAGACACTTATGCAATGGGTTTTGAAGTGTTAATTGCTAATAAACCTTGAACAATAAGAGACAGTTAGCTCTGAATAACATAAGCTTTTTAATAATAAAATGATGCTGAGGGAAGCCAATACTTTAGGTTCAGGGTATCTATGTAAGGAATACAGAGTTAACTTAGATTTTGAGAACGTTTCTTGGCACTTGCGATAGCAGAGTACTCTCTGTAAGATACCGTTAGCTTGCTAATTAGAGTCTTACATATTGGCCATGTAAAAACGACCTTATACTGTTAAACTGTCACCCCTTCACAAGCTCCTCAGAAACCAACTGCAACCAGCAGGTATGTAAACACTAACAGACCAATTACATGCTCAGTAAGATTGGAGCACCCCTGTCTTAACAGTGTCTACAGAGAGCAAAACAGAGCAAATAATTTACCAAAAAGAGTATCTTCTCTTGATGTCACAAGGTGTATATGTATAACTTGTTTTGCAGGGACCTATCATTGAGAGAATCAAAATAAATTGACTAGTAAGAAACACGTATCTCTCATTGATCTATATGGTCTGAAGTAAGTCCCTTAAGCCAGATAAATCAGTGGGATTTGTTGGAAAGTGAAATGGTAGAAATATTTCAGCCCTGGTGAGAAATGTGTTTGGTTTTCTTTGGTTTTTTTGTTTTTTTTGTTGGTTTTTTCCCCACCACCTCTGAGCTCTCATTTCATATTTTCCCTTTATAATGATTCTTCGTAAGTTTTGTACATTTATGGCAGAGGGGTTGATTCATCCTATGTGAAACTATCATTAGCAGATAAAGTTTCATTGTACTATCGAGCACTTGTAATTCCCGCTGAATTATGCCCTGTTGTCTGCTGGCTGCTGCATTCTACTGCTGATCTGGGGACACAAGGTATACCTTGATAATTTGTAATTCACAGGAGTTTAAAAAATATAAACTTTTATTTCTTTATAACCTGCAATTTGTTGAAATGTTGAAACTGCATTTTTTTCCTGATGTTTCAAATATACATTGTAATCTTCCCCAAATAGTAAAATACAAAAGAAAAAAGAAAACTTGCTTTTCTAGAACGGTCTGCAGAAGATTAACCTTCCCCCATGCACAGAATTCAGGTACATTTTGTTTTTCCAACGAAGAAAAATTAAATGAGAATTTTAAATGAAAATAAACTGGCATATCAAACCTGTTAAGTTACTGCTAATTTGATACTAATAAAAAATCAAGTGTCCTTTTTGAGAAATGTAAGGTTTTGATTTTTCTTTAAAAGAGGACTGGGAAACCTCTAAGGAACTCTTCTGGCTTGACAGAGAATCTCAGTGGAATAGGTTTGCTGCAAATTAAAGACAAATAAAATGTCCATTTACCGTGCAAAATGTTCTAACTCATTATATTTTGGGATTCAGCCTAATGTTTTTACAAATTAAAATTATGAACTCATATCAATGTAAAGGGAAATCAAAAGGCTAATTGTAATGTGTATTCCTGTTTCTTCTTTTATAACCAATTTATTACAGGGCTACTTCTGTGTCAGAAGTGAATCTTGAATGTCTAGATAGTGCAATTGTTGATAAGTCATATTGTTCACTCTAAAAATGAAGAGTTTTTAATTTGAAAAATTGCAGAGACTTCCTAGTAGTTATGAAATGAATCTTAATGCTCTTATTGTGGGAATAGACAGTGTTGCTTTTGATGCATATCATTAATAACAAAAAGCCTCATTCCAGTTATTAAAATACTCTTGCATATTCTGTACTGATTGTTTTTGGGTTTCTACAGTTTGTTCCTTGGATTATTCCCGAGAGATATTGTAAGTGTAGATTATTCTCCAAGTATGTACAACTGAATAATAATATTAAAAAGTAATAACTTCCTTTGAGTACACTGTAGAGTTAAAAAAGGAAAACAGTTTTAAACCTTTAATATAATGAAAAACTATATTGAGGCTTTAATATTGTTTTGCTTATGCTTCAGTTATTGCTTTCATTAAAGTTTTAATTTCCAGAGATATTCCTTTGATAAAATTAAGTAAACATCTTTGGTTAGTTTCTGTGTAGACACTGAAAATTATGTGCCTTTTCCCCCTCATTTATTGCCATCTACTTTCCATTATAATTATATTCCCTAATCTACAGTATAATACAACAAGATTAAATTAAAATAATTCATCTATATAATCAAATAAAAATGTGTGTGGATGAAGATTTTAATTGTCAAAATCAAGAAATACAGTAAAGGAACAGGTTAGATCTTTATATTTTTCATAGTAATACACTGTTTAATTGATATAATAAGTGCAAGTGTTAAAATGCATTTGATGGGGACAACACTACTATACTTTTAAAGAACTCTGTAATTTATCAATTGCAATTATTTTGTAAGATAGCTGTGAATTATCAGCTTAAGTGATGCAGATGGGATCACTGAAACCAGAAGAGGTTCGATCAAAACATCAGTTTGATGAAGTCAGTGGGTCATTATATCAGTGGTGTTACATCCATTGATGTAACACCCCGCTAACTGCCAGAAACAGAGTAAATGAAAGGGAAAGGCTGCCTCCCTAATACTTTTTTTAATAGTAATCTCAGCCACACGATTTAACCATGGAATATCAGTTTCCATCCATATTATATAATTTCAATTAGCTCTAATCCGACTAGTTAAAATAGTGTTGCATTTTTGTATGTGTGTAGATAGCTAGAGAGATAAAAACACAGACACTCATGATGTCAATCTTCATTCTCAGATTGCCAGATACAGGGCAGGAACGGTGTTCTGGGCTGTGTTCTGGAGGAGGGACATACACATGAACATATGTACTAATATTGTGTCTTTGAAATGTTGGTTACCTGAAAAGGATGAGGGAGGCATTGGTAGTGATATGTGAAAGCCCTTTACTCTGTCTTACTGTGTCCCTGAGGTCTACAGTCCCGGAAGGCTAAATCCTGTGATCTTTTCTCATCTTTTTTTTTGTTGTTGTTGTTGTTAATTCTGTTTGTTGAGGCATTTAGGTAGTTGTCTAGCAGTTCTAGATTGAATATCTCCACTTTGATAAATTGGATTTTTTCCACTTTTAGCTACAGTGGCACCCTTTTATACCCTCTTCTGAAGCAGCTGCTGCTGTGTGTTGGCCTTTTGGTCAGCAAGGTTGAATTACTGTCTACAATTTTACTATTTGGAGCTAAATGTTAGGAAGCATGAGATTAACCAAAATATGAGGGTCAATAGGAAATAAAGCCTCTTCCTAACTTCAGTTGTTTGTGTGAAAATACGAAACTATGAAAAAAATTCCTCTTTCTTGAGGAACCCACATGTAAACCACAAATGAAATTTCTTCTTTTTTCTTCTCTCCTATTGCTATTTCTTTCTAATAGCAGTTGTAGAATGCTCAGTGTTCTGACCAAAAACTATGTTCAGTCCACCTGGAGTAATTTCTGCATCTTTAACATTCTAATGCTGTTATTGGTCTCTTGTAATTTTTCAATTTCAGTGGAGATCACTGTGACCTGGATGACATCCAACTCACTACAGATGTCGGTCAAATTCTTTTTCTGTCTGACTAGTTTGATAAGTCATTGAAGTCTTTATTTTTTGCATGAGCACAGGTAAACACAACTGTACCTACCTCACGGTTTGCAAAGACTTGCAGAGAAATCGCTATTTTGATGCTTCAGTTCACACCTTCATTGTGTGTAGGAAATTCTGCTGATTTCCTGTAAGAATTCTGACAAGCTGCTGTCATAGCTGTGTAAAAAAAATCTGTGGTTGATTGACACGGTCAGCCAAAATGATGATTTGTTTTATTTTATGTGATTTCAAATATATTTGGATGTATTTACTCCTTTGCCATTAACCTCCTCTGTGATTGTGGGTTAATAATGAATTTTACTGAGTCTCAGCTTTCTGGTTAGTAATATGGTACACTTTCCTTAACTAATGGGCTTTTTTTTTTACAAACAATAAACCTTCATCAATCCATGAAAGATACACTGAATTTTTCTATGACATGTTGTGCATACCCCTAACAACATGAAAAACTCCAGGAGTGCTTCCTATGTGCAAATGGAGTTTGGTTCAGCGAGGGTCAGTGACTCAGTTATGGGTTGAGGCTGGTCCTGTCCTGATCTGACTCGTTTGGCTTTCTTTCTCCAAGGATTATGCCACTGCAGCAGCCTGGCACATCTGTAGAAGGAGGGCTGTTCCTGAGTTGGTGCAAAGGCTGGAGCGCTTGCTGCATTCTGGTCAAGGAATACCATGGGCAGAAAAATAATAGAAATAGTAAATTAGCTTACAGAGTGAAAGAAATAAGTTATTATTTACTTTCATTGGAATTATCTGATTTACAGTTGTATGTGCTCAAAAATGATTTTTTTTTTAAAGAAGAAATGTTTTAACTGTCTTATATCATGGGTGTTTAAGTAAATGCTGAACAGTGCTTTCCAAAAGCAAGTGTGATTCACTGTGATCAACTTAACTGTGGGAAGCTAGTGACCAATGTGTGTGGAAAGAGTTCAGATAATCCTAAATAACAGCTTTAGTGCCCAGTAAAATACTTTGTACTGTATGGTGTTACTTATAAAGAGTAAAGCAATAGGCATATTATTTATGAAGACATAATGATGCAGCATATGAGGAAAAAAATAGTTGACTCTGTTTTGGTCAGTCGTTATATGTGTGATTGCTTTAGTCAATCATTTTTTGCCATAAACCCCCTGTTATTATAATACTGTTTTTTTCTGAGAAGTGTCAACGCAGCATTCTTACAAGCACACATGTAAGCTGATCTTCAGGGCACGTTGAGTTGCAGGTATCCTCAATGTCATGCTATTTCTATGCTTATCTTTATGTGAATGATTACAGCATTGGCCTAATACCACATTTTAATGGTACAATCTAGCTGGTGTTTAGAGCAAAACAAGTGTGTACCATAAAGACACCTTATGATCCTTTCATTTCTTCTTAATGAAAGTTAAGACAGTATCAGATACATAGAAGTGCAGCTGAAGGAGTGAAAGAGACAAGGAACTTAGTATTTGTAAAGGAATGAGCTGGTAAGATTTAATCTGGTAAACTCCTTGCAAAGCAGATATGATTTAATTTTTTAACAATTGTGTTCACAGCTTCATAAAATAATTATGGTGCAATAAAGCTTAACATTTACCCTAGTTTCCTTTTTTAAAAACTTCACTTCATATTTCATGATCACACCTGTTCTTTTTTGCAGAAAGAAAGGCTGCCTTTCTCTGCTGTAGGCTTTAATGAGCTAAAAAATCAGTGTAATTCTGGCAAGTAAAGAGTCTGAAACAGTGAATCGATCCTTATTTGTTGGTAGCTTAAGACTAGGTTTTCACTGCAGCCACAAAACTGAGGGGTAAATTATCTTGTATGGAAATCCATGCTACATGATGAGTGATACAGGTAGCTAAGTTAAACTGAAACATCCTGATTTAAACTGGTTATTATGTTCTAAGTGCATAGTCAGAGTGTTTGTGAGAGCATTGCTGTGGGAAGTCCATTATGAACAGAGACAAATATGCCCATGACGCTGAAAATTACAATTCTCTCTGTTATGCTAGTTTTGACCCTTGATGCTGCTTCTCCCTTACATGACAACAGACATGCCCTGAGAAAGTTTACTAGAACATTTGAGGGTCTGTTTGCTTTGATACTGTGTAGCAGCTGGAGGTGCTTAGTGGTGACATGAATGGTAGAAGCTGATACTCTTCTGAGCATGTTTAATCTACAACAAAACACTGTCTCTCTGATTACTTTCTATGTTGGCAACATCCACTTGATCCTGTAGTTATGGTTACTGTGTTTTATTAAATGTAGGAACTAATTTGGTTCAGAAAAATATTCACACAATATTCACACCAGTTTATATCATGTTGAAAGAACCAGTGTATGATAAATCACCCTATATTAATCACTTCTCCACTTACTAAAGAGAGAAAAAGAAACTCAGTACAAGCTGCATGGAAAAGTACTCTCAAATACATGATTTTAAGGGGGATGTTATTCAAGAGAAATTACACGTTTGAGTGGTGTGCCTTTGAGATAGATAGAAACCGCTTCATATATTGGCTGGTTTATGGAGAAAACAAACCCAGATTTGCAAAGGATTCCAAGAGATTAGGAATCCTTCTTCCATTTGCAGCTCCTTCGTACTTTTTTTCCAAACTAGGTCAAAGTGCTTGCTGCTATTACTGTCATTTAAAGGGAATTTACTCAATATTCATCCTAGTGAGTTCTGGAGAAATTTCATTCTAGTCTCTGCAGCAGTGATTCAGATTTAATGGCTTCTCAAATTTTGGCTGTTGTCTTTATGTCACCGATATTAAAAAATTGAGGATACTGATATGCAATGATTCTATCAAAAATGTATAGCACTACAAAAGGGTAGACTTAGTCCAGTTGTGGGGTTTCTTGAGTCATTAGTATGGTGGATAGTTTGCTGGTGAGCCACCGATGGAATACTTAGCAACATCCTGTTAATGTCCAGACTAATGCACTATTCTAGTGACTGGTCCAGGTTACCTGGTTGAGATTATGAGCAAAGGTATTTTTATATTGTTCTCACCTAGATTTGCTGTCCTTCCTATAGAAGTCCAGCAGAGCTGCTGGAGGAAAAAAATACTGATTTTCTTTATTATGCCTGAGGTCATAGGGCGGGTGGGTATTACCTAAACCAGAACCAGATGGTAGTGTCAAATGTTGCAGTGAAAGCTCTAATTGTTGTCCCAAATGTAGCTAAAAAGTACAAGATGTTTAATGAAATCGTTGTATCATCTCCTATTCGATTTGAAAGAATTTTGGAACATTCAGGAGAACCGCTTGAATATGTGAATGTTGAAATAATATCTAATACTTCTGACTGCATGCATTTCCGAGAATTAGCTATTTGCTAAATGGGCCTTGGGTATCTTTGGAAATCTCTGCATTTGCGTATTGAATGTCTGCAAACAGATTCTTTAGCATCTAGGGTAATCTTATAATGTTAATTCTTGCAGTTCCATTGCTAAATCTGTTTGAAATCTGAGTAGAGACACTATTCATAACCAGGCCAACTATTTTGAAAGTTTTATGTTGTAAAGTAGGGTCAGGTCTTATTCCTCCACATTTTATGACTTTTTATGACATTTATGGCTGATTAATGCAATTTTTCATTTCGTACAACAAGTCATCATTATGGTTTTAATTTTGCATCAACCAGCTGAACTTTATAAGACTTTTTTTTACTGTTACAGCTGACTGTGGTATAGAACCATTTGTTTCAATTATATTAGCAACATTCTGACTATTCTTCACCCATGCCGGTAATAGGCAATACTTTCATTATATACAAAATAGAGTTGACTTTGTTTAATAGTTGTTCGATACAAAAAAAGCATTGATAGAATTCTTAATTTATTGATGATTAAAAATTTGTCAAAGAAGAAGGAGCACTTCAGTGTAAAAGCACAAAATTTCACTTGGTTGCTCAGCTACTTTGTGTATCTGTTGCATTTGTTCATTTAATGGAAATGATAGTTGTATGGTGCCTGTATTCTAATCTGATTGATTAGAATCTAATTGATTCTGCAGCAAAAAAGCAGGCAGCTGAGGGAAGTGATCTTCGTGTCGATGTAAATTAATACCTGAATGGAGTGTGTAAAGAGTTGGAACTAGGCTTTTTTTCAGTGGTGTTTGGTGACAGTTTTTGGCCTCCTAATACAACAAAGACATGGATAAACTGGAGAGAGTTCAGAAGAGAGCCACCAAAATGATCAAGGGTAGAAGCAGAGAACCTGTGGTGAGATGATGAGGGAACAGGGCTTATTCAGCCTGGAGAAGAGATGTCTTCTCCCAGTGGCAGCCCCTCAATACCTACAGGGTTGCCAGCACTGCAGCCTAACAAGGTTTAGTTTGCTCTGTCACAAACAAATTTTCAGATGTCTTGGTATGCTTACAAGAGTTAAATTTAGTGCTCTCTAGTAGTCTTTTATTTTGAAGCAGCAGCTGAGAAGCCAACTGTTTTTGGGAGAGCCAACCATTACCTTCTATTGGAGCTTTATTTTTAAAAAATGTTTGAATGTCTCTTCTGTTAAAGAGGAGAATGAAAGTAATCAGCGCTGAGTTTCAAACACAATCTTTTGTGCAGTCTATTTAAGCATGACTTATTCCCTGACGTGTTGTTTGTTTACAAAATAGCTTGGATGAAAATAGCATTCCTAAAGCAATAGTATATTATGAATACAAGGGGAAAATTCTACTTCTGTCTTGGAACTAAGGACTGTTCCAATATGCAGGTTGATACATGCTCTTAAAGGCTATTTCTTATGGTAAATGATCCCAATGTGTCACAGAGTTAGCCTTATGGACTAGCTGCAAAGAGAGACCTTGTCAGGCAGATGAACACAAGGCCAACAGATGGACTGGAAAAGGATATTCTAAGGACGTTATATCTTCTGACTATTGCATTAATCAGTCATCTTTACAGATTACTTTTTCTGTTTTAAAGGCACTTCAAGAAGTAATTAATTGTAATATTTTAATTATTTTAATAATACTGGAAGATTTGTATATAACTGCTCTAGTACTCTGTTTCTTAAAAAGTATGTAATTTTCCATTTCCCTTATCTATGTAGTGGCAGAACTCTATACTTAGTAAACATGCATCATCAGCTGAACACTTCAAGATTTTGAAAGATGAAATCTTGGTTTCATTACCTTCTGTTTTGTATAGGGCAAATGGACTTTTGCATAGAGTAAGGGGATGAGTTTAAAGGCATAGGAAATTAAAATTTTATAAGGGCTTCTGCCCACCAGGGTTGATGAATCAGACTCACTTCAAAGAGAAATGAGGTTTTCATGTCATCTGCTCTTTCCAGTTTTTTCTTATGTTTAAAGGGGTGGGAGCTTTCATGTATCTCTCTCTCTCATATGCTGCATCTGATCCAAAGCTGATCAAAGTCTTTTAGTTAATTTCAGTAGGTCTTCAGTAGACGTTAAAATCAGTTTTACTAATTACTAGAAGGGAAAGACAGGATTTTCAGCCACCTGAAAAGTGCATGAATTCTTTCAAGGTCTTAGGGAAATCAACACTGAAATATGTAGTTATGCATCAGTTCCATTAATAGTGGAGTGAATTACTTGCGAAAGCATATATATATAACATGACTAAATGAATCACATGCTTTTTTAACCTGTGTTATCCAAGACCACATTATATCTCAATAGTTAGCTGTACAACTGAAGAGTGCCTTCAGCAAATGCACGAACTTCCTAGAGAAAAATCAAGTTTTTAAACTTTTAACAATGTATAAACTCTTGTTCCTGCACTAAGTATGCCATTTTGTTTCTTCGCTGACTGTCTGAGCACATACACACCGTGATTTTTAGGTTAGCTTATGACAAATGACTGTATGAACCACAGGAAGTAGAGAGGGCAAGATATAAAGCTCAGGTTTATAAAAGCTTGTCATCATGGTAGAAATGAAGTCTTGCAGTTGAAAAGCCAACTACGACTCCCTCCAGCACAAGTGACCCCTCCAGCCTGTCTATACTTGTTGTAAGATTAGTCTTTATTTTGCCCAGGGGACAGACACAATGTGTGTGTTCCAACAGCTGCTCCTATAATCAGTGCAAGGCATTACAGGAGGAAAGAGGAAAGGTTTTTCTTTGTAGTAAACTGATTAAAAATTTGAGTTAGAAAAGATCAGTTATTAAAAAATAATTTTATGGACACTGATATTAAAGAAAAAAGAATATATCTATATACTTCTGTAAATATTATGATTTTAACCACTTTGAAATAAATATGTGCGGCTATTATTTTCTGCTGCAAACTGAATTTACGACATAACTCATTAATGTCCTTTAGCTGTGACTAATAGGGAATCATGTTTATTCAGGACCTCTGTGGCTTCTGTCCAAAATGATAATCAGTATACCATCTGTGATAGTAATTTGTGTCATGTATACATATATGACCAGATAACTGGATGGATAATAAAAAGTGTTGCTTTTGTGTAGATTCAAGAATATATATTTGATGGCAGGATGACTTTTTCCTGCTGTCAAGCTGAAATGAAGTCAAGCCTGATGTCTGAATGACTGTCTGCTCCGTTAACACTTCCCTGAGGTACTGCAACCTGTTCTGGGTTGAAATTTGGATTAGTTCACAGATGGCTCTACTAGTTTCATGTTAATAATTCCTGGACCTAGGTCTGAATAGGAAGGTTCAGATAGAATAGAGATTGTGATTTGAAATAGGTGGATGGAAGTTCTCTTGAATGACACCTACAGGATATTTTTCACGGATTGAATTACTTACGTCTGTTTCTCTGGATGATGCTAAATTTGTTCTCTCATAAAAGGTATTGATATTTCCTTCTGCTTAAAAATATCAAGCTGCTACAACATTTTTAAAATTATGTGTAAATAAGCTGTACATCAGAATGTTTCAGAGCACAAGTGAAAAATTAAAGAATACAAAAGGAAGTTGTAGTCCGCAGGGACATGAAAGTAAACAATATTATATTTAGGAAAATAGATTTTTGTTTGGGTTATGTTTGTTGGGTGTCTTGCTGTGTTTTTTTGGGGTTTTTTGTTTGTTTGTTTTAAGAACTGTTGCAATTAGTCATACAGTCAATGTGAAAGCCTGTGGAGTAATAAGGTCAAGTAACCTGCGTTTTCTTTTTTTGTTAGATCACTAAAATCCGTCATGTGTGTGAAAAAATGGATCAGAAATGATCAGAGCAATGCTGATGTAACCATACAGTTCATAAAATCAGGCTACTTCCACTACTGTTCACATCAGAACAAGACTGGATGGAGAAGTTTGGGCATTTTTAACAGTTGGAAATATGTGTTTTGGATTCTTTTTTCCTGATTCCAAACCAGAAAGTTCATTCTAATACATTACCTCCACTGGCAATCTAATTTTTTTTGAGTAGTTGCAGACCAGGTACCATTAGCCCAGTTTTATTGTTTTCATGGAACTACCTTAAGCAAGCATATATCACTTCCTACATCAAACAGACTTACGAGACGTCCAGGTATAAGGGAGAACAGGCAATGTTTCACAAATAGGTCTTCATGCTACACTATTTTAGCCTTAACCATGACAACGTGTCCAAAACCTGTAACAAAAATAGAGTGATTGATTTAGCCCTCTACAGGCCTGTGGTCCATGCAGGGCCACAAGAAAAAGAATTTTTATCCTCCTTGGATTCTTAGCCTTTTCAAAATAAGACATACCCATAAAATTAAACATAAGCAGGCAAAAGACATGTACTAATCTTTCCAAAGGCTGCTTTTCTCTCAGGTGATCATGATCACCTTCTGTGAGTTGTACTCAGAAATGAGCATTAATGTCTTGTTTGTTTCCCATCTTTCTGGGGCTAAGTCGGAATATGAATCATGAGCATGAGTTTAAAGTCATGACCTGCATCTGCTCTGGTGCAGTGGGATGGTACCCTCATTCTAGAGCCCAGCTCTTTGTGTCATTGCATGCTCCGTCTCTGCTTCTCCAGCCTTTTATCTTTCCAGCCAGCCATTGCCTTATGTTTGGTCAACCTTATAATTTTCATATTGATAACTTCCACATCTTGTGGGTTTGTACATCTGCAAGTATTTCCACGGTACAACTCCGTTTTTTTCTCCTGTTTGAGGATACTGCTACTATTGAGTTATAGTCTAATCAGATTAAAGCCAGACTGGTTAGACTTTACGTGTTTTCCACATCTGGAAGTATTTCCCTTTTCTGGTCTAGTATCATAGAATCATAGAAACATAGAAGTGTTAAGGTTGGAAAAGACCCTTAAGAACATTGAGTCCAACCGCTAACCTCAAGCACCATATCTATCCTTCTTTTAAATACCTCCAGGGATGGAGACTCAATCACTTCCCTGGGCAGCCTGGTCTAATGCCTGACAACCCTTTCAGTGAAGAAGTTTTTCCTAATATCCAACCTAAACTGCCACTGGCGCAGCTTGAGGCCGTTACTCTCGTCCTATCGCTTGTTACTAGGGAGAAGAGACCGACCCCCGCCTCGCTACAACCTCCTTTCAGGTAGTTGTAGAGTGATAAGGTCTCCCCTCAGCCTCCTCTTCTCCAGACTAAACAACCCCAATTCCCTCAGCTGCTCCTCATAAGACTTGTTCTTCAGACCCTTCACCAACTTTGTTGCCCTTCTCTGGACACGCTCCAGCACCTCAATGTCCTTCTTGTAGTGAGGGGCCCAAAACTGAACACAGTACTCGAGGTGCGGCCTCACCAGTGCCAAGTACAGGGGCACAATCACCTCCCTGCTCCTGCTGGCCACACTATTCCTGATACAAGCCAGGATGCCATTGGCCTTCTTGGCCGCCTGAGCACACTGCTGGCTCATGTTCAGCCAGCTGTCAACCAACACCCCCAGGTCCTTCTCCTCCAGGCAGCTCTCCAGCCACTCCTCCCCAAGCCTGTAGTGTTGCATGGGGTTGTTGTGACCCAAGTGCAGGACTCGGCACTTGGCCTTGTTGAATCTCATACCATTGGCTCTGGCCCAATGATCCAGCCTGTCCAGGTCCCTCTCTAGGTCCTTCCTGCTCTCCAGCAGAAAGACACTTCCACCCAGCTTGGTGCAGTGGACTATTAGTGACAGCCCTTTTTTCCCCTTACATTTAGCAGATCCAGTTCCTGAAGATCACCATACCAGAAATTACTCTCTTGGGCAAATCTGTCATTGTTTACCTCTGATATAGTGTCTACTCCTACCTTGTTGAAGAACTGCAGTTCATTTGAAAGTGGTAACATTTTTGTTGGCTTTCTCTTAAGGGGCTTGTAAATGAATATATAATCTGTGCCATCACTGAACAGGTCTCAGAATATACCTAACACTGCATGTCTTTGTTGGAGGAGCTTAAAACTCAGCAGAATTCCTGTGTACTTACTATCTACTGACTGGTTCCAACAGCAGTCTGAAGCAATGGGAGCCCCTACTTCCATCTGTAGCACTACCATACATAAGAACACACATAGCACACCTCTATGGCTCCCCTGCACTGTTGTTTAGATTTTTTGGTTGTTTTTTTTTTTTACTTCATTTATGGATGGTCAGTGTGATTCTTGTGACTATTCTGTGTGCTAGGATTAGTGGGCAAAAGCCTTGGTATAATCCTGGTTTATGAAAACAAACAAAAAATCCTTATTTATATAGCTCATAGAACTGAAGTACATGGTACCAGCTGTTGAGCACTGTCTGTTAGTGACCTTGTTTCATACCTATAGAAGCTAGTAGAAAAGTGACATGGATTCCTGTGAGCTTCAGGCCTGGCCCTGGCAGTAAAACTGCCTTTTTTTCACAGGAGATTATTGCTTAACTTTAACTATACCATTTTAGCAGTTGATTTTCTATCAACAACAATTGCAATAGATATTTTCATTATAGGAGACAAAATTCGGATTAGGCTGGAAACATTTGCAGCCAACATTATTGATGCTAATAAAAAAAGCAGCTGCTCAGTACCTGAAAATCCTGGATTATGTTATTTAGTACCTACCTTTTATTGCCTGACTCTAGAAACAGAATGTTATGGGATCACAATCCATGAAACTTTATCAAGTTGTAGAAAGAATCAGGGTCAGTCCTAGAGTTCTCAAAGTCATTTGTCTGGTTTATGAACTCCTGCTTTACTCATGACTGAGTTGCCAACTTGTGGCTGGAAGGCTGAATGTTACAGGGAAGCTGAGGACTCTAGCTGGAAGCAGTTACTGTGGGTGCCATATATAACATCCTAGAAGATGCAGCATGTGTCCGTCCTGTCCCATCTTGTCCCCGTGG
The DNA here is from genome assembly GCF_949628215.1 of Phalacrocorax aristotelis. NCBI lineage: Eukaryota > Metazoa > Chordata > Aves > Suliformes > Phalacrocoracidae > Phalacrocorax > Phalacrocorax aristotelis. Next base: position 36,165,346 of record NC_134281.1, read on the forward strand.
CCCAAAACTGAACCCAGGAGCGTTTCCAAAAATTACTACAGTTTTCGTGATAATTTTTACACTTTTTAGTGTGACTGAAATTGTGTGTCTGATCTTGAAAAGTGACAGGCTTATCCATTCCCTAAGACAGATGAAAAAATGACATTGAAAACATTTTTCTAGTAAAAAACGCAGCTTTCTTTTCAGGCAAAATAGGAATGTTTTATCTGTGATATTTTGTTGCATGTTGAGCAAACAGCATTTGATTATATTGTCTAACCAGACAGCAACAAAACATTTCTAGATATTTGCTAGCCTCAAGAAGAAAAATAATCTGTCTTTAAAATCTTCCTTTAGGCTAACGCTGCTTCTCTCACACTCAGGATTCCTAATCTTCAACATTGTGATTAGAGGGAAAATTGTTTTAGGGAGAATGAGACAGGCACAGAAGACTCAGTGTCTGCACATACAGTACCAGCTACACGATCCACTCAGTGTTGCACCACCACTTGGTGGAACAATGAGACTAAACAAAAGTGGATCCTCAGTAACATTTTAGAAGTACTGTATGATTTTTCACATATGCACCCCAAGCTTAGTTCTACTAAGGCCATTTGTGGTTCCTCAGACAACATCGATCTCCTGTTTCAAAAGTGAATCAAGAGGTGAACAACCACAAGGAATGCTTTTATGTCTCCTGCTTAATGGAAAGGAAATCACTGAATAAAAATTGGACTTCTGTTACAGTCGCGCCACAGGACTGTTCTGTGTACTGCAGCTGATGTGGCAATCTGCAGTTGTGTTTACTGTTTTTTGGCGCTCCCACACTTGGCCTTAGCCTGATATTCCCCCATGCTAATTAGCTAGAGGGATTTTTTTCAAAAGGTCAGCTAATGTCATCTTCCACGCTTCCTATCCTGAACGTTACCTTCACATGGATGTAACTGTTTTATGGTTTCTAACGCTTAGGTAATTTCATCACATACCAGAACCAATCTTCCCTTAGGAAAAGGAAGATTTCTTCCCTTAGGAAAGACAACAGCAATAATCATAACTTATCTTTGTGATAATCTATGAAACAGTTGTTTTTCCAGTGTTCTGGTTTTGTTCACAAACTATACTTTTTAATGATGTAAAGAAGACTAGGGGATAATTTAAAACTTTTGGAGCTGTGATAGTGCTGACCCCCAGTCAGTGCATAGCTGAGATTCCCTAAGCACCATTTGTTTCAAATTCAGTAAATGCTGATGTCTTTGAAATCCACAATCAAAGCCGGTCTTGCCTAGCTCTTTCTGTCTTTTTAGACTGAAATGACATAAGAATACTTAGGGTAACAAATCATTTAGAAACACCATTTTCCGTGTTTCACATTGGATAGGCATCTCTAGTTATCTATATAAAAACAGCTGGTAGACAGCAACTTTAGAACAGACTCACACTAAGGTCTTTTTTATTCACTTTTCTCTAATAATATATGAACTGAATTAAGCATCAACCACATGACATTCCTTCTTGATCATTACAAAGTTTTATCTGTGTCATAATTAGTTCTAAAATCTGTGCTCCTAGTTCTAAAAGGATATTTTAAGTGCCAAAACTACTTCATTTGAAACTATCAGGATCACTTCTTCACATCTGTGACCTTGTCCTCTTGAGATTTTTTCTTAATCGTTTTCCTCTTTCATCAGGCAGTCAAATGCATAAGTATCTGTTTTTGTCTATTTCATCAATACATCATTCTCCCAAGTGATTGCTGGCTTTCAGAATAGATGGAAGAATACTAAAATCTGAATACTTGGAGAGAGACAGACAGTGTTTGTTCTTTGCAACATCCTTTCCTCAAACACTTTAGTCGTTCTGGTGAGAATGCTTTTCCTTTGCTCTTTGTGTGAACTGAATCTTGGGAATTTTACCACATTTAATATTAATTGATGTTAAAGCATTTTGTTAGCAGTACTGTAGTTACAGATGAGTTTTAATTTCTGAGTTTGGTGCCAGCTATTTTCTGGAAAATTTACCTTATAAATGGAATTTCTTCCTGTTCGTTTTCAGAGCAGAAGTAGAATATATTTTGTGTGTGTGTTTCTTTTTATTTCTTGGGGTGTCCTTGAGAAGAAAAGCTGTGTGTACAACAGACCTGACCTTGTCTTTTTACTCTGATAATTAGGAAGCCTTATTTCAAATGTGGTCATGGACTTTGTTCTCTGGAGATTAGAATCTTTCAGATGCATGAAGTTCATTTTGGAGTAATTAAATTCATAAGGAATTTTATGAACATATGGTGGAATTACACCTCTTTTATTTGAGTTGTAATCTTGATTGTGAACCCTTCCTGGCTTCAGATTTACAGCAGGGAGAGGAATGGTGTCACTACTGCTTGTGGTATAGCACCTGACTCCATTGCAATTGAGACAAGCAGACAGGTAGGTAAGGGGTCCCTGCATAAGACAGGGCGTGATTTAACATGCAAGGAGAGGGAGAAGAAACCAAACAGTAAAGATACTTGCTTGGCAATTATACTGCAGATTGATAATAAAAAAGGGAATTCATCTTATCCCTCATGACTCTAACTCACGCTTTACCTACAAAATGCCATTAGCTGTCAAGTTCAGAGCACAAGCTCTCTCCTGGGGTTTGGACTACATTTGATATGGCACAGCTCTGCAGCCTTGAAGATCCTCAGCAGGGACCTGCCCCTTCTTTGCCAGGGGCTGCTTTTAAGCTCTGGTTCTTTCTTTTGGCCTCTTCCTGAGTTATGCTGCAGGTATGCCTGTGCCCAGTCTGGCACCTCTCTGATTCTGATGCTGACTCTGACCCAGACCTGCCCCACCACTACAGATGTGCCTGACAGTCTGGACAGTTGGCAGAACTGGGTAACCATCGCTGGACCTGGCCTGTATGCCTTGCTTGGGTCCTGCGGGACTGTACCTTTGTTGCTGAGGGCACAGCCCTTCCTGCCTTGCTGTGGCTTTGGCCTCCTGCCTCATTTTCCCTTACAAAACAGCCTGCCCTTGCTGCTCCCCGAAATTGTCTTCCTTTTTGTAGATAAGGTGCAAAAACAGCAAAACAAAAATATTCTGCTGGAGACAACTTCAAATGTATGTACTGCAAAGATTGTTTTTCTTTCTCTGATTAGATATTATCTTATGTTGTGATGCAGAGAAATTTTAAATTTCAGGCATCTTTGTTCATCGCGTTCTTGCATTATTTTATTTTCCTGCTTTTTACTTAAGGTGGATGTTGACTCCGTGCCTGTGTTTTCACTGGCAGCTTCATCACTACTTCATGCTGGACAGCATTTGATCAGAATGAAAAAACAAAATGGGATTTTAAAGGGAAATTAAAGCTTTGTCCCTTAATGGGTCACTTTTTGATAATGCTAATTTAACAGCATTGTGCAATGTAATGGATGTTCAAGAGATTCTTAAACCAGGTCAGATTTTGGTTAGATTGTTTTTGTTTGCCTATGGTTTATGTTCCCTATGTTACAGAGTGGAAGCTGTCATAGAGTTGGGAGTGAAAAGGGAAGGCATAATTTTGTAGTATCGAGTGAGTGTAGTATCCTTACATTTAGTTGTTGAACTAAATCCTTTTAAAATCTTGTTTGAATTTAGGATTTTGTGGTAGTGAGAAAAGCCGTATCTAATTTGGACAACAAAAGGTGGTTGAAAAGAGTTTCCTCTGCAAAGAAACTGGGGCACTCTAATCTGCATGCACTAGTTTTTCTACATGAGAAGTGTATAAAGGATTTTTCACTTTCTGAACTGTCAGATCCATGCTGAAACGTTTTGGCAGTTGCTTCCTGTATGGTTCGTCATATGTCTCCTTGATGATTTCTCACTCTGTGGAGGAAGGGGTGAGTGAGGAGGAACTAGCAAATGTTAATTTAAAAAAAAAATCCTCAGTGCATGTCATTTAGAAATGTCACACACACCTTGCAAAGAGTATGTTATCTTTTAAGTAAGGATCCTGCAAGGCAGCGTGGGTGGCAGTGGAGAGTGGAGGTTCTGCCACTGCTATATAAGTGTGCTTGTAAGGCAGAATCTGTATTGGTTGTAATCATTCTCATTAAAAAATAATAAATAAAAAAAAGCTTTTCAGACTGAGTGTGATTATCAGAAATGCTGGTTTGTTGATACTTTTGAGCAGATTGCTCTGGAGCATAAAATACACAGTGTAAAGCTGCCAGGAAAGGACATCACTAAAGTGGTTAAGTTGGCAAAGCTGTTCTTATGCCACCTACTCCCCTATGAAACCCTGTCAGGGAAACCAGAGGGTATTTGCAGAGAGGTTTCTGTTAGCATAGGCTTTTACTTTATGCTCTAAATAGTGTTAGTTAATGATGTAGTTTCTGAAAGACCAGCTAAGATTGATGGATTTGTAGAGGAAACTAAGGTTTCTTATAGGATCTTGGCTTTATTTCCATTTAGTTAAAGAATCATTTCCATTTTTTACAGATTAATGCAGTTACCAAGTGATGCTTGCAGAATGGGTCAGAACCACCTAAAATTTCTGGTTTCTGCTTTGTGTGCTGCTGTCAGGCATTAGAAGAGCCCTGAATCCCTGTGCAAGGTGCTAAATTGTTATTTAGGTTGTATATAAAATAATTCTCAAGTATGGTAGATCCAATCTATGGTAGTACAACCAGCTGAAAAAATAATTTAAAAAAAACTGTCTTAAAATACAAAAGGTTAACCACTTAATTAGCTTACCAGATATGCAGGAATAGACTTGAGTTGACTTCCATGGGCTTCATACAGAAGGCTCAGTTTCCATTTGTTTACAACTAGTGATAGATTTGGGTACCTGAATACAGGTTTCTAAACTTCGTGACTTCTTTTTTATAAAAACATTTTAAAGCAGTGAGGTCTTGAATATTGCTTCTGTCTTGTAAAGTAAGCAAACACTTAGTGAAGGAAATTAGAGTTTCTTTGACAAGCTTGTAAAAGACCTTATAGTATAGTGAGCTATAATTGTCTGACCCTTTTTCTGATAACATTTTGTCAGAAATACTTATTTCACAGTTAGTAGAGGAGGACTGTGAGGTCACTTTTAACTGTGTTCTTTTTTTAACATTCCTGTGACCTACACAGATTTCTCCACCTAATCTCTATTTCCTAACTTTTTTTTGCCAAATATTGTGCAGTCTTTAAAAACTTGAGATTTCCTCAAGTATATTGGCCCTTTTAATTCAAGTTAAATGAGCTTCTCTGAAGAACCACTAGGATTAAAGCATTGAATCCCTATAGAACAGCGTAATATTACAAATACAAGGGTGGGGTGGTTGGTGGTGTGTGGTGGTTTTTTTTGGGGGGGGGGTGGGGGGGTGGGGAGGGGGTGGTTGTTAGGTTTTTTTTGTGTTTTGTTTAATTGTGGGCGTTTTGTTTGTTTGGGGTTTTTGGGGTGTGGGGTTTTTTTTTTTTCCCCAGTGGTTGTATGCTTTGCAGTTTGATGTTACCCTCTGCTTCTCACTTTTTCACTGCATTGTATCTTTATATGATATTTTCATACATTAATGAGCGAAAGAGTGAGGAATGCATCCCAAAATAAGAAATAGCCTCTATATAGGTTTTCCAGAAGATACCAATAGTATCACAAAAGCATATCTCAGCAGGTTCTTTCACTGCAGTTATGATTTTCATCAGCTGAAGAGTTTTTCTGAAGTGTTCAGGATAATCTAGATTCATCCTAAAGAGATAAAAAGGAATCGAATAGCCACAAAACTAATACATTAACTCAGATTATTTTAGTTTATATCTCTGCAGAGAATTTTCAACTGATATGAAGCTGACACAGCAAATAGCTAGTTCGAGATGCAACAAAGTGTTTCATAGGTGCGTATGCTAGAAAAAAAAACAAATAAATGCAGCAGCACAATTGAAAGGCTTCTCTGTCTTCAAAATGCCTTCAAATATAATCTGAAGACCTCTTCTTTTCAAAATTATTAATATCTAGATTTTATAGCAATGCTTTCAATTTGCTCATCTCAAACTGCTTTCCAGAGATAAGTAAAACTTCTTTTTTACCCTAAAGTGTATAGGAACTTCAGAGGTCAAATTAACTTCTCATAGTCTGTGGAGAGCCAGAAATAGAAGTAGAAACAGAAACTTCTGAGTTCCAATCTTATGCTTTCTCAAAACATGCATCCTATTATACACAAGCAGACCATTGTGTTTTCTGCACTGGCTGAGCTTGTGCCATTTTACAGTCAAAAGTCTGTGTAAATTCAGTTAAGGGACTTTCCAGCTTCTCTGGGTCTGTGTTGCAGTACCTTTCCAGCATATCTGTTCTTATATTGTACCAATATCCAGTCCCACTGAACTCCAAGGAAGGCTGTATTACAGGGGAAACCCCAACATTTTTAATGGAGTTGAATTAGTTTTATAAAATGGTGTTGACTTACCAATCTACTAAGAAACTTTTTTTGAAGTAACTTCAGTTTTACTGAAACAATATCTCTTTTTCCTAGCAATGCTTATATTTTGTTTCCTTTTTTGACAGTGGCCTTGGGAGACATTTATTGGAAGCATTGTTATTACTCTAATCAACAAGATTATATTGTACTTAGACAGAAATACTGGAAAGCCAGAGTCCAATCATAAGTAGCAAAAACCAGTATGAAAGTCTTATATAACGAAGTGAGGAAAGAGTAGCTTCAGTCCTGCTTCTGTCTAACTGGTGGTTAGACAAAAGCATAAATCTGAGCAGCAGCCTTACAATATGTCACTGGTTTAACAAATACATCCCTTTGTCACGCGTCCCGTCAAGATAATAAAGATTTAAGTTCCAAGAATGTTCTCTCTGTGTACAAGAAACAAATTTAACAGGACTGCAATTTCCATTCTTTCAAGACATTCTGCCTAGCAGTTCAGTATGGATCTTTAGGGATTATATTATTTCAAGTGTAGTTTTACTCAGCACCTCTGAGACCAACTGCTGTGAAATCAAGTACCTGTATGAAGAAATCTGTCTCCTAATCACATTTTTCTTGCCTCTGTTAACTTTACAGTTCTTGCATCAGAAAAAAATCTTCATCCACTGTGAAGCCATATTGTGCAGCTCACAGAGACTTGCCCTGCCTGTTGAGTTGTGTTATTTTAGCAATGCCGTAGTATCTCTGAAGGCCCATTAAAATATATTACCTGTTAGGTTGCATTCTTCAGGAAGGCTACGGATATGAAGGGGAGGGGGTTTTGAATTCTATACAAGATTGTGAGAAGGATTTAGGAGGGATCAGAAACTGCACTGCCTTCAGATGAATGTATGTGCAGCAGAAAGTGAAGGATGACAGAAAGTTTACATTAAACTTCTACTGTGTGCTTTAGTGAATATATACCTAAAATGTAAATACAAGTTAATTTGGATATTTGCTCTCCACCAGTGGACTGTGTAAAAACAGTGACACTAACTTGAAATAACTTCTCAAGTGATCAGTTCTCAACTACTATATGGAGATGATGTCCTAATCATGAAGTAATACACTTGATACTTCATTAGAATAGTTTCTTAAGAACTAACCTACCCATAAGGTATATACGGGACACAGTAGACATCTGCTGTTAATTCCAACTTGTATATTGTATAATACTCAGTTTTCTTTTCAAGAATAGAATTTCAGTAGTTCCAGGGTGTCAGGGTGTATAGTCAGTCTTTTTTTTTTTTTTTCTTTTTCTAAGTATGGGAACGAAAGGAAAATGAAGGCAACATCAGCACATGAGCTTGCTGTGCAGTCCTTCTGAAGCTTGTTTCATACTCCTGTCCTGAGAAGACTTTCATTGTTATCAAGGGAAGGTTCAATATGGAAAAAGATGTTCTCCCAGAAATATCTACTGTGATCTGAATATGAGAATTTTAGATTGGTATTTAATATTTTTCATTGGTCTTACTGGACTTCTGATTGCAGTATTAGCAAAGTTGTTTGAAATGTTCTGACAGTATCATTTCAGATGTTTTTTGTTAGAACAGCAGATGCCAATGGTCACAAGAATTGAAGGGGGAATTAATCTTCCAGTAGACACTTTGATTTGCTCTAAAAGTACTTGCCGTTTTTCTAAGATAAAGTTTTCTTCTACCATCAAAGAAAAGCAATTTTATTCACGTTTTGCAAATTGCACCAGTTTCATTGACATTTCTGGTGAGAACATAGGGACCACTTTAACTGGATTTTAAGGGATTCCAAACTTTCCAATTCTCAGCAGAATGCCTCAAAACTAATTCATGGACATTGTGAGCTTGTGCATTTTGAGGCAAATTTTGATTTAAACTTTTTGGTAATGAAAATTTCATTCTGCTTTGATTTCCTTCTGAATTTTCAGAATTTCTCTTATGTTTTTTCACCAGAAAAAGTGTTTCTGATTTGTAAGCTGCCATCTTAATCACACTTTTTTTTTTATTTTCTAATTTTAAGTGTCGTCTTAGCATTACTTTTCAAGTGACTATATCTTTCAATTACAGAGAGAACAAATAAAGGTAGGGCTTTAGGAGAAAAATGAATATCCTAATGTTTCTGTCCTCTCAGGCCGAACTGAATTTTTTTGTAGCTTCTGCTTTTAGGGTTTACTCCCCCAGTCTTTCTTTTTTTTAAAGCACTCTAAAATTGAACTTAAACTTTAGGAGCACACCAAAATTGGTCTTGTCCTTTATCTGCTGGTATTGGGTACAGTGGAACTAGGTCCATGACACCATCTCATACGGTATTTTTAGGCATTTAGAAATAAGGATGACACCTTTTAAAATATATTAGAAAATCTTCAACTCTCCCTAGAATAAATAAAAGCCTTGTTTAGGTGTTTATGAAACTTTTACTACAGTGTTCATCTGCAGGCATATTTTAAAATCTGTACCTGGCTCCTAAGTTTTATCATAGTAGTACTGCAGTTATTTAAGCACTGTATAGACTTTTCTAATAGTCAGGATTCTGAATAAAATTTTGTGTTTAAGAATGTACACTGCATGTTAATGCAATAATAAGCCCTGAAAATTCAAGGAGCTTGTTATGCCACTGTGAAGCTTGACTAGCCCTATTCTTCATGGGGGACTGACAGTGGAATTTGAATATCGCTGTCACTATGCTGGTAGGGAACTGCAGTGAGCAGGGACTTTTTAGAGTTGCTTTGTTGTATTTGTGGAGCTACTGGTTCCTATGCTTGTGTGAAATTAGGTGTTGCTGGCTGAGCTCTCCAGACGGTGGGAAGCAAGGTCAGGGAGCAGCCGCTTGCACATACACTGTCTGCAGGGCTGCGAGTAGCTTCTGTTGCTTCCCTGGAGAGGATATAGCAATGGCAGAGCAGCATAGCGGTGGGACTGCCCCTGCTGAAGGTGTTCGTACAGTGTTTATTGCTATTCCTAGGAACAGACTGGAATTCTAACATCAATAAAGCACATAACATCTTGCAAAAGCCTATTCGGTTTGTAATAGGCGTAGTCACATGTTTCAGCCTCACATGTGTTCAGATAGTTTTCACTTAACAGATGAAATAATTAACCTGTTGTTTTTATGCTTACTTGCACCAAACCCAAGCACTAAAGACTAACTCATTGTGAATTCATAGCTGACTGCTCTCCTTAGCTTTTGTCTGAAAAAACATGGAATTATGCTTGTCGCACTGCATTGGAAGTTCTAATTCTGGTAAACTCAAATGACAGCTTTTCATGTGATCATTTCAATATAAGACATTTTCCAAGACCTGAAAAAAAAATGGCACAGAAAACAGTATTCTGCCAAAGCTTTCAATATAGTTCCTATTGTCAGGAACACCTAAACAAGAAATTCCATATGAAAACTGAAAACTGCAGGAGAAAGTGATTTTAACTGACAAAATTAATGTTCAGGGTTTCCTTCGCGTTTTTAATAGAAATAGCACCATTTCAAACTAGAAGTGGTATCTTGGTAAGTGTATCTTGGGTAATTGTGTGAACATCCATAAACATCAGATTAATAGGGACTTCTGTAATAATATAAACTTTCACAAACGTAGCTACTTTAAACCTAGGAAGTAGCTGTGGGAGAAAATCTCATCATCAATGTTAAGGCCCTGGCCTTGCTCTTTTTTAAGCCAGTTGGTTGCTGCTTCTTTTTTTTTTTTTTTTTTTTTAAACAGAAATGTAACTTCTCCACTAGGTAATTGTTATTCCTGCTTAGCCTTTAGCCTTTTAAAGACCACTTTTCATTTCTTAAAAGGTATAATTCTAATAAAAGTCTGAATGTTGCCTAGTGTTTGGGGGTTTTTTTATTAATTTTTGTGCTTCAGTGTTGCGGCAATGTTAATTAGAAATGAATCAACCGTGACAGGCAGGCAGTCGATACCTGATTTAATTATATTATCTTTAAAGAACAGAAGTAGGTAAATGGCATGAAGGATTCTGTGAAAGCCCTGTGAGGGACAAACACCCGGAATACTCAGCATTATTTTGAAGGGATCTTCATAAGTTATTGTTTAGTAGAACCCTTTGTGGGGTGAGGGAGGGGTGCCTGGTGGGTGGTTTGGGTTTTTTTTCCCTTCAGTGTTAATTGCAGGGGGACTTTTAATGCAGCTAATTTTCATATGTATTTTTTTAATAGTAAAGTTGGTCCAATGCCTAGGGTGTAACCCACATGAAAGTCAGACTTTAATTTCCTGTCCTGCCATGTGTTTCTCATAGGGGGGTTACATTGCTTCAGATTCTTAAAGATGAGATGACCTTAGATTCAGCAGGGATGATCCTTTTTATTTCTTCCAAGACTGGGAAGTATAACTGTAGGCATCTTCTGAGTGAAGACTCACACATTAGCATTAATATGATGACACTGAAGAATTAACATTCTGGGGTGTTTACTCTAATTTTTGGTATCCAACAAAGATGAGTTTGAGGGCCTGCAGTTTAGGACTGTAATGTTTCTTTGTTTTCAGTGTCTTCATAAGGCAATTCAGGCCGGAGAACCTTAGGAGTTGGCAGGCAACTAGTATGAATGCCAGCTCTCACATTCCTGGCTTTTACTATCCCAACCAAAAAATGTTTCAATAACTTTCATGTTAGTACTTACTAAAGGAGTCATTCAGCATTTGTATTGAAGGGAACTTTGTTTAAGAAAATGTCTTTTCCTTCATATGTTTAATTCTTACAAAACCAGAATATTTTTATATACAATAATGAGGCTTTTTAGGGTTGTGAAGGATTTTTTTTTCAGTTGGTAGCTGATACGTCAAGGTGACCTGAATTACTGATGAACCAGTAGCAAAATGTATTGTGTGAACTTGAACACACATGGCAATTAATTGGCACCAGTTGAGGCTCATGTGCCTTATGGCTGCCCAGCTGCTCTGTACAGGGTCAGGTTAGAAAACAGAACTTTGTCTTCCAGGGTCTGAACAAGCACATCTGCCCAAGCAAGCTGCTGAGTTAAACAAAACCGGGATGTGTTTTAATAGAAACATTTAAAGACAGATTAAGCCCTGCTGTTGCAACCCAAGCTATCAGGTCCCTTTGTGATGCTGTTTTACCTTCATATTTATTTCTGTGATTCAGGTTTACACATGCTTCCTTATCTGTCAGTCTGGTGGGTAAAACAATGGACTTTTTTCCGTAGCTTGCACTTTCATGTCTCTGTGGTAACAGCTATGTGTTTTCTTTAAAAAATAAAAAAAAAGAAAAAGGAAAAAACACCCACAAACACAAAACCCCAGAAAAAATACCTCACAAAAAAGCAGGATAATACTTGGATTTCATAAAGGAACAATGTCATATCGCAGATATGGTCAGTGTTTGACACCTGGACTACTGCTTTTACAGTCAGAATGCAGTTTGTATTTCCAGAATGGACTATTTGAATGGTTTTGATTTGGGATAGGGGAGTTGTTTTCAGTAATTAAATTATGCCATTATTTTGGCAGCAGAAAGGTAGGCAGGCAGACCTCCTTGCAATACCCAAACTGCATTTAAATTTTGCAGATATATTAAAGGGAAAAAAAAAGAGATTCTTTTTATTGAACAAGCCCTTAATTTCTGTTGTTAACTGTCAGCATATTAGCCATCAGTTGAATAAGCACCTTCTGATATTCTCAAGAAAGGTTGATTTTTTTAGAGTTAATGATAAACATAGTTATACACGTCCTTTTTTTCTAACAATTTTATAGCTAAATATGCTTGACAGCATTTAAAACTGTAATCTGAGCGCAAGTGTGCATAGTCTTGAAACAGAGCAGTAGTGCATTACCAAGGAAATGTTTGTTCTTTTCATTACATAACCTCTCACTGTACTACTTCATAATATTAATCCAGTTTAGTTGTGTATTTTATTTGTCAGGATTTTAATTATCTCTCCTGCTTTTTAGATAAAGCTGGTATATCTGTGAAAAACACCAGTAGTACCAAAAATGCATGTATTTAAATTCACCTCACAAGTTTTACTCCAGAAGAATAAAGTAGGAGGCTTTTAGGAGACTTAAATGAATTTACCCAAATATTTTCCCTGCCTCCAAAGGGATTGTCAGAAAGATTTAAATCAGCAAGAAATCTTAGAATACTTAAAATTTGTGCTTTATTCCCTGATTGTTGTTCAGCAAGACATTTGGCTCTTTCTGTGTGCTATTCTTCAAATAATTGCAAGTAGCATCCCAGAAAAAAGAAACATTAAATACATGAACTGGAAATATGATCATATTAAAGACCTCATTTTAATTGCCAATTTTAAACAGACTTGATCAGAATTAATTTGGGATCCCTCCTTATGTTCTGTATTGAATCCTTCCATTTCTTGTACCATATATTTCTGTGTGGTGACTTTTCAGTGCTTGGTTTTTAATGTTCTTGACTGTAGTAAGAAAATGCTGCTGTTACATAGGTTATCAGAGCTCTTTTGGATGCAGAAAGTCTTAGTTTTAGACTTCAGCCTGGGTGTGGCTGCATCCTTAAGTGCTGAGCTATTGGCTTTCCAGAAAGAATTCTATAAGCACTGTGTGTGTGCTTATATTATGCATATGCATGTTTTGTGAGACGTGTGTGCATGTGTTTGGTTTTATAACAGTGTAGAAGGAAAAGAAGTTTCAGAATTTCAGCTGATTTTTGCTTTACTTGATGAAACCTATACTTCACTTTAGATAGTAGCTTTTTTTTCAGATTCAGCTTCTTTCTGTGGTATTTTTTTGTTTGTTCAGGTTATTGGTTATTTTAATTATTAATTCTGATGCACATTTTGTCTTTCAGAAAAAAATTCTGTTGGTTTTGGCTTCCAATGTGTATTAAAGTGCTTTAGTATTTTACAGATTCTTACTTCCACTCCTATTTTAATGTTCTGCAAATGACAAAATAGATGCAGAATAAATATCTAAATTAACAAACTCAATACTCATTCTTTTCTGCACTCTGAAGTCTAAAATAGCAACATACCTATAACAATAATTTGTAAATAACCTGAGAGTGTTTACCAAAGTTCTTGTTTTCTTTGGAAATACTCCCCTTTACCCTGAAGTGTTTTGTTACTAATAAAACCCTAACCAGAACCTCATCTTTGAACTGATTTGGAAAACCTCCATAAGCATAAGCCGAACAACTACTTAGTGATTTTGGGAAGACTCTTCTGAGATCACCAAGACTGAACAATTAGATATATGAGGGCCTGTATAAAGTAGTAATCTAAACAGGTACATTGAAACTAGCTTCTGAGAGCAGGCCACCAACCAAGACAAAAGCTGTTAACTTGGTAATGGAAGATTATTATTAATTTGCTCAGGCTTTTAAGTTCAACAATTTCATTTACAAATAAAGGAACAGAAGCTGTTTTTTAGCATATATAAGCTTGTGTTGGTTAGTTTGAGTGTTTTCTCACTGAAGAGGAGGAAAAGACGTTTAGTTTTAAGCTACATGACTCCTTTGTAGCTTCTGATATACTAATTAGTGTGTTTAATAATTCCTATTTATGAACTCTTTATCATTTTCTATTAGTCATCATTAGAACGTTACATTTGGTTTTTACTTATTTTGTGTAGTTTGATTTATCCAAGCTGCCGTATCATAAAAGAAATACAATATATTAGAATATTTTTAATTTATTTCTCTTTCAGGTGCTGCTACTCAGCATATTTGTAACTTCCAAAGAGAGAAAGGTAGATGATAAAAGTTTTCTCTTTGATTTTTAAACTTGTTGCAGTGCTTGTCACCTGGCAAAAACTGATTTGCCTTCTTTTCAAGTTTGGGCAAATCTCATTTAAGTAGAAATCGAAATATAAAGGATTCCCTTAAAGAAAATAGTACGAAAGTTTCAGATCAAGCAAGGCTTGACGTACAAGGTGTGATTTCCCGAAAGCCTTACCTTTAAGTTTTATTAATCAAATCCAACACCATCCACTTTCAGACACAATCCAAGCACAGTGGTTGTCTTCAAAGATTCATGTTTTTCACAGCTTCCAAGCACTGATTCCCATCCCACGGCAAATCTAGGGAAGCATTTGTTCCTCTCTTTCCTTCACCTGTTATGTTTTTCTTTGTAACCTGTATGCTTAGCCTGCCTGCATTTCTCCCACATAGAAAGTGCATGAAAATTCTCTTTGCTTCTGCTACATAAGGCTTTGTATAGAAAGCCTGGGTAATGGAGTTTGTATTGTATCAAAAATGGCTGTAAAGCTCCACTTCTCCACTCCTGATAATATATACATGCACATCTACATATATATAGAAAACAGTCTTATCTGGAAGTATTTTTAGAAAATTCAAATTTTTAATGTATTTAGGAGATTTCTTCTCAAACTTTTCTGAAGTTTAATTAATATTACCAGGCTACTTTATACAATTTAATAAATACATTGCCCATGGTGATTACATTTATGGAATTGTTTTCTACATTAATAAGAATAATATGATTTGAAATATTTCATGTATACAATTTGAATTGATTTTGCATGAAGGAAAAAAATTGCAATTCAGTTGTCTTGATGATGAATAAAGCAAGGAATGAGTAATGGTACTTACAATTTTGAAGTTTATATCCATCAAATAGAAAATCTGAAGTTTCAAGTGTAGGTAGTAAAAATTCCTTGGTTTTGTTTCTTGTATGCAAGACTTACTATCTCACATGATTTTGCATTTTAACAAACCCTTACATTATCTGAAGATAGGAAGGTTAAATGTTTTATCTAAGTAAAACGAGTTGCAGTCACATAAAGCAGAATCATAAACACTATCAGAATCAAGGTCAACTTCCAATGTGTTCTTGATCAGAGCTTGATGCAAGTTTCAAGTAAACATAGAGAAACTTTGACACTATGGAGAAAATAGTCTAAATGAAAACATATTCCAATTTCATAACAATCAGAATAAATTATTAATTTAAAAATAAAAGAATATATCATAATAGTACAAAAAACCCCTAATGTCATCAGTATTAGTGATTTTCATAGAGAAGCTGAAAGCTGTTCTTATTTGTAGACCTAGTACCAAAAGAGGACTGGCTGAAAAACAGGTGGAGCAGAAACCTTAGACACATAATAAAATATTGTTTATGCCCTTTATTGTTGCAGAAATTCTGAAGCTGCATATTTTTTCTTATTCTTTTCAATAGACATTTAGAAACAGTAATTATATTGATTATAGTTTTTGAAACTGGATATTAAAAATCTTACATTTTGGACTTAAATAATTATAGTCTGCATTTGAAGAACATTAGCTTGATTCTCTTTATGCTATGGATCTTTCATTTACTTTTGCTGTGAGGTGCCTTAAATTATCAGCACCCAAATACTTGAGCTATTGCTTCCGATTGCATTAGAACACAGTTTTTGTTAATATACTCAACACATTTCTAGGTGCAAAAAGAATGGTTATTTTGGACAGAGCAGGGCACAAAGATTCGGTAAATTGTTTATTGAATGATGTTTAATAAAAATGATGTAAATGTACAGTAAATGCAATTGTGACAGCCTTAGCTTGGTGGAAGTGGGTTCTCAAAGAAAACATATTAAAACTTTATATTTGTTTCTAGCTTCTCATAAATTAATGTTCTTAAATAAACTGGTACTAGAGATGAGTGAGGAGCTATATTTATCACGTAAATTCATTGCGTGTGTAGAAATTAATCAGCAGGAATTTCTTTTAAAGGAAGACCTTGTATGTCATAGTTATAACAAATAATTAGATAACAAAGCTAACAGTCCAAAAATTGGCAGGGCTGTCAGGTCTGGCTTTCAATATTGATAATTTCTTTTGCTATTATCATTAGAAACAGTATTACTTTGGAAGACAGCCTCTTGCTCATAACGATGGGCATTCTTGGGGGGAAAAAAAGACCTTGTTTGATGGGTTATTGTAGGAAATATACTTTTTTTTATACTTAGCATATCTGGGAAAAACATTTAGAAAAATAATAGGTATCAAATATTTTTCTTCTACATTTACTTGATAATTAGTTAAACAACTTGTTAAAAAATTGGATCATTCCGCTGACTAAAACTGCACTATACTCTTTCTTTCACGTATCACAAATGGTTAAAGATTAACATATGAATTATTTCACTACTAATGCAGTTTAAAGTTATAAGTTTGTGTTTATCCTTGGGAAGTTTAAGCCCAAATTCGTATTTGTAGAATGTAGACTTTTGTTCTTTCTAGAGGTTTTGTTAGTTTGCATATCAGTTTTCATCTCAGTGCTGTTTGGGAATGATGAGTAACATCTGGGGTAGCTGGAAGTTTGAATCCCTGATGTCTTACCAGATTTTCTCATCTTTAGCATGATAGCAATGATGAAAAGAAAGATAGCAAACTTCTTTGCTTAAATCAGCAACCATAATTTTATTTGTAATCTGCTGCAATATCTTTGCACAATAATAATGAAGTAATGATGATCATGTTTTCAATGGTAATTAAGCAACCATGTTTTCTAGAAATGCTTGTACAGCTATAATTCATTAAATGGAGTTAGTTTCTAATATTTCAAATGGTAAATATTAGATAATTTTACATTATATTAAAGGATGTAAATATTGAAAGAAGTTTTACAGCTTGAAATTCAGGGTGTTAGGAGAACACATTAGAATGCATATTGCATGTAACTTCCTTAATTTTTAACTATATCTTTGATAAAAGTCTGTGTACCTTAGAGATTTAAAATTACTGCATTTCTCAACTGTAAGGAAATAGGTACTCTGAAACGAAGACTATGGGAATTTGGACACTAACTTAGTATGATTAAAATCAGAAATTTAGCACATAAGATAGTTGAGCCGTGTTGACAAAAGCTGACTTTTTGGACAATGACACTGCTTGGCATAATAGCTAAAGGTTAGACTATAATTATGTACTTACACTTGCTATTTATTTATCTCTGAGTGGCACTAGAAACACTTCAGAGGAAAGAGAAATTTAGCAATAGGTAAAGCTGACAGCAGAATAGGATAGCAAAGGCAGCAGATACATTGCGCAGGGAGCCCTGAAGTAGCAACACATCTAGACATCAAGAACATGGTCAGACTTGCTTTTCTTCTTAAGAAGGGTCAGGATAAAATAGTGCTTCAGGTTTTTCTATGTGCTATCTAGATTAATTACAAAAGTGACTAGAGTTTTGATAATGCTTTTTCCTTATTTAACAGCTGATCACTGTAATACTGAAGAAAATTAGGGAGCCTAGCCACTCCACTGAGCAAACCTTAGTGGTTTCAGAAACACTGGCTATGCCTGTTAGAGTTGAGTAAAAACAAAAATTCCTGCCATTCACACAAAACATTCTGTATTTCTTAGAGCTCTTTGAGACTCATATCCATTACTGGGACTCCAAAGGAACAGGCAGTATTTAAAACAAACCAAACCAAACCTATAAAATCCAAAACAAAAACTCAAATCCAACAACAGCTATCAAATGTCAAACTTCAGATGATGAATATTAAATGATGGCTGGCATGGATAAAAACACCCTGCAGAATACAATTATTTGATGCATATTCACTCTTTTTATGGCTTCCTAAATGCTGGAGTAATACTGTATGTTTGAAGGGAACGTATAGATAGCAAATATTTTTTTTTTTAATTCCCTGGTGTCTTTTGCAAGAACAATTACTTTAAAATGTTTTTCAGAGTGTCAGAATTTGGATCAAAACTTTCATTTTAAAAGTGCTGTGAAGTCTGATACTGCATGCTGTTGACACCTACAAGTTTAGCCTACCTAAACTGAATTTCACGGAGAGAAGATAATTCTCTCCATGTTATTCATTCTTTGACTGTGATTACAGCTTCTTCAACACAAAATAATTGTATGAAATGGCAAAGCATTCTCCAGCCATAGTGAACTTCCTGTTTCAGTTACCCGTTCCTTCAAGGACCATTACTCCAAAATTAATTTTGTGTTGAAGGCATGGACTGTGAATTCAAGACAGCCTTAAGCAAAAGTCTTTCTTGTGGCCATGGTGACTGTCTCTGATCTATGGTAGTTGTAACATAATATTTCTCCATCTACTAATCATTACTTTAATCACTGCCTGAGGACTCAAGTCGTTTTCAGCCAAAACTTGCTAACCTCCTTTGAAAAGGGTAACAAATGGGTAATACTCCCAAATTCACTTTGAGATATAAGGCTTTGATCTGTTGGTAAAAGGTTGTTGTGTTTCTCTGAAATCCCTTATGAAGGCCAAATAGACTTGCAGACCAAGCTAAAATACCTTCCTGTATCTACACATCTGTTTGTTCAGCAGGGACACATGTATTTTGAATGAGCTGGAATTGTTTACCCAACAGATCAGCATTCACATTTTTTCCCTCATAACATAAGCTGGTGAAAGTTCAGAAGCCATAACAGATCATCACCTCTTAGAGTAAGTAATAAAAACTGCTGAGGGTTCACAAAAGATGAGGGAAGGTTCTTTTCCCCCACAAATATTTCACCTGATTTGGAATAATGTTATCTAGTGTATAGATAAATAGAACTATAGTTGTATTTGATGTAACATCTCCCACAGGCACTAATTGAAAATTACAGTGCACAGCACAGGATTACTATGTTTTACCAGCACACTGCCCTTAAGCAGCTACTAGTCTTACTATTCTGTAGGACTGATTGATGTAAAATGGCTGAGAAAGGTCATTTGAACAGAAAGTTGTCTAAAGTACAGACAGCTATTGAAAGTATTCTGGTTACAAAGGTAAAATCACGTGTTGAATGAATGAAGGGCAACTATTGTGTAAGATGCATCATTTGAAGTGAATAAGGAAGGCTATGCGTTGCTTAGCAAGATAGATCTTTGACTGGTTTTCATTGCAAGTTCTTGAAATTAAAATGTGCTCAGTCTTATAAAGTAAGGTGGTTCCTGGGAAATTTTTGAAATCATTAACTGCTTTTCCGAGTCACTGATTTTCTTCAAGTTTTTATTATATTAACAATGAAAAAAAAGCAGAGAGTAAAGAAAACAGAAGAGAAGTTGTGTAACAAAGGAGAAGGTTGTAAAGTGTTGAATATTCTCATATCTGTATTAAAAAGAGTATCTTTTATAATGATTGTAAAAATTAGGGTTCTTAAATGGTTAAATGTTTATCATCTGTAAAAAAAGAAATTATGAAACCTTTGTAGGCTTTGATGCATATTTACAAAGCACACAGGAAAGGATTTACCTATGGAAAGTAAAATCATAATTCCAAACAAAAGCTGCTCTCTGAACTGTCCTAACCCAAAACGATTTCCAGCTGTTTCCTTTCACTAGACACTCACCGTTGCTTTTTATATTGTTCTTGGGAGTGGTAATTTAAAGGTAGTAGAGATGAAGTCCTCCTTATTTCTTGCCCGTGTTCTCTCATAGGAGGTAATTTAAACATTTTTTGGGATGCAAGAGAACAGTTCATATTGTCTGTATTTAAACATCTAACTGGTAGCTACATCAGGATTGTAGTTTTACAGGCTACTTCAGATAGGCAATGAAGGGACAGAGGAGTAGTTTGAGTTACCCTCTGGAGGACATGAGGCTAAACTAAGGCCCTGGAGGAGTTGCTTTCTCACTGTGGTGATACACAGAGCTACAGGATGCTAAGCTACAAGTTTAGCTGCCAGAGTTTGGAAAGTCTAAGTACTGCTTTTGGCACTGATTATCCCAGTAAGCTCAAACTGAAGATGAAAATAATTCATGGTAACAGCAGAGGAAGAATTTACCATCTAGTTATAAAGCCAAGAAATTTATACTGTATTAGTGATATTTCTGTGTTAAAATTCCGGGTGTTTAGTCACTGGTGTTCCTGTTTCTCCCCAGAAAGACTCTTCCCTCCATCCCCGCGCCTCATTTTAGAGCTTCCTGTCTTTTTAATTGCTATTTTTGACAAATTTTTCTTGTTAGCCAAATAATACCATCTCAGACTGTCTTGAAATATGAGTCTGGGTAATGTGTAATCACTGAGAATGGGAAATGGGTAATCATTGAGGGGTTTATTCCTGGTAATTTTTGTAAGGAATAAGTAGTAGTAGGTAATGGTCTCTTTAATACAAGCCTAACACAAGGAAACGGAATTGTTTGGATTTTTTTTACAACTCTAAAATATATCAGAGATACTCAGCATGCCAAAATTTGTTAAATTATAGAACAGAAAGGTCTTATACAAAAGCAAGATCTGAAAATTTTTATGAATCAAAAGTGAGAAATTCAAGTATCTTGTAAAAATGTTATCCTATGGTTAATAAAAACAGCTTATAGGATGTTAACTCACAAGCAATCAAGAATGTTGTTAAACAGTTTCTAAATTATATCAGCAAAACCATGACATCCAGCAGGCTTTCATAAAGATTAATTTTGTTGGCAACAAAACTGGAGTGAAGAACAAAGAGTGGCTTTTGTATAAGACGACCTTCCTTTTCTTGTGAAAGATAACTTAAATTGATTGTTCCTTTATATACCTCCTACTTAATAATACAAATGTTTTCATCTATTTTGAAAGATGCTGTTTAAATTTAACATATTGCTGTGGGTTAACTCCATACAGCCGCTTGCTTACTCCCCCTTGGTGGGATGGGGAAGAGGATTGGAAAGCTAAGACTGAAAAAACTCATGGGTTGAGGTGATGGCAGTTTAATAGGTGAAGCAAAAGCTGTGCATGCAAGCAAAGCAAAATAAATAATTCATTCAGTACTTCCCATCAGCAGGCAGATGTTTAGTTATTTCCAGGAAAGCAGGGCTTCATCATGTGTAACAGTTACTTGGGAAGACAAATGCCTTAACTCCAGCCATATCCCCTCACTTCTTCCTTCTTCCCCCAGCTCTGTATGCTGAGCATGATGTCATATGGTATGGAATATCCCTTTGGCCAGCTGGGATCAGCTGTCCCAGCTGTGTCCCCTCCCAGCTTCTTGTGCACTCCCAGCCTCCTTGCTGGTGGTGTGAGAGGCAGGAAAAGCCTTGACTGTGTGTAAGCGCTGCTCAGCAGTAACGAAACCATCCCTGTGTTATCAACACTGTTTTCAGCACAAATCCAAAACACAGCCCCATACTAGCTACTGTGAAGAAAATTAACTCTATCCCAGCCAAAACCACTATACATATGAAAATGTGATTGAAATGACGATTCTCAAAACTCAGTATAAATATATTAAATTGTGTGTATGTTCTAAATGTATTTATGTTATTTCTGGAATGTATATACTTGTTTTTCAAAATATGAGAGGAAAATACATATTAATTTTTGAGATCTTACAGCTTACTAAAATAAGCATCTCCTGGTTACTAATTCTTTGGGGATGTTCAAGAAGGACGAGAATTACTATATGCATGACAGTACTCCAATATTATCAAGTCTTTTGGGTTTTTTCTTCATTTGTAAATTTGTATAGTATTGATAGTAAACCTTATGCTAAAAGCATCATGTGGTAAGATAGTTTTGATCTCTCTCTCCATATATATATACATATGTTTATAAATTATGATATAAAGACATGAGAAAATAACCCTGTCTCATATTACTATATCTCTAGAATATGCCAACGCAACTGTCACACATATTAGTATCATCAGCAGTGGTGTAGGTTGGATAAGCAGTAGACTTTTAAAATTATGCAAGTATCTTATGAATCAGAGAAATTATTTTTTTTTCAGATGACTCAATTAAGCTGGGACAAATAGATCTTGGCTTTTCAAAAGTCTTAACAGATTTTGGAAACTTTACACCCTCAAAAAAAAAAGGCTTTATCAGCTGTATATCAGCTTTTAACTATTTATATCAAAAGCTTGACTATAATATAGTTTACTACACAGAGACCATTTAAACTGTTGAACTTCATTATAGTCACTTGTATGAGCAGTCCATTAATGCTTGGTTGAACTGATGTTGCAGAACATTATGCTTCAAAATATATTCTTAAATGCAACTTTTGTTTATAAAAGCAATCTTGTTGCATATTATCTTACAAAAAGACTTGTTCTAGTGTTTGGATCTGTTGTGACAGAATACTTTATCTTCAAGTGGCAAGAAACTTAGTGAAATATCAGTTACTGAATTGTTTTCATCTGCTTCTTTTCACCCCAAGCTCATCTTTGGTTGCTCCACGGTATCGTCGTTTACTGTTGTATTCAAGAATGAGCATAAATTGCTGGTAGTGGTATTTTGGGCAGTATTACAGAGAGTAATTTCTCTTAAAAAATAAAACTCTTCAGTGTGACATCAGTCATGGAAAACATCCCATACACATGCAAATGAATCAAAATCTCTTGCTAATTTTTGCTAGTAAAACAATTTGGAACAGTGTTCTCTGTGTGGGAAGATGCCAGTCTGTGAAATACTGTGATGAACTGTTAGATTGAGTTATTCCATAAGGAACACAACAATGGAGGAAGTGATTCAAGATTTGGTAAATAATGTTGAGGTTTAATTAATTCTTTAGAATATGTCACTGTTAGTATTTCCAGGCTGGTATTTATTTTTCCCTTTTAAACTTAGTCCATTAGATGTTTTAAATAGTATATTACATGGTTTGGAAAATAGATTGAATTTATAGGCACATAGTTAAAAGATTTTCATGTCCTTCTTAATGATTAAAGGAAAAAAAGAGCACTGCTTTGATGTATGGCAGTATCACCTACAGCTTAACTGCATGGAACTTTGTTCCTTATTTATAAATTCTGTTTCCAGATAGCAATAAGGTACAAACCTACTGCATTTGCCATGTAGTGTTTAAGATTTCAGATTTATTTCTATTTTCTCCTCATAAAAAAGTATATTGATATTTTACTTTCCTTATATTGCTCTTATTTTTAGTGGCTTTTAACTAATATTTGGGAATCTTATCTGTCACTGCTCTTGAAACTCTGGCTGCCAGTCTTATCTATCCAAAAATATTTTATGGATTAATGGGACTATGTAGAATACAACCAGTGATGTGACAATGTCTAGACTGTTGAAACTGAGTGGTGGTTGTGTTTGGGGCTGTTTTTTTAGGATTTTTTTTTTTCTTTTGCTTGACACCTAGATTTCTCTTGCTTTTCTCCCCTTTTTTGTTTTTAATAGTACATTTAGTGTGGGTAGCAGCTTGGTTTTTGTTTTAGTAAGTGCAGGGTCTATTCCTACACATTTTTCATTATCTCAGATACACCTTGTCAAAAGTATTGCTTTCACTGATGTATTTTTGCCTGAAAATATGGAGACTGTGTGTTTAATTGGTGCCTAAGGAGAAGGCACTCTAAGCACTTCTACTCTGTTGGGTCATTGCCTTCTTTTACTTTCAAGATGGCAGCCTTTTAAATTGCACTCCTCATTTTCTGAAATCAGGCCAGTGACAGCAGTTGAATTGCAAGAAACTGAAAAATGAGTCCCCTAATCTAAATATTTTTCAAGCATACACAACCAACAATTCTTAAATTGTTTTTGATATACCCACAAATATGAAAGTATCTCCGCGCCTTTGTAAATAAACAGTTTTTCATAGTCTTGAAATAACATGGAACATGTTTGGTGTGTTTTTTTGTGGTTTTTTTATTTATTTATTTATTTATTTAAATTAAAGTAATACATTTCTAGATGTCAAGACCTTACTCAAGTAATGAAAAAATAACGTCTTTTTTCCTCGAAATGAGCTATTGAAATGGTGATACTAATATTAGTGCTGGAAATGTTTTTTTTTCTAACATCGTTATGACTGTTGACTAGTCGACACACTGATGATGGGTTTGGTTTCAGGGGTGGGTTGCTGATTTAACAATTGGCATATGTTTTTTATGGTAGTACTTTCCTTTAAACAACAGAATTGCCTTATCTGAATAAGAATTTTATTATTGTAATTTATAAGCTCATAAATAAAATATTATGCAAAACTGATGCTACAGTAATCCTTTGTTAACATGATTTCAAAGGAAGATTTTCTAGTATTAATTCAATCAGCTTCAGTAATACATTAAACAATAGCATTTTTTTATTGCATTGCCATTTTAGTCCAGGGAACTAAAATCCATACACTGTATGTGGATATGCAGTGTTTCTTTGTTTATTGACTCGATTCATTTATTTTATAAAACTGAACTTTGCTTTTATTTCTACATATTTTGTCTGTGTTTTGAAGTAGTTGGACATGTTGAACTTAAAATCCTTAAAACCTTAAAACCCTTACAACCTTAAAACAAAATTTTAAGCCGTTATCTTCACACAACATTCTGGAATTTAACAGAAATGTACATTTTTGATGATAGTTTATCTTTCGGGGAAAGAAATAGAGACTGTTTCCTCCATGGCAGCTTTCCCCACTGAGCATCTACTGACAAAATACTTAGTGGCCTAAGTCATAAGAGCACTCAAGGTCATAAATTTTATGTTTCATTCCTTTGTTACATGGAAAAGCTAAGAAGAGTCATGTCTGCACTTCAAAGGTCCACTTTTCCCCTCATTTTATTTTATATCTGCTACAGTACTGAAGGTGACCTTTTCTGAAAATGGAATTGCCATTTCTGGGATTACATCATTATAAGAAATATGTCTAGATGAAATGGTAATTGTTATACTGTGATGTTTCTCAGAATACAGTGTACATAAAAAATGGAAGAGTCATTACTGTGTTTCTAAATTGGAATCTCATAATAAGTTTATTGGGGTACCCTGCAGGTAGTAGTGAACTTTGGGTCACTGCTTAATCACCTAAGTGTGGCTGGGACACTTTGGTTGTGATAATCTATTGGTGTTGCTCAGTGATGTAGGTAAAGAAATCCTTCAATCTAGTAATGGAAAAAGTTCTGACCTGTTACCTAACATGTGGCTGGGGATTGTGGAACTACATTTTTCCCATTACTACATTTCCTACAGTTTGAGAGACATGCCAAATCATTCACCTACTTACCAACTGCAATAAAAGTTGGAGTCTTTTTTTCAAGAGCTTACTGAACCCTTAGTACCATGGCTTTTCTTTCTTTAATAAGTTTCTAAATCTTCCTGTTGGTGAATATTAGCATAATAGAACTGAAGAAAGAGAATAAATTACATCTATCAATTTGTTTGGAGATTTCTAATAGTGTATTGACAAGAAAGAAGGTTATAACTTATGGTCACATGCAGGAAGAATGAGATTTGGTGGAATAATTCTACCAGTTGTGAGCAGAAATATTCTGATCTCATCAAAGTGTCTTCTTGCAATCATAGCCTTTATGTAGTTTGTGAATGAAACACTGGTAGGAATGTATGTGTGCAACAGTAAAACTTTCATACTAAGGCAAAATAAAGCATCTTTTCCTCTACCTAAATATTTATTTTTTAAAATTCAATTTTATATTTTCTTAAAGGATTTTCTGTGAACTTACTGCTCTCCAAATCAGTGCTTTTCCAACCAGTCACCAGTGCTGGAGTGCAAGTCATGGCCTTTGAATTGTTCTCACACTCCGTAAACAGCTGCTCCTTCAATTACATCTAAGTAAGGACAGGTAAAGAGATTTAGATGTGCTTCCTAAAGAGTGTTGCAGTAGGTAAGTCAATTTTTTCTATAGATGTAATATTTCCACAGCTCTTTCAAAAACTAAGTATTTACTGGGAAATAAGTTTTGCTATAAAAGTTGTAATACCTAATGAAAAAATATTTTTCTTAATTCTTTTGGATGGAGCGAGAGTCAGAACTCCTTATGGAAACACCTGGGGAGGGAAGGGGACAGAATCTATCATAGGGAACCTACCCCTGGCAAAGATTTCTTAAACCTCTGCAAGTATTTTATATTTTAGAACAGTTATTGCACTTCAAGTTAAAGCAGTTAAAAGTGTTACTGGCATTGTCTAATTGTACTGTTCACGTTAGCTAAATATAACATTTTCTAAGAGGGCAGTTTGTGCTCACGCATGTCTGAATCAGGGTCTGAAAGGTCTTGTAAGTATTCAGCTACCTTGTAATCTGCAGCTATCTCCTTTAAGTAACTGTATTTGTAGGAGGTGGCCCCCTTGGAATTCTGCTGGTATTTATGCAAATTCATTAGGAATTTAAGTAGTGCATAGTGACTGACTTTTGGCTTTTAAAATGTTTAACTTGGAGAATATCACAGTTTTAAAAAGTTTTGAAGAATAAAATTATCTTTTATTCTTTAAATTTTGTCATTTTCCGTACTTCATGTCATTTGTACACTGAAAGTAATTATTTTCTTTAAAATTAACTAATTTTATGCATATAGCCTAATTGTCTCTGTACATTTGTGGAAGTCCAAAGGAAAATGCCCTGTATAGAATAGTTTTATGTTGTTAACCAGAAAAGCCACCAGAGAACTATCAAAGAGTGTATTCAGCCAATAGTAGAATTTGTCACCATATGCCTGTCATTAGAACATGCTATCTAAGTGAAAGTATCTTAGTGTGTCATTCCTAGAGATACAGTATGGTATTTTAATATCTAAACGAAGTGGACATAAATTTTGGACTATTTTTCTGGAGAAATTGTTTGTGGTTTCATTCTTTGTTGAAGTTATTTTGTATGAGAAGTGGGTGATAAAAAAGCTAAATTAAAACTATTGTTTGTGGATTTTTGAGTGGATTACAAACCTGGCTTCCCCTTTTATGTATTCTAAGAATTAGGTGCTTCTTAGACAAGTACAGCTCACCTACTGAATATCTGACTGTATTTCTAAATGATGATGAATAGATTCATGAGTATACATGGCTACAGTAGCAGGCTGAGAAGAATAAGAAGTCATTTATTGTTCTTCTAAAGTTTCTGTCTCACTCCTTTTTGTGTTTGTATATTTTGCAGAGAAGTGGAAAGTTGTAACTGTAATGTGAATGGGTTGAATGAATTCAGACTGCAGATTTTGTTGTTGTTCTGAACTGCAGGACGCTGGCTGAGTTTTGCAAATGGTAGAGGAGTTAATTTTCCATCTTTAAATATGTGGTTATTATATTTGATTATGTGTTAGACCTGTCTAATTGTGCTTTTATTGCACTCTGAAGGGATTTGATTTGTATTTTAAGATTCTTAAAAGTACTTTAGAATATATTAAAAGAGGAAAGTTTGTTTTTAAGGTATTGAATTTGCTGAAAATAATGTGGGTGGTAACTAAAGTAGTGTAGTCAGTACACACATAAAGACTAAATTAGAGCTCTGTGTATCTCATTTATCCACAGCCAGATATACTTGAAAATTACATTAGCAAAGGATCCAAGCCCCAAATATACATGGCTTTTTTTCAGGCTGCATTTCCATAATACAGCTTTAGGTTAGCTAAATTCCTAAGCAGAGAAAGAGAGAATTTTCATTTAGAACTTCTTGTTTTCTGTCTTCTCCATTATAAATAATATTTACCCAAAATGTATGTTTGCACATATGTACAGTCTGCATTTATAACACAGAAATGACAGACTTCATTAATTTGCTTTACATAGTTTTTCAGTGACAGATACGGTACTCAGCAAATCACCAGATGCTAGAGCAGGAAAGAAAAGCATGAGGGTTTGTGCCTTTCGCCTTTTTCACCTGGGACGTTCCTTGCTGTTTCAGTAGAGTTGGAAGTAGCTGTATGTGTCACCCTGAAACAGGGAAGCTGAAGCCATTTCAGAATACGCTTGTTCAGAATATCCCCTACGTGGAGTATTATGGAATATGGTGATGTCTGTCTTCTGTTTTCAGTTAGTCTTAAAAAAGTAACCGGGCATACCCCATAATCCCAAAGAATGTTATATGGTTTGTCCATCAGTTATGGTCCTTAAACAGGTGTTTTGATGTGATATGTGGTCTCACTTAATTATCAGTAGTCTTAGAATTCTTGGAGGATTTGCTTCAAGGATTTCTATGCCATTTCTAGCTCTTCTGTACTTTAAGGACTAATTACAGACCTTTAGGTTACCTTACAATGGCCATACATCTCTCTCTAAACTGTTCATCACAAACATATGTATTTGGGTATTTAGGTAGATAATTTTGGTTGATGAGATCCATTTATTAAGCACTATGACGGTTTTAACAGTAACTGTGTTCTCCATGTTAATGTACTGTTCTCCGAGTAAAAAAAAACATTCATGTTTGGTTGATGTTTAAATAATTTCATTATCAAGAAGTATACTAGGATTGACATTGACAACTTCCCTAATTACTGTACTTGACAGAAAGCCAATGCTAATAAGAATTACAAATTTGTTTTAAAAAGTATTCCATTGTTTGTAATAAGCATAACATGCCTCAGTTGAAACAGTTTGAATAACTACTATGTTGCCCTTTAAATTTTGTGTTTCTAAGGAAAGAGGTATTATCTGTCCTTTTTAAAATTTGAGTTAAATATATTATCCTGAAACACCATTTTTTCACATACGGGCTCTTATTGCATGTGTAAGAATTTTAAGTGAAGAGAATTCTATTTAAAAACATTTTAATTCCTTTGTTAAGGAGTTTACTATTCTATTAACTATCTAATTCTAAATTAAAATAAAGTAGGAGTAGCACAGACTTACAGCTATATCTTTACTTCCCAGAATTACCCCCTAAAACTTTGGTATTAAGTGCTTAAATAGCTCCTTCAAAATCTCTCCTAGCTAAACTCTATAATTGAGTGCAAAAGAAGATACCACTAATCTTTAGTATGCACTCTCTAGGGAGCTGTTGGAAAGGTCATAATCTCTCCCTTAATGCCTCTAGTTTTAAAAGGAACTGAGAAAGGGTGAGGGCCTGAAACTTCCTCTTCCCATCTGAAGACGATACCAGAAAATGAAACTCTTGGCCAAAAACGTGTTCAACGTGCACACATTCATCTTTAGGGGAACTGTGCAATCATCCTGATTTCGGTGTGACTGCTTAGATACGTAAGTGTTTAGAAAGTGGATCAAAAGGACTGATTCTTAAAGACTTTTAAAAATTTGTCTGCTCGTGGAAGAAGTAATAGGAAGGCAAAAACATCCAGACGGGCTCATGTATCAAGAAATACTACTTTTTTTGTTTCCCTTTTTTTTAAAAAAAAAAATATCTGATTAAAGGTAGCAGCATTTAATCCAGGTGTGTGGACAGTGGTCAAAATCACTTGCAGCTCTTGTGAAAGTTCATGTTCAGATTTTGAATTTTTCATAAACAGCCTGTCACATACAAAAAATTTAGTTGAGTCTACTCTAGTGATGCAGGTCCAGATTCAGTTCTGACATAAATAGCTCCTGGAACTGAGTATTTTGTGTCTGGATGAAGATGCAGTGTCTAGCAGTGAAAGTTCCTGCGCTGTAAATTAGTAAAGACTGAAAAGTGCCGTTACATACTTCCAGTATTCTCATAGACAACTCTTTTGGCAGTGTTTGAATATGGGGCTGGCCGATAGCTCAGATTAGCCCATACTGGTAATATGGCTCTCACGTCGCCTGGTCACAGAAACAAACTGCAGCTTCCAGTTACAACTGAGCCTTTTGTCTGTGTGCCCCTTTGATCAGGGTGGATAACCTTTGCTGGACTTCTATATTGCATAGCTGTATGGGACACCATTGTATAGTCTATTTTCCTTTATCTCATTTCCTCTATATTGCTGTTGCCACGTATAATGCACAGATTTAGTGGCTCCTGGAAGGAGTAACAGAGTAACTTTGTATCCTGCATCACCCTTCCTAGTAATACTAATAGCAGAGCACAGATTTCTTCAGCATCAATGTGTACGTGACATACCCAGTGTAATTTTCCATTGCTGATTGGATTATTATTTTGAAATGCCTTTTATATTTTTCTTTGAATTTAGAATTCTGATTGCAGTAAGTGGGACAGAAAAAGACAATGAGAGGGAAGAAACAAACCCAGAATAAACTACTGGAGAGTGTAGCTTGATCAAAGGTTTCTGAATAGATATAGGGTTTATCATTATTCAGTTTAAAAGAAGCCAATTCCATTTTTTTTATATTTCACATTAGTTTTATTTTCATAACCATTCCAATGTAAACAAGTTTTTTACTGATCTACTACACTAGCAGAGAAATGAGAGTTCTGATGATACCTGCAAGCTTCCCTATCCATTCTGTGAATAATTTGAATTACCTCTGTGTGTAACACATATGCTTTGCCTTTCTCTGTTACTAAACAAAATTTTTACAGTAGTCACAATAACAAACATCGATCTGATGATACCTCCTATAAGAATGCAAGGCAACAAGGCAATTAGTTTTCTTTGAAGGTCAATCAGTTACTTTAGGAACCTCTTCATGTTCCACAAGGATGCTCTTTTCAACTTGCAGTACTGATAGTTTTTTTCAGAAATCCCAAAGAATTCCTGCAAAGAATTTAAATCTGTAGCCTAGCTCTGCTAAAGAAAAATGAACTAAAGAGAACAATCAAGCAGCATTCGTAAGTAAAAATAACCCTGTACTTTGCCTTACATTGCCAGTTCTTCACAGAATACTCAGGAAATAAATTATTCTACTGCATCTGCGAGATTCTGATGCAGTTAAATTTAACATTAAGCCTTTTTACTAAATTCTTCTATCCTGTTACAAAACAAGGGATGCATTCTTTCCTCAGTTCCATAAACATCAGTGAAGCTGAAAATTGGTTCAGCTCCATTTATCTCAATAAAATTACACCTATTTACCCTAGCAGACTTCAGCGAGTAAGGCCGAGACACACTTTTACCCAGGGTAGCTCACTGCTTTTCTTCATTTTTGTCAGTAATATATTTAAAAGAAAATAAATACATGGTCATGATTGGGATTTCAGTAATACAAAGTAATTAACCTATCTGCTTAACACTGTTTATTCTAGCATATGTACTTAAAGCACATGGCATTAGAGATGTTTGTCAGAAGCAATAATCGGTGTCATACAAGAAGTTAATTACTTGCAGCGAAGGTGTTTTTGTTGTAAGTTGTACATTTAGCTCCTACATAATTTGTTAATGCCTAAACTGAGCCATTGGTTTCTATTGTGTCTTTGCTTATTTTGAGTTTCATAGAGTACAACTACTCTTATCGTTAGATGTGCGTCAAGAGACTAGAGCTTATATTTTTTCCCAGTTGCTAAATAACCCATCTGCATTCTGCAAATGATTAGTTCAAAACAGCTGTTCATAGTGATAGTCAAGTAGCTATTCTTCAAACAACTAGAAATTGTTCAAAGAAGTTCGTACTATAATGAGGTTTTTATTTATTATTTCTTAACTGCTACTGTTTTTTAAATGCAGCAAATATTCAGGTCAGCATTCTGTCCTTAATTGGAAAATATTTGCTTATCATGTTATAGAAAAGGAAATAGAAGGATCTGTTGTGCCATTTTGTAAATTGTTGTTAAAAGACAACTGCGCAGAAAGAAATGGCTAGAAAGGTCATTTGGAATTTGTGAACACTAAAAGACTTGGAGAAATGAACTGAAATGGTGACAAATGTCAGAAAGTTACCAGTATTTGTTTTTAGTATTCTACTTGAGCAGATCTCCTTCAACAATGCAAAGGTCAGTAGATAAAGTATGTTGTACTAGGTTTAAAAGTTAAGGATATGAAAATGGACGATATTAGTGGCATAGCTAGTATTCACTTTCTTAACATGTTTTACGAGTTTAAAAATACAGCAAAAAAGATATGGAGAGATATATATATGGATCCATTAAGAGCTGGACTTTTATTACTTTGGCTTACTGCTACTTAAAGAATGTACTGCCATGAGCTATTCTTTTAGTTTGCATAATGTACCTTACTTCAACAAATCAGTACACTGTAGAGGGAAGGTCTCGATGACACAGGTACACAGAGGACTGCATGTACAGCCAATCGGCATATGATTTTTTCCCAGTATTTGAAGTAACAACCAAATGTACAGACGCACTAAAAAACATGATAAAGCATTATGCGGTATATGAATATCACTGGAGAAAGAATGAGACATGAAATATTAATTGGTGTGTCAGCGTACATAGAAAATGTACAGTGACAGCAATTGGGGAGGAGACTGAGTTTAGGCAGAGCAGTGATACACACCATTCCGGGTGGCAGTTGTGCTGTAGATACAGCACTTTCTTTCACTCACTTGTCACATCCAGTTAGTCCTCTTTTTGACATAATTGTTCATTAAATAATTTTAAATGGTATGTGTATTTTGCACTTCACCTATAAGTTTTAGATATCTGCCACTATGTGGTCTAAATTAATCTCTACACATTAACAAATTTCATTTTTATAGCCCATTAGAAAGCATTTGCAAGATTAATGCAAAAGAATAAATAAGGATACACAGATGCACAAAATGTTTGACAAAACCTGGTTTGTTTCTCCAGTTCTGAGCATGGCAAAATCCTCTTTGACTTCACAGCCAGTTTTTATGAGTTGCAGGCAAAATTCTTGTGTAAAATATAAGTAGATTTTAAGTTCTGTGGTTTGCAATATGTATTTGCTGGGAAAAACAGGGGAAGTGATTCATATGCTTCAGCTCCTTAACTGGAAAAAAGATTAGTTTCTTTTTCCAATAAAAAGGATTGAGAAGTAAAAACATTTGCTCCTGTTAGTCACACTGGGGAGAGAAGCAGCATTTAAGTCTGTGTGGAGGGAATAGGGACAGAGAACAAGTGTATTTTGCAGTGAAGCAAATTTAGCCAGTATGGAGAAAGATTTTTGGGGCCAAATGCTTTGATACTGATCCTTCTCACTTACATGTATAACCGCAGAAGATAAAACCAGTATCTTTTCATAAAAATTTCTGTATTTTATTTCATTAAAGGAGGAATTATATTAATAAGTTCTCTTAGGATTAGAGTATAGAATGTTAGCTTTGTCATTGTTTTCCTGGTGGAAGGTTTAAATCACTTTCACTTGTCTGTTTTTAATACATTTTTGGAGGATGCTTTTAAAAATCTGTTTTGTTCCTGTATCATTTTTGACCATTAAACAATACTGAAAGATTTCATTTGGGTAGCTGATAGGGTGAGAAGAAAGAGCTATAAATGTTATGTTCTGTGTTAGAATTGCATGTTTCTTTCTATGAAAGACTTGTTTAGGTGGATTATTTTTTCATGGTAGGTTAATTTTTTATGTGATATTATTCTGAGATTTTTTGATTTATAGATCTGTTACATACAGTAAATGCACATAAAAGCATTTTGAGCCAAGTCTTGAGCAAACTGCAACAAAGTTAGACAAACATATATTTGTGACGTATAATGCCAATGGATTCCAATATGATATTTTGAAGAAAATTGCTTAGATGTGTCTTTAACGAAAGGCTCTGGTAAACTGAGACTTACTGTGTAAATATCAGTGTTATTGAGATCTGGCAAATGAAAGGAATTTAGCTTTTGAAGAGTGGCATGCAAGAGAGAGCTATATCTGAGGAACTTGCTATAGCTAAAGGATCACCAACAACTGTCTTTCACTAGACTGAAATTTAGTCAGCATGTAACATCAGCTGAGAGAAAAGGGTTTTTTTGGTCTGTATTCCTCCCTCCACTTTGAAATACATTCTACATTACTTTATGATTCCACTGATAAAGTAACTGGTACTGTGTAAGCTACAAAATGCAGACCTTGTTCTGGATAATTTATAAAGGTCTTTCCTGCAATTTGTGTATTTTTTTTGTAACAACAGCTTTAACGACGCACATGTCTATCCTCTCTAATACCTTTACATCACCTTTAACTAATGTAGACTTGCTTACATCCTTTAGCTGGTTGGAATACGCTGTTCCCCTCCACCCCTCCATTGTATACTTTTTGTATACTTTTTTTTTTTGTGAAGACACAAAGTGATTTTAGTCAAAATTCAGTAGTAATATTAGAAAATGCCGCTGTACCTAGTGAAAATGGTTATAATCGGACATGGTATCATCCCCATGGCTTTGTGGCTTCTAGGGCGCCTTTCTTGGACGCATATATGTATAATGTATATCTCTCTTTTTAGTGCAGGGCAACACAGGAATCTTGAGCCATTGAGATAAACCATTGGATGTAAATCACATTTCACTGGAGTGTCTGGCTAGAAAGGAGAGGAATAACATGTAGTATTATAAGAGTGGTATTGTAATTGTATTTTAGGAAAATTATTTTTTTAATTAAATGGTCACATTTTCAAAACACAACTTCTCAGAAAAACAATTATGCTGTTGAAAGTAACATTTTCTGTTAAGATATATAGAATAACTTTTAAGTTAAAATGTTTTCAACCAGCCATTAACAGTCATTGAAGTTAACAGAACTGTCCTGTTTTATCCCAGTACCTGAATTCAGTGATACACACCTTCTGTTGTTGACACTAAGTTTCAAGAATTAGTCTTAATTCATTACAATTACATAATTTATATTCTGAAGGTCACCTGAAAATTGCAAGGAGGAATGTAACCGTTTCTCTGCTTCTAAACAAATGGTAAGATTTCATAGGAATTTACTTTTATCCTGCTCAGTCTTATTTGTAACACTTATTACCATAAAAGCAGTCTACCCTGACCTTTGGTTATTGAGGATACAATCATGTAGATATCAAGGACATAACTGTGGTCCATATGGAATTAGTTTGATACTAAGTTGTAAACATCCACAAGATGTTTACGATGGCAAATGGATACGTATCACTGTTCACTCGCTGCATGCTCTTTCTTGAAAAGATAATCCTTCTAGAATATTTCCAAGGATGATTGTTAAAGAGAAGCTTATCACGTTTTACATTTACCTTGGACTAAATTATACAGCATAAGGGAGAGTTATAAAGGAATTATAAGTGGTAAATTTGATTTGAAATCTGTTGGATGGGGGGAATGACCTTTCAGCTGGTGGAAATAACAGACTTTCAAATAGAAGATTTTTCTTATCAGGGTAAGAAGAAGGGTTGTTGCCATTTTGACAGTTCTACTTACAGCACCTTGTTGCAGAAGCTAAATCTTCTCAAATCTTAGTAACTAAAGGTACAGCAATCTATATATAATTTCTTCAGGTTTCTACAAATTAACTTTCATATAATGTGGGTCCACAAAACAGGTATGAACTAACCACAAAGACATCATTGGAAAGACTTCAGTGAAAGACTGAATTTGGACCCAACCCAGTAGCTTTATTAGTGTTTTCTTTCATCAAATATAGGTAATTTTGAAACAAAACTGCTGTCAGTCAGATCTTTCTTTCATAACTCTAGGCAATTTCATTGACTGGATTTCTCATTATTGGTCTGTATAGCAAGACTTTTTGTAAACACTTATTAGACTTAAGTAGGGCAAAAGTGTAAATATAGAAACTTATTCCCACTCACGGCAGAACCTTAAGCAGAAATAATATTACAGCACCAAGAAATAATACTTAAGAACATTGAAGATGCCCTTAAAAAGAACTAGACAGCACCTGCTAATTAAAGTTAACACAGGGAAAATAAAACGGGACCTGGACCATATACCATTTTCTTCCACTTTTTAGATAGTTAATATCTTTATTCTCAAAGAATACTGTGGTTCATCTGAAGGCAGTACAGAACTAGAAGCATTGTTTCCCAATCAACTTTTTAATGTAAAAAGTACTAAGATAAATATTTTCACATGCAAAAGGATAACATACTGGTGTCCTGTAGGACAAATATTTAAAAGGCCTTTGTGACCTTGGGCAAATCATTTCACTCATTCGGTCATTATTTATATTTTCAAATTTTTACAGCCTGATCTGTTAGGAAACCAACCTAAGGCTGGGAATTTTTCTCACTATGTATTTGCATGATAGTTGGTACAATACGGCATCCAGTGGTTTTGGGCCTGTAAGTATTATTGAATTGCAATTCAAATTGTAATATAAAAATCTAAGTCAAATGGCGTTCTGTATGTGGTATGAATCTCTTCACAGTGAATGGAAATAGCCTAGGTATGAAATCTGTGCTCACCACTCCCAAAGGATTATCAGATTTTTATATCTGGTCAGTTGAAAAGAATAAACTTAATTACTTCAGGTACCATTTCCCTCCATGAGTCACCTAAGTAGTTTTTGTAATGATAGTAGGTTTTTCTTTCACCTGTTGCTATATGAATATCACCTACATGAGAGACACTATTTGCTGTCCAGTGGAAAAATTCTCTCCCTGCTTCCTTCCTTGTAATTCTAGGCATTGAGTCATAAAAACAGCAAAGGGCAGTTTGTGAACGCAGGTGATCTTTAAGGGGAGTGTCCTGAGTGGGTGTTGCACTTCATTAGTTTATGCCTGCTGCTTCTGTCTTCAGTGGAAAAGTTTCAGAAGTTTTAAAAGAATTTAATGAGAGTAGCAGTGCAATCCAATAAAATAACTTTTAGTTATTTTTAAAAACCATCAGAGAAACAAGGATTAATTAATTGTAATAGGTTTGAAAATGGTGTAATAGCAAGAGTTGTCCAGTTCAATTTTATTTGCCTTTCCATTCATTAGAGTGTCAAAGAAAATCTTTTAACATTTAGGGCCCCCTTCCGGCACCCATCTCTGAACACATAAATGTTCATAAAGATCATAAACATCATAAAGATGTTCCATCTTTATGCGCTATCACTCTTATTGGTAACTCAGTAATTTATACTTACAGATTGCATCCTTGTTGCAATCAGATCTAAGCTGTAAAGTGGTATCTGGTATGCAGACTACATAAAGTGGCAGTGGAAAGATGATTTCAGGGTAAAGAATTAGGGTATTGGACTGTGTAATGTATTCTTAAATAGAGACAAATGAGAAGTATCCCGTGTCACCAATTACATATTAGTCATCATTAGGATATGTGTTTATCCACGACTTTCTGTGGAATTTGTTGGGAAGCAGAATGACTGGGAGACCAGAAATGTGGGAATTGCAGCAGAAAGATGTGCAAGGTGAGACCTCGCACTGCACAGTGACAGAGGAGGAAATCCTGGAGAGCCTCTCTCCGACTTGCTTTGCTAAAAAACTACGCTGTGGCCTGGCAAATTGTAGTCATCTTCTGACACTGTGGAAAGTATAAACTTTCCACATAATTCCATAATCATAATTCCAGTCATTTTCAATTAAAAGCTTCTTTAGAGTGTTTGAGAAGGTTGCCCTGGTACAGAAACACTCATGGATCTGTGATGTGACATTTGCTTCACTTTTTAATTTACGCTATTTCACCTTTCATCTTTTCCCTACATCTTCCTTTTCTCTACTGACCCGAAGACCTTGTCTGCTTACCTTGAGATAAATCTTTTTCTCTCCTAGCTGCTCATGTTTATGAATTGTTGCATGTTAAATCTCAGCAGTGTATTTACAAAATGAAATTACTTGGCATACACCTGTGGTGGATAAAACATAAATTGAAAACTAATATTGATAGCTTTTCTGTTCTGAAGTTTTAGCAAATTGGTTCATGAATGTGAAAAATACAGAGGTGTCGTCTCAAAAAAAATTCAGGATAAATCAGAAAAGAGTGGGTGGATTATATACCTTTCATAGGCCCTCTCTTATAGTGGTTTACGTTTGTTTTTGTTTTCTGTGGAAATAAATTGATTTTTTTTCTTCCTACAGAACTGTCCTGGTTTCAGCTGGGGTAGAGTTAAATTTCTTCGTGGTAGCTAGTATGGGGCTGTGTTTTGGATTTGTGCTGGAAACAGTGGTGATAATGTGGAGATCTTTTGGCTGTTGCTAAGTAGCGCTTACACTGATCAAGGCCTTTTTCAGCTCCCCGTGCTCTGCCGGGTGCACAAGAAGCTGGGAGGGGGCACAGCCAGGACAGCTGTCCCCAACTGACCAATGGGATATTCCATACCATATGACGCTATGCTCGGTATATAAAGCTGGGGAAGAAGAAGGAAGGGGGGACATTGGGAGTGATGGCGTTTGTCTTCCCAAGTAACTGTTACATGTGATGGAGCCCTGCTTTCCTGGAGACGGCTGAACACCTGCCTGCCCATGGGAAGTAGTGAATGAATTCCTTGTTTTGTTCTCTGCTTCTGTGCGCAGCTTCTTCTTTACCTGTTAAACTGTCTTTATCTCAACCCATGAGTTGCTTCATTTTTACTCTTCTGATTCTCTCCTCCGTCCCATCAGGGGGGAGTGAGCGAGTGGCTGCGTGGTGCTTGGTTGCTGACTGGGGCTAAACCATGACAAGAAGAAATTTAAATAAAAATTTAATTTAAAAATTCTATCCATTTTTGAAGGTGGTATGAGTTATTTTATAGAGAAAAGAAAATACTCTTACAGAAGGGATAAATAATATTTTATATCTTTAGTACATGTTAGTATATTGCAGTAGTACAATTTTTATTCATCCCATCCTTTTGCTTTTAATATTTTTCCTCATGATATTCATTTCAGTTGTGTTGTCTTTGTGTATTAAAAGCAGTTGGTTTATATATGTGACATATCTTCTTGAATTTTTGATTTATGTTTTGGGGAGGAGGTAGTATATCATCATTTGGATATAAGGTGAATTTGATATATTTAAGTTCAGTCAGCAAAAGGGTTTTTTCTCCTTCCTCTTTTGCTGTTATCTGTTTCTTCTCCATTGTCTCTTTGAAGCTTTTCTTTTTTATTTTATCTTAACAAAATTGTCTTCTTGTGGATTAATGTTGATGGACAGTGATCGGTGGGGGACTTTCTGTTTATTTCCTGTTTGTATATCAGGAGCATCTGTTGTACCACAAGCAGCTCCACGAACACTTGCACACTTGTTGTTGCAGAATCAGGAACATCTAATAATTTTTCTGATTTTCCTGTACATCCTATGTAAACACTGGCAATTTTATTAAAGGAATAATTTATTGTTTGCCCTTTGACGCAGAAAAATGACAGGGTTTGTAAGAACCAAACTTTTTGTTTTGTTCTGTCATTAATAAACCTCAAGTTCTAATTTCTCACTCAGTCCTTTGGGTCCAAGGGTATATCTCGGTATTGTCGAAGACCAGAAAATATCTGAAACATAGCAGTCATTGAAATAAATGCAAGTGGTCATATTCTGTATCAAGATGCCTATACATAGTCTCACACATGCATTCAATAAATAGAAATCCAGCTAACTGTATAGTATATGCATGGACTCTGTCCAGAATGACAGGAGTATTTAGTTAGATGGGAACATTGGCTTATCAAACTGACAATGTCTAGATGTGTTTTCATATTCTAACTCATGACAAAGTCTTTAAAAGCACATCAATAATATTTTTTGAGATTTCA
The DNA here is from genome assembly GCF_949628215.1 of Phalacrocorax aristotelis. NCBI lineage: Eukaryota > Metazoa > Chordata > Aves > Suliformes > Phalacrocoracidae > Phalacrocorax > Phalacrocorax aristotelis. Next base: position 36,204,745 of record NC_134281.1, read on the forward strand.
GAGAAAATAGACTAATAGATATTGAGACTTAAAACTGTCAGTTAGCTGTGTAATAAATTTCTATGTATTATTTGAATATATTTCTATATTTCTGTTACTGCTGGATTGCACTCTTCCTACTGTCTATCTGAATTATCGCTTCAGTGTTATTCTGGAATTGTGCTAGTACTGTGGGCTAATCTAAAATTAACAGTGTTATGGGGAATGGTTATTTTTGCATTAGTAGTATATATGTTATATTCAGTGAATTCTCAGATTTATTTCATTGTTCCTGTCAACATGTATTGGACAAAAATATACCTTATAAAATATAACATTGATAACTAATGGATGATTTGAGAGCGATAGAGGTAAATTCACTGGCCTTGGCATATTTTGTACTAAGGTCTCAGAGATCCATTCTGGTCTTATTTTTGTGAAATGGAGAAACATGACACACAAGCCTCATATCCATGCTTTCAGTGAATTCAGTAATTTCGTACACTGTTCTATTTTCTTGGGAAAAAACTTGGCCTTATGCTTATTTGTTAATCCATCTGACCATGCGAAGTAACAACATAATCTTAGTTGTACTCACTTGAATTTCCTGTAGCCTGAGGCGTGCTCTAAAGCTGTGGGTTAAGAAGTGTGCGAGAACCAGGTTAATCTATGATATGCGGTCCTAGAGAGGTGTGCAGGGACTGATATGGGAGTCAGATGGTACGTCATAAATTGCTACAGGATTGCCCTCAATTTCTATAAGTATATTTGATCTATTGTCAGAGTTATTTATATTGCATATGTCTGCAGCTACTACTGATTAACTTAAAATCTATTTGAAACAGATAGAACACAGGACAGTTTTATGTGAAATCTTCAAATCATATGAGTATTATTTAATTTATTTTAATATCTTAACATGCAAAGTAAAGTCAGGTTTAAAGTAAGTTTGTTTTTCTGGTTAGTCTAACTTGTTTAAAATAAATAATAATTGGACTGAGTAAAGTTTTAATACATGCAGTTTTTCATTTTATGTGACATTGCAAGAGCGTTGTGCACCCAGGAATTATTGCTAACATTTGAGGATGAACTGCTGAGGAGCATTCTTGAAAACTGCAGATGTATCTGTCTAAAATGAATGTAAGCCTGATCTCAGGCAGCTGTTACCTTCCAAGAATATTGAGAGCATACATTGGTTTAATATTTAGTTTATGAGGATAATTCAGAAATCTGTATAATACTGTATCATCTATTTTAAGAAGTTCTCTGTGATTTTTCTGAAGCAGAAATTTTGAATATCAATGATATTTCAATCTGAAAATTAATTGTTCTTGTCTAACGAAAATGAAGGCAACTAAACCCATCGGTTCTGCTGTTGCCATTCTCCACAAGAAACTCCTGAAATACAATTTGGTCAAATACTCAAAGGCAAAATATATTTGGACTGATAAATCATTGAAATTAACCATTGAAATTAAGAAATTAATGGTTGCATTAAATAATTTTTGGGAGCAAAAGGAATTTCATACAATGTATGGTGCCTCACCTAGATTCAGTTAAACTCATTAAAAGTATTGAGAGCCATATTCCTGAGTTTCTGAGGTTTTATTACTTTAATCACAGAGCTAATACAAACCTTTGTGTTGCTAAATACAGTTTCCGTTCTTTGGAAATATTCAGGACCTTGCTTTTTCTTTAATTTAAAAATGTTCTTCCAGACACAAACAAAGTAATGACATAAGTATGTCTAGAGAGTCTGTAACATTATTTACTCTACCAACTTATTGCAAAGATCTACCTTACTGTTAATGAGGGTGATTTATCTGTTCAGGAACATACTGCATTAATAGTACTTTACAACATAGGTTACTATAGTAACACTTAGGTAGTTTTAGGCTCATATTCCAGTATATCTTATTTATTTTTCAAGTGCTCTTTGTGAACATTTTTAAATTAGCTTATCTCTTGAAAACATTTGTGGAGGACTTTTTTACCTCAATATTATTTAATATGGTTGTTATGGCAACAATATATTTCTCTCGATATTTCACCTATGAAAATACAGTGGCTGTATCTCTAGCCAATAGAGAGGAAAGAAAAATGTTCATTTACTTTTATTTCTGCACATATGACACCACATAACAATAGTGAGTTTAGCACGAAGTATAAAAAAGGTTTGGGCTGTGCCTTCCTGCTTGGAGGCTGTACACTGACACATGCAAAATCTTGATCGATAAGGCTGATTAACGTACATGATGGTGTTGCTGTTGCAGGCTTTTTAGTGAGATGATTAGCCAATATGAGTTACTTTGACACAAAATAGTATAATGAAAAGCAAGGTATATTGGGAAGATTATTGTGAAGTTTATTAGCAAAGGGTGCAAGGAGCAGGGCTGAAATTAGAAGGAAGCAGCATTGTGCTGGTCTAACAGTTTTACTGGCTTGGCTGGCACTCTGGAAAGCTATGGCAGGAAAGAGTTTGCCTGCAAGTGTTTTCTCATCTAGCTATACACTGTAGACAAGTAAATAGTGCAAGAAGTATTGTTATCTTAATTTTGCAGGTAGAAGACAAATCTGCCTTATTTTGATGCTCTCTTGGTAGGAGGAAGACCCTAATTAGAGGGCCATGAGGTGACAGGATCTCAGTCTCTAGCACCTTACAAAAGTTCATATTTAAAACTGTTTTTGGAGGAAAATGAGAGAAATTTCTTTGTCAAAGCAAATTCTCAGATCCTTGGTGCATCATATCTGTTTACCCAGGTAAGAGTGTGTGTATGTGTGTATATATATATATATATGATCCTCCATTCAGGTGATTCAAATATAGTTAGATCCTAGGATTGAAATGAATAATTTGTATTTCAGAACAAATAATTTGTATTTGAGAGACTGTTTGGATCCAAATCTTTCACCCTCAGATTCAGGCAGTTACGGAACTCCATGTGTTAGTACGGAAATTTAGCTTACACTTTTTAGATAACAGATGTTTGAAATAATTTCATAACTGATACTTCTGTTGGTCAACCTCAAATGCATGGTTCAAATTAAAATTACCATTACAACAACAGTATCAGTCAGTGCCCCTTCATGGTTTAAGAAGCAGTGTTACAGCCTAGAGTCATATTAGGCATAATTTAGATTAATTGTTTTGAGTAACAAATAGGCATTTTCTATGTTTATCAGCAGATGCTTACTGTAATTAAAATGAACAGAAGAGTAATATTAAGAACAATGTAGTACTTCTTAGACTGAGAGGTATAATAAAACGTTGTAATAATTATTTCTAATGTATATCAGAGTATTGCAAACTAAGCTTTTGGATCCCTTACCCTGAGAATTAATTATTGCTAGTTAATTGAATTTATGATCTGACAAAGCCCTATCTTCACCCTCAAATACACTCTAAACAAATACTAAAATTCTGCTAAAATTTAACTTCTTATAGCAGAAAGTGACACAGGAGTCTATTCCCTGTACCTCTTCTGAGCAAAGAGGTTATCGAAACTTGCAATAATTCAATTTTTTTAAGACTGTAGGAAGAATCTTTTTATTATTATTAAAGAAAAGCATGTAGCTGAGAAGGAAAATTTTATATAAAACTAAAAAGGTGTCTAGGAAGTAGAAGCAGTAACAGCTGTGTGTAAGATAACGTAAAAGTGGTGTAGTAAAAGTTGTTTATTACAAGAACTGTGTTGCTGGTTTGCATTGTTTTTAAATGGGCTGGGAATTATGTATTTACCTCTTCTGAATATAAGTTCAAAATTGAATAACACAATAAGGTTATTATTCAGGATAAATCATTCTTGGACAGATCTAGAGTTAGTATGAATTCATGCAGTGCTGTGATGTCACTGAGGAGCAGCCCCACAAATCCTTGCTATTTGGAATAGCTTGCAGGTGTTCCTGTAGGCATTGCATTGGGTTTTCATAAATGGGTAATTTTGTTTAAACCTTCACCCAGTTTTGGTGCTCCAAAAGTAAATACTCAAGTATAGGGATTATTTTTGAAAGTGGATTAGCACTTTTTTTAAAGAAACTATGTACTCTAAGATACACTTCTAGTTTATGATCTTTCAAGAACATGCTGCTGCTTTCTGATAATGGGATGTGTACACTGAAAACCTGCCTGTGACATGTCCAATAGGCAACAGATTTTAAACAGGGTGGAAAGCATCTAGGGCTCACTTCTGCATGATACTCACTTATTTACCTATCAAACTGTGCCTTTAATTATATTCCTCCATCAGGAAAAAGATGGGCAAGGATCAAGCATAAGGATCTTGGAGAAGTCCTACTGTTAATTTTAGTGGAACTAGATTTGAGGGTGTCTTACAGAATGTTAATCGCTATCTCTGGATTTAACAGTATGCAGCAAAGCAGACAAACACTTCAATTGTACTTATTTTTTGGAAGTTGAAACTTCTGCTTTATTTTCAAAGAATTAAAAGTAATGAAAAAATGACATTGACTGTTTTCTGATTTTGCTGAGCAAATAGGCTTTTTAGCTTTGGAGAGTTTCCCTGCACACCCTTTGTATTCTAACACTTCTGTTAAACTGGGCTCACTATGTGGGTCCCAGGCTACAGCGGTGTCCACGTTATTCAATGTCAGTCAGTTCCATCCCCATCTCTTCTAAACTTAAACCACTCATCATCTCTGTTCCTTGCAGGAAAAGAATAGGAGATAGTGGATTTTACCGTCAACTTTTTTTATGCCTGAACCAGAGGATGTGGCTTCAGTTTGCCTGAAATATTTCCTCGATACTGACTGCTGTGCCATCTAGAACCTAGCTACGGTTGGCTTCTTAGGCCAGTTTTACAATTTCTCTCAAAAGCAAGGGTTAGTTAAATCAATATATCTGTATAAGCTGTGTGGAGCAGAAAAGACTTGATACTTTGATTCAGAGAACTCATGCTAGAAATATTATTCCATCATGCGTGGCTTTCATTATACTTCAGTTAATGTCTGACTTCTAATAAAGCATGTTGTAATATACATTCACTTTTGATATTCTGAGGAAAAATCCCCCACTTTTTCACAGAGCGAATTTAAATGTTTAAAGTGCAGCATAATAAGCATTTGTATGGCAAACCTTTTTTTCATGGGGATTTGTCATACCAAATATTTAATTAAATTGAGGTGAAATAGTGTTATTCATGCAAACCGTTTTTGTTAGAATAATTAAACTGCTGCAAAAAGATTTCTCTACACTTTCTTTCAACATGAAGTACAGATTTATATGGGAAGCCATCAGCAAAGAGAGGGTTCAGTTTCTAGCGGTCACTAACAAATGCTGGACTTTCTCCCCTACTCTGGAAGCTGGAAAAACTAAATTAAACTGTGAATATGCTCAATGAATGACAGTTACTGATGATGGTTTATTTAAAGGAAAGAAAAAGAGAGAGAGAAGACAAATAGGATAACATAGGAAAACAAACTATGCTTTCCTAAATACAAAGATAATGTCAAGTCTTCCTCTCTGACTTCATTTTGAGAGACTGCTAAGCAACAGGCTGCTTGCTACCTTCTCCACTAACATTTCATTTAAAGATTAGCACCTTCAAGCTCCGAGGCTGTATCACTTCTTTTGCTGGGCAGCAAGACCTCATGTAACCTGAAGTTGACTGTAGTGTGAACCACTGTTGTTCCAGCAGCCATTCCTGTTCCTATGTGATTTCTGCTCTTTAGCAGCAGTGCTGCAGCAAACAGCACTACACGTACCCCTGCTGCCCAGAGATTTCTATTAAGGCTCCTCTTTCCTTTAAGGTTTCAAGCTCCTATGACACTAATGTGAGTGCTTAACCCAGACACACTTCAGTTGCCTTGTCAGGTTCTTACAGTGCCTAATTTTCTCCCCTTTATGACACACCTGTTTCTGTACAGAAATCTGAAAAAAATATATGCAAAGGTATGTGTGTTTCAGGTTTCCTTCTGAGATTCTCTTGTTTTCTAATTCTCTTTGTGAGGATCTGGTATTCCTTTGCAGCTCTTTAGCAGGGGGACCTAGCAAGCAGGTTGGCGTATATTTCAGTGACAGAGGGAAGCACTGGTTTATGCAGTGTAGGTGTAATTGATTCCATGATATTCTCTTCTGAAAGAGAAAGCCTAGTGATTTAGAAAGGTGACTTTACTGTAGGAAAAGCTGGAAGTGCTGCTCAGTATAAAGTAAAAACCTTTTCTTCCTCTGAAATGACATCCAGCAGTGGACACAAGCTTATTTTGTAGATCTGAAAAGTCTGGATAAATATTTTTTCAGTTCAGATTAGAAAAAAAAAAAGGGAAGAAAAAATTTTCTCCATACCACCACTGAGTATTCCCTCAAATTCATGTAATGTATAACCTTACTGGTTATTTCCAAATACAACATTGTAAACGTGTCTCTGCATGTCAGAAAATTGAGATGTGAGATGTCTTTGGGCTTTGGGTAACTTAAACATTAAATGTATGAACCCCAGAAAAAACTACATTGCCTTTAACCGACTATGAAAAAGTAAACATCTTTTGTGTTTTGTTCTGGTTCCTGCCAGAAAGGGCCATACCACTGAGACCCTAATTGCCAGCTACATATCTCCCTTAGCTGCATGGGTTTGCTGAATCTGTCCACCGATCTGTCTGACATCTGGAGCGGGGATTACAACTGCCTATTAGGAAGGTAGCCTACAATTAGATATAGATTAGATTAAATTTAGTGACAAGCTGCACTCTTGGTCTGTGTTATAGCGATGTATTCTGCCTCAACAACTAGAATAATTTGCTTGACTGTGCAATAAATGAAGTTTATGAGTACAGATCTGTAGGTAAAACTTACAGTTATTATTCAAGTTTTGTGTTAGGTGCAAGTTTAATCAAATTTGGGTGCATATAGCTTGTTGGAGATAAATACAAAATCTTCCTAGAGAATTAGATTCTGTCAAATTGTCACAACATATTGAGATATGAGGAAAAATGTTACATGTAGCTCTGTAGCTATATGCAAAACTAGCTCTGTATTCAGTGTTCTGTGCAGCATTGATATAAAGCATCAATGCAGCTGCAAAGGCAAGCAAAGAAGAAAAAGCACATTTTGAAGTAACATGTTGGTTATCTGCAATCAGTGTGGTTAATTTTATCATTCCTTTACTTTTCAAAAAGGTTGAGACTTCTACTTCTTTGTCAGATGGTGTTGGTGAAAATAAAACTGCCTCCATGCTTGTGTATGTGACTGTATTGTATCCAGTTTTATTAGTAAATTATTTTCCAGAAAAAACATATGTTGGTCAGCTGTGAGAGAAACTATTATCTGAATCTTGAAAAGATTTTGTTTATAAAACCACATATTCATATACAGGGATTTAAACTCAAAAAAAACCCACCAAAAAATAAACAAACAAAAAAGCCATAACCAAACAGAACAAAAAAACCAACAACAAAACAACCGTGAAGAACATTGCAAATTCTGGACTCTGCACTTAGCAGCAGTTTAAGTTTCAACAGATGCACATGCGAAAAGCATGGATGTTTGCCTGAGAGAGTGGTGTTTTTCAGATTAGTCTGCAAGTCTTGCTACAAACACAATTTTAGTACTTTGCATATTCTCAGAAGACAAAATAATACAAGATCTGCTCTAGGAATTGTGATGCAGAAGTGGACAGACTTTGCAGGAATGTAAATTCAGTGCAGTGGTAAATAAGATATGACTTTTCCCCTAATTTGTTTTTCTGTTGGTTTGGGGTTTTTTTCCTTTTTTTTGATTGGTTGGTTTTTGACTTTGGGTGTTTCTTGGGTTTTTTTTGGGGTTTTGTTTTGTTTTGTTTTGTTTTTTACCCCCTGAACAAGTTTGTTGTCTTACTGTGCACAAGCTTGTTTCTACAGCAGGGAAGAGAGCAACTGAGGCAGCTCTTGAGTTTCTTCACCATCTGTTTCTCAGCTCTTTGTTCAAAATCCCTGAACAAAAGCTCATAAACCATGTTGTCTTCTGGGCACAGGTGAGGATATCAAGGTCTATTATGTCACTATTGCCTTGTACTTCTAATGTGTTTGCCATTTTCGCCAGCGAATTATTCCTCAGTAGAAGCAGAAATTCACCAGCACAAGCTGCATAAGAAAGAACAAGGGTTGCTTGAAGCCTGAATAAAAAACAAGTTTATGTATGTTTGTTTTAAATTGCTACTAAGGTCAGTTTTGTCATATTTTATGTTTAATGAAGAAAAAGGCTTGGACTTGTTAAATACATTATTTACATTTAACCTGTTTGGCCAATCTCAAAAAATATAATGAGTGACTTGCTGACAAATTAAAACTTTTAAAAGTTATCTTTTAATATAATGTATCAACTTTGGATTTATTATTTGCCTTACATTTTAAGAAATTTCTTTAGGAGTTCTTTAATATCTTCAGGCTTTTCTTTTCTACAACTTGGAATAATCCTTTGTATGTCATGGAAGATGAGACTCATTGGTCTAGGGGAAAAAATATACCTGGTAAAATCATTACTTCCTCATTTGGCATTAGTTTAACACAGAAGATCAGAATTTGCTACTAATTCTAGCCCACAGTTTATTTTTTTTTTTTCAGTTCAAAATAAAATTTTATGTGGTCAGCTTCCATGGCTTGTTCTACATCCTTTTCTAACAATTGTGCCTGTGCTGTGCTTTGTACACTTAAAACTTCTGCTGAAGATTTTTTAGAAGTCTTTGCTGGATTGTACAACGCTGTCCGTAAGGGGATGTATAAGCACAGGAGACCAATGCTGCAGTTCAAAACATGAACAAGATGAAAGTAAACAAAATCATACTAAAAAGGAATCCATTGTTGGATAGTCTGAAGCAAAATATGAGTGTTCAAAGGCACAGATGATGAGAACCTATAGAGAATCTTTTCCAGTTACTTTTGATTACATACGGTATGATTTTGTGGAAAATTTTGCAGTAATCTGTTGCAGAGTTCTGATGTCTTTATAACACTGATTATCAAAATAGGGCAAGGATGGTATTAGGTGCCTTAGAAGGGTTAGAGACATCCTTTTGTGCACAATACTCATGATTACAAAAAGATGCATTCTCTTTTCAGCAAGGAGATTTCTACTTACAAACCAGCATTGCATAAGGAATGATGAAATGTAGGAGGTAAACCTCTTCTGTCCTGCTTTGTTTTCACTTGAACCTGTTTAAGTTATGTTTATTGTATTCTTACCCTGTGTCTTGAGAACTGAGGCATAAATTGAGCTGACGCTATTATCCTTTGAAATCCTGTGAAAGGAGATGTAAAATAAATGCAGGTGTCATTGGCACAGCAAGAGATATTAGGGAT